>NC_067114.1:6325599-6964765 GCF_021347895.1 Acanthochromis polyacanthus | reverse complement strand
TTTTAGAATGGGGGTACAGGTTGCAGGTTCAGCGGTGATGGTGAGTCTTAAGGTTAAGGGACTGGGGAATGCATAATGTCAACAAGGGTCCTCGCAAAGATAGAAGTCCATACATCTGACTCTATCGCACTGTATCACTCTCTCTCTGTTGTGTAGAGCTTGTCAGGAGAGAAGCTGGGATTAGGGAGGCTTTAGCATCAAATCTGACAAAGGTAATACCAGTAATTAGCATTCACTAGAAGAATGTGAAAAGATGGTTGTGATCAAAGACAGTGCCAAAGAATTTTATGCCAGTGTAGTTGTGAGTCAACAAAGCAAAATTTCTTTTGTAATTTCTCTGCAGTCGAAAATTCTTTAAAAATGTTCGTGTGCTGTCAAGTGTTCAGCTTGGCAGTACATCTACAGATCTGCAAAGCCATCATGTAAACCGCCACAAATGAGGTGAGGATATACGACCTTTTAGATAACATCTGAGGCTTGTCTTGACACGGTGAAATAATTTAAGAAGTGCTATAATTCCTATTTAACCCAATTTATACAACAAAGGTGCGGACTTTGACTGATATTTTCATTCTTAGGAATATTACAGGCAATGTCTAATTTAGAGAGATTATAAAATCCTTGCAAAGCAGGAGAGTAATCAAAATGAATTTCATATTTAACCAAATGAGGTGAACCATTAGTCTTCGTTACTGTCTCATTTTGTTACATTAACTGAAAACAATTGCAGGAATGCATACAACTCCATTTCAGCAAAGCTCGTCTGGCAACACATGTGTTTTCCCTGTGGGAGAAGTACGTGTTACATAGTTAGGTAGAAATAAAGGTAGTGTCGAGTTTGAAAAAAAATTCATAATCATAAGAAATAAAAGAAGTCGTGCCTACAGGGAGGGAATTAGCAAGATGAATTAAATTACAGAATGTGAGCCGCATCCCAAGTCCCCCATATTTTTGCATCAAATGAGATCTTGCACAGCCCAAAACCCTCATTTGTTAATCCGGTGTTTAGAGGTGTGATTCAATGACACACTTTGGCTTTCAAGGCCACATTTCCAGGGCCATTTATGTTGATTTGTCTCACAAGTGCTGCAATTAAGGAACGCCCTTCATTGGCAGGTTGACTTACATCCACTTAACTGCAGTATCTGCTCTTCTGTCGCCCCTCTGTTGCTTTAGATTTGTCAAACTAAGGCCATCAGTGCCAGGGAGAAGAAAAGGGATGAGGGAACAAGACCTGTGAATTAAGGGTGTAATCATCAATATCCAGGAGCACTGACTCACCCTGGGCTTCACAGCGAGCACCTTTCTTCTGTCTATTGAGTTTGTTTGTACAGCACGCCATTGTTTGCCATGTGGACACTCTCATCATGTGTCTGTGATGATGAACGGCATGAAACAGCTCTTTATTTGCTCGCTGTCTAACGCAGTTGTTGCTTGGATAGAGTCCTTAGTTTCAATAGCTATGCCTTTCATTTAATGTCTTGTTTTTTGTCAAATGAAAACAGAAAAGTGTGTTTAAAAGTGGATACAATGAAAGGGAAATATGCCAGAAGGAGAAAGGAAAGGAAAACTGTTTAAATAGTTTAATATCTACAAAGAAATCAAGGGAAAAAATAAATGCTGTATGTTTCGGCTTGCATAAAATTTGCTAAACAAATAAATTCGAGATCACAGGCAAGGTCTGCATGACTAGGTGGTGTCTATGTAAATACTGCTGTTTAACATTTCCCTTACTAGTGCAACACTGGAAGCCTCGTCAGCCCCTGTTGGGCAGCCTGCTGAGGTCAGCATCCACAACACGACAGGTCCTGCTGCCCATCTCCTTTTGGGGCACGACATTACCATATAAACTTTGTTAATGACCTTGTCATTTACACAACTTAATTACCAGAGTTGTGTCCCTTGAACATCTTTCCATATGAATTATACATCAGGATGGTGGTTTCAGATGAGGTAAAGGTACGCCAGCTCAACGCTTCAGATCATTTATCATGGAAGCAAAAGAAATGAACAGCCAGTTGGGAACCATGTTTCTGAGGTGTCATGGAGGTGTCTTTATGATTATTTTTTTATATAAAAATCAAAAACTGCTCTCTGTGGGAGAAAGAGGAAAGCTACTTAGGTCAGTGAACGTTTTCCTCATTAAATAGAGTCATTTGGGGAAACACTTCAGTCACCTTCAAACGGAAAACATGCAGAGAGATGATATCAAGTTACTGTGGTAGCAATACCTAATTCTGGTTGTTAAAATTTTTGCAGTATTTGATGCAGGTCTGGCCGGGTGTAGGCATGGTTGTATTAAAAAAGCTGTATGTGGCTTGTTGAGCCAAGGCTTCAGATGAAGTGTGATGTTGAAACTAAAGAGGCTATTTGGATTTTTTTGTAACTTTTTCAGCAATCCAACAAGAAAGCCCACTTCATGCAGCATAGGCCAGGATTTGCAACAGTGGCAAAAGCCCTATTTTTGTTCTCCACACAGCTACTGCTATCACTTTTTTTTGCGTGTACCTCTGACATGCATGCTCTCATCACCATTTGTGCAATCCACCGTGTCTCGCCAGAGGAGAGGTAGCTGCTCTGTCCTGCCTTTGACTGTGACCATTAAAGGTTTTCTTTCTGATGCAAGCGGAACTCTTTATTCTTGCTGCCAAATTGTCCCAGTAATCAACCAAAAAACTGAAAACATTTCCCACCATTTATATTATTAAACTGTTTCAGATTCTCAAAAACACATTTCAGTAGTTAAAGTTTGTCAAAATTTTGGCTGCTGAAAACATGGACACACAATGAAGAGAAAAACCTCAACTTTACTGGCTTTAGTGAAGGAAAAAATGATTTCTTTCATCACTTTTCCAAAAAAAAAAGAAATCTATTTTCTTTAGCTGCAGCTCTGAAATCTAACAAAAACATTGCAGGACAATGACACACAGAAATATGAAGAAAAATTGCATGTGTCATGGTCGAAAGAGTGATTGCAGGAGGAAAGAAATAACAACCTGAAATGAGCAATAATTCATGATTTCTCAATAAAAAAATAGAGGTTCAAATATTGATGGCATTTTGCTACCTGAAAACCTTTTAGGTAGAGCGATTTTTTTTTTTTTAAGCACTGCCATAAAGTCATGATTACTTGGAGGATATTTTTTTCTGCCGTGTTGAGCTCTGCTGTGGTTTCTGGCAGACAGGCAAATACATTGACGTGTCTGTGTCCCAGATAAAAATTGTGATTGCCATGCGGTACGGACGTGCCTGTTATCAAGCCAAGTTTAACTTCCTAAACACAATTTTAAGTGGAGTAATTCATTATGGTGTTGTCACAAATTCGTAGCATGACTTCCTACACGACAGGCGAGTCACATACGCTCTCAAAAACAACAAGAAGTGGGAGGAGTAGTGGGAGAGTCAGCTGTCACATTCTCAGCAGTCTCATAATAGTCAGCTATCAATAAAACATTTGAGCGTGGTGAACAATGCATTTGATATCCCTGAGTGCTGTCAAACCCAAGGTCTTCTGTTTTTTTTTTTATTCTTTTCATTTTGAATGAATGAAATGACCTGATTTAATGATATAAAGTAATGAGGGAAAAAGCTGGAGCCAATATGTTCTTTTAATGAGCTATAACTAAACAGCAATCCCTGGAAAGAATTAAAAGGTTTTGTGTTTTATTCAGTAATCACTAAGGCTGCTAACATGCAGCAGAGACGTTCACTGTCATCCTCCATCACACACGCACACACGCACACTAGATTGCCGTCAAAAACACAATTGAAAGCCATAATATTTAAAGCTGTTTTTCAATTACCTTCATCAACGTCCTGGAGGAATATTAAGCATTTTTACTCATCATTGTGTGCAGTTAACCGTGCAACAAAACAAGTCACATTTAGTTCCCTCCATGCATCTGTCTCTTTTCTGCCTTCTGCCTATAACGCCAAGTGTATTGAAGGATAAGCTCTTATTCTAGATGCTGGTCAGTTGTTTGGTCCCAGTCAACACACAGGAACAAAGCGCAGTAGTAAATCTCCAGCAGAAATAAGATGTCAAAGAGGTTTGTGGTCGGTCGCCAGTCTCAGTAAACAATGCAGTATGTTTTCAGTATTATAGTGTAACAGATGGTCTCGCATTATCTTCAAGCACTCTTTGATACGGTGTAGAATTCAGTTGAATCAGTGACTGATAGCTGCTCACTCCCTGAGGCAGCAAAGCAAACCCCAAACTAGCACACTGGTGTAAGGTTCCTTCTCTAAAAAGCAGCCTTTATTCCACCCCAAACATGCCGGTTGTTACTGTGGTCAAACAGCTCAATCTTTGATTTGTCTGTCCAGAGCACATTATTCCTGCAGGGCTGATCTTTGCCTATGTGTTCTTTGGCATACTGTAGTTTTCCTCTAATGTTCTTTTTGGCAGCGACGGCTTTTTGCTGGCACACCTCCCTTGTAGGCCAAATTTGTGCAATCTCTTTCTGATTGTAGATGCAGCACGTTGACACCTGCAGCTCCTGTAATGAAATTTTGGGATTCTTGGAAACTGCTTTTGGCATCAGATAGTCTGCTGTTGGGCTGAATTCGCTGTGGTGTCCAGTCACGAACAAAGTGGCAGTTGTTTGAAATTTGTCCCTCGTTCATAGATGATTTTCCTTACAATGGATGACAGTGAAATGTTTTCTTTGAATAGACTTTTTTAAATCCTTTGCCAGACTCATCGGCATTCACCACCTTTTTTTGTCTGAAGGTCTAAGCGATTCTTTAGATGTTAGTGCAATAACACTACACACTTTAATAGCAAATCCACACATACTGTGACATCATGGGATTACATATAAATAGCATGCTATTTGAAGCACATTTCAAGTGCATGAGTAATACAGGATAACACTGAGGTGAGATAGTTTGCTCATATATGATGGTAGCCCACAGGTTAAGGTTAGATATGCGTCAGTAAAGACTACATAGTGTGAAGTGATTTGTGAAAAGAAAAAATGCATAGTGATGAAGCTCAAAACGACCTGGTGAGAACTTCAAACTCTAGATGTAATTGGTTTAAATAACATAGTTGCCATCTGGCTCTCTAAGGAGGTTCTCATTTACATATCTGTAGGTACGATAAATGCAGATGTAAACTTATTTTATCCATGCGACCAGGTGTGTAGCTTATTTAATTTATAAAAATAACTACTAAACACCAATGCCTATGTGTATAGATAAGGAGGGGTTTGCTGCTTCCAATACTTCAGGTAGAAAAACACATTTTCTTTCATCTAACTATCTTAGTGTAACTAAAAATCCACAATGTTTCTTCACTCTCATCAAAGTACATATTGCAGTCAAAACCACAATCTTTCTCTAAGCTTTAAACAAGTTTGGGGTCAGCTCTGGCCAAATTATAACCACAATGGTGATTTGAACAGTTTTAAAAGCAAAGATGAGTGATGTCGGCCTTGTGATGTGAGTGTCAGATGGGGAAATGCTTCTGGGTCGAGAGAACAGTGAGCAAACAATGTAGTTTGCCATTTCATTTGGAGGACTTGTTGACAGAGCCAAGTAAAATCTTTTTTTCTCAAACTGATACAAATTAGCAACAACTGAATAAATAAATAGACAGATAAACAAACAAACATCCCCACATTACAAAACCTCTCGATTTATAAGTGCTGGTAGGATTGTCATTGTTTTTTCAAATAATTGGTTGCAAACCAAAGTACTGCACAAACTAACATTTTAAACCAATTATGGTGCAAGATTAAAAACAGGAAGCTCTTTAAAATCATTACAGTTTCCCCACTAGGGATCATAAATGTCTGTATTAAACTACCTAACTGCTCAGTACATACTAGACTGTTGATAAATTTCAACAAATGACTGAAAAGTTTGACCTGCACATGGTGCTGGGACACAGTAGACCAAAGCTATTGAGATTCATCCTCTGGGGACCGCGATTACTGCAGATAATTTCAATCAATCTTATAGAAACCTTTAATTTCACCAAAAACCAGTGAGATCAACCTTAGTCTGACAAAAATCAGGTGCCATCAAAGTTGCTTGGAGACATGATGAGGAAACATGAAAGTCTATTAAAAAAAATCTATGTAATAGTAATAGTTAAGAACTTGTTTAAGTGAAAAGTGATGAAACTGGTGGATCCAGTGATTGACATTGCCAGTTAAGTGGGCAGGTTAGCACTGGTGTCTCCCTGGAGGTTCAACAGCTGGTTAAGAAAAGCTGCCAGTATGAAGCTTTCCTGTCAATATGCAAGAAAACTACTGATTTACAAAAGTGAAGTTCAAAATTTTGATAAAAAAAATTTCTGCACTGACAACCAAATTTGCATGTGTCAACTAAAAGACAGCTCATATCTGTGCTGTTTCCTCTTACATTTCATTTTAGCAGTGCAGGTGAAATCTTTATTTGCTTTTGCCTATCCTCTATGTGCAGTAAACTCATCATAATTCTGCAAATGTAAAACCCTTTAAACATGTCTGACAGAATTTGACAATGCTCTTGTGGGTTTGAAAGAAAGGTTGACTGTTCACCAGACACATAGACCTTCGTGGTGAAAAGGTCATTGCACTCTAAATAGTCAATGTTTCTGGAGCCATTCCCATGATAGAACCGCTGATAACTCTCTAAAATGAAATCTATCTGTGCCTGTGATGCATTGCTTTTTCACCGCCATTGGCGTTAATTCATTACAGAAGAACCAGGCAGAGATTATAGCTTTGTATTCCTTGACAATGTCACGCAGGCCTGCGCCATCCAGATAATTATGAGTCGAGAGCTGTGGCCTCAGAATGAGAAAGCTCTCTGAGCTCATCTCATTCTTCTGAATGGGCCTCTGTCAGATACTGACAATGAGTGACCTTGTGCTTGGAAAATCGCACTGAATTAACCATGGAGCAGATATCACTTATACACCCTGGCTGCCTTCCTCTTGAGGGGCCTAGAGTCATCTTTCAAAAATGAATCAACTCAGCTGCCTAAATTATGTTCCCCCTCCTGCCACACAACAGAGACATGCTAATTTTTTTCCACCATATCCTTTGGCTGTGTCTTAGAAGCTAAAATGAATGTGATTGTCATCAGTGTAGATAATTGATTCTGAAACTGTGGCACTTATTAGTTAGACATTAGACTATAATTCTGATAATGGAAACATTATATGGCTTTATGAGATGGGCCTTATCCCTGCTGCCAGTTCCTGATATATTTAATGTGCAGCATATTTCCAGTGTTTTTATTTGCAGTTTAGATCCTCTCGACTGTGAATAGGAAAAAACAACAGTATTAAAAAAACTGTACTGTTGTTGAATATCAGCAAGCCTGTCAGCAGCGCTCTCACAACTCTAACCTTCCTGTCAAACATCACTGTGGGTGTAATAATCAGCTGTTTTCTTATGAGATTTAGTTTCTTTCAAAAATGATTTCATTTTTCTGCAAACAGCTCTTTAACCATAGTCAATGAAGAGATGAACTAATGGACTATTATCAGTCAGTCTCATGGTTATATACAGAGGCTGCATTTGTTTTGTGCATTATAATGTTGATAGGGTTGTAAAGCAGATAGTTTTATTTACATATTTATTTATTTGTTTTTTAAGTATCCACCACTGAAACACTCAGTGCAGCTGGGGTGAATGACATTTTGTTTGCAGTATTCAAAGCATCAAAAAATGACATTTGTAAAACTCAACAGTGACGCGCTTTTGCAGACACAAGCTTTGCTTATCGACATTGTTATCATTCAGACTGTTTTCTTCCAAAGGCAAAAGCTACCAAACCTTTCTAGATAAGGGAAAACTCAGGCCAGACACTACTAAGGGTGTTTTGGAAAGTATGCATTAGGGTGAACTGATATGAATCATGCTACACCTGAATGCTACTTTTGTTCTCTGTACCTTTCTGCCGCCTTTTTAATCCACTTTGCTCTAACAGATTTCTTCCTCAGACAAAGGGGAAAATGAAACAAACAAAAAGGGAAAACCTCATTGTTTCTTCTGCTCAATGTACTGCAATTAGCGCCGTCCACCTTTCGCTGGCGGACCGTGCACTCACGCATTGTTTGGCTGTGCTGATTGAAGCTGTTGACTGAAACCTGCATGCCCCCACTTGCTTTCTTGAGAGAACAAGTACAAATTGAGCTGTTATGAACACTCAATTGAACACTCAGTAAGAACTGTGGTCACTCATTTGTTGGTTCATTTGTTTTTTGTTTTTTCATTTGTTTGGCTTCATGATATTTTCGAAGTTCTCTCATTTAGTGAAGAAATAATTCTGCACACGGCTAGATCTGAATAGCATTATGTGCTGCTCCTTTCTTTTTTGTGTTGTATGGTTTTGTTAAGACTTGCTGAGGTGCATTGTATGTCATTACCATCTTTTCTAGGTGTGCACCCTTCACTATTTAATGCAGATAGTCTCTCATGCAGATGATGCAGGTACGGCTAAACCTGTATTCAGTTCAGTTACAGCCATGGCCATAAGTTTGGACACAACATGACTTATGTCTGTTTTGATGTCTATTACAGAACATAACTAATATTTTTTGACAGCACCAGTTTAATTAGTCAACAAATCAACAACGGATAATATTATCAATAAAGTCCAACAATTGGAACAACTTTGTTCCCAAAACTTAATATTAGAAGAAAATAACAAAAAATGCAGTACTTTCACAACCGAATTTGGTAAGAATAACAAAATCACACCAAACTCTTTTGATGTTTTTTTAAATATGAAACTTAATATAGTTCTCAGGAGTTGTGTATTATCACCCAAACACTTCAGTATTTTGTGGTATTTTCTAAGATTCACAAGCGTCATGGTACTTGTGTCCAAACTTATGGCCATGGCTGTATGTTCATAGTTTGAATATAAAAAATACATCACTTTTACTCTAAGTTGTCGCAGCTACTAAAATAAATCCTTCTGGTATCGGTTCAACTGAGTAATAGAGCCAAATTTAATGACCACTCAACCTGCCGCCTTTAATCAGAAAGCGCCATGTGTATGAAAGAAAATAAAAAACACGCCTCTGTAATTAGGGAAACATGACAAACATGCACTGTAAGACTTGGAAATGTACCATGGAAGTTCATTTATTTTGCAGTATAGCCATTCCTCTCAGGAAGCTACACTGTTAGGCCCAAACTAACAGATGCATGTCTATGTGCCAACATGCTTTACATTAATAGAGCACAGTAATAGAACCTTTATTTTACTGCCAGTTTTATTTAAGCATGAATGTTTCAAGCTGATGCAATGGACTGCATTAAGGGTACCTAAATATCGATATGAAATGGTAACTCAGTCCATGGCAAAACTGGAGGAGACTTGGTGAAGAAGTGGAACAGGCAAAGAAAGAGCAGATTCAATTTTGGTGCAAACCTAAAACACTCTCTTTAAAAGTGCCATTGGCATTGGCAATGGCATTGGCGGACGGCTGTGCTCTCTAACTGACCCTCGAGGTCAGTAGTAGTGTTTACTGAAGTCACTGGCTCAAAGTAAACAGAAGTCTTTTAGTCTAACTGACTAAACAGTAGCCAGAATATGACTTAAAAGAAAATGAGCCCAGTTTGCATCTTTCCTCATTCCCCTTCAATTTTCCAGTACTTTTTCATCTTGGAAAGGCAAAGTAGATGTTCATTTTAATTTGGTCTCAGAGACAGTCTCTTTGTATTGGGATTGCCCTCCTCACAGCAATTAACGTTTCTCTTTTTCTCCAATTTTTCACTTGAAGTTTGTTTTCAAGGTTATTCCTATTTGATCTACTGTACCCATCGATGTAAAATAGCTTGCTGCTTTTGAGATAAAACTAACAAAACAACAACTGTGCTTGTAGCTGATGGTAATATGAACCGCATTATTGTGCAAGGTGCTGATATTTGAAATGTTGAGGATAAATGTTAACAAAAATTTCTATTATTAGACTGCCATTGCACCAAAATCAAAACATGTCACACAACTAGGCTGCCTTGCCTTCATCACACTGGGGAGATTTTTTTTTTTAGTTACATGTTTTGTAATTGTATGGGCTAAATGCAAATTGAAAAAATAAACTACTCAGCCTGACAAGAATTTGCACAAAAAGACAATTTTATGTCAAAGTACTGTAAAAACAGGTTTCTGCAAAGGATCACCAATTGATTAAACATATAAAATGTAAAAATAAATAAATGTTCACCCCCTATATAAGGGACTCACCTAATTCAACACAGGTGCAGGCAATTTGTGCAATGAAGTCACACAATTAGTGAAATGAAGTTTATCTAAGTGCAGCAAATGTGCCTCAGGTGATCATAGTATAAAGACACCTGCACCTGGAGGATCCAGACATTGATGAATCAGTACTCCTGGCTTGAACTACACAATGAAGAGATGAGAAAACTCCAGTAAATGCAGTGAAAATGTTATTGAAAAGCACAACTCAGAGGATTGATACAAGAAAATTTGCAAGTCAATGAATATCCCTCATTGTTAAGAAATTGAAGGGACATCTTCTTTTCCTTTCGGCTTTTCCCTTCAGGGGTCGCCACAGCGAATCAATTGCCTCCATCTAACCCTGTCTTCTGCATCCTCTTCTCTCACACCAACTACCTTCATGTCCTCTTTAACCACATCCATAAACCTCCTCTTTGGTCTTCCTCTAGGCCTCCTGCCTGGCAGTGGGAAACTCAGCATCCTTCTACCAATATATTTACTCTCTCTCCTCTGGACATGTCCGAGCCATCTCAGTCTGGACTCTCTGACTTTATCTCCAAAGCGTCTAACATGTGTTGTCCCTCTGATGTACTCATTCCTGATCCTATCCATCCTGGTCACTCCCAAAGAGAACCTCAGCATCTTCAGTTCTGCTACCTCCAGCTCTGCCTCCTGTCTTTTCCTCAGGGACACCGTCTCCAGACCAAACAACATGGCTGGTCTCACCACAGTTTTGTAAACCTTTCCTTTCATTTTAGCTGAAACTCTTCTATCACACATCACACCTGATACTTTTCTCCAGTCGTTCCAGCCTGCCTGTACACGCTTCCATGGACATGGAACGTGTAAATCTGCCTAGAGCAAGTCTTTAACAAAAACAAAGTGACATACTAGAGGCTAGTGAGAAAAGCCACCAAATGTTGACTAGAGTTTGCAAGAAGGTATGTTAGAGAACCTAAAGTCAACTGGACTTCTTTGGTCTGATTAAAAATAAAATTGAGCATTTTGGTCATTGGATTAGATGGTGTGTCTGGTGGACATCAAGCACTGCATATCATCACAAACACGTCACACCCACCATGCTGCATGGTGATGGCAGCATCATGATGTAGGGATGTGTCTCGACAGCAGGCCCTGAAAGACTTGTAAAGTTAGAGAGCAAAATGAATGCAACAATGTATAGGGAAATCCCTAAGGGCAAAGTGATGTAGCCTGCAAAAGAACTGTCAATCCATCCATCCTCTATAGACCACTTTATCCTCACTAGGGTCGCAGGGGGTGCTGGAGCCTATCTCAGCTGACTTGGGCGAAGGCAGGGGACACCCTGGACAGGTTGCCAGTCTGTCGCAGGGCTACATATATGGACAAACAATCACACTCACATTCACACCTACGGGCATTTAGAGTAACCAATTAACCTCAGCATATTTTTGGACTGTGGGAGGAAGCCAGAGTGTCCGGAGAAAACCCACGCATGCACAGGGAGAACATGCAAACTTCATGCAGAAAGATCCCAGGCTCAGGCTGGGATTTGAACCGGGGATCTTCTTGCTGCAAGGCGAAAGTGCTAACCACTTATTCCACTGTGCAGCCCAAAAGAACTGTGACTTGGGAAAAGATTTATTCTCCAGCAAGAGAATGACCTGAAGCATACAGCCAAAGTAACACAAAAATGGTTCAAAGACAACAAGGTGAATGCTCTGAAGGGCCTGAATCAGACTTCAGTTCAACTGGGAACTTGTGGTTGGACTTGAACAGAGCTGTTTGCTTAAAGTCACTGTGTAACCTGGCAGAGCTTGAGCAGTTGTGCAAAGAAGAATGGGATAAAACTTCTCCCTGAGCCAGTCTGTGGTCCTAACATGCCTCAAGAAAGCTACTATTGTCCTGATACCAAAAAATGCCTCTCCAGCCTGCCTTAATGACTATCACCCAGTAGCCCTCACCTCAGAAGTGATGAAGTGCTTCAAAAGACTCATCAGGACTCACATTTGCTCGTTGCTGCTTGAGTCTGTGGACCCACTTCAGTTTGCTTACTGATCAAACTGATCCACAGATGATGCTATCTCCCAGGTTCTGCACACGACCCTCACCCACCGGGACCGGTGGAATGGGGACTATGTGAGACTGCTGTTCATTGATTTTAGCTCAGCTTTCAACACCATAGTACCCACCAAACTCCACACAAAGATGACCAGCCTGGAGCTTAACATCTCCCTGTGTGCCTGGTTCTTGAACTTTGTCGGACAGAACTCAGATGGTCCGTGTGGGCAGACACACCACCAGCCCCCGCACCCTCAACATCGGAGCCTCACAGGGCTGTGTTCTCAGCTGCCTGCTCTTCACCATGTACACCCAGGACTGTGTGGCCACGAGCCGCTCCAACACCGTTGTGAAATTTGCAGATGACACGATGGTGGTTGGTTGCATCAGTAACAGTGATGAGCGGGCGTATAGAGGGGAGGATGAAAGCCTGCCACATTGGTACCAACATCAGTAAAACCAAGGAGCTGACTGTGGACTTTGGGAAAAGACAACAGAGGGATTACACCCCACTGAGGATCAACAGGACACTTGTTGAGTGGGGGGAACTACATGGGAGTGCATATCTCTGAGGATCTATCACTGACACCACTCACTGACAATTTGGTGAAAAAGGCGAGGCAGCACCTCTATCACCTCAGACAGCTGAGGAAGTTCTGAGTCTCTCTGGACATCATGAGGACTTTTAACTCTGGAGTGGTGCACCCAGTGGTACGGGAAAAGCACTGCTCATGACCAACAAGCTCTGCAGAGGGTGCTGAGGTCAGCAGAGCGAACCATGGGTGCAACACTCCCTACCTTCCAGGATATCCACACCAGAAGGAGTGTGGCCAGGGCGAACAAGATCATGAAAGATCCTCTACACCCTTACAACAAACTGTTTGAGTGACTGTGGTCCGGCCAACAGCTTCGCCACATCAAGGCAAAAACAGAGAGACTCATGAAGAGCTTTTCCCCTCAAGCTGTCTGGAATGTCAACTCTGACCTCCAATCAGCACCTTGCAAACAAAGACCACAAACACATAACTATAAATACTGCAACATTGCACATGCACATCACACAGACTGCACATTCTTTGTGTGAATGCACATCCTCACTTTTGCACATCCACTACATTTTGCACTGTGTACATTCCATATAATATTACTATTTTACCTGGTTGTATTTCTTGTATATAATAGTTTTACCTATTTGCGTGCTTTCTGGGTTTTTTGTATTATTCTTTTGTAATTTTATGTTTTCCCTTCTTTAACATTGTGTGTTTATGAAGCCTGGTGGACAGACACAGCATTTCATTGCCATACTGTATATGCATGTGACGAATAAAAAATCTAATCAAATACAATCTAAAATTACAGTGTCCAGATGTGCAAAGCTGATTGTGACCTTTCCACTCAGATTATATGCTGTGATTGTTTCCAAAGATGCATCTACTATTTGAAGGGGTTAAATACTTATGCAGTTACTTATTTTACATTTTATATTTTTGGCATGCCTGGCATTCTACACATATATCGATACTTAACATTTCAGTAATATGCTCACTGACACCTTACAAATGATTTGATCTTACAGCACTATATCCACTTACAGTGACTATAGCGTTGTTCAATGTAATATTTAGGCATTCACACCATTGGGTAATGCTTGCAAATAAAAAAAAAACAAAAAACTTTGACCTAATTTTATACCAAATATTGTCTTTAAACACAATGGGTTCGTCTAAATTCAAACAAATCCACATAGATCTATATTGATATCTAGTGTGAGAGTAGAGTGATTGCTGCCCCTGACATCCACCCCAACTACCTCCTACTGATTTCAATGCAGTTCATAAATGGAGTGATTTATTCATTAAGAAAAAAGTTGCCTCTGCACAAAATCCACTCAGCAATAATGGTGCACCTAAAATAGAAAAGAGAAAACAATTAAGTTGTATAGAGACGGAATTTCAGGGTTGAGCATACACATATATCAGCTATGCAACCTTTCTTGTTAAACGCACTTCCGCCTAGTAAATTAGATGATCACTGAACTATATCTGCTTTGTTGGTTTCAAGGTAATTCTTCATATATCTTTCCTAAAAGCTGAAAAATGCAGCAGTGTGCCCACTTGAGACCAAATCGTCTCATCTGTTGTCATGCACTGAGATTCAACAGGTAAGCAGCAGTCTCACATTGCTCACTTCCTGTCATTTCTGCATCTCTGGCACATCCACCCCCAGTCCTGCTGTCTGGTATGGTAATACTTACCACTGCCTGGAGCACACTCCAACACTTGAGATGAAACCATCTCATCAGATATCACGTATGGTAATCCAGATTCAATAGTCAAGTATCCCTGCACACATTAAACAGACGAGAATTATGTTATATGACTTAGACAAAAACACCACTCACTCTGCTCTGAGATATTTTACCTGCTTTCAATGCTCAAAATTCATGTAACGCTGTCATTTCTATGACAAACATAACCCTCACACCTCTCCTCCCACACTCTTTTTTTCTCAGAAATAGAAGTCAAGTTACCAGCATTAGCTGTGTTACTTTAAATCCAAATTTCTAAAAATTGACAATATGCGACAAAGCCAGCCATACGACCCAATCTGGTGTTTTCAGTTCTTTGATGCTTCATTACATTTCACACAAACACACATTGAGTAGTTGGCAGATTTTTGCATTTGTAGCTCGAGAACTGAGCTAACACTGATCGCAGGAGATACTTTGAATACATCACAGCTGTAAAAATATGCAGTTTGCTTTTAGCATTTTCAAGTCTTGTTAAGCGTGTTGCATAGATTTCCAATATGAAGCAGTTCATTTAATAACATTTACACCAAAGAGTCATTTTAATAAATCCATCATTTTACTTTGCCACATCATACTTTAACCCCCCTTAAAAAAAAAAAGTGCTTTAGCAATGCAATGATTTCATGGTTCCGGGCTGATATCCAACAAACAAACAAACAAATTAGCGGATAAATAAATGAATAGCTTGCATTGCCCTCTGGAAGCAGAAGCAATATGCTAATCTCCCTCTGACTTCATTAAAATAAAAGTCAGGCTTTCCCCCTCCATATAATTGTGACATGTGTAGTCTGGCTCTGTGTGCGAAGTTAAAGCCCAACTCTTTAAATAGACTAGCTGCGCACACTTTCATTGTGCTGTCAATATGCTTAATGAGCTAATGAATATGTTATACACGATCATTCGCACCTGTGGCGTGGTGCCCAGGTGTTAACATCTGCTGTGTAAAGGTAGAAAAAAAAATGGAAGCACTCTATGGGATACATCATGACAGGGATGCCGGCACCTAGACAACCCCCTTTGCTTCTGCGGTTTCTGCTTTGTTGACTGCTTAACCAAACAGCTGATGTGAAAGCAAGGGGTGTATTCTTGTCAAAGCACTGCTGGTACATTGCCACGAGACTTAAGCAGATAGGTGCATGTACGCTGAAGTGTGAACCCATCCTTTATACAAGCCACTTCTAACATGAACTCAAAATATCAACAAAGAATTAATAAAGTCAAAGGAAAATAGATTTAGCCTGATGAAAAACTGAAAGCGCTCCAGGCCAAATGGCATCAATATGGAAAGCCATTATCCCTTTGGACCTTGTTCCGTATTTTTTTCAGGCAGGTTGATCCCTGTCAAAGACATCTCTGGTGCATTAATATTTAACATCAATAAGTGAACACACAAGTCTTCTAGCTTGTTATCAAAGTCAATTATTAGGTTCAGGATGTCAGGTTGCTTTCTGTAAACCAAGACGTTCAAAGCAATTGAGCACTGAGGGAATTTCATAAAGCCAGAACAAAGGCCATGCAAAGAATTCTTGTCTGAATGAAAAATGGGATTGCTTTGTGTTTGTCCCTAGGCTGGTGTACCAATAACTTCAAAACATGAGAGATATGGTAAATATAGCTGCTCCCCAAACTGCCTTTTTTGAGTAACCAAAGAGGGAAAACCGCTATAAAACACAGGAGCCAACATGCTGTAAGATGTTTTATTAATTTATTAAAGCCATCAGCAGCTCATTGACACAAGCATCAGAGATGAGCACAAAACTGAAACAGAATCCAAACAAGATGCATTCTGTGGGTTTGGTAGATTGCACAAGTGCTGTATCTGCCCATCAAAATATTTTTTTTAGCAAAGTATGTGCTGTGAATGACATGAATGACAGTTTGCCTTCTATCTTCTTTTAAATCCGCCAGTCACCCCTGGCAAAACTGCAGGCGTGAGCCTCGGCAGCCGTGAACACAGCGTTGCTGGAATCGCATCCTGCTGTGGCTGCAAACATTACACCAGGTTTCTCAACCCGAGATTTGCAGCTACATGCTGCTCCTGCTTTGATGTTCCACATTAACAGCATTTGTTTCCCGAATAAGAAACACTTCATGCTTAAAAATAAAGCGTTTCACATAGTGTATATCAGTTCAGTTTAATAATAGCAGTGTTACTTCTGCAAAGGGTGATTGAAGAAAAACCTTATAATTGGCTGTCATGCTCCTTCAGGAGAACTTAACAGGCAAAACCATCTTTAAACTAGTTAAAATAAGACTTTGACGTTGTGTCTGATTGTTAAGCAAACTCTGAGGGCAAATCTCAGTTCGGCCTTGTCAGATCAGAGGAGTCTAATACAAGTATTTTATATTTTACCCTTCAAAATTTTTCTTCCTATACAATAGACGTGATTACACAGAAACTAGAATTAAAATAAATGACACTGTACAGGGTCAGTGGAAAATGGTCTTGCAAACAACTGGCCGTTATTAGTTTTGTGCTGATTCTTCGATTCTGTTCCATTCAGTTTAATTTAGATAGCACCAATTCACAATCCACATCATCTCAGGACACATCATGTTGTAAGGTCAAGATCTTAGAATAAAATAGTAAAGTGAAAAACCCAGCAAATCCGAACAGTTTCCTTTGAGTAAGCTCTTTGGCCACAATAGCTAGACGAAAAATTTCCTTTTTAGCAAGAAGACAGATAATCAAACAGGTTCAAGGAGCCATGACCGGCTGGGATAAGGGTGAAAGGTGGCGGTAACATTCAAAGAAATGTACCAGCAAATGAAAGGAAGAAGAACTTTGCAAGGTGGAAAATAAAAAGAAGTGTTTTTTTTTTATGCGAGAAACCCTAAATGTATGTCCAACTTTTGTTTGCTTCTAAGAAAACTTTACAGATTAAGAGGCAGAAGGTTGCACAGCAATCATGTACACAGCACAAGGTGTAAACTGAGCCCAGTAGATGCTGTACCAGCAGCACTGAATATCAGCCCCTTGACTTTATGCTTAAGGACCAATAAAGAATGTATTATTTAAGCCTGCTGAGCAGCACGCAGGTACTTTACTTTCTGAAGAGCATGCCACTTGGGCAGTTTTTAAAGTCAGCATGAGCAATTGTGTAATATAAAATTGCATGATGTTGTCTTTGTGCAGAGGCAAGACGTAAATTGGATACAATGAGATTGTGTTATGGACACTCACCCTTTTGTAATAAGGTCAATAATAGAAAATCAGGACAGGAAATTGGTGCCGTATTGCTGCACATCTACATTCAATATACAATTAAGTAGATCCTGATATAATTAATTACGCCTGGGCATTACATTTACTATGCAAACTGTATGCAGACAGCAATATTCTGTAGAGCAATGTAAAGAAAAAGTAGTTGGCATGTTTATGTGGGTGGTTTTAAGGCAACTCTGCTCACCATCTGTATCATCGACATTAACGTTATGCTTTATGCACTTTTTGGCTTTTAGTGTGAGGTAGAAGAAGAGAGCTTTAGGGTACGTAGGTTAATTTAGTTTCCTTACAAAATGTGAGCGCCTTAGTCTTTAACATTTAATCCAAAGGGAGGTATTTTTCAAGAAGCCAAAAGGGTGTGTGAAGGGTAATAAATCCCCAGCTCGACTCTCCAGAGCCTCGCAGAGGTTTCAACACATGCTAGAAACTGGAGCCCTGGGCTATATTGTGAGAGAAATTGTAGGTATACTTCTCACCTTAATAATGCACTAGGTTAAAAGGTCATAATAGAATTTCCATTTCTATAAAATTTAAGAGAGAGGCAAGGTGGGGAAAAAGGTCCAATGCAATTACTTTCATTCATAACACTAAGGAACCACGCTAATTACTTGATGTATTAAAAACTGCCCTTGCTGCTGTAACTCAAGGCCTCGGCTGCATTTCCATCTTCAAAAGTTAATCTATTAAAATGTGATGAATTACTCAAATTGTTTTTCCACCTGAATGGACCGTCTCTGTGGGAATCTGAATTGGTATTTCAATTTTTGACAAAATGCAATGAGTACTGAATGTTGACTATTGATAACTGGCCAGCAGCAGTGAGGGCATGTCCTCCACTGAGCGCGCTTCAGTTCATGATCTTTTAAATGTTACTCTGGCGATGTTGTTAGCCCCAGAACCGAGAAAGGTGATGAGGGTCATGGGCAAAAGATTTAGCCTTATTTAATGTTATTCTTGTTTTTTTCTGAGAGTTACCGACCCAGGCTTGTATGAGAAAAGAAATTCAGTGGCTGAATGTTTAAACAGTAAATTCAATTTCAATATCTCTCCATTTTGAATTGTTTATGACTGAAGTTGTTGTTAGATCGAGTGATAAAACCCATGTCGTCTCGATATACACTGCGGAGAGATGTATGTAGTTACATCCTCCTGCAGTAAATAAACAAGCATTATTCAAAATGTTCCACTGAAAGAGAGCGTTTTAGGTGAATAACGTCTCTTTTGCTGTGCACATTAACTTAAAATAATCTGAATACTATCCCCACCTCTGTGACTGAGTCTCTGCAGACTGTTCAAAGAGTGGGGCAACCAAGGACATGGAAAACACGACACAAGGGAGACATTTTACATGTTCTTTCAAGCTTTGAATGATAGCTGGTGGTGTGACAAGAGCAATATGAATATCTGGTGAAAAGACACTTCCATAGCCCTTTCACATTCTCTCTCGAGAGCTTCTTTGTTGTTACTATGTACAATACAATGCCAGGGAAGGTGTTGTGTTGATGGGATCAATAATTTTAAGCACAACTTGGTTATGGATTCATCGTTTTTAACTGTTGCATTTACCTAATAGTAGATGAAAAGTTCAAGGATGTGCTCCTGATGAAATAAAAGCTATTAATTATTCAAATGATCTATTTTTTTTCTGACATGTTTTCTCACTAAGCCTTCGCCACTTCTTCGAGTGTTTTTCAGCACATGGAGAAGCAAATCAGACATTTCCTGAAGTTTATTATGTTATTAGGGCACACAGACTGACCTTGATGTTTCCTTGGAACATTTAACCAACCCCAAGGTGGCTATTACTGTGATGAATATTCGGCACTGCTGACAGCGCCATGGCTTATTTATTTACCCAGCGAGAGGTAGCTCGCTACCTCGCCATGACCTCACGCTGTGTCTTCCTCTCTCATTTGTCAACTTGCACCTCCTCTGGTGGCCATGCAGCACCAACAAAGTGAGGGGCGGGTACACAACGTGCAGCAAGGTAACTAAAATGTACACAAACAAACAAATAATCAAAGAATGCTGATGCAGCGCATTACTCTCTAATACCTTAATCTTTCAGGCTCATTTCACTTATTCATTTTTGCCAGCCTGCGGTGCTGATTGATTTAGATCCTCATGTCTGGATGTCCCCACACGAGAAACACTTAACACTGGAAAAAAGACTTAACAACCTGAAAAATAGCCGACCGCTGAGTCTTCCTCGTGGGAGTCACAGTGTGAATAATTACAGCAAGTCGAAATATAATACTGTATGTTGTTTGTGTTCATGCTACAACTGTATACAGTAAACCGACTCTGGAAAAACTTTAGTTTTGCAGTTCATTTAGAAATTTGAAATAAATCGTAGTTATTTATGATGAATTAATTGCTTAACATCTTTAGGATATCCAAAGGCTTTTGATAATTGTGACTGCTTTCCTAAATTGTTTAAAACTTTAATTTAATTACATTTAATTCAATTAATATTTTGCAAAGGGTTAGGGTTGAGTTATGTCAATAAAATGTCATCCTGTGATTTCCGATCTCTTTCTCAACAAACGCAAAATACTAGTTTGCTAACTTAACAATTTGATTTCCAGCAAATGTGAACAATATTTTAATTTTTTCCTGTTCAAAGGGTGTTTTTTCTTGCCACTATCGCCTTAAAGATCGCTCTGGGGGTTCATTCATATGGGTTCTGTAAAGCGTCTTGAGACAGTTTGACCTATAATTGGCGCTAAACAAATAAAATGGAATTGAACTGAATTATATGTCACTTTGTTGCCTTTACGTACAGATTACGCATCTTTAATGAGGTAGTTGCGCACTTTGTTGAAAGGTGAAAAAGTGGGATTGTTGAAGTTGCATTTCAAAGACTGCACTATGTTGACATTCTGTGCTGATGAATATATATTATATAATATCTTTATTATTAATGACTTTATTATCAGAATTCTTCCTGGGTCACCTATTTCTGTGTGTGTACCCATTCTGTAATGACAGAATTAACAATACATAATGACATACTCCAGTAAAAGGCAAACCAACAACAAAAGCACCATTCAGTAGCTTAAACATCACACTAGAATCCTTTATATAACCATGAACATCGCACATGCACTATAAATGACAAACATCTGATACAATTGTATTGAAGAATAACTGAAACAGTTGTGTTGTGCTGCAATAACCTAAAACCTGCAAAGAACAAAATGCAGAAGCTCAATATCGAATTTACCCAGTGAAACAGTTCAACTTTGTCCTTGAGAAATTATTCTTCTGTACAACTAACCGGCAGCAGTTATATGGTTATGTGTAAACTCGCTTGGTTGAGGTTACAGTCCAGAAAGATCATGGTCTTTAATGCAAAAAAAACAAACAAAAAAAAAAAACCATGCTGACTAGAGAATTTTTACACTTAACAAAATGTTTTGCTGCCTTAACCTCCACACACACTGGAGTCTAGATGTCAATGCTGGGCTCTTGAGTCAAAGTCTCAGTTTTGTGCACTTGCCATCCACACCACCCACTTCCCAGCCACATTTGTCATCATACTGTAACTGAGAAAACCATTTAGTAATATATATACAGAATTTCTAGGTGACTGGGTTGTGCAGTTGTCTCGTAAAAAATAGGATACAGCCGTAGCTGCAAGCATTTGTACATACAGTGAATCTCCAAAGGAGAGTTGTTGAAACCTCTTCATCATGAGAGTAGACATATTTACAATACTGGCTGATTTAGTGTTTTCAAATAGAAGACACCTTTCTTTAAGTCCACCCCTTTGCTTCTCCCTATTTCGTCCGTTTTGGCCACTGACCCCTTAAATACGTGGAGCATTTTCATCACCATAAAAGAAACCTTAGCCCTAATCTGCACGTCAAAGACTACCCCCGAAATCTTTATGCTGGACGGAAATGTTAAAGTTGGAGTCTGCATTCACATGAAAGAGAGAAAGATCTAAGGGATGCCATAAGCTGGGCTCTAGGGCCTGAACAGAGAGACCCTGAAGACATGCTGGGAATATTAGAGAATGATTGATACACACAGCTGGGGAACAGAGCAGCAAAGGAATGTTGAGGAGTTTTTATCTTGCTCCGTTCCTTTTGAAATATGGTTTACAATTTTCTGCTCATTCCCATCCCCCTAATAACCTATGGATTATAACACAGGACTGCCAAATGTCTCCCCTAATTCTCATGAAAAGATACATGACATGCACACGTGCCTACTGCTACTTTGAACCTCACGCCTCAGCTCAGACAGACGTTACGTCTCTTTCACATATTTTCTAACATTATGTGTCTCTCTGCAATCACTCATATACGGTATCTGTGTGAAAATGAAATGAAAAAAAATACATCATGACTACTGTGAACTGCCAGGCATGTGGAGTAATATTGTGGGGTAGATAACAATGAGCTGAAAAATGTGAAAAAATGAGACACACACACACATAGCTGATAAGAAATGCAGATTTGTGGGATAATTCTCTGTGTGTACATCAACTCTTTTCACTCACATGAAGTCATTTGATCCAGTAGTGCAGCTAAATGAAACCATGTCTCTCAGAATCACACTGTTGAAATGAATAAAGTAAGACATTTATAAATGACATTGTAGCCAACAGGAGGTGGTGGGTGTACAAAACACTCGACTGTTGACTTCACTTAAGGTTAATAATAGACTGTCGATTTGGTGAAGAGTAATGAAACATGGTATCTCTCAAGTCTTTGCAGATTTTTCAATCAGACCACAATCTCTTGTTAACCACAGCTAAGTGCTGTGAGTGGCTAAACGTATCTATGAAAAGTAACTTGACACAAGTGGGTATTATACTGCACCTTCAGAAATGCTGTTTCATTCAAAACATATTTACTGTTGAACTATACATATGCAGAAATGTAATTTCTAGCAGTTTGAGTTGGTGTATAGTAAAAGCAACAATAATTTTCAACTAAAAAGATGAATAACACATATTTTATTGTCAAACAGTGTAAATTATTAATAACAGATTTGTGGCAGGCCTGTCTGGCTGTTAGACTGACCTCTGTAACCTTCAGCTGATCTTCCCTCACTGAGGTACTCATTCAAGATCAATAAGCAATCAGGGAACTTGTCTCTGCATGCTTTGGCCATCGAAAGTGTTTACAAAGCAAGCAATCACTTTTGCAAATCACTGTTTTATTTGCTGTCATATAACCTTACCTTCACCCATATCAAACCATGAGGCTTCTGGTGTAGTATCCATTTGCCAATGCAGTAATTGACCTTACAACACATTATGCGTTTTCCTTGGACTGAGGGAAGTTCATTATATTAATTATTTTGCTTTTACACGTGCTGCACCAGTAGTTCCCCAGACAGAGGTGTTGTTTGTAGAGCGACAGAGGGTTCAGAGCACTCTAACAACGCTGTACTTATAACAGCCATTTCACAAACATATTTATACCATGTCAGCAGCCGAATCTCAAAGGACGCCGACTGACAAAGACCTGTCAGGCAATCTTATAATGATGAACCCTGTTGTAGATATTTTAATATTTGGCATTCACATAAGAAGTCAGCCACGGATGACATTCTGCTCTAATCTTGCCGCTGCAGTGTAGGATTCATGGTTTGCTAAATCAAAAAGTGTCTGAGCTGCAACCAGGCTCAAAATGTCATGTTCCTGCAACAGATATGTAATAAAGGGATTCAGTGCTCTTCTAGGCTTTTCTATAGATGGCTTTCTACGAAGTCAAAACTATTTGATGTCAATTGCTTTTTGCTTTAAAACATCAATATGAAGTAACTGGAGCGTCCAGTGAATTACACACGTGGACAAAATTGTTGGTACCCCTCAGTTAAAGAAGGAAAAACCCACAATTCTCACTGAAATCACTTGAAACTCACAAAAGTAACAATAAATAAAAATTTATTGAAAATTAAATAATCAAAAACAGCCATTACTTTTGAATTGTTGATTAACATAATTATTTAAAAAAACAAACTAATGAAACAGGCCTGGACAAAAATGATGGTACCTCTATAAAAGATTGAAAACTATTTGACCAGAGTGACATGATTAACTCAGGTGTGTCATTTAATTGACATCACAGGTGTTTCCAAACTCATAATCAGTCAGTCTACCTATTTAAAGGGAGACAAGTAGTCACCCTGCTGTTTGGTGAAAAGGTGTGTACCACACTGAACATGGACAACAGAAAGCGAAGGAGAGAATTGTCCCAGGACATCGGAAAAAAAATTATAGACAAACATCTTAAAGGTAAAGGCTATAAGACCATCTCTAAACAGCTTGAAGTTCCTGTGACAACAGTGGCTCATATTATTCAGAAGTTCAAGACCCACGGGACAGTAGCCAACCTCCCTGGACGTGGCCGCAAGAGGAAAATTGATGACAAATTGAAGAGACGGATCGTTGGAATTGTATCCAAAGAGCCCAGAGCAACCTCCAAAGAAATTAAAGGTGAACTCCAAGGCCAAGGTACATCAGTGTCAGATCGCACCATTCGTCGTTGTTTGAGCCAAAGTGGACTTCATGGGAGACGACCAAGGAGGACACCACTGCTGAAAAAAACTCATAAAAAAGCCAGACTGGAATTTGCAAAAATGCATGTTGACAAGCCACAAAGCTTCTGGGAGAATGTCCTTTGGACAGATGAGACCAAACTGGAGCTTTTTGGTAAGGCACATCAACTCTATGTTCATAGACTCAAAAACCAAGCATACGAAGAAAAGAACACTGTCCCTACGGTGAAACATGGAGGAGGCTCAGTAATGTTTTGGGGCTGCTTTGCTGCATCTGGCACAGGGTGTCTTGAAAGTGTGCAAGGTACGATGAAATCTGAAGACTATCAAGGCATTCTGGAGAGAAATGTGCTGCCTAGTGTCAGAAAGCTTGGTCTCAGTCGCAGGTCATGGGTCTTCCAACAGGACAACGATCCAAAACACACAGCCAAAAACACCCAAGAATGGCTGAGAGAAAAGCGTTGGACTATTCTAAAGTGGCCTTCTATGAGCCCAGATCTGAATCCCATTGAACATATGTGGAAGGAGCTGAAACATGCCATTTGGAGAAGACACCCATCAAACCTGAGACAACTGG
Organism: Acanthochromis polyacanthus; assembly: GCF_021347895.1. Taxonomy (NCBI): domain Eukaryota; kingdom Metazoa; phylum Chordata; class Actinopteri; family Pomacentridae; genus Acanthochromis; species Acanthochromis polyacanthus. Next base: position 6,939,898 of record NC_067114.1, on the reverse strand, counting down.
AGCTGTTTGCTCATGAGGAGTGGGCCAAAATACCTGTTGACAGCTGCAGAACGCTCATTGACAAATACAGAAATCGTTTAATTGCAGTGATTGCCTCAAAAGGTTGTGCAACAAAATATTAAGTTATGGGTACCATCATTTTTGTCCAGTGCTATTTCATTAGTTTGTTTTTTTAAATAATTATGTTAATCAACAATTCAAAAGTGATGGCTGATTTTGATTATTTAATTTTCAATAAATTTTTATTTATTGTTACTTTTGTGAGTTTCAAGTGATTTCAGTGAGAATTGTGGGTTTTTCCTTCTTTAACTGAGGGGTACCAACAATTTTGTCCACGTGTGTATTTGTATTTTTGACTTTGAAAGCTAAACCTCTGGCAGAGTCGGTCTTTGCATTCCTGTTGGATGCTGTTTGCGGCATGAAAAAGCCTTTGACATACTAATCTCTTGATTACAGGAGACCTTGTCATTAGGGTGGAGATCAGATAATATTGAGCAATGTGTATTTATATTTACTGAACCTTAAATGCCGTTTTATATCTGGCCAACGTGCAGAGTAAAAGCTAAACACTTTTACAGCAACATGAAAGTCTGCAAAAGTAGTGCAAAAGCACACCCACCAACTCAAGGACTAAACCTATTTAAATATTAACTAGACAAAGCACAGACAGCTTCTTATTGAGTCTGCCAATTGATTCTTCTTTATAAGTTTAAATTCAAGCCAAGGGGGACCTGTACTTCCAGCTAGAAAAACATTTGACAGATGAACGTCCATATGGAAGGTACACAGAGGCACTTTTCATCTAAATCCGCTATGACCTGGTGTAAACTTAAATTCTGTGTAATGCAGCCAGACAAAACTGTACGGAGAAAGACAAACTTTGCTAGCGCTATCACAACATAAACCCCCAAAAAGTTGTTTTAACTCAAACAAAGACTGTGCTCCTAAATTAAATGCACGTAGGCTAAATTAATTCAATCTAAATTCTTAAATGCTTTGATATAGATTCACAGATCTGATTCTTTTCTTGACTATTGTAACAAAGACAAATGGAAGATGTTTTTCTTGTTATTTTTTTTTTTATTAAGGATTAAAAAATAAGTCTCAGTTGATGTAAGGTTGTTTTTAGAACAAGATGTTTTGAGGTTTTCAGCTGAACTTATTCTCTTTAATGTTTTTGAGGTTGAACTCCTCCCAATTATAATGACCTAAATATTCAGTTTATTTATGTGTATACAGCGACACATGTGTGAATGTGGGTTCTTTTTCCTACGCTTTAACCAGTCTGATCTAATATCTGTAACACTTCCATATGCACATGCAGTGAGTTTATTAAATTATTTTAGTTTGATTTATAAATTGCAATAATAAGACTTTATGGCTTTAAAGAATGACTTTTCTTTGTTATTAAATCCCTTTCCAACACCAGATGAAGAGACAACACTGTCCCACCACATCAAAATCTGTCTTCATGAAATAACAAATTGAAGGCTGTAGTTCAGATTTTTTTCATGTATTTTCTCAATTGGTATGACCGCTTTCTCATTTTTTGATAAGAGTTCAGTGCGACTTGCTCCATTTATCCAAAACTCTTTACCAAGCCGCTGAAACTCAATAAATTATTCTGTTAGATTGCTACATTTGAATTGCAGCTCCTTCTTCTCCCCTTTTCAGATTTCTACTCTCACTCCCAGGCTTTCACTCCCTCCACTCGTTTGCTGGCCCCCCTCTTGCTTTCCCCCACATTCACTCATTTTCCTGCTCCACACAAATTCCTATTTCTCACGGTAGGCAGCAGGTAATATCCAAGGGTGCTTTAACATAGTCTGATAGTTTGTGGGGCTAATAGAGAAGGCAGGAATGCTCCAAAATAGTATCAGAAAACCTTAGTAATCGTAGGTAGAGGCAGCCAAGATGCCTAATGCCATTTCGAATCGAGCCGGTGTGGCAACTTATTGGCAAACACATTACTTTAAGTTTCTTTTTCTCAATCAATTCACTGGAAAGCTAAAAACCAATCTGGAGCATGACAGCTCCCACGAGGCCTGATTGATGAGTCAGACTGGGAATGTGCATATCCAAGCAAGGTTTGGTTTATGTGTCCTCAAATTCCATTGGGTGGAAAATGTGGATTGAGTGAGGCCGTCATGGATTTGGCATCACTAACTTTGGGGCAGATTGCGGAGAGTGGATTGATGCTCAGCGGAGGGGATGTGACAGTTCATCTGAAGGAAGAATGGGAGTGAGAAGGGAAAACAAACAGGCAGATCTATATAGAGATTGACAGTGCTGCGAGGCTGACAGTGTGCAAGAGAACACAGGAAAGTAGAAATTGAAAACAGAGTAACCCAGACAGGATCATTGGAAACCAGCACAGTTGCTAAATTAGTAATTAATTTCACTAATAAACATTTCCTGATTCACTTGATAGTTGTCAGACAAAACACATATTTCCTGCTTCACTTGATGTCCTCGTCTGCATTACGTACTACCATTTTGTTGATGTCTTTTCTTCTCGGTTCAAACAAACTCTGAATGAGGTCAAAGCGCACTTATGATGCTTTATTTGACTTTAGATGGGAATGGAAAGAGTTCACAAAGGTGCTCATATGAACAACCATGGAAATAAAGTCACAGCAATGCAAAAAAAAAAAAATCAATCACAATGAGTGTAAACATTGAAGATTTTTCTTGATTATATTCACATTCTATTAGTCAGTGCTTAAGAGGCATGTGTGTAGTGTGAAACGGCATCATTCTTTGTTTTAAACAGCTGTCATCGCACAAAACATTATTGTGACACAGCAGCAGCAGCAATAAATAGCAAAGGCTTGCAGTAATTGTTTACTGAGTATATATTGAGCATGTGCAGTATATTTCTTCTCTTGGATTTGTGCCACCCTTGTGTCGGAACCTTGCTGCCCCAGAAACCTCGCAGATTACCTGTGTTAGCTGGGACTGGCGCCTGTGTTGCTACATCAGTATCTGGGCTTACAGCTGGCCCATCTCTTAACCGTGTGCCAACGGTGCCAACGGTGCTGCTACATCTCTCACTGTAGCAAGTGAAATCCTGCCAAGTATCATGGGTGGCTGGCAGACTGGCAGATGTGGGCACGGAGAAGAAAGGAACACGTCTGCTTGTGCTAACTACTGTATCTATCCAAGCGGTGTAGGTATAATAGAGAAGCAGAGTACGGTTTGTTGAGCCACTTATAGAAGACAAATGGAGCTGGACAGGAACATGATTTTATGTGCTAACAATTCAGAAAGTGGAGAAAAGGAGGGGGGGGGGGGAGGGGGGCAGTGTTTCAGGCTGACTGGAACTTAGACAGGTAACTTAATTAAGATGTTAAATGTTAAACTCACATTCAGTTTCTGCTTATTGTTTTTAAAGTTAATGTTATGGCAAAAGCTTACATGCAGTAAATGTGCACGGCCTCCTAGTGAGTTTAATTATGAATTAAGGTGGCAAGTTATTTGAATTTCACTTGCACTAATAACCTAATAATGTTGCGTTTAGGTGTATTGGTGTTGATATTTATGTTTAGGCCTTCCTAGTGATGTTTCCTGGTGTATCATTGCATCTCTCTCTCTCTTTCCTTTACAGAAGTGCATAGTAGGACAATAACCTCTGGATAATAAATAATTTAAAAAAGTACAATTGTGGGCAGGTGAGCCTGAGGTGGAGAGAGAGGAGAGGGGGGAGTGACTGCACTAATCAGTAGGCTGCCCTCAGGGATCAGTCTGCAGAGGCAAGGACTTTTGAATGAGAGAAAGCCAGAGAAAAGAGGGCAGACTGGAGGGGGAGGAGAAGGAAAGCACTAATACAATACATTAAAAAAAAAGACCAAAAAATGCCAGCATGAAAACCTAAATAATGAAATGATAGTGCGAGTGAGGGACGGGGACAGACACAGAGACAGGGGGAGATATCAAAATAAGAAGGCGAAGAAAAAAGACAAGTGTGGAAGCACAATTCATGTATTGCATCTTAAGTGAGAAGTTTGAGCATGAGGGCTGAATAATGAAACAAAGATTAGGTATTAGGTATGCCAGGTAGGTCTTTGTTGGAGAGCTCTTGGAAATATTTAAAAAGGTTAGTGTATGAATAAACATAGCTTATCAAGGTCTTTTTACGCGGGGAAAAGAAAGAGATCCTAATGAATAATAAAGAGCTGATGTGACAGGAGAGCCAGCCTCGTGCTCCACAGCCATCCCCCTGTAACGCAGTAATGGAATGTTTCCTACAGGACTTTTTACCACAAAGGACAAAAGGCATAATCATTAAAATGGGGGAGCGGGGAGGAGTCAATATTGCAAAGAGCTGTTGTTATTCATTGTGCACGCTACAGATGGACTGTATATTAGGAGCATGGTGTTCCCATTAGAGACTCCACTGACACATGTTCACACAGGCCTATTCGACTGCTCCCAAGGTCTCTGTTACAGTTCTGTCACACACATGTAGGACACTGAAACAGTAAGAGGAACAGAGATAGGGATATAAAGGAGTCTCTGCTGACACCAGGAGGTGGTTCTTGCATAATTTTATGAGCCATATTTCGCATAATGAAATAGATTGTGACATGCATGTTAATTGTTCGCTGTTGCACTGTACAGTAGAACAAAAATGACTTCCTTTGTGGCAGTCAGCTTGCTTTTTGTAGTCTCTGTCATGCATGTGATATACTGATGCCTACTGACGTTAATGCAGTGACTAGACTTCACTGCTGTTGTTTTTTGTACAACCTTTAACCTTTTTCACTACGAGTTTAAATTCTGTATTTTGCTGGTGGATCTCTGTTGCTTGTATTTATTTAAAAAATTGACATTTGTGTCATTGCCTCTTAAAAATATGTCTACAGGAAAACAAAATGTAATGAAACTTGGCTTACAAAAAGCCAATAAAGAGTCAAAATTTTAATTTAATAAATTGAAAGAAGTGCAGCTCAAATTTTGTGTGACAAACATTCAACATATAGTCAAAATACTGTCAAGATATGCCAAAAATATGGCACTGGCACCTTTATGAAAGAGAAGAAGAAAGAAATTTAAGACACTGCCTAGTGGCATACAAGTATTAGATCTCTGGTAACAGTGAAATTACTTGTAGGATAACAAGATTTCTCCGTCTGCTCTGACTCCAACTGCGGCTAAACTCATTTGGGACAAATACAACATTTACGGCAAAAAAATGCCAATTGTCACATTCCAAGGGTGCTAAACTATCCTGACTAATACAAATATTGTTTTCTATTTGCTTCAGCATTCTTTTTTTTCTGTTAAAGAAATGTACAAAAATGAGACCTTCATTTCCAGTTGCCTGTCAGTAACCAAACCTCTTTGCACCAAGGGTAAGCCTACTTACCCTGCTGTCTGAAATGTGTGTGAACAGCACGATTGCAGTGAAAGAGAACCTGTCTGATGCAACCTTGACTCCACAAAATTAGACTTCTATACAACTGAAGTACATTCTCAGTTAAGTTTTGAGGGAAATGCACTTTCTGTCGGATTGCATTTGCTTCTAATGTATCACAAGTGCATTTCTAATCAACATATCTTTTTCAGGCAACCAATCATATGCCAGATGAGGTGGAACTCATCACCCTGGTAACCCAGAAAATGGATGAGATGACCCAAACTGTGATATTTTTCCCTGAGCATAAAAGTTGGGTGTTTAACCAAACTTGTGCCGAATTGATATCTTTATTAGGTCAATCAAAGTGGGATATTTTCCTTAAGCTGACACAGATTTAGCAACTGAAGACAGAAACTGACACATGTAATGTGAGACAGTTGCATGCAGTGACACTGTTGCGATGTCTGTGGTCCATACAGGACACCGTAGTTTTGAGATTTGCTCCGTGTATGACGCCATGTTTTATAAAATGTACTTTAAGTGTTTTGTAAGGTGAGCACTGTAACAGCATCCTGCAACATATTCTGATATCAGCAATAAAATCACCCATTCAGTCAAAATTTTAATGCTTGTTGTGTATTTACATGTCAGACTAAGGTCTACTGTAGGTTTTTAGTACTAATTAACAGTGTTTTTAGTGTTTAACAATACTAGTGAGGTGTGGCTATGGGAGTGGCTAGAATGCTGTAAAACAACTTTATGTTGATAATATATTCCTTTCAGAGTTGTGTGTAATTTGACGGAACAGAAATACTCATTTTCATACCATCTATATGTTATTATTGTTTCAGTATGAGATTCATTTTTGGACAAGTTTACTTTCACCTGCCCTGCAATGATATGAAGCCAGCAGTCACTGTGATAGCCAGCAGCAAACATGAAGAGTGTTATTGTGAAATGAAGTGCCGCCAAGGTCTCAACCACAATCCTGAACCCTGCATCTGGTGTCTCCTTGTCTCTGCCCGACGCTCCACTACGAATATAAAAATCACAATGCAGAGTCCAGGGAAGATGTAGAGTGTGGCAGCGGGCCTGCAGAGGCAGCGGGTTACACAAAGTCCAATTCTAATGGTCGCTCAAGGGACGTGAACCCTGGTTGAAAATTCCGGTTGCTGAATTGAAAATGCATTTATTTCACAATGAAATGACCCTCAAAAAGTAACTGAGAATGCAGTTTAGTTGTATAGGAACGTACTTTTGTGGAGACGGGGCTGCTGCTTCATTTGCTAACATTTGTTTTTTTTACCTGGTTACGTGTGAATCAGCGATTGTGTCTTCAGAAAATGTTGAATGTTGAATCAAATCTGGCCAGTTGACATTTGTGGCCTGATTTTTGAAATGCAGCAAAAAGCTACAGAAGCCATCTGAGGCAACAGAGGAAGCCAGGTTTTGAAGTCATCTGTCGGTTCTATGCAGTCTATGAATCACTCGCGGCCTGGAGGGTGATTCTCCTGTATGTGTGGTTGTTTATCCATTGCCAGAGGTGCCCTTGACAGCCTTCAGTGCTCGTACAGTATTTCTTCAGCTTCTCACCTGATAGCAGTGTTAACCTTGCAACACAGGAAAACTGAGGAGGGTATAGTGGGCGAAACTATGATGTATAAAAGACTGAAGCAGCGATTTGTTGGTGTGTGGGGAATTTAAAAAAAAAAAACAAGGTAAATATGTCTTTGAAATTAAGACTGTGAGAACAGTGAAAATAAAATTCTGCTCTGTAGCTGACAGATTTCTACTGGCTGACCTGCTGAGGTACAGTGTGAGGCTGGTGAGTGAGCATCCCTCCCAGTCTCTCCCTGTTGTTGTGTGGCTCCATCACTCTCTGTCACGAATCTCATTCCCTCCTGCACCCACTTGGATTTCATGCAAATTTTTGTTATTCCACGTCAAGAAAGGTGCGCTCTCTAAGCGACTGGGTCAGGCAGGGGGAATCACATTAACTGACTCAGATCTGCCACAGTAGCTTATATAACTCTCACTGCCTCCGTTTATCAATTTGCAATGCTCCAAATTTTATAGGAGCCGGGATGTTTTTTCCTCCTGACAGTATCACCGCTGACATTCACTTATTGTAAATCCAGCCATTTTTTATGTATTCAGATGTTTAAGTAATAGGTAATCAGGCCAAATGCATTGAGAGAGAGAGCAGATAAAAGCTTTCTGTTTCTAGCTGTAAGGTTTATAGAGACCTTTTTGTCGGGATGCATCACTTGAGCGCCCGCCCATGTCTAACATTCAAGGTGTTACTAAATATGTTGCTTTTTCTACCCTGCTCCACAGGCTTTCAGCAGTTATCTCTGTTACCTTAATGGTGCAGATGTTTTACAGCATTACTGCTAGCTTAAGCTCACATTAGATTAAACTTGCAGGCAGCCCTTTAAACTTTTCTGACCTTGCGGACCTCAAGCAGCTTCTTGGCGTTTTTTGCCCCCTGTCACATTTTTCCTCAGTGTCGGCTCATTATTCACGGCAATACAAAGTCCTGCACCTGTAAGGAAACAGCACAACCTTGACTAGGAGTAAAATGAACTCAAACATGTCTTTTGTGCAGTATAACAACAGTAAAATGCTATAACTCAGAAAAACCGGGACAACACGTACATCTTTCGAAGGGCCTCCAGGTGTAATCAAATACTGAAAAAACTGTCGCTCCACATACAATAGATGATTTACTTCCATGTGTGTCTTCTTTCTGCTCTGTGTAAACACAGCCTGCAGTTCAGCCCAGTTCAGGCAAAAATCCCCTAAATTGTACCATGAGACTATTGCTCACAGCTGAGTTAGTTATTCTTGCTAATGAGCACAGATTCTATTTTATGTTTTTTCAGGATCTGATTTGTGCATATGTTTTATTTATGAATACAGTTTCCAATAAGATGTGCAGAATAAAGTGATTTTGATGAAACTGGTTAATTTTCCCATTGGAATTGCAGAAACAACCATTGAAAATCCTGTAATTTCTTCTATTCTTAGAGTCTCTGATAAATTGGTGATGATTTTTTTAAAGGCAACTTGCCTGTCAAGCCTCTCAGCGGGTTTTAGAGTTTAGAGGGTTAAGCGGCAATCTCACTCAGCAGACAGTTGCTTGTTTACACATCAAGCACATACACACAACAGTTGCTTGTATTCAAAGATAAATTAGTACTGTTGTTGTATGACGGTTCAATTCTCCGAGGGTTTGCTGTTGCGACCTCTTACATTTACACATCGTTTGATCCATTGTTAAGATTAGAATCTTTATTATAGCTTTTAAAAAAGAAAGAAACTAATAAAACAGACCTTGTCATGCAAATGTCCATGGCAGCACAGTCAGTGTATTTTCTTCAGAAATTACAAATGGAGTGTTCATTGTATTTGCCTGCATATTTTTCAGTGTTTGAACAAATCAACACAAAGTAAATCTATCTGTGTAGGTTCTTAACTACAAAGATTTATAAAATGCGTTAGTGAAGTCACCTGATAAATGAAAACAGGCATGTCTATGTCACATGTCTGTACTGTCTAAAGTTTACATTACTACAGGTGAAGCACAAGGTTGTGTTAAACACCAGAATGAGGAAGTGAGAAAACTACATTTATTCCAGGTCATTTAACCACAAACATAGATAGATAGATAGATAGATAGATACATAGATACACAGATAGAAAGACAGATAGATGAAACAAGCAGATTAGTAACCAGATTAACATTACAGGTCAGTATATACTAAAGCATAAGACAATAGATGTAATAGTATATGTATGTATGTGCTATAGTATGTCCAATACTATAAACAAAACACTTCAATTTTGAAATCTATACAAATACTAATTGTATTAAAAGTAAAAAAACAGCCTGTACACCTTTCAAGACAGTGATTTAAGTGGTTTCAAGTGACAGGTAGTACGAGAACAGTTGTCATAAACTACATACGGTACATAGACATTCTAAAATCACACTGGCCAGTGGGACAAAGGAGTTCTTAAATGATGAATTTAAATGTGGAAATGAATGATGTCTTCTAAAAGATTTGTGTATATTCAAATTAGAAGAAGTTTTGCTGATAGAGCTGTTGATACTGAAGGCAGCGTGAGGCTTTTCAGTATTGTTTTTTCTCAGTTATTGAGCACAGACACCACAGAGAGGATAAAGAGAGATTTGTTAAGCTGTCAGAGTCGGTGCATCACTATGGAGAAGTCAGTGAAGTGCACTGGAGCTGAGTTTTGGTGCAGTAGGCGTGTCAGTAATGGTGCCTTTTTAATTGTGCTCCTGTGTGTTAGCAGGTGAGTGGGAGGCTCGTGTGTGTGCTCGAGTGTGTGTGAGTGCGTTACACTTTGATGAAGTGTGGGTGTGTGGGCACATGTTTATGTGTTTTCAGGTTGTCAATGCAGATTTACAGAAAGTAGTGATGTGATATGTGGAAAGCCCATTTTTATTCTCAGCGCAAAATGAAATGTGCTTGATGTCACACACATTTTATGTTCTATGCCAAGATGCTCCTCGCTAGGAATGAGATGAATACCATTTCATGGGTGACCTTGCAGGGGAATTTTCAAAGGATGCTACTGTGGTTTCATTTTAAACGATTGTAAACACCTTTAAGTGAGTTCACTATGTTTTACTGCCCCGGGTTTCTCCCTGGCTCCTTATTTACCATCAAAACAGGTTAAATTAATTTTTTGGAGGATTGAGAGCTCAAGTATGCTCGGAGCTGAATGGGACAGAAAACGTATTACACGCAAACCGGGCTTGCACACACAGACATTTCAATTTCTCATTCAGAGTAAAGTTTAACACCTGACAGATGCATTCATGAGTATAAAGTGTAAATCAAATCCTGCTTTTCAACTGAGAGTCTGTGTCTACAGCCTGAAATCACTTACGGAGCACTGGAGCCACATGCTGTATTACCAGGCTTTATTTGATAGATATATCCGACTTTTATGAGCTTTGGTGTTTTGAATCAACACCTTGAGAACGTTTGTATAGAGTGTATTTGCAGACTCTTGGTATTGCATATCCATCACCAAAAAGTACACAAGTATTTTGCCGATTTAGAGTAAGTGGGTTAGAGTTTGGGCTAATATGTTAGCATACACCTCAATTCTGTGCAACAAAATCTCAGATACCTGATTAACCTCATACAACACACTTTTGTGGTTTCTTTTCTCCTCATGTAGCTTAACAGTTGTTATAATGATCTTAATTCTTGCTGACTAATAGTATCAGCTTGTTCCAAATAACTTATGTCTGTTGCGCTAAGTAAAATTAAACAGGATTAAATAGGAGGGAATCACAGCTGCTTTTCTGTCAGGTTAAACCAGACATATCATCACATTGCTTTATCTTGGTGTCAAACACAGAGACAGAACTGGAACAACAATCCAGTGCATCTTTTGTGGTTGTCATTTCTTCTTTTTCTCGTTTGACTGAGCAATAATAATAAGTTACCTAGAATATGTAAAGCATATTCAAAGTAACCAGGCATGCTTGATATTGCATCCCTGCCGATATCTGATACGCCGATAAGCTCAGTTCGGCCATTTACTGATGTTGATGTATGAGGCCATATATTTTCCACTTAACTGCAGAGAACATTAATTGTGTCTCTTCTATAGTGGAATTAGCTTATTATTATTATTATTATTATTACTCTTATCACTGGCAGGTGCAGACTTTAAATCTGTTTCTTTTCAAATGTACACACCTACTTACATGCACAAGATGACAGTGACGTCGTCAAACAAAACAGTAAACCCAACATGCGTTATCTGTCTGTCAGTGCTCATTTTGGGCCATCATTTCATTATAAAAGCCGTACTGGCCAATATCAGTGATGTGTTAGTGTCATTGTGCATCCCTGCATGTAACCTCATATTACTACAATCTCGGTATTATTTGCGGGTAAGAGTGTTCTCAAGCTCTTAATTCACTTTCTTTATGAAATGTTACAGACTTTTCTACTTAAATGCAACAGGAGAGCATGACAACATCACACTCTGCTCACATTTTTCGTCCCCTGCTGCAGAACACACAGTATGTCCCACAATTGTGTGAATTTATTTGAATTTAGTGAAAGGATAATCCCATCCCATTTTCAAAGGGCTCCTAAAACACAAATGCAAAAGACATACAAACACAACATTATATTCAAAATGCAACAAATACGCTCTGCAGACAGCTTTGTTCACCCTCTCCCACCCACACCTCCCTGCAAAACACTCGGACAAGAAGCACCAGAAATGTTCTTGACCGTATGTGACCACCTAATAATCCTTACGCTCGTGATTGGTTTTACTTAGGTTTGGTAACTCCTGATATAAAAAGACATTTAATAAGGATCAGTTTTGAATGAATGTTGCTTTCAATGACATGATTTTTAACAGAATAACTGAAGGTCTGGGTGTTTTTCAAAGAAGCAGTGATGTCTGCTTTGGTTTCTGAAAGATAAAGCAATGTAAAGAAGGAAAACTGCAATATCTTATCCTTGTTTTTGTCTGGTGTGAGAATTCTGCAACCTTCTTCTTATGTTTATTAATTTAACATCAGTGAGGTCAGTGGTTTCCTTTATTCTTGTCCCAGGTGGTCTGCTCCTCTGCTTTGCTGATGCATTAAGTTTACAAATAGACCGTTTCATTCACTGTAAATTGTACAATCAACGCATGAACGTCTGTAATGAACATTTTGTCTGAATGAAACAGAACTTGAAGAAATTTCAGCAATTACTGCTGAACCAAATGCATGACTACTCTTTTCCTCGGATTTGTCAAAGACAAGCAAACTGGTAAACAAATAATAGCCCTTCAGTATCTTTATATCAAGGGAAATTACTTTTTTTCTGATTCACTGCAAGTGTAGCATACTTTAAGACCTCCTCAGACAGAATGCAAATAATCACTCCTGTAACATTCAGGTGTCACTGATTGAGACGTGACTGTATTTCAGTCAGCCAACTCATGCGCATTATTATTTAGCAAATGCAGAATATGTGCAGCCTTAATAACCTTATCACTGTGCACAAATAAACATGGAACTCGGCTCAGCAGGGAGCGAGGAGCAATGATTCTAACTTTCCCCCAAAGGGGAAGTTCGACTCCATTGAGACCTGCTATTTACAAGCCATCTGTATTCGGACAACTTATCTGGAAAAGAGAAAATGCATGTTAATGGAAGGTGCAAATGCACAGAGAACAGATTTGGATCAGAAGTAGATTGGATGAGCCAGGCCACATTTGGAGCTGGTCAGATTCACATTGTGACTGGATGTCAGCCAGTTGTAAATGCAATCTGTACAGCGTGACCAAACTGTCAGGAAAACAAAAGGAAACAAAACAGCCCAGGAAGTTTAATGGTCAGATGCTGTAAGCTCTGTCTGTTTTTGTGAACTTAAGCAAGTCTGGTAAAAAAGCAGCACGTAATAGGAGAAAAAACAAAACAAAAAAGCAACAACAACAACAAAAAAAGCAATTCCCTTGGCCTGGAATGTACTGTGTTTGTTGACAAATCAACCAGCATCACTTAACTAACTTGCATATTGAGATGGGATCATATTGGAGGCACAGTGGAGAAATAATTTCTAAAGTGCAAGAACTAGACTACGGATGGGGCTTTTGAAATGCTGTTAATGACTGCAGCAAACAGCAGCATGGCTTTCAAGTGGTTTTCACAGGTGTGTGGGATAAGAATGAGCTGATGACTTAAGAACAGCGACGTGATTAAAAGGGTCTGTTCCTGTGAGTGAAGGATGTCGTGAGTTTAACAAGTTGAGTTACGCAGCCTGAGCTAGCATGCAGGTTTCGCTCCATTACAGTGAGGCAACTCATGTGGAATAGATTAATATGCAAACGTAGAGTATCTGCAGCACTGAATGTTTGGCATCCAACTTCTGACCTTGTTGCTCTCCCAAAAGGAAACATTAAGCTCAACAGGGAGTGAGGAGTGAAGATACTAACTCGCCCCAAGAGCCGGCTATGCCAACCACTATTAGGAATCTCCCATGTAAGGGCTGGTGGGACTGAAGTGCTATGCAGCCAATTCCCCGAAGCCACACTGAGCGGGATATTGTATTTAGTGAGCAGTTTCTATGTGTGAGCCTGGGGACCAGCCACTGTGTGGTCATTCCCCTTAAGGTAGCTCGACCAAGAGGGAAATATGCTAATGAAAGCGCCACGTGTGAATCTAAACACAGCAATTCACCTGATGTGCAGCAGGAGACTGAGACATTCAGCTCGGCAGCAAATAATTAAAAGCTTTAATGAATAGCTTGAAGCAGACAATCTCCTCTCCTCAGTCATTATTGTAGCATGACAGCAGGTGACCGGCGGTACGTGGACGTGAGCTTGGATTAGCCGCAGCATGAGCTGGACAACATGAGCTCAGCAGTTTAGACTAGATTGATATAAAGAACCCTCTCAAAACTAGGCTTCATCCAGGAGGAATTATAAGCAAAAATAATTAAAGCATTATACTCGATGCAAAACATGAGTGCACATATTACCCACAATTTAAACATCATAATGCAAATGCCAAACAGACCAGAAAGAGCTCAACCACTGTAAAAAAAACCTAAGCAGAAAGAAATACCTCGGAGCAACCAGCTGCAGCCTGAAATGTAGACCTTCATTTATCACAGTCCATCTATCCCTTAAGCTAAATCTGCTTTATAATGTAGAGGGTCGCATGGGGCTGAAGCCTATCCCAGGTGACACTGGGCAGGAGGCCAGCTCCATTGTACTTGTGCAATGACAATGAAGGCAGTTGCATTCGAGTACACCCCGGATGGGTCACCAGTCCACCACAAGACTAATGGAAAGTGACAGATAATAGCAATAATGATGATGATAATGTGCTTTATGCCAATAAAAATAAGACAAATCTAAAAATAATGATGATCAACCATAAGACAATAGATGTTATAAAATATGGAAGACAATATAAGATATAAGTCAATAGCAAAGGTTAAATAGATTTGGTACCATTAAATTACATAAAACTACATACAAATGACATAACCACAAGCTTGAAAACACATTTTTAGGTTTTCTTTGAAACTGTTTACTAAATCAAATGGTCTGACCTCCTCTGGAAGGGACTGTTTTTTTTTGTTTTTGTTTTTTTCAGAGACAACCAGTTCTGTTCTGGGGAACATTTAAAGGATGCTAGGGATCAAGATGGGGTATACCTAGCCAATATATCAGAAAAAATTAAGTTAGTTAATTTAGAGATTTAATAACTGAAAGCAAAATCTTTCAGTTAATTCTAAAATGAACAGGAAGTAAATGACAAGCCTTTAAAATAGGAGTAATGTTTTCTCTATATTTAGCTTTGATGACACGACATGCTGCTGCGTTTTAGAACATCTGAAGTTTGTTAAAATATTTATTTTAAAGACAAGAGAATAGAGATTTAAATAGTCGAGTCTGCAAGAAATAAAAGCATGAATACATGTTTTGGTGTCAGTGTTAGAGAGGAAAAATGTATATGGGCAGTATTTCTGACATGGCAAAATGCATATTCAGTGATGTTTCCTATGTGGGATTCGAAGGATAATTCACAATAAAAGACACCAAGGTTCTTTGCTTTCTGCTTTAAGTGAATAGCCGGCCTTTTTAAATGAGCACCAAGGTTGTTTACAGGCTGTCAAGCTGCAGAAAATTCTGTGACATCCACATATTAATGGTAATTAGTTGAGCTAGTGCTATCAGATGAAAAGGAAATGTATAATTGTGTGTCATCAGCATAGGTACAAAACTCACTTTGATGCATGCTCACACCTGTGGCTAGTTTAGAATCACCAATTTACCTTCCATGTATGTTTCTGAACTGTAGAAAGAAGCAGTGCACCTGAAGGAAACCCAAAACTCCACACTGACAGGTTGCAGTCTACCAGCAGATTTGCATGCAGAACCTTTTATTATTATTTTTTTTGCAAATATCATAATCATAATCATACAACCAACACTCTGGTGATGAGTATATGCTATGATCAGGTGAAACATGTTAGTGGGGTCAATATATAATTGCATAGTTGACAGGCTCATTGTTGACATTTTTGTTATTTTCAGGCCAAAAATCAGCATGGCCGCCTATAACCAAACACCACATGGCATTTTTACAGTAAGATTCTTCTAAAATATTATATATACGATTGTGGAAAATTGGAAGTTATTTCCAAAGATACTGTAATAACCCTTTTGACATGCGATAAATCCACACTTGACTCACACACTGCTTTATATTAAATAACTCAGAAAGCCTTGGAGTCTTGCCAGTCTTTTCTTCAGGAGGAAATGACATCATGTGGAGCAGGTCATGTCATCTGGAATTAACACACTTCCTTGAGAGGTGTTTTTGTAATGAGTGGCTTAGTTGAAAATGATTTCTCTGACACAGATACAATTTGTCATTTTCCGTATAAAATTTGATATATTGCCAAAAAAGAAATATCTGTAATGATTATCTCAGCTTAATAAAAAGAACACAATCAAAACATTTTTTTTATGAATAAGCACATTTTATTATCGTTTAGCTAATTAGAAGGTGGTTGTTATTAAATTTGGAAGGTTAATTAGTTGACATTTTACTGATATCCAGTCATTTTTTATGAATAAGTGATTGCTTCCATGATTAATAATTTTGGAATTTGTAAAGACATGATCATAATGAACATAATTTTTTTACTTTTAATAAAAATACAGGCAAGATGTATCCCATGGAAAATTCCTCAATTACAATATGTATTGACAATGGTGACAGCAAGCAGCAGCTGTACCCTTCATGCAGGCCCATGGTGGCTAATCGGGAGGACCGAGACAATTCCCAGTGGGCCGTCTGATGTTTGGGCTGCGAGGGCTGGTGTTCAGTCATGGCTCTGGATTGATCATTCGGATGCTACTGCTGTTCCTGGGCCGCCTCCACTGACAGCTCTTTTTTTTTTTTTTTTTTTTTTTGCAGATGCACCGTGACGTAACACGTCCGTGCACACGGTCAGAGGTGTTTGAAAGATGGAAAACAGGAAGAGCAAGGATGGTGTGGAGAAGGCAAGAATTAAAAACAGGAAAGCTCTGGAAACAGCCAAATGTACAGAAATTGGAAACTTTTTCACTAAAGCTCGCGTTTGTGAAATGACAAATGAGGCCGAGGAAACGGATGCGGACTTTGCTGAACTTTGCAAACCACCGTTCAAGTTAATTATCAAATCAATTAATTGTGTGTCATTGTGGCGTAAAACATCTACTATGGAACCAGTTTGACATGTTCAGGTCTTCTTTGTGTGAAAACTCAGAGATTTCAGGGATCAGAAGGTGGTTTTCAACTTTCTCTGTTAACTTTCTGCTTCAACTTTAAACTAAATTTCCTTCACTAAGCCAGCCCTCTGGAGTTCCAGTAAGCTGTGTTCCTATTGGCTGTCCAGGTGGCTGCTTGGTGTTATCAGGACAACCTGAGCAGCTCAGTGTCTTCCTGCTTTATGTCTGCAGTGAAACATTTCCTCTGCTTCTCTTTACTGAACTGGGTTTGGCTTTAATGAGTTAGTTTTTTTTTTTTTAGGCATTGGCTTGCAGCTTCCAGCAGTAAAATTGTCTTTAATGTGTTTCTTGGTGAGTTTTAGGGCTTTGTACTGGATAGTTGTCTTGGTAAATGTGGTTCTTTAGCCAGTTAGCACATGGTGCTAATGTGTGCAGTGATTAGTGGATTTGGTGCAGCTGAGTTGTGTCTTTATCTTGGCTGTAGTGAGTCTTTAGAGGTTTTTGGTCAGACACATTCTGTATTCTTGTTTGTGAACCAACGCTGGTTGTCCAGAAGGTAAGAGTTCCTGTCCTGATTCTCTGTTTAAAGAGGTTCTCTGGTAGGGTGCAGGAGACTTTAGTGTTTGGGTTGTGCTAGTTTGGTTTTTGTATGGTTTCATTTGGACGGCTATTTTGAGGCCCCTCCATGTGGTTTAGTGAAGTTTTCTGTAACAGTTCTACAAAGCAACCTGCAGCAGAAGAGACTTTGTGAGTTTTTAGGAAGTTCTGGACACCAGACTTTGGAGCAGCAGAAACATTTGTCAGCAGTTTGAGCAGAAGGTGAGCTTCAGAGTAGAAATGAGAAGGAAACCTTCTTGACCCATGTGGTGAGGTCCTGTACAGAGAGTTTGAGCAGGTTGTGAAGAGTCTGTAGTTCTTTGGTCTGAAAGCATAAGAGTTGACTCATTAAAGGAGAAAACAGGAGATATTGTTGGTTCTTCTGTCGCTCTGCAGTTTCCTTGGACTGATTATCAAGTTTAATTTTAAATGATTTACTGTGTGAGCCCAAGAAGACTTCAATAAACTCCCTCATCCCCTGGACACAACATATTTTATTATCCTGTTAAATCTTTTTTTTTTTTTTTTTTAATGTTTTTGAGTTTTAATCATAATTTTAGCAGATTTGTTTTCCTCTTTGCTTGTTTAGTTTTGTCATCTGTGTGAAAGGTGCTTAACAAAGTTGAATTGATAAACTGAATAACTCATGATTGTGACAACAGAAGTATGTTTATAGTGATTTAAGGGTTTGTTTCATTTTTATGGTTGGGGGTTAAAATCTTGACAGAAAAAAAGATTAAATAAATAAACTACATTAAAAAAGCAATTAAAAGAAAATTGAACAGGTTTGAAAAAACAAACATTAAAAAGAAAAAAAACATTTCGAAGTCAAATCAGACATTAGAAAAGAATAAAAGGTCAGAAAAGAGAAAAACTAAACATTTAGGAAGAATCAAACTTCAAACAGTTAGACTTTAGAATATCAAATTGAACAGAAGGGACAATAAAACGATCAAAAAGAGCAAAACAAAGTGAGCCGGTCTGAGGCATGAAAGTCCAGGGCTAAAAATGAGTCCCACTCCAGCTCTGCCTTCATGTAAGAAGTTAGTGCAACCATGCAGTAACCTCTCACCACAGAGCTTAAGTACCACCACGATTAATATCTACATAACTGCCACTGACATAATTAAAAGGGTGTGTTGAATATGTGTCACACTGAGAAAAGTATGTCGCATGAGTCCAGCAGTGGACTCGACTCCCTGGTAACACCTTTAACAGTGCTGCTCATTGGTCACATCCGTTAACATGATGCCCCTTAGCTGGTGCTGCAGTTTAGCCCTACTTGGCAGCAAATATTTAGCGCTTTATTAAGTTAAAAAAAATTGGCAAATTTGAAGTTACAACCTTTCATGCTGTGCAGATTTATCTTGATGTTTTTGCTTTGGCAACATAAGCGATAATCAGTGCGGTTACAAAGTAAGAGGGGGCGGCTGATTTGACAGTGAATGTGGAAAGGAGGGTGGATGTGTTAACTGCAGTGTGCATAAAATTTAATCAGAAAAGGAGAGGAACAAAATGCTAAAAATACATCGCATGTTGAAAATAACAGTTTCATGCATTTACATGCAAATTAAATTGTCAAGTATGCACAAATGATGAACTTAATGTAATTTACTCTGTTAAAATGTGTCATTGTAAACTGCTTTTGTGTAAACTAGTGTCTGCAGGAAACAGCTTGTCTGGTCCATAACATGAGAGATGAATAAAACACTCACTTTTCTTTTATATTGCTATGTTAATATATTAAAAAATACACCTTACACAACATATTGTATAACTGTAGACTGATGTCGTATATCACCACTATGCTTCTAGAGTTTTCATTGCCTCAGGTAAAGAAAACTGTAAGCGAATAAAAGCATACAAACAAAAAAAGGTTGTTATAAACTGGTGTCCTTTAGTTTCTATGTTGTGTGCAATTACACAGGAGTTCAGACAATACCCAGCACAATGAAGCCTTAATATAACAGAATTTTATTTCATTAACATCGGCACAGGTTAGATGACTCTTTTAGAGCCAGCAGATCCATCAGCCCTGAGCTCTGGGAACTGTGACCATATGGCAAAGATAGGTCACACTAGACAGAGGTCCACAGAGAGCGCTTGAACAAACCTATGCTGGCAGGTAAAATTAAAAACACCCTGTCAAAATGCAAACAAAATTAACTGCTTTAATCTCAGGGGACGCTACCTTGCAGGTGCATATCTGTCTATGTTTTGGCCTCTGGCCCTGGTCTGGCAGAGGAGCGAAGCATAAGGTAAATGAAATGGGGAACATGGTCAGGCTTGGTGGGTGGCAGACACAGGGCAGAGAGGTGCCATCCTGCCAGTCCCATCTTTGAACAGGGAGGTTTAGGGGGCAATGGAGGCAGTGTCTGAGCTGGATGAAACAGTCCGAGACATCAAACAGCGTGAGGTCTTACAAGGCTCATTAGGAAAGAAACTACGAGTCTTTTAGACCTCTCTTTAGTGTGTTAAGTAGACACACACATCTTTGTTCCCATGGCGAACTGCAGTGTTGATCTGAAGGATACGAGATTTTAAAAACACAAAGGAGAGTGTATATAAATAAAGCAACGCAAAAATATCTTTAACTATTTAAAAAAAAGAAGCAAAAATAACTTTGATTCACCTTTGTTATTTTTATGGGCATCTTTTTGGTGTTTTTGGCAAACATTATAAGGTGTACCATATATTTTCCTTGTATTACTGTATATAAACTCTTGCAACTATATTATAGAATTATGGCATGGCAACAAAAAAACGATGTCTAATTTCAAACTATTGTCTGATTTAAAATAAGAGCATCTTGCAGATGTCTATACTTAAGTGTGACAAGACATGGTATGATGGATGCATACATAACAATAACATAAGAAGTGTAATGTACAGGGGTAAATAATGAATACTTTTCTCCTACAAAGATATGTCACATGTAGGTTGACTGCAAATTAGCAGCATTGAAGGAACACTGGTATCAGATTAATGGTGTCACCAAAGCAAGAGAGAGACTGTCAGAAGTAAAAGGAAAAAAAACAAGCTTGCAAAATCCTTTAATATATCAGGGGGAACTCAACATTTCACCCCCAAATGGCAAATACAGACAAGCTGCACACAGAAGAAAAAGTTGAAACTAGCTCACGCGAATATGATGGACACATGAAAGCGGTTAATGAATTCTGCTAACTGGCATCCAAGCTAATATGACCCACATTCGCAGTAGCGGTGATGTAAGTACTTCAAAGTTGAAGTTCTTTTTCATGAATAGTTTACAGTATTTTGTTGTTATTCTGTCTTCTCTGTGTAAGTCAAAGTGTCTGTGATTCTTTCGTCAAGAGACATATGGGACTTATGGCACATTTGTACAAAATGTACTTTTTTTCTTTTAAAAACAAAACGCATCTTGACAGTTTACATCTTTAGTTGATCTGATATGACGGTATACAGTGTGATAATGGCAGCCATTATGTACCATCTAATCACAAAACACTGTCTTTTTTCAAGAATTTGTGCCAACAGCTAGATCAGGATACAGTTTTAAATAAGTGAGTAGAATTTCTGATGTCTTGCTGCTTAGTAAACAAGTGGTAGCACAACTTTTTTTTATTACTGTCTAATATTGAACCATTTCCTCTAAAACGAGCATCCGCTTGGCCTTTTATTGTATATCAACCTATGATTTATTTTCCATTAAAACTAGCTGTCTACCTGTATAATAACGCATAAGAGTCCAGCTTTGCAACACTTTTCCCTTAGAGTCGGTGAAAATACAAAGAGACATTTTATACTTAAGTGTCAGCTTGAAAAACGGTCTTCAAGGCAAAGTGAATCGCTGTTTCCATTTTACATGATGTTTGCATGACTTCCAGGATTATAAAGGCTTCCTGCCCAAAATTCCATTAGCAGCATCTTCCCTGTGGAGAGTGTCGTCAGTATGAGAAAATGGCTTCTAATTTTTAGACATATTGACATTTTCAAACTGCTGATTGCTGATTGCTGTCACACAGAGACATTGTTTTTATAATAACACATTCCTTTTGAATCAAAGCTTTGTGGATTCTACATTTAAGGTAATTTTGATGGTTGAAAACAAAACTTCAGAGCTTTATACATTTTTTTATGGGTACTTTTAAGATTCTGAAATTGAATTTACAGCGCCTGGTGGGAGACAAGGTTGTAGAATGTATTTTCTGGAAACCATATTGTTTACTCACAGATGGCAAATGATAATTATATTAAGTATCAAAAACATTTATCATACTCCTAGTTTTGAAGGTGAAAACAGACTCAGGACTTACCTAAATGCATTTCTAACAGTCAGAAAGTCTGACATCCATGATTTCCATACAGCTGTGGACGACATCTGTAGAAGTAGCACTTACTGCCACATGTTTGGATACCTGTTAACAAGGAACACCAGCAGCAAAGCTCTCAGAGGGTGATGTTGGTTCAAAGGCAGTCACTTTAGTGTATCCTGATATAGCTCAACTATTTTAATGAATTCTTGGCACTGATATGAATGCTGTCCAGAGGACGAGTCCCAGTTCCATTGGCAGTATATTGTAATTCCTTCACATGGCCTCAGACTGTTGACTTCTTGCTGGAAACAACTCTGGCAGCAGCTACCTAAGCAATAGACCCCTATCTGTAACAATTTGACACTGCCCAAGATGACAAATCCCTTTTAACATCCCCAAGGGTTCTTTATCTCTTGTTTTCCATTCTCTATTTATCATTATCTGTACATGGAGTTGTTAGTTTTGTCAATAAGGTGGATAATATGCTACTTTAGTGCTCAGATTGAAGAGGTGTAAAACACATGCATACACACTCAGGAGCCAAAACTTTATGACCACTCTCAGAATGAGTGAATAAAGTGGATTATCTTCTGCAAACAGTGCAGAACTAAATCCGGGATATGCTAGATGGTATGAAAATAGGAAAAAGTCAATGTGTTTGATCTAAAACTGTTAATCCAGCTTTAGGTTTTCCTCTTTAAAAAAAAAAAAACTAAACAGGTTTGTGGTATTTTTCACTAAAATGCTGATGCATGCATGCATGCATATAGATTTTTACACAACACAGGACTTCTTGTAGATAGATAGGTAGATAGATTTGGATGTGTTAATTTGTTTAGGAGACAGGCACAAAGACCTAATGTGTTTTCCACACTTAATTATTTTACTAGCAGAGTATAATAATGTTTGGAGTAATGCCCTGGGGACGTTATGAATTTGGTCCTGGTATATTAGGAAAGAACTATGCTGGTTAAAATATCAACAGTTTTCAGTGTATGAAATTAATTTTCTATTTAATAGAAAACCCAAATGCCGACTGCTTCCTCTTGGGTAAATTCCCATTTGTGAAAATTAAATGGAAATTAGGAACAAAGACGTGGGAGATCAGTGATGGTCAAGTGTCTGCTACTAAACCCTCTATCCAATGTACACAATTATCTTGTAAAATGAATCCTTTAAAACAGGAAAATAGACTGGACTAAATAAGCGGACATGGTCATTTTTCATTTTCTCATGTAACACATAGTGGCGGCCTCAATTAAAGTATGAGGATGCTTTAAAACGTTCACCAGAAAATGTCAGAAGAGAAAAATTATTCTTACATTCTTTTTTTTTGACAGTCTCCTTAAACGTCAGTGCACTTGGTCCTTTGTGGAACAAGGTCAAGGATGAGTAAAGTCAATGTAGCAATAGTTGGAAGCCACATTTGGCTTCTTCAGCCACCTGTACTGTGTGGACCGACACATTGTCCCAGAGCAACAGCAGTCAGCTTCAAGCCTTCCTCACCTTTTTGCTTTGACTACTTCTTTCAGTCGTTGTAATTCGGGTGCATAGTAGTTTCATTTAATGGTTTACAAGAAGTTGATCATGAGCAATCCATCACTGTCCCAAAACACAGAAATTTGGCAGGATCAGTCTGAAAACGCACCAGAAATGTCCCTGAAATTTCCATTCTTTACAACTTCTGATCTGGTGTAAACATTAGGGGCACCCAGAGGCGTCAGTCAAAACAGTGAGAACCGAGCCAGCATGTCTGTGGTTTCCGTTGTGTGTTGGACAGTCACACATCTATCATTCATGACTGACTTGTGACTGATCCTCCACTTGTGTTGCTAATTTTGGGATATCTGACTGTGGGTTGTCTTCAGGGTTCTACCTGTTTAAAATCAGCAGCCCACTTCTTTCTGGTTAAATAACAAAGAGAGTCCTTCCCAAGTGTGTTGACCATGCCATCGTGGATTTCCTTGAAGGTCAATCCCTTTTTATACATATAATGGTTCAAACCTCTGGCTTCTTTATTGTCTGCTTTTTGGTTTCCCTCTCACCTACTGATTTTCAAAGGGCAAAGAAATAACTAACAATTGAGTTTTTGTGGATAGTAATATACAACTTTATACTATACAGTTATGTTCCAAAATGGTAGCTACACCCCCTGTTTCTGCATGAGGCAGAGAACTTGTATCTAAACAAATAGGGATGCCTTTGAGTTACCAGTTCTTTAAAGTATAAAATGAACACACTGCAAACACATTTTATCATTATTTATTCAAATTTAGCTTTTCGGCTTTCTGCAACTGGTCATTAACAAACAACCTCCCCTGGCAAAAAAAAAATCTACATCTAAATGCACAAAGCAGCGAATAGTTTACTCTAATGTGTGTTTTAACACAGACGTCCTCCACTAGTGTGCTTCCTGATGTGTCTGACATCAAGAAAAAAAAAGTGTCACATCCCTCTTTCTGATGAATTATTGGCTGTTAATTTCCATTTGAAATCTACAGTCTAATTAACAGGTTTGAAACTACATCAACAGTGGTGATAACCACTGTTTTATTAATAGAACATGCCGTTCGCAGAGTCTGCACACAAAGCCAAGGCAAAGATGGATGTCTTGGCTTTAATTAACCAGAATTATTTACTGACTAGGGCTGGCTTATGGGAGCATCACTCATGTAATGGATATATTAGCAAAAGACTGAAGGGATTAGCTTCTGTGGAATTAACAGACTGTGGGCAGTTCATCATGTGAAGTGAAGGTACTATACAATATTTATATTATATTTACAAACCAATACCATCGTGAATTCTGTAGGTGCACATATGCCGTGTACCTAAGTTGAGTGCACATGTGTTATTTGTTATGCTTTTTTTAGTTTTTCCTTGACAAGATGGATAACAGAATGAGGCCATCTGTTCTTGGTTATGAAGCCCAAAGCCAAGTATGTTTCCCTAAATCCTAAATCAATTTTATATACCGCAATGTTCACTAAAGTTGCACATCCAGAGGGACTTGCCTGGGACTGCTGTTGCATGTGCTTCTCAAAACTTTTGCATAATTTGTGTGTATCTTTTGGTTAATGTCACAGCAAACTCTTTATGATTATGGACCAGAAATCTAAAACCACAGTTGAGTCCTTTCCCTGAAGTCCACAGCTACTGAATACAAACGGTTCCAGTGATATCCTCTCATCTGCAGCTTCTCCAGGGCCTCTCCTCTTCTGAGTCTGCTTGGCCTTCAATCCCCGTGCAAGATCAGTGTAAAAACTTCCTGCTTTGTGCAGTATGTGTTGCTTCATATTGTATGTCTTTCCAGGCAAGACTATCTGGAATGGGAATACAGAAAAGGTATTTGACAAACTCAATGAATATTTTAAGAATTGTTTTTTCATATAGCTTTCCCAACTGTGTAAAATAACCAAAATTGATTTCAGTGGTGAAAGTAAAATCCTGTGACAGGTAAAGTTGTTGATTTCTCTGGTTGACATAGTAGGTAACATATTTACATTTACTTTAAAATGCTCAGTGACAATAAAGAAACCTTATTATGATGAATTGCTCCAGACTCCAGAACAGTCAGCAGAATAGAATAGAATAGAATAGAAATACTTCACTGATCCCCAAAGGGAAATTCTGTTGTTACAGTTGCAAGCAAAAAAGAATAACGTAACCACCACCACCACATTAAAAACAAAACAAAATATCATAGAAATAGAGTATTATGGAAAAATATATTAGGATACAAAATACACAATAAAGCATAAAATATACAATTAATAAAAAAATTACTGAAATGGAAAATGCCCCATAAAGTGTCAACACAATACAAATATAGAACGAATGAGGAAATTAAAGTCTGAAATACTAAGATACTTTAATTTTATCATTATCATTGTCATTATGATCATTGTTTTTCCTCCTAAACTTTCCTATGAGCTCTATTTACCATGGATTTTCTTTACATCACCCTCGTCTAAATCTTTAAGCTACCCAAAGCACATGAGAACAGACAGAATTTGTACTTTGAATGGAGGTAATTTTGAGTGACATTATCCTTGGTTTGGTTTTAACTTAATCTGATAAAAGCAACTCAATACACCCTGAGGAAATTCTTGTCGTGCTACATACAGATTTCCATTCCATTAGCTATACACTCACTTGAAACAAAAGCAATACATAATGTCTACAGTCTATTCAATCAATGGTATGGCATGCAGCAGTGAGAGTTGAAGAGCAGCCGTCCTCGCTTAGGGCTTACTTAGATCAGCTTCTGGTGGCTGTGCTCCTCAGTTATGTGCTCTGGTGTGGTTAGATTTTAACTTGTGGTAAATGTCAGATGCTGTTGCTATGATTCATGTGAAATGCGAATGGCTAAAAAATTGTAAACAGAAAATGGCAAAATCAGCAGGAGATTGGTCTGTGTTTGCAGTTGTGCCGCTGGTCACCACTGGGTCCTGCTTAGAATTTATTTGACATGACACATTTCTGCAGCACCTGGGGAGCAAGGTCACGGCTGCGCACTCACACAAACACACACACATATGCGCGTACAGTATGCGGCCACGTACAAATACCAGTTCTCAGAATCACTCATTTCACACTGGACATCCCTGCTGCTTTCTGAAAGAGAGCTGCTTCTTTTCAAATCCTGAAGGGAGACATGATTTTAATTATTGACATTCAGGTGAGGATTAGCATTTTATGCCGTCTGACCCCACAGGCATGAGTGGCAGTGGGCTGGGGTGGGGAGGAGGACGCCGAGGCTGGGGGCTGGCAATTTTCAGGGACAAAGAGCCTACTGAGGAGGTAGAGGAATGGGCCGGGGAGGTGGAGGTGCTGTGATTCACATGCAGTGCAGGAGGCCTCTCTGTATCACCCCACACCCCTCCCCCAAATCCCAGGAGGGCAAAGGGGGGGGATTGATGAAACGAGCAGGAAGGCCTAATTAAAGGCTCTCAGCTCAAACGCATTGATGTATTACATCTATTATGCCACAGTTCGATAGGTCTGCCAGGCCGGGGCTGCTGCGGCCACTGAGTCCCGCCAAACAAACTGAATAAATAATAGCAGCTGAGAGGGAGAGAGAGAGAGGGAGGGAGGGATTGGGAGAGAGAAAGGGAGATAAGTTCAACAGGCAAAGTTGTGATAAAGCCTTCTAAAGCCATATTCACGTCAAACAGGCTGTGAGATTTAAATTATGTCAAGCTTAATTTGCAGTCAGTAGAGGAGGAGTAACAACCAGAGAATAAAAGGAATAAAACAGTGTCAGGAGCCGAAGCTGATTAATTAGAGATCATTTTATTGATATAAAACTTCAACATGTTTTATCTATTAAGAATAATTATTGATTTCAAGTTGGGTTGAAAAATTCTGAATACATTTATTAATTGCTGTCAGACAGGGCCTTCAAACATATTTCAATGCAATTAAGACAAATTCAAACAACTCCTATTTCAAAATAAGGTCAGTTCATAGAAGACTTTGCTGATTAATGTGCAGCTTTGGCCATTTTGTTGACTTACAGTAATTTTTATGCACATAGTTGGCTCTCAGATCAAAGGTTAAATCCCCCAATAATTCAGCTGCTTATGGATATTAGTTTGTCACTTAGGGTAGGAGAGCAGAGGATGGTTGAATTATGCATTTGGGTTCATTAGGGAGGACTGAAGGTGTGGCGATCGCCTCTGTGAAGGACCTGTGCAGGATGTACATAATGAGGAAAGAAACTGAGAAGAAACTATAGAATTGGGTAGCAATTTAGTCCAGATGTATAGAAAAAGATGGGAAGAAAATATGTATAGGGTGTATAAAAATAGAAAAACAAAAAAATACACGTTGGTAATTTACTCGAAGAATACAGCTCTTAACGGAAGCGTTCTCTACTATCTTAATATATATTGTGCAGTCACAGCTGAATATCTTAACATGCCACTCACTATCTGCGCACAATGACAGTCTTCTGCCTTGATGGAGAATGTTTTTGTCAGCTTTAACTGTATTGCTCCCTGTGGGGAAATTGTTTTGCAGCCATGTGAATCAAAGAATACACAGACATATAAAAGCTAATAAAATACACATATGCTAAAACCTTGCCACATAAAGTGCACTGTACATAAAAGTGACACCATTAGCATGAAACCGGGAACACATCCAAGCATCAGCTCTCAACTCAGTCATCACCACTTTCCCTCATGAGTGTCTAAATGAGCAACAATTTGATTCCTATATTGAGTGGATACAGAACAATATTTGACTGAAAATGTTTCTTCTTTCTTCTGGGTGATAGAAGTGATTATCACTGAGATTCGGAGAATTTTAGGTTGGAAATCAAATCACTGAGAGGAAACAATTAATTCCCGATTGTTAATTATCATTACACCATAATCTTCGACAAAAAGTCCTGGGACAAGCTTCCACCCACGAGGATATGTGACATGGTTAGCCCTTAATGCTCAGATGAAGACAGTAAGCCCAGGAAACATGAAGGACATGCGGCGGATTCTGTCAGTGTAAATCCAGCATCCAACTACATAGAGTGAAGGATATAAGAAGCAGGACAGCGACAAATTCTCTAGAAGTGCTTTTTGGTTGAAGCAAAGTGATGAAAAAATTCTCTCTCTCTCTCTCTCTCTCTCTCTCTCTCTCTCTCTCTCTCTCTCTCTCTCTCTCTCTCTCTCTCTCTCTCTCTCTCTCTCTCTCTCTCTCTCTCTCTCTCTCTCTCTCTCTCTCTCTCTCTCTCTGTGTGTGTGTCTTGTTGTGACTATGTGTAAATATATGTCTTTGCTTGCAGAGCACACGGAGGAGCAGATTTGTGAGACAAGCTCGAGCAGTTGCCTTCACAGCAATGGTGAGATTGGAAGCGAGTGGTTTCTGAGCCAGTGTGACTGATGGTGTCTGTTAGCAGCGATGGCCGCAGAGAGGATGTCTTGTACTGGCGGCAGGGGGAGGCTGAGGCTTCCGGAAACGAAGCTGTCCTCGGAGAGTCTGCTGAAATGACAGGACGAGCAGGGCCGGTGTTTCCATTCACAGCGCTCTCAACCCTCTGACACTTTCCTCGCTTCCACCTCTCACTTATTATGATGCCCCTTAACACTCCTTGCCTTCCATGTCTTCCTTCTTCTATCACCACCTTAACATACTGTGTTCCTTCTGCTGCTGCCTCTGTCACAAACAGGCGTCTGTCGTCACTTTCCAGTCCGGCCTACAGGTTTCTATTTTTCACTCCAGGTAAGGTTTAGAATATAAAGGAAGCCACCTTCGTTCAATGTACCAGCTGCCAAATAAAGAACGGTAATTGTTTTGTGATCAGTCTTCATCAGACATATCATAAGTCGAATTCTAATTAGATGAGTTTGCAGTTGTCTAATTGGCCAGCAGGTACTATTTTTTTTCTAGATCTTTTCTGATGAAATATTACATTTACTACTGTAACTATCTATCTTCATAATCTACTCATGATACTCCAACCATTACTTTTTTTCTAATTAGATTTGTCAAGACAGGCTCTGCCAGCAGAACGACAAACCAGTCTACTACAAATTGCATTTGTTTTTGTTAGTATATGTATGTTTTGGGGAAAACATGATTTATTACAGCCAACATTTTTCAAATGCATGAGGTGTCGGTTTTTTTGTGGAATGTGAAGGCATTCTGGATGGATGGTGAGAGTGCAAAGCAAAGAGCTTTGACACCAGAGATGAGGGTTAGGATTCTACGTGTGCCAACAGGAAGGGAACAAATCAAGGAAAGCTTGTGATTTCACTGTAATGTTAGAGTAAATAAATAAAAGTTAACCAAGATGACATTTTTCAGCCCTTAACAAAGTGTTTTGAGTATTTTTAACTCAATCAGAACAAATGTTAATGATGCTTTAGTCTCTTGGGGCAATTATTTTGGGATGAAACATGTTGTAAAACAGCATTTTGCAGAACTGTTTGTGGTCAGCGTCTTGAGACGTGTCAAATACGGTTAATAATGTTCTGTTTTTTTGTCAAATTAAAGAAAAATAGAACTGGGGTGTCAGGATGCTGATGAGAAATTGTAATATAGAAACAAAACTTCCAAGAAACAGGGCTGTAGCTGCTGTAATATTTGGGGAAAAACTTCTTGATATCTCCTGATATACAGTCATGGAAAAAATTATTAGGCCACCTTTGTTTTCTTCAATTTCTTGTTCATTTTAATGACTGGTACCCCTAAAGGTATATTACCTGAAGAATACAATGATCACGACAAAAAGTGTAGCTGATTCCATAATATTGTACATGTTTAAGCTTTATTGTATTCCCACAGTATATAAGAGGACATTTCATGTCATAAGCAGCACTGCACATGCAAAGGCCTAGAGTGGTTTCCTGCTTACATTCAAGCCGTAGCACAACTCAGAAGTCGTCAGCTCTCACATAATGCCTAAAACAAAAGAATTATGTGAAGCCACAAAGGCAGCCATCTTGGCACTGTTGGAAATTGGCATGAATGAGAAACAAGTAGGGAAGAAACTGAAGATCTCCAAGACAGCCGTTCATTACACCAAAAGCAATCCAAACATGGTACTACCAAACTGCTAGCTGGACATAGCAGGAAACGTTTTTCTATCCCACGAGATGACCGTGCACTCATCCGTTTCAGAACTCCAGGGACCTTAAAAATGAGTGCACACTGCGGTGCATTGTGACTTGCTCGGCAAGGACAGTTGGAAACCAACTTCTTGAAGCTGGTCTGAAGTCACACAGGGCACGGAAGAAACACTTCATCAACCAAAGGCAGAGGAAAGCTCGGTTACTCTTTGCCCGGAATCACAAGAATTAAACTGTTGATGAGTGGGCTAAGGTTCTCTTCAGTGATGAATCCAGTTTTCAGTTGATGCCTTCTCCAGCCAACGTACTGGTTAGGAGGAAGCCTGGAGAAGTCTACAAACTAGACTGTCTTGTCCTTACAGTAAAACACTGGGGTGGATCAGTGACGATCTGGGGTTTCAGTATGGGTGGAACAATGAAAATGCAATTGTGTGAAAGGCCAATGAACCAGGTCATATACAGGGCTACTCTTGAAAACAGTCTTCTTCCATCAGCTGGAAAACTCTTTTCTGCCTCAAAGCACTGGATTTTCCAACAATACCATGATCCTTGCCACATGGTAAAGCTAGCTAAAGCCTGGATGGAGAACCAGAACATCGGAACCATGCCTTGGTCTGCTCAATCACCAGATCTAAATCCAATTGAAATCATCACACGCAAAATGGAGAACCACAAGCCCAAAAACAAAGCTAATTAGTTTGAATTTGTGCAACAGGAATGGGCTGCTGTGACAGCAGAACAATGTCAGAAGCTGGTGGAGAGCATGCCAAGATGCATGTCTGCAGTCATCAAAAATAATGGATATGCAATCAAGTACTAACTCACAGACAGAAAAGAAAACATGGAATGCCTAAAAGCACTGTCTTTGGTAGTACAATGTCATAGCTATTGATGCAAGAACTTACTTGATTTTGGTCATTATCAAGAAAAACCCTGGAAAATGGCTAGATATCAGCTCTTAAATTAAACTCTGATAAGATTTTTGTTGTTATTGTTATATCTGTCCAAACAAATGTACCTTTAGTTGTACCAGGCATTAAAATGAACAAAAATTGAAGAAAACAGGGGTGGTCTAATCACTTTTTCCATGACTGTATATGTTTTACTTTTGTTGTCTTTCTTTTTAAGTTTTAATAATGCAACAAGATACTAAAATTGAAGTTCAACTGAATATACATCTAAAAGAAGACGTGCAGTAAGCCCCCTGTCAGTACAAGTTTGTTAAGCCACAGATGAAAAATGAAGGTAAATTTTGTCTTTTTCTCTTCCTTGCTGTTAGCAATAGAGGCAACTCTGTCAGTTTTTCCTCAACTTGTGCAGTGTCCCTCACTTGAGGTGTGCATCACCACATGTTTACCTGTCAAAACATTTTTGAGAAATCCTGATGAAGCGGAAGAGTGGCAGTTATGGAAAACATCAAAACTATTTCCCATTGGGAAGCCAGTGCAGCTGGTGTCATAATACAACACATGGCACATCCCTGCCTGCTAAAGATTTGCTTCAGTGGAGTATCTGACATCTCCACAACTATTTCCTTAATTGATGTAGTTAAGTATGCACCCTCAGTCTGTGAATTGTAAATACCTGCCGTAATGTAGTGTAAAATTATTATTCCGGCATCAAGAAACAGCCATAATTTGCAGCTGTCAGTTCCGCTGCATATTAATTTCTCGAATGTACTGTTCTTCAGGAGCAGTTAAATGGAAAGTATTGCACTGTTTTTCCGCCATAAACTATTCATTACCTCGCAGGTAAGTTGTCTGAATTCAGTATCTGTTGCTAACTTTTTTGCTGTGAAACGATTCTTCAGTGTAAACAGAGATTATTTTGGATATGCTGTAAGTCTTTGTCCAAGGTCCTTTTTAATTCCTAAAGAGGAGTGCACGGACACATTCACTGCTCATCTCAAATCCTATAGTGTCATGTCTTAAAATACTACATGAACTATTCAATGTCAGTTTATTGATAGTATGTTAACCTTCAAAACAGCAGCCTTTTGTTACAGAGGACAGGTCTGGGAAGGGGATGATGGAGAGGGACGGACTATTAAAAATAGGTTAAGCTTGTCTCTGCACTATTTCTAACAGGCTCAGTTTGTTCCCTCTGGGTTCTCAGTGATTTGGAGTGTGACCCTGACCCTTTGCTTCTACACAAAAGGCGGACACACGCACGCACGCACGCACACCCACACACGCACACCCACGCACACACACTCACACGCACACACGCACACCATTCTTCGCCCTGAAGATTGCTGTGCACTT
The DNA here is from genome assembly GCF_021347895.1 of Acanthochromis polyacanthus. Lineage (NCBI taxonomy): Eukaryota > Metazoa > Chordata > Actinopteri > Pomacentridae > Acanthochromis > Acanthochromis polyacanthus. Next base: position 6,907,524 of record NC_067114.1, on the reverse strand, counting down.
CACTGGAACTAAATCACAGTGAATGTACTTGTCGGTTCCACTGGCCCTTAACAAGATCTGTGTAGCTGTTCTCGTTGTAATGTAAAGCACAATGATTTAGACTCACAGAAGCATTAAAGACATTCAGAGGAAGGACAGGTGTCACCACTCTGATCATATTGACATGACTTTCCTCTACTGTCTTCCCACACGTATGGCAGTCTCTAGATGGAGTTTAAAATATGCACATCTGATTAAAGATCATCATTTACTCACCTTCTATAAGGAGTATTATTAGATAGGTGAAAAGCAAGAGAATGTCAACTTCAGTTCACCAGCTCTCAAAATATGTTTTCTCTTTTAGCAATCCCTCAGGCAATAACAAAAACAGAAAAGTTCAGAATTCAGATCCGTGACATTTATTTGACCTCTTTGACAACTATCTCTGCGTGCTGTAATAAGAATAACATATTAGGTATTAATCCAAACATATTTTCATCAGTTATGTCAACAAGAGGGGCATTAAGGATGAAAAGTAGTCTACTTTTTGGAGGAAAACAGGCATGCACCATTACCGATCACATCTAAGTGAATCTTGGCAGGGGAAACTCTCACTGCCATCAAACTCCATTCACCACGGGCAACATTTCAGCTTCATTTAATGTAAAAAGGAACATTTTCTCAAAATGTTCCTTTTTGAAAATGGTCCACTGCTCTTTCAGTTATGAGATCGACGCACTGCACAGCTGTGTTTGGAAGTAACTTCCCCCTTTTACTTTTAAATCCAAAGTAAACAAATAGCCTAATGTGAGTGCATAATTAGGGTGATGACATTGCTTAAACATACTTTACAACTTATGACGTGAGGCAGACAACTGAAAACTTTGTTCAGTGATGAAAAATGAGAAAACAGGATGGTAGGTTTACCACGCATGATACAATAAGAATGTTTGATGAAGTGAAGATTTTTTTGCCTTTTGAGAGAAACTTTGTCTTTAGTGCTAGAAAAAAAAAATTTCTTACAATTGTAGTGACTGAAGGGCTGTGTTTGTACTTCTGGGGAACAAGAGGTTGTTCATAATGAAACACCAATGGTACGAGTACAAAATGACACTTTAGGTTAATATTCTTCTAAAGAATTTCCAGATTAGATCAGTGTTATTGTTTATATTCATGAATGCCTTGGAAAAGTGAAAAACCTTGTAAAGTTCACACTTAGACTAAACCATATTCAACCAATTTGCAAAACAAAACCAGTTTTAAAATTACAGATGACACTGACTGCACAGTTTTGTGTAAATCAACAGACATCAGATTTGTTTGTTGTATGACCTGACAGATTGAACCTGCAACAATGAGAATCTTTTTAAATCAATATAGATTTAACAACAAGCATGTCTTCATTTAAAAGGGTTAAGACATGCACTGTGTCTAGTGGCTTTTAAATAACTGTATGTAATACAGTTTGATCGGTAATATCACGTTTTGATCTTCAGTGATAGTGTATGCCAAACCTTGCTTAGCAGAGAAAAAGGATGACGTATTCTTTGGTCTTATTTCCTTATGTTTTGTGGCTGCAGAAGTGTGTATTTTGGATTTTGGTTTGCAGCACAATGGTTGTGCTTTGTGTAGTTTTAGTAGTGTCTGCTCCCTTTAGGATGTTGCCCATCACTTTTATTTGATTTCAGTGCAATACCACACTAATATTCTGTCCTGTTTTACTTCTAAGAAATTGAATTTATAGCAGAATAGTTATATTGCATCACAGGAATGTTATAGCCATTTTAGAGCTTCAAAACTTTAACCAGTTCCAAAAGAGACTTGTGGAAAAAAACTACTGAATAGAAAAAAACGGAATAGACTTGACTTTATTAAACCCGATCCATAGTGTGGACCTAAACTCTACACTAACCAACAACAATATATTGTGCCACAAAATAGTGGTTGAAAAGAACAGCAATGCATGATTTCCTGCACTCTCCATTCGCTTCTCTGTTATGCATCAAAAGTATATTTTTTTCTCCTGCGATGACTTTGGCACACCACATCATCAGAGCTGATAGTGAGTTCCCTCGGATCTACTCGGGTATTAGACATATCGATGCACAGACCTGAGACTGGCTGAAATACAACAGGGCTTTACCTGTGTGAAGTCTCAATTATAAAGAATTGAGTGTAGTCTTGAACACTTCTAATCTATGTTGCACAACAGTTGGCAATCTTGTGTCCACCTCCTGTAGACTGTAATAACCTGTTATGATTACTCTTCACCGCTGTCTTCTTTACCGGATTGTGAGATATCAGCTACAACTCTTACACATGGGCAATTCTCACACTGACATTCACTGTAAATGTACACATAACAAGGGCAGACTCTGAATTATGTCCTTAATAGTCCTTCACAGGCAACCCTTTGATTTAGTGAGTATATTAGCACTGCTATAACGTTATAAGTGAGGTTAGAGTATTTATTTCATCTATCAGCCCACAATGAACATTTGATGAGACTAAAAATTAGTACTTTAAATTAGTTGCACGCCAGTAAATTAGCTGCATACTGACCTTTTCATGGGCTGGTGCACACAAACCCCCAGATGCGTTTGACATACATCCTCCCTCAGACAGTAGCCTAGAACATGGATCTGTGCATGTGGAGGATTGCCAGGATCAGGTGCAATTGACTCCAACAAGGGTAATAGCCTGGTGACTAATGTACAGTTTGTAGGACATACAGCAGTGATGGTTTATAAAGCACAGCAGAAATCTAGGAATAGCTGAAATCTCCATCAGTGTATATAAGCAAGGCAGGAAGAGGCTGTTTAACATTTTTGTCACGTCTCTCTTCCAAATGCTAAACAGAAGATGGAAATTACATTTGTGAGCTGAACAATGAAAATCAGTCATGATCAATAACAATCAATTCATGCAATAGAAGCAGAGGCTTAAAAGGGAAAGCTTGACATTTTAAATTTAAATGTTATTCTCATATACAAGGATTTGGAACTCTGGAATAAAATAGTCTTTACACTTATCCTTCAGCTAGTGGCATGGCTGCAATGTGAGCATCTAAGCAACCCACCAGCATATGTTTTTTGGTGTCCATTTGTTAAAATGACAAAAACAAAGTTCTCAGATATGCAGGCTAACTATCAGGTACTTTTTGGTCTGCTGTGTTCCAGACAGATATCCTGCCTATCTGCCTCATCTGTCTGCCTTCAAATCAACAGCTGTCAGCACCCTCGCTTGACAGATTGTTTTCATCTTCTTGCATCCACAGGTTGTTGGTGGGTTAGGTAGTACTCTGTGTGCACAACAGAACACAGAGTCTCTGTTAATACAAAATAAGGAGAAAAACATCCACCAGGCCACAGAAAATTCAATGTAAATTTAGCATAAATGCATCTGTGGGTGTGCAGATATTCCTCACAGCACCCACCTTCCACCACTAATGATGTAAGCCTCAACTCACCAAGAAATTTTAATAAGATAGATTGCTTATCTTATTGGAATTGACACCATTGGCACTTTCCTTATCGAATCTATTCACCTCAAGTAAAATATTTAACTTCGACACCAACAACATGGTAAAACATGTTGTAGTCAGATTCATAAGATCTGGAGCGTTTTGCTTTTGGTACGAGCTTCCAACTGCTTTAATACATATTTGTCCAATAATTACAAGGAAAAAAATTGTGTTGCATCAACACATATTTGTGTTTTTGTGCCAGTGTGATCAAAATGGCAAAGGCATAGTTACAAATCAATTAAGAATGAGTGAAATTCTACCAGCAGAAAAGACAGAGAACAGCTCAGTAGACTGAAAGGGAGAAACAGATGGGAAACAAACAGACTCTCCATCAGCGTTGCTCTGTAGAGTGTAACATGCTCCTTGTGTGTGTGTGTGTGTGTTTGTGTGTCAGCATGCGTGGCCAACACACAAGCATGGTCCCTGTATTACAGTGTAATTTACTGCCAAATCTTCTACACCCACCGATAGTCTGCAGAATCTGGATGCAACTATAGAGTGATTGCCGATAACAAATATATGGACTGCTACTTCCCTCGTTTGGATTTAGTTTTGGGATAAAATATTTTTGTTGCGTGTAATCATCATATTCTACTGACAGAAATCCAAATAAGCGATTCTCCTGGCCCTGGGAAACTAAAAACCCCATTGGGTTAAAACAAGACAGGAAACTGTAACCTGCAGACTCCTCATTCAGCTTTCAGATCAGTGATCTGCAGAGGCACATATTCCACATAAGTCATGTCATGGCCAATAAACAACCAGTGTGATGATAAATGATATAACTGTGAGCTGTGTTTTGAAATAGGCCTGTAATGAGGGGAATACAGTCATTATCACTGATTTTGTCATCTCTCATCTTAGATGCAGCAGCCATTGACAAATGCAGATTTGGCCTCAGTGGCTGAGATGACTACAGTAATGCCAGAGACTGGTAGTGATCTTTATAAATTCAATCCAGTATGTGGTATTAGCATATGGTGTAGTACATCATCAGCTTGATTCACAGTTGTTATTTTTTTTGTTTATTATTATCTCTCTAGTGTCCTTACTTTGCATTGTGATGATTTGTGTATTTGTTGTGTGTTGAATTCAGTTTGAAGCTGTTCCCTGTGCTTTTGGACATTCATAACAGTTTACAAAAAATCAAAGTACATATGACTAAAAGCACAATATGATGCTGAAATTCTTTCAACCATAAAGCTTTATTCGTAATGTATAGCATTGTGTTTATAGTTGATGCTAACTTTCCACTTCTGTTGTGGAGAATCGTGGCATCAAGGGGTCACACAAAATAGCTGCAACAGGGCTACTAGCACAAGCTTCCAAAGACCCACATTTTTACATGAATTGTTTTTATCTAAACTGAAATGTGATGGAACCTAAACATAGTAAATGGAAGCATGGATTGGCTATTTTCCCAACTTACTAACAAACCAGCATATTCATGTGCTGGTGATTACAAAGACTGAGGTGGACTTTCTAGAAACTCAGTATTTAATTGCAGTGATGGATTCCCTCAAGATTATTATGAGGTTGCCTACAAGTCATCTCAGTTTGATGGTCGGCTGTAACTTTTTAGAACCAGAGTTGACAGATGAGGAACTAAATCAAATGAAAGGCAAGACTTGGAGGTTGTAGACAGAGGCGGAAAGACAAAAGAATAATCTCCCGGAAAGACAGCATACCTCAGCAAACCAGGAGTGTTCCTGAGAAAGAAAAACTTTTGCTGCAAAAGTAAAGCATGGTAAAAAGTCTCGATGAGAGTAATCTCATCTGTGTAGCTACACAAATGAATCTGATAAACACTGGACATGGTGCTTCACCTGTAAAACATCAGCAACACCAATGGGACTGAATGGTCTGCTCTCTGTAGGATAAATAAACAACAGCAGGTAAATCACACAACCTCACACATGTAAACAAACTGACGTGCACTGATAAATATGCTGGCTGACCTAAACCAGAGTGATTACATCAGCCAGCATGTGCTCCCTGATGAAGATCCCTGATGCAGTTAACAAAATCATGTTTTCGCTTGCAGACTTTTTTAGTGTCTTTACAGTTGCAGTAATATGATTTCCAGATGATGTCATGTGTTTGGATCAACAGCATTTTGATGTCTTATGAGTGCTAGATAGGCTTGTAGATGGTCTGAATGAATACAAGCCAATGTAAGACCATGGTTGTGTCTTAAGGTCTAATTCCTAACTCATAATGAAAGCTACAATCTGGATTATCTTGTAATGATGTGAAATGTATTGAAGTAATGTGTGTTTAGCGCCAGGTCCTATTGCTAAAGAAACAACTGCTAAGTCTTCTAACCTTCAACCAAATACATCCTTTGCATGCTGACTGTAATAAAGGGCCTGTGAGGGCTACACTGGTGTTTTAACTGGTGTTACTACCTGAAAAAAGAAGTCAGTAAAAACGTATGCTGCTCGTAATGCAACTACCATTTTCAGATAGTTCAGGGACCTCACTGCATCCCTGTGGAGGTCTTCTTAGCTTCACCAAATGGGAATGTTAGAGGCCATTCTCCTCCTCAGTGAAGCTTCATAGATTTAATATTTCAGTTCCGCTCTCTGTACTTTAAGGTCCAGAATAGCTGTGTCAAAGCTCTGCACTTGCAGACATTGATGTAGGTGATGCTAACAGTTCTGTGAATAGAGATTTCCCCAGATATTTACCACACTGTCTCTGCTCAGGAATCAATCCACAGCGTCTGAGATGATGCTGTGAAATCCCCTCACATATCATGCTCCATTCAAAGTGAGCTGAATTGCAAGAGTCTGAGCACACGCTGCTGCCCACTGCATGATTTGGTCTCACTGCTGCAGCTGGAGGTTGGATGATGAGTGACCTCTCAAAATTAGTCAAAATTAGCAGGACCTTGTAAACGAGATGAAAATGGCCAGTGTGTTGTTTTCCATTTGCACCCATTTGCTTAACTACTATGCAGTCATTAATAACATTACTGAATGAGAGGATAAGTCACAACCAGCTTGTGCCAAAACACCAAACTATCCCTTAAAGAAAAATAAAATCATTTGTTAACCAAGAAAATCTCATTGGAAAAATGCAGACTGAGTTTCACGCTTCCTTTAAACATATGTGAACTTTTTCATTGTAAACGAGTGCACACAACACATCAGAATGGACTGATGCAAACTGTTTTTATGGCACGAAGCACCATGTTATAAAAATGTCATTGTTAATGGTTGCATTCACAGCATGAGTTTACTCTTCTTTTTATTTGTTTGTGCAAGATTTGCGTGCCTAAATGTGAAACAAACTGTTTGAAACTACGAGTATTAAGGAAAGGACGGAAAGGAAATTGGAGGCAAACAGTCAGCATGCATTTTCAGAACTGAACAAGCTTCCTTGAAACAACCTTTCTGCAAAAGTTCTGCTCACTCAACTTCAGTTATGGATGGCTGGTTGCTGACTTCTCTAAAACACATTTGTATATTTGATCCTGGATATATTGTCATGTTCCTGGCCAGCAGTATTTATAGCTGGCATTCTCTGCTGCCAGGGAAAGGTTACTGAGGTAGACAGTGCATTAGAGGGTTCAGGCAAGCCTTAAGAAGGGAAAGAGTCCACATATTTACCCTTATTAGAAAGCTATAGTGATGTACTGTACTGCATGTGTGCAGTACATAGAGGCACACAGCTATGCACAGCAGTCACAGCTTGAGGTATATGTACTCCTTAATCCGAATTTAGGTGTTCTATTTGGTCTTTGCTGAGGCTTGTCTATCGACGGACGCCCAGTTTATCCTTTGTCGTAAATTTTTTAAGCAAGTATCCAAGTTCTCATTAAACTGTTTTAACTGTCTCCTCAATACGACATCCTCACAACCTCTTTCCAATAATGGTTGTTCTGGGATGTACATTACAGCTACAGTCTGCCTATCTGTTGTGTAAGGGCTCTCTGAGGTATTGAAATGTGTGTCTGAGCCTTGTCCAGGGGCTGCTGATGAAAATGCACGAGTGTGGTTTTGCCCTTCACTTATCAAACTTAGTACATTAGACCGTGTGCTGAATCACAGGGGTGCTAACTCATGTGTTTATCAACTTTGGATTTAGTGCACCCGCAGGGAGACATAGTTTGGCTTTGTGCTTACTGGAACCACCTATTCTTGTTAAGAGTGACATGACAACTTATGTTTGGTTAGCGAGGTCCTACTGCGATGCAAAACCTTTTAAACCAACATCATCTGAGGGGCTCCAGTTCAGTATACTGAATGCAAAGTAATGTATCTACTTTGTTTAACAAAATAAAACTGAAACAAGACAAATGCTCTTTACATTTTAAGTGAATGTTAGCAGATATTAAGACATCCTCCACTTTTTTCCACAACTTCCTCTGTCGGTCTTTAAGCAGGACGACATCATTCTAATACATCATACCATCACGATAATGATCTCCAATTAGCTTGAGTCCATTCAGGGAATTAAATGGTGAAAAGGGACAAAGATCAGCCTGTCCTTATGAGTGCGAAGCTGTCAAACCACAGTACTAAGCACTCTGATGTCTTTGAAGTGAGTTCAAAAGGCAAGGACTGTGATTCACAACTCTTTCCAGTCGACTCCTAATTAGTCCTGAAATTATGGCACCCCCACTTATGTGAGTTTGACCTTTGGAGGCAAAATGTCTTTTCATTTTGTCGGTCCAATATTGCTACCATTCGGGACAAGTTGCTCTCATATAATCAAATGGTTTTTGCTGATTTTGAAGTCTGGAATCGCAGCATCTTGTTGACTTGCTGTAAAAATAACTTACAAAAGGTTAGACTTACCAAGAGGAAGCATTCTATCACTGAAAACCATCAATATTTAAATGAAACCCCTGTTTAATGATAACGCTTTTCAGGTTCCTAATTATGGAAGTCTTATTAAATGTAATCTTATATTTATATTAGATATTATAATGCTGTGAAGCTAATCTTTTCTTGTAACATTTTGTGTGGACGAACTGGGAATAGAAACAATACAATTTAATTTCAAGCCAGATAAAACTGGTGTTTACTGTCATAATGTACTGTACTGGAGTTGAAAAGCTTGTTATTTACACAGTCTCTGGGGGAAATAACAACAACAGCAAAAGAAAACAAAAGTGATGGAGAGCTTTACAAAAATGTCAGTAGACTGAAATTAATTTCCCTAGCTGCTGATATTCAAGGAGCCGGATTACAATTACACAAACTATCATCAGCAATTTAACTTGTCATATTTAAACACAGTAATAATATGTGCCCAATACATTACAGAGCAAAACAAGTCCCCCATTTTTAACCTGAGAGACCCTCTATTATATTACAAAATTACAAGTGTGAACTGACATTGCAAGACATGTCTTAAAGTCGCTTAGAATCAATATTTGTACAGCATCAACAGAGAAAGCAGCTATATCTAATGTGAAACCTACAAAGAATTATCTCCAACCTATGGGGATCCTTGTTGTTCAGTGTCATCACACTCATGCTGGTAACAATAAACTTCAGCCATTTATTGGATACTTCCCACACAGCACAGAACAGACGCATTTATTGCTTAGTTGGTGAACAAGGGAGACCATTTGTCAGCTTAAAGACGGATATTTTCAAGAGTTGGAGACCAAACACTAAGCTAAAAAAGAAGGTGAATATTGGACTTAAAGCTACAGTAGAGGAAAATCAAAATTTTGCATTTTCACTTTAACCATCAGTGTAAGCCTTCTCTTTATCCCGTTCAACCAGCACACCCAGCTGTCTGCGTTGCTCTTTATACAACCTCATCCCCTTCTGATCTGAAAAGACCGTTAATTGGCTGAAGTCCTTCACCAATGGCTTCATTTTCTAAAGCCTAAGAGTCAAGGTGAGGTGCAGAAGTTCAGTTTCCTCTCAGACCACTTGAATTGCAATATGGGTGAATGCCATAATAGAATGTTTGCCCAAAAAAAGGTCGCCTACTCCAGCTTGTTTGGTGGACAGCAACATGACCTCAAATCAGGACATGTGAGCAGAGTGGAGTGATGAATGTGCAATACTGGTGTTTCCAGTCAGAGGAATTTGGACAATCTGAGCTAGTACTTAGATAGATTTCTGGTATATATTTATTTGTCTGCTGATATTAAATGTTTGCGTTGCCCCCCTTGCTGTTGCAACAATGCAAGTTTCCCCACTGTAGGATGAATAAAAGCTTACCATATTGCATTTTTAAAATTTCCGTACCTCAACCTTGCCCTCCATGGTGCTCAATCAATATGGCTCAATGCTGAACTTAAATTTGCGCCTACCTCACACACACAGCGAACTGCTTACTCCCATCAAAGCAAAAAAGTTGGAAAATTTTTCATCTTGAACTTGAACCATCGCAAACAAAACTGGAGTTTGGCAGATTCGCCTGTTTCCTTCCTAGACTATGGTTTGAGCTTGTGATGTGAGCTGTACTTTGGCACTGAGCGGTACATACAGCCACGACTTTTTAAAAATATCTGTACCAAAACCCTTTGCTCAAGCTCACCATTCTGCTCCCCTCACGTGCTTGAGTGTCTAAATCACCTCCTTCATGCTAACATGCTTTACCAAATCAGCTATATCAAGTGACAATATGTAACAAATCATTTTATAGCTCGCATCAGCTGCTCCTTTAAATACGTTTCTAACAAGTTATTTATTTAAAGAGTGACACAAGATCGGAATTCACATCAGACACCTTGGGTGTTTATCAGACTTGTATTCATAGAAAGGTTAATTTATTTCCCTTTGCTCTGAAAATAAAGAAGGTTAGGCGATGTGGAAGGTTATTAACTAGTAACAATAACAGCTTTCTCTACCCACTCACACACAAAGACATCCCTCTGCTGCGACTGAATGAAAAGAAGTGATAAAAATGCATTAATCTAATCAGTGTTGTGCTGTATATAACTGGAGCAGATGAGAAGGGACAAAGGGATTGCTGAAGACTGGGAAAACCCATCCAGGACATTACAACCACTTAATGAAGTCCTTGGCTGCTAAACAATTAATACAAGCCTACACTTTATTAAATATGCAATAAAGACTATTATGGCTGAGTGTGGAAATAACAGCCATTCTAGCAAGCATTAAAATGTCTAGCTCCATTTGTGGCTCATTTATGGAACCTCTCCCATTAAGGATACATTAATACTGCAGGCACAGTTGAAGGGCATTGGAAAGTACTCTTCTAAATATTAAAGATGGCTGTCACTGGAAAAATATGTTGTCAGCAGGCTGAAGAATTAGGGTTATGTAAATTTCATCACATCCCCTCACTTAATGACAAAGCAGAGATCAAAATGTCACGAAGGACAAAAAGCTTTCTGTGTCTGATTTAAACAAAGTCGGACACAAGATGATTATTTAATGCCGGCCTGCGTTCCAAGAAATACATGAACACACACGCAGGGCCGACCTCACACGCTTTTGTCATATTTGGAATTAACATTAAGGTAGGAGTTTGAGTGTGTGTATAGCTGTGTAACCAAACAACCATGTCTCCTTAAAATGATATTTCTATACAACTAAATGGCCTTCTCATTTGCGATTTGAGGGAAATGTATTTTCTCCCTGGTTACATTTGTATTCAGCATGTCTTTGGCATTTATTGCATTTTTTTACTGTTGCTTCTTTTCACCCAACCAATCATACTAGTATATTAGATGAGGGAACTTGTTACCTTGGTAACCTATAAAATGGCGAACAAGCTGCACGTTGTCAAAGGGATGCATTTTTACACGAATTTTAATATTTTCTCCAAACCTAACCAGTTGAACCACCAAATGTTTCTGGTGCCTTATCTTATCATGCTTCTAACGTTAAGTTAGTATTGGGAAAGGTTGAGTTCTGACAGGATTTCGGTCTGCCATTGGTTGATCATTTTGGTCAGAAATCTAACTCCCCTTACCACTATCTGTGTGTTGCCATTTTCTTCGCCACGGGAATCTCTGGGCAGCAAACAACTGCACTGAAAATGAAACTGAAAGTTTTGCAGAGGATTTGAAACATGCAGTCAGGCATCTCTGCAAGTTTCTTGTGGTACAATATCCATTTTAATCCCAATGCTAGGCTCCCTGCGTACAAATGTTCCACCACAAGAATTCCACCCGTTGCTATTCTGAAGAAACAGCAAAGCCACACACTTCCCTTAGCCCTACCTACGATGACTGTGAATGCTTTCAAGAAGTACGAAAAAGACAGAGGATTTTTTTCTCCTCCAGCAGAGTGATAGTGTGGTGCCATCAGATGATTGTGTTCTACAGGATGGTCTGGCTGAGTGAGACTAGTTTTGGCCCAATCCAACCAGGCACTTTTGGTGCCTAACCTCAACCAAATACAGAGAATAAACGGAAGAAAACAGCAAGTATGAACAAAACTTAAATCTCAGTGCAAGGTCCCCCAGGGAACTCCGGTCTGCTGGGTCAAAATCCTCTCATGAACCTATGCCTCCACCTCCCCTTATGTCAGCTTTGTGGCATTTTCAAACTGGAAATGTTTCCTGTGATGTCATAGCCTTACCATAATGAGTTTCTTTGAAAACATAAATGAGATTACAGTTGTTTTGGAAGACACTTTTGTGAGACACAGTTGAACCAAACCTGACACATGTGAGGACTTTGTCTGATATCTCCCAGTTAAACAACACATTCTGATTTTTTTTAGCCATTTCTTGAGCATGCATCCACATTTTATTTAGTGCACTCGGTTGTAATCGTATGATATATGTGGAAAATGTTTGTATCATCATGACCCCGTTGATGAATCTTGAACATTTTACTCTATCAAAATGAACAAACACTACAATCATTGCAATTGTGATATTCAAACAAGTGAAAGTGAGCAGTGGTTAAAGGTTTGCCATGTGGGAGTGGAAAGCATGAATATTGCAGAGGATATGTCATTAGGTTATGATCAGGTCAGATAAAAAAAAAAAAATCTGAATCACACTTCAAACTAAATCGTATGTTATCATATGCAGTAAAAAAGAATGTGTGTCTTTACTCAACCAGCTTAGCATAGATGTTTTTCCTCCATCCACCCACATTACTTTCTACTTTAAAATTAAACATAAACATACTGTGGGTTGCTTTAAACTACTTGAAAAGCATCTAATTCTTTTAAGTTTTTCTCCAGAGGACTCTCAGGTTAGATTATGAGTTGCAAATCAGTAATTAAAATATCATCAAAAAATTGTTTAAGATATTGCACGAATTTAGATTGACGGCACGATGAGATGGAGCGTTGCAGGATGTGAAGTCTGATCTGTCTAAGGATGAAGCGAAGGCATTAATTTCTGTCGAGTATATGGTGATGAACTCTTTGCAGTAAAGCACATGTGTCAGCTATGTCGTGTATCTTATATTTGTGTGTAATTGTGATGAAAGATCAAAATTCTGGCTGCTCTCATGCTTCATCTAATATAAACAAGTATTGACCGTGGCTACACTTCCCTCTGTATAAACTGAATATAATTATGAGTGTTGATTTTTGGGTGTCCTATAATTTAAAAAGTTAAGTTTCAAGTTGGGTTAGTTTTTGGACTGCTGTGGTTGTGGACATCAAACGGATATGAACATCAAACGTTTTTTAATATGTGGGTGCCAGTTCTTTTCAAGTTCATCAATACTATTTTCCTTTGCTCTGACATTATCGTTAAATGTAACATGGACTGTAATCCTAATTATCAGAACTTCATGTTCACCGCGGACCTACTTGTGGAAATGTATCACAGGAACTGCCATGAGTAATGACGGCAAAGTGTGACCGAATTTGATCATACTCATCCTCATCATTTAGCATTATTAGACTTTTCCCAGAAAAGAGGAAATGTGGAGCCCATCTGTCAAATGTCCAACTAAAATTTCTCAAAAAGAAGAGGTCTGCTTTCACCTTCCAGTCATTTGACACTTTCTGATGGACTCCAGACAATCACTGAAAATCTCCAGTGTGGGATGATGATGTTTTAAGAAAGAGAAGAAGGTATCACACTTGGAGCTATTCACTTTTAGAGCCTGAAAGAAACTAGCAATGGATAACAGCGATGTGATTTCACTAGTTTATAGGAAAGGTAAAAACACCTGAAGCGTTAGGTTTATTGGGATGTCTTCTCAGATTAATCATATGAATTTAAAGTTAATTTCTTTCACGGTGAGTAAAACGCAGCCCCAGTGTTCAGAATTTTGAATCAGCACTTTGACTTTTGTCCTTGTTTTGGTGCAATCTGCTGCTTGCTTTGTATGTTTGTAAGGAAAGGTAAGTTAAGCAAAGAAATACTTGAAATACAGCCTTGAAATGCCTTAGCTCATAGCTTTCTAGTCACATATCAGAGAAACCACTGATGAGTTTGTAAAATTAAGGCACAGCCAGAAAAAAAAGATTTATTTTACAAAGAATTAACAAAGCTAGTCTCACTTTGTAAGTTTTGTCTTATGTAAGAATATGGTAAGCATCAATGTGGATCAGTAGCACTCTACTATGAATACAAGCCAAATCAATATCTTACTGAGATTTTATATGACATGGACCAACCACACACATTTACTGAATTATAGTTAACCAAAACATGCAAAACAGCAAGAAGATTGTTCAGTTTTCAGTGATTGTACCCACTTTAAAATCAACTTATCCAGCCAGTTCTGACAGGTGTTCTAAGTGGTTTGGAAAACAACTAATAAAAAAGGAAATTGTTAATTGACAGACGGTGCAAACCTGTAGCTTATGTTACAGGATAAATCACATATAAACTCAGCAGGTTACTACCAGAAGAACAAAGGCAATCATTAAACACGCCCGTTTGAAATCTGTTTTAAAATGTATTACAATTATTCTTTTGGAGTCAGTTTTATTGAAGGAAAAGGCAGTAACAAATGAACGTCTGAGAGCCTGAAAATATCCCTGGTCAAGCAAGAACAAAGACATTAGGTTAAACATTTAAATGCTGCAAGGGCATGTAAATTTGAGGTAATCAGCGGGAGATAAAGTGGATTATGAGCTTAGTATTATGCCCCTGTCAGTTCATAAAAACTATAATCAGAGACAGTGTTAGCTCAGTGAGGAGTTTTTATCATTTCTGCATGTGCCAAAAAAAGAGACATTGCTTTCAATGCAAGGACCAAACTGTTGCGCTTTTGTACTTACAAGGAACATCTTCAATTCTTTTCATAATGTAATTCATTCCAAATCAAATCCAATGTTGAAAAATGAGGGTAAAAAAGAAATTTCTTATTTACTAATACATCTAAAACAAACAAAACAATTTGAAAATATGTGAAAAACAAAAGTCTGTTCGGTTTTGATATTTAACGCATTTGATCTGTTTGACAGTAAAGGTTCTGTCTTCTTGATAAGTTTGGTGAAAGAGCACTGGCTGGATGGTGCTGTTTGATTTCATGAAATGAATATGAGTTTTAACATCAGTGTAAGTGTCTTTTTCCAAGAGAATGTTTTGTAAAATGCCATGTTAAAGGACTTCACGTGCGTGGACAAATGGAGCGTCCTACATGGAACAAACATGTGACATTGCCTTGTGGGCAGCAACATGAGCCCAGCTTATTGGTTCAACCCCTAAACTCCTTTTTGTGTACCAGAGTCACATGTTTTGTTTTGTTTTCTCAGTGAAAATAATCTTTTCTCATCCTAAAATGACTTAGGTATAACTCTACATTGTTAATTTCTTTTAGAGTATGTGGATCTGAAACTACTGTACACTGCACAATAACAAGTTGTAAAATTGAAGTAATTCAGTCAATCAAGCTGGAAAGCAATTCTGAGGTGGAGTAATTACACATAAAGTGCCACCCTGAAAGTTGACAGGATTTGTTATATGAATTCATGTTTCTGAGGCCGTAGTGCACTGCGGTTGCAAAATGTTCAGTCATGGCATCAACTGCTTGTTTGTTTTCCTTACAGCATCTGTTAAGGTAAAAAAAAAGTTTATCTTACCAGAAGGAGTCTTTAACAATTCCTTTTCACTATGTACCACGACACCTATCCTAAAGAAACAAGTTCTGAAGTGTTAGCATTCCTGTCCAAGCACACACAGAGTACATTTTTAGGGTTTATTCAGTATCAGAGTAATCCAGTGATAGTTGATTACCTTTAATAGAGCACTTAAATCATGTTTTGAACTAAATATATTTCATATAAAAAGGTACATTTCTATGTAAACTTCAAACAGATAAAAGCATTTCAATCCCATGTGCTTCCACTAGACTGCTGAGGGAGTTCAGTTCGGCCGGTTCCAGAAAAGTATCAATGAACCATTCATAATGAAAATCAAGAAAACTATTGTGTGTGCAAGTGTGTGGAGAGAGAACAGTTTCTATTGCAGGCAGGGCATATATTCTATCTTGCTAAGTAAGTGAGGATTCACATATTAAAGTGCTGTCATGAGCAAGAGTTGAGTGACAGAATCAAATTGAGAACAGACATGCTAATGTGATCTTTCTCACTCTTTCTCCTAATCCACCCCTGTAACAATAAATCCCTATATAATATTGATGTTTTTAAATAAGTAACTACTATGCAAGGCCATCAAATTAATGCAAAAATAGAATAAAGTTTTTTGGGAATTCTGCAACTATATTGAATTTGCTTCAACTTTGCTTACACAGATAAGAATTCCACTTAGGCATCTGAAGTAGCAATGCACTTAAGATAAAGGAGCTGTCTCAAAACCCAAGAGAAGAAATTATTTCTTTATACCAAAAAGTGTATGTAATGGTTTAGAAAAAGAAAAAAACCAAAACATCTCCATGCCCCCAGAGACACAGTTGGCAGCATCATGCACAGGTTTACAACTCATGCTACAGCAGCAAACCTTCCCGGGTGCGGATGAAAGAGCAACATTTCTCTGAGGGGAATCAGACATTTGAAAACAACAGCAGAGAAAAAACTAAACATATTACTGCCAAAGACTTGGATGCGGACCTGATGAAGGGAGACACAAAAGTATCAGTGCAAACTATAAGAAAAAATATTAGACAAACAAGGATTTTCTACCCAGAAAGGTAAACTGAATACAAGAAAAACATGGGTATAAGCTTGTACAGTTTTAAGTAATGATGAGATTAAACTCATGTTTGGTTCTTGAATCTGGTGTCAGAAGGGCAAGGCCTGTATGAGCAAGATGCTGTCATACTTGTCCATAATTTGTCTAGCATCTTGGTCTCTTTTAATTTCGATGGTATTTTCAAGAAGAATGTGATATCCTCAGCGTGCAAATGTAATTAAAAAATAGTTGACCAGCAATCTCAAGGACACGTCTACAAAGGTGCTTTGAAAAGTTTTCAGCTTCACCTGAAAACAAAGGGCCTAACATCCATAAAGCCTTACATCACTGTACAGAAAAACTCAAATATTTGAAAAAATCAAATAAAGGAGAGGGAAGCTTCAGGCTGGATGCTGTTGCTCCAGCACAATGCAAACATCCACACAGTTCAGGTGGCAGAAGCAGCTAAATGCGGCTTTACATTGTTGCTTGATGCGCCTTACTCACTCGACCCGCACCGTGTGACGTCTGTTTCCCAAACTGAAATCCTACTCATTTGGCTGCCATTTTCAGATTGATGAAGAAGCCATACATGCTGTGGAGGAGAATCTGAATGCTCGAGATGTGACCTTCTTGAGGAAGAGACAGCTAAGTGAAAGGAATCTATGCTGAAAAATAACACAATAACAATCTTTCTCAGGTAAGGTTTTCTTGTACAGCTGAGAACTTTTCCAAGTACCCTCAGAATCAGTGGCCTAAAACTTGGTTCAGGAATCCTTGTTCAAATATCTTTGTGTGGCAACCTGAGGTACCAGATTTGAATAATTCTCCAAGTCTCTGGTGGGTATTAACGAAATTAGTGGCAGCACTGAAACTAAAGAATTAAAGCTGGGAACTTTTGCAAATGAGTGATCAGAAGTTTGTGAAGAACTACTAGAAACACTCTAGCGTCTAAATGTTTGACTGCTTAATGGAAATTAATTGGCTTGAATGTTCTGAAGCTTTCCCTTGACTGAATAGGTCAAACATGGAGAGCCTTAAATGTATTTTTAATATCAATTTTGAAATCCTGAGATCCTCCTTTCATTTACTTTTTAAAAGAAAAATTCCATCTGCTTATTACCAGTCTTGTAAAACAGAGAGAATACGTTGTATGCACTAGATTTCAAAACGAATTTTCAAGAAATATTCAGTGGTACCTCATTTTGCAACCCAGTATGTTCCTCTACAACTAAATTGCGTTTTCACATTTTGAAAGAAAGATAATAGTATTTTCAAATGAATAGAATTTGGGGGGCAGTTTGAACAAGCAATATCTGGGGAATAAACTAGCAACTGCACTTTTACATAGAAGATCAAAGTTCATGTCCTGTAATGGACAAGATACCATCAGTCTAAGAATTAAGTTGTGCTTTGTTGTTGTTTTCGGTTACTCTGTTGGTCTTTACTCGCTTTCTGGCTACGTTTACTATAAACCTTCACTTAAACTATGTGATTAGGTTGTTGGACACTTTGAAATGTTGGTGGCTTGATTAAGATTAGGCTCCAAAATTTGGTTTTAGGAAAAATGTTATTATCTGGGTTAAAGCTGCTGTCCGGAGTTTGAATCGCTGCGTCTCCCAAAACGCTGTTGGTCCCACCCTCCCTCCCTCTGACTTCGCCCCTTTATTTGTGCACGCGTGGAGTACGTGAGAGGAGTGCCCGGAGTGCTGCAGCATCTTGCCTGTTTTGCTGTTTTCCCCTCTTATGCATTTAGTACATTTAGTAAATAATAAAGGAATTACGTTAGAATGCTGTAATTGAGTCTAACTTGTCCTAATACCAAAATAACATGAATCTGCTAGGACGAACGAGTAAAGTTTCAATATGTGATTACACTCGTGTATCCCTCTCGATGACGTTGTTTATCAAACTTAGTGCATTTACGCGTGTATATGTGTTACATTGTTTATTTATTTCTATCTAGAGTTCAGAATTGCATGACTCCTCTGACGAAGAGTATGTCCCAGACGCCCCAACATCTTCCTCCAGAGGTCGGGCATCTAAACGAAGCCGTCAGGCGGGCTATGGAGGCCGTGGTCGGAGAGCGACGCGAGCACCCGAGCCAAAAAACGTCCTGCAGTCTCTTGGCCTGACAAGTCGTGGGATTGGTAACTTTTCTGGAAGTTGCTGATCCCTGATGCTCTCTCCTCCACAAGCAAAACAAATGTGCGCGCGGTTGCGTAGTGCGTAGCTCGCCTACCTCTGCATGGGCTTGCTTGCTGTGCGCGTAACCGTTGATTGACAGCATGACAAAGCTGAAGCTCGAACTTGATTGGTCGGCAGCAACCGGCGCTTTTTGGAATAACATGGGGGTCTATGAGAGGAAGGCGGAGCTCAGGAATAAATTTTCATATCGTGTTATACTAACTTTATATTATAGTATCGAACTAGACTAACACATTTAAGCTTTGTTAAAAAATGATACATAAATTGAAAGCAAACGGAAACTCCGGACAGCAGCTTTAAACTACAACCCTTTCACTACAAGTTTGGAGCATCGCCTTAATTTCCTGGATTAAATGCATGATTGGATGGCTGGAAGAAGCAACACTAGAGTAGTAAAATAAATTAAATTTAAAAAAAACTTTATTTGCCCCCTTGGGGCAATTCAAAGCACGTAGAGCAGCTGGACACAGAACAATATCAACTGCACAATAGTGGTAGTAAAAATGGTAAATATACTGTATGTTGTTTAGAAATGTATTTGTGATATAATACAAACTAACCTAATCCTACAGAAAATATGTTTCTTTTAAAACATACATTAGAGTGCAGTTTATTTGTTTAGGATGCATTTTGTGGAGACTGGGCCACAACGGTGGTAGTTATTGAAGTATGGCTCAGTGGGTAGAGTGGCCGTCTTGTAACTGGAAGGTTGCTGGTTCAATCCTTGGCCCGTCGTGCTCACGTCGAGGTGTCCCTGAGCAAGACACCGAACCCCTAATTGCTCCTGATGGGTTGTGGTTAGCGCCTTGCATGGCAGCTCCTGCCATCAGTGTGTGTGTGAATGGGTAAATGTGACATATCATCATGTAAAGTGCTATATAAATACACCCATTTATTATTATATAATCTCAATTGCAGTTGAAAATGGAGTTTTTGAAGAAATATTCTGTTATTCATCTTTAATACAGTCAGTAAATTAAACATAATGTACTTAAAAGAAACTCCAATATACTTATTTTTACTTTTAAACAAGCTTTTAGTTTTTATATTTTATTTACAACAGTAGAATGCTTTACAGGTTAAGGGCACTGACTAAATTTGATAGCAACAGCAGATATATTAGTTATCTCAGACCAAGACAAAAAAACTGGATTCAAATCCATCTCAAAATTTCATCAGCTTTAAAAATCTTGTCACCAAGAATGAAGCAAAAGTATTATGAACACATTTCATATAATTTTTTTATCAATATCTGTCAACCTTACAATAATTTCTGTTGTTTGCACCACAAATGGGTGGAGGCATAGCAGAAAGAAAGTCAGCCACAGTTCCCTATTTTCTGTAGCACATATTTAGCAGGCAATGACAAATAAAACAGGAGTTTTTGCTTGAAGTTTTCTCAAGCATGGAGGTGGGGAAGAAATTTTGTGTAAGCTACAGGGACTGATGATACAAACAGAAATTTCATGTAACCATTACATACACTGCATGGGTATGCGGGTGTAGTATACATTTCTTAGCATGTATGCTTCCTGTCAGCAATTAACTCCGCAAAGACGAAGTCAAAGTTGTATCAAAGCCTGTCATGGCTGGTTCACTTCTTGTGTGTATTCTAGGTTTGCACCAGCCCCAGCTGTTCTGCATCTCCTTGATTAATCCCCAGCTACTGCTCATTGCTCCAGAGGATTTAGGGCAGCGACTCCAGCTCCCCTTTTTTAGTTTGTCAATTTGTCTTGTTGCGCTGACAACGGGTGCGATAGCTTGAATCTCCAGCTTGAAATCCCAACTTAACTTTGAGTTATTTCCAGTGCTTGCCGCTGTGTGATTCCCCCCCACTCATTTTCACTTCCCCTGGTTGTGTCCACATCCTGCCTGCCCCGTTGTCCACCAGTCTCCAGTTTGCACTCCTCAGTCACCTGCCAGCCTTTATCACCAGCTGGTGTTCTCTTGACTCAAGCTTGCACTCTTCAGTTGCCGACAGTCTTTCCCAGCAGTGTGTTCACTCCTCCTTGCCTTCAGCCAGAATCCCCCCACCGCCCCCGCTGCCTGCTGATCTCCTGCTGCTTAGTCCCAGTTATTCATTGCCTTGAAAGTGACTCTGTCCCTGCAGTCGAGTCCAGTTTTTGAAAAGCCCTTTTCCAGTAGAATTGACCAAACTGGAAAATCAAAGAGCACAATTTCAAACTTGCTAAAAATGTATTTAAAAAGGTGGCTGTGGGTATTATGTCACAAATAATTGCATATTATATAATACACAGTGTATATTGGGTGTTTTTTTTTTTTTTTTAGATCTCTCTGGGAAGGTGGAAGCTTTTACCGATTGGCCTAACACTATAGATTTTATCCACTCCAACACCTGCAAAATAAGATAAAAGCTTCAAAATGTTCCTCTTCAATCATACCTCCAAACAGTTAAAGCAAAAACTGAACATGTTTAAACCCTGACCTGCAGAGCTACTCTTTTAAAGTCCATTCATTTAGCGAGGTGTAGCTCATAACTGGCAATTTGGCAACTGAGTGTATTAATCACAACTGCAAACACAATGGTGTATTGTAATAAATGCATTAAGAGGTCAAATGTCTGACTGCTTAATGAATGTTAATTGGCGTGAATGATCTGAAGCTTTCCCTTGACTGAATAGGTCAAACATGGAGGCCCTTAAATGTATTTTTAATATCAAATTTGGCATCCCAAGATCCCCCTTTCATTTAATTCTTGAAAGTAAAATCTCATCTGCTTATTACCAGCTTTGTAAAACAGAGAGAATATGTTGTACGCGCTAGATTTTAAAGAGAGTTTTCAAGAAGCCACAAGCCAAGTGCACCACCCAGCCCAAGTTATTTTCCCATTTATTTACTCTCTGCCTTCAATGTGAAAATAAGTGGCAGATGAACTGATAAATGATAAACGAACTGACACCTGTAGTTAAATCATTTGTGATTTGCTCAATAGTTTCTGTTCGGAGAGTTGTTAGAAACCAGTTTACCAAAGAAGAGAACATACTGTATTATCACCAGTTTCACCTTTGCTACTGTCACATAATAGTGTAATCTGTCCAGAGGTGGAGAAAGTAATATGGCCACATATCTCAGGAGGTTTCAAAATACTGTTCCTCTGAAATCCCAGAATTGGACTGATTTCATGGCGCGTCACCCCAGATATGCCAATGGAGCGTGAAATTGAGTCACTCTATGTGGAAAAAAAATGAAGAAAAAATCTTTTCTCTTCCCATTTCTCTGCAGAGAAGAGTGCCGACTTTTTTGCCAGGATGCTGGCACCGCTTTGGTCTTTCATTTTCAAAGCAACTGAGTGAAACAAGTCTGTGCATTCCAGACAAAAACAGTCATTTCACATAATGCGAAGGACATTTTGCTGCAAATCAGCAACACGTGAGAGTTAGAAATGTTATTCATGAAAAATGTGGTGGGGAAAAGAGGTCTCAGTTGATGGATGAATTTGATAATGGGCGTAAGCATACTGCAACAGGTGTGATCAAAAGTGCATTTTGTCGCTGAACAATATGTTCTAATGAACCAAATGTCATCATTTTCACAGCCAGATGTACTGAAGTGCGTAAGATACCGGTGGAATTTAGACTCTGTGCCTCACACTGTTACACCCTTTTCCGCTCTGTGTGTGAGTTTCTCTCATGAGGACTGTATGTATTTCAGCCCCAGTGGAGAGTAGAAATGCTTTTGCAGCCCCACCAAAGCTTTGATATTCAACTTATTCTCAACATAGGCCCAGTGTTGCCAAAGGTATTTTGCGAGGCACTTCCAGTTCACTTCATCTACTGACTTCTTGTAGCTAGTTTAAAGTTTAAATGTGGAGGGATTTTGCCACTTTCTTGTACAAATATCAAACACAGATTTAAGATGCATTTTCTGATACGTGAACTCCCGGCCACCATACTTCCACTAGATTTATTGGCTGCATTTTGACATGTGGCTAATCTCTCAGGCTTCATGGTATATCACTACTGATATGAAAGTGATAAAAGTCCATCCTGTTATTCACACATGTTGGAGGGCCCAGAGCTGGCATCAAGACCTCAGCCAACTAGTGATACATTCTTGACACTTCATCTGTCAAACTGCAGGCACTTGTCCAAAGCATAAAAACACAAGTGATGAGCTGCAAAATGTACTTTAATATGACCTGTAAGAAGCACCTTATGTAATCAGGTTGCTTCCAAATGGCTTTTCTATTACCCATAGTGGTTTATAATGGAACTAATGCATGATGTAAATTGTTGTGTTAAAAAAATGATCCAATTTCAAACAAAAACCTGCCAAAGTTCTTGAGTTGGGAGAAAGCGGTTCATGCAGACTGTGCAGAAGAGGAGGAGGAGGGAAAAAGCTGTCTCGTACCACTCATTGTCCCTCAGCCTCAAAGAAAACAGATGGTATTGGTACTTTTGAAAATGAAGGAGAGATGGCAAAAAGCACAAAGTCAAATACATTAGTGAACATACAAAGCAGCAGAGCAGTAATTGTTTCTGGCAGCGTGTTTTGGTACACTTTAAAAGTCTGATCTTTTTACTTTTTCAGGGCACGACACAGCGATTTAATTAAGGAAATAAACAAGGCAGCAAGTACAGATCAGAAAGGCTATAAATGACTCAACAAAGAGGCAAAAGGGAGATAACAAATGCTTTCTCTGTTGGCACAGTGGTAGTTTGTAGAGAACAATATCCTTGTTTGAACTTTCGCCCTGAATCGTAAGATTAACTTGTTTTGCAGAGCAGATTTTTGGTGTTTCTTAAGAGTGTGCTATTTCTGCTAAACAAAACTACCACAAGGAAAAATGGCAATAGAGTGAGTACTAGGTGATAATGTCTGATAAAATAAATTACAACATTTTTAAAAAGGTTCATTTCCATGCTTTAATATTGTAATGCATGACAACCACATGGTTAAGCTAAGGTTGAAAATGTGGTTATGCCAACTCCATTCTGTAATCTCTACCTTTATTTTTCACTTTGCTACATAAAGAACCTGCTTTATACCAAATAGGATAAAGCCACTATCATCGCTACAATTGTACAAGATGTAGGGGCTTTAAGTTAAAGCATAGATTCTCTTCAATTCAAGTCCAGGACAGTCCCACAGATATCAGTGCAATTTCTCAATTTATCATCCAGTCTGCCATGATTAATCATTCCAAGGCTTTCGCTTAGGTCAAGCAGCAATGACACACAGCACTCAAAGCAATTTTTATTCATCAGGTCCAACCTTGCTTTAACCATTTCAGTCATTTTATTCTACATTCTTTTCCATTTTTGGGGGAGAACACATCTACAACATTCATTCACTACAATAGAAATTTAATATTCTGAAAGAGTCACAGGCTGAACAATTGACCAAGGTTCTTAGATTGGAAGAGGATGTCATCAGGAAATGGTCACTTGCACATGCCGCAGAGCAGATATTCAGTATGGTAATCCAAGGGCAAAGGTCTACAGCCTCAACAGCCACTTTTGTCTGAGTAATGGAGTGTCTACAATTGACTGGGGGACAGTCTGATAGCACAGAATGTGGCATGTAGCAATAACAGGGGAAGTAATCTAACATCTGACACTTTCGACAATAAAGGTAGAACTCTTATAAGAACGCCTGTAGAAATAATGTTTGCATGCTGATTAGCAGGACTTAATTAAAAACCTGGAATTGCACTGCCTAGCAGTAATACAGTATGGTATAAATCTCTGGCATATTTGGCTTTCTGTAGTTTCCTATTGTTATATTATCAACCACTAATGGACAAAATATTTAATTAAAATTTCCTTTTGCTATCTAATCATTCCTTCCTCTGTGTGAATAAGACACATCATCTACTGCCGAGTTACAAATTCGAAATGAAACTTTCTCAACTGGTCATAATGACAAACTTGGATTGAATTAAAAACAACAATTAGTTTAGTAGCTGATGGATCAATTTGGAAACACTAATGCGTTCTGTGTCCTTTGTTTTGCATTCCGGTCGTGATGCCCGATTCTACCATTTGAATCACCGGCTGTGTCATGAAGACTCTGTAAGATGGTGTGACACAAAACGCTGGACTTCCCCATGGTGACAGCAGCATAATTTAGGCCTCAGTGATGAGAGAGGCTGAAAAGTGACAGCATGACACGGCTCCAGAGAAAGAAAATGGGGTGTCATTTTGTTTCTTTGAGCAGCACCAAGTCGTTTTTGTCATCAGGAAGTACCCCGAGAAGTGCGTTTATTGCTGTTGCCATCTCTCACCTGATGAAGCATGGCGGTCTGAACAACACAATCACAGCAGTGGTGTCCTTGGCATATAAAGAAGAGCCATTGAGGATTAACTGTAGTGACCAAGCCGGGGCAGTACAGCCGCACTTGACCCGTTTGTCGTCAGATAAAAGTGACTCTTCACTGTCACTTTACCTCCTGAAATTGAGTATAAGAGGAGCACAGTCGCCGCCGGCCTTTTTATACCGACAGCGCCCATCAAGTGGATTTTATTCATCCAGGTTGACTGAGCACATATATGCAAACTCTTGTTTGCAAAGACTAGAAGTATAACACTAAACTATTGCACTTCAAAACCTCCTAGTATTATTTGTATTCCCATTTACACTTCATTTATTCTTAGTGGGGCCTCAAAGAAAAACGGTTTGAATTCAGTCACAGTTGTCTGTTTCATGTGCTAAATGAACTGTTTTTTGCATTGCCATTTGCACTCTCCTCAAACATATGAGTGAGACATTTAGAAACTAGACATTGTTGTTTCCAAAAAACCTTGGCTTTTATTTTACAGCGCGTAATCAAATGTACTTTGATGGCCAAATATAGTTGTGGAACGTAAAATTTAGAATCGTTTAATTAGTCAAGTGCTGAACTATTTTGAAGTACATGCTTGTCACTTGAATTTAATGCTACATTTGTAACAATTTCCACTTGACTAGTGTACTTTCCCCCCCCATTTTTCCTATAGTTGTCAGGAAAAACAATAACAAAACACAAAATTATCTTCTGATCCATGGGGAGTGCGTGATCACAAGACTGTGGCCACTCATGACATATCCATTACACCAGTTTCCACATGGAAATTCTGGGGGTGCATTTGGCCAGCAAATTGGATGCCCCAAGAGGAGAGCCTGCACTGGCAGATTATATTAAGCTCAGAGTAATTAGTGAAATATTTTTGTTATCAGAGTGTGCTTAAAGTGTGATCAAATGTGAGGTGTTGGCTTGAATCACAGCGAGTCTGCATTGTATCAAGGAGGTCATTTGGTGACGGGAATGTGTTGTGTATTTTATTTTAGTTTTACTAAAATACAAAGGATTCTTCCAGTTTAGAGTCACTTGCTAAGCCCTTTTTCAACAGCGACCACATTAACCTGCTGCTGACAAGTTATGCAATGTTCAGTTAACATCTGTTTAAAACCTAAGCAGCAGTTGAAGTTCTTTCTTAACTTTACTTTGTTATTTTGAATGAAGATCTTGGGTGTCTGGATGACATTGCTGCTTTTATTATTACCATGATCATGTTTTCATTTGCTACCTTTAGACTCCACTTTAACAACTAGGAAGCAAGGTTACCTGTGTGTGGTTGTCTTGTCTTTTTTCTTCAAAAAGCAAACTAAAAAGATGAACAGAATTTTTCTTTTTCGGGCTAAAAGAAAGGATTGCCAGTTGATAGTTGAAAAGAAAATGACCTGTGTAATTTCTAGGACAACACAAACGCTGGAAATATAATGGAAGGATTCAGATGTTTACTGTTTGATTTGCAAATTAAACTTGCTTATAGGGCTTAATGTTATCTTCGTAACTCACTGACAGCTTGTAGAGGGTTTATCTACAACGCTAGCTCCAGTGCTGTGAAAAAAGGGGAACAGCTAAATGATGAATTGATATTTTAACTGCTCTGTGTCACAGGTTTCTGTCCAGACATTCATTTTTTTCTGTTTGTCAGTTTTTCCACACTCTCTATTCTGTCATTTCTGACCTGGCCACTCCCTCCTAACCTTTTCTTCACCAGTCTATCACCTGACCTTCCCCGCCTCTCCCCCCACCTGCATCCCCTTCCATAATCAACTTACTCAGTATTTATACCAGTATTAATTCCCAGTGTTGCCTATAGCCTGTAGTTGTCAGCTTGTTTTTGACCATGCCTGAAAATCAGGAGTCTGTCTCTGACTGCTTCCTCTGTATTTGTTTGTCTGTCTGGTAACCTTGTACGAACCATTTTGTCTCCAGTGAACTTGTCGCAGCTCAGAGACAATGATTTTTGTATTGTGCTCCTGGGCCCTCTAAACTGCAGTTGTGTCACACTGAGATTAAGTCTGTTACCTACATACAACTTATCCAGGGAATCACTGCTAAAAACAGATCTTTCTGATTTGGGTGCTAACAGACTTAATTGCCATATGGCTCTGCACAGAGGGCTCAGGGCATTTCAAATGTGAAGATAAAGGAGCTGTAGAATTCTGCTTTCAATTCCCTTGTACGCCTTGTGTCCCTTTGTCTCTCTAATTACCCAGTTCTCTCCTTTTTTATCTGCTTTTGTTGGATGCTTGCCTGTGTGTGTTATATAACAATATATCGAGCTAATTTGTCACTGCAAACCACAAACACGACATACATTCCGTGTGCATGACGTATTGTTATGAAATTCTAAAATCGTGATATTACACAAGGATTATTTTTTCACTCCGTATTGTCTCAGAGTTCTGGATTCACTCTGATTAAGCAGGTAAACATCATTTTTTAACTGGACTGACTGTTTGTGGGTACAGTTATACAACAGAAATACATGGCAACTGTGTAAATACAGGGAATATGCAGGATAATATCTGCAGTTTGAGTTAAGCAAGTTTCTGCCTGTAATTAAGGGGAGACCATGAGGAGTGAATGGGTGTTGTTGACATTTGTATTATGTTCATATCTAAATAATATGTTCAGGTAACCCTGAGTAGACACTGGCATTAGCACTGAGTTACAGGGTGAATCTTGACAATGAACTCTGGATTTGACTAGACTACTAAAACAGTATGAAGTCATTAAAACCCCACTTTCCTGTTCATTCCCAGAGCTCGGTCCGCCCTGTCTTTCAATAAAATATCACAAAGTTCAATACCTATTCAAGAGTTGATGACAGGTTCTACTATGAAAAGTTAATCCAATATTTTAGCTTAGTTAAACATTTAGAAGCTGGGTTTGTCAGTGCATGTTTAAAAACCTTTCACAAAATGGCAGATCTTGACATCTTTCACCTGTGTTGACTGTTTTCAGAGGTTGTCTTCAGTGTCTAGACAACATTAGAATTACTGTGTGCTTAAAATGCCAAAATCTTAAAAACCCTTCTCCGTATCCTAACTAATCTGAGAGTTGCAACATTGCAAGTCTGTGTTAACTGTGGTATGTCTGATGCCAAAACATCTTTTATTCCCCCAGAAGATTCCACAACCCCTCAGAAGGTGCCCTGTTGTATCAAAGCCAAGACATGAGCAACAGATCCTCTCAGCTGTGTAAGTTGTGAGGTGGGACCACCGTGGATCTGGCTTATTTTCCAGAATATCAAACCGATGCTTAAGCAGACTGGGATTTGAAGGCTAAGTCAGCACCTCGAACTTTGTCATGTTCCTTAAAGCATTTCTGAACAATTTTTGCAGTGCTGATAGCAGTGGCTTTCTGACTGATTCCTGCCATCAGAGAGTCCCGTCACAGAGATCTACATGGTCTGCAACAATGTTTAGAACATCCACATGGATGTCAGGTCACAAGGATTCCCAGCAAAACATTGTCCAGAGTATCACACTGCCTTCCTTGATATGCTTTCTTCCCATACTGCATCCTGTTGTCTCGACTTCTCCAGTGAAGCAAGCACACCTGTTTATCCAAAAGATGTAAAACAACATTTTGGTAGGCACTAAAACCCTGCATAGCAGAAATACCATACGACTCTTGCTATTTGGGAAATCCTCTGACCCAGTCGTTCAGCCGTCACAGTTTGGCCCTTGTCAAAGTCACTCACATCCCTCCATATACCCAGTTTTCCTGCTTCCAACACATCAACTTCAAGAACTGACTGTTTACTTGCTGCCTAGTACATCCCACCCCTTGACAGGTGCCACTGGAACGAGATAAGCAGTGTTATTCACGTCACCTGTCAGTGGTTTTAATGTTGTGGCTGATCAGTGTACCTCTCTGTACTCACTCTGGTGACCCTCTGTAATGATAAACACAGATGGTCACACCAGACAACTTGGCATCGTCTAGCTGAGAAGGAAAAAATAGAAATGGAAAAAATATGAACACTTCATTACTGTTATTTGGCAAAGGGCTGAGGATGAAAAAGATAAATGTTTCCGTGTCCTGTTTGTTTTATGGAGCATGTTCAGATCAGGGTGTTGATTATTGGCTAAACAACATATCCGCTGCTCCATTAGCATCTGCTAGTGCTATGGCCGTTCAACAATGGCAAGCATCGTTCATTGATAAATGTAATACTAGAATGCAAGAAATTTACTTGATATTAAGGCTATAAAGTGTTAGACATGAGGCTAACATTTTAGTCCAGTGCACTTTTACATCAGACCCAGTATATCCTCACAGTCTGCCATTTGCCTGCTCTGTTTGTGCACTAAAAAAAAAATCTGGTGTTCATACATAGTGCTGGCTCTGCAAATGGAAAACAAAGTGGCTTGGACTGACCCACACAATATGGTTCCAAGACAGGAGCAAAGGGACGTGGGAAGTTGGAGATGCACATAATAACAATCTAAATATGCTGATCAGCTATATATCAACAAGCTTGTTATAGAATTGCAGACTCCACCTTTAATGGTAAATGCATTCACTTTGTGTCTGAGAGCAGGCATTGTTCTGAAAATATGCCCTTACACAGCAAAACAAACGCCATTGCCATACTGTCAAGAGCAAATATTGCGTTTAAAAACCCATGCATACATGACAGATGGTATAAACAGAGCATTTAGCCTTATGTAAGTGCGGAGATGAAAGCACTTGACCATGAACCTTCATCTTTTGGCAATGTATTAACTTGACTTTAAACATTATACACAGTCTGTCACTGTTTCATAATAACTATACTGTATAGAAGCTGAGAACTGGTGACAAGGTTGAACGTAATGAGATTCGTTTTCGGGATTTATTATAGCTGACATGAGTTTCTTCTCTGGGTGGACACAGATTGGTGACCTCCAGTTATAAATTCACTTTAAATTTCCAAAAGCACTGCGCACACACATTTTCAGCAGGGTCATTCTGCCTCATTCTCAAATAATTGGACACAAAAACTGACATGAAACATCTTCTATGCTCAGAAAATTGTTTTCGCTTTTCTTTCTTCTGTTCAAAATCTTGTTGACCTGCAGTCTTAATGATCACTTACCACGTGTTTATGCTTGAGACTACTTTTGACCCATGTCAAAATATATTCATTATGCATTGATTACCGGAAATTGTTTTAATAAAGTAATTTCTCAGCATCTCTTTAATAGTGTATTGATTTTATAAAGATGAATGAAAGTCCAATCTAAGGTACTATGACATCTCTTGTCTCTATTGATTTACATGGCTTACAATTGTGCAGCTATTCAAATTACATGTATTTGTTGGAAACAATGGAGAACTGAATGTAGGCAACATAAAATGAAGTAGTGCTCCATCATTTTTGTCTTTGGGGAAAGGGCTTGTAGTGAAATCAGGTCAAAATATAACTACTAAACCATAGCAGTAGATTGACAGACCTCCCAACATTGTATTCATTGTAAGTTCTACTGGCTGGGAGTTCCAAGACCACCTCGGGTGAAAATAAAGTTTACCTTGTTCACATGGCCAGTTGTTTCCTGTATGGTAGAAGATGCATAATAAGTGAAATAAGCAGTCAGCACCATGGCTGAGCTGTTTTGCATTGAAGCTGACAGGGTCAAAAACACAAATTAATACTTCTAAGGGTTCATAGGTAACAAACTTGATGTACTGATCCCATCAGCATGCAAAGTGGGACTTTTCCTTCTTCAGAATATGTTTTGAGTAAAAAAGATTGATTGTGGCTGTTGTATACAGAGCAGGTTTACAGTGTTTGAGCAGAGCTGTAAGTGAGCTGGTGTGGTACAACTGTGGAGTTGGAGACTTCATAGAGTTACATCAGAACCATTTTAAAGCAGCAGGGGCGTATTTTCACGGGATTCATTTCTATCCATGCACCTCTGTCACAGATGATGTTACGGGGAGTGGGGGGTGGGGGGGTGGGGGGGCAGGAGAACCCAAAAACAGACACACAGAAACAGGCTGACAGGCGAATAACGGGAGGAGATTTATTAAACCAAGTAATCAACCAATACATAAATTGCGAAACAGAACTAAATCAAACTACCAAAATTCTACAAGCAAAACCGAGAGAGAGGTGACAGACAGGGAACCAAAAAGGCAGGACAAAACCAAAATAGATCAGGAAACAAAAAAGAAGGAAAAAGAGGAAGAAAGACAGGGACCAGAGCAAGATCCTAACAGATGAGTTTTTAGTGGTTTCATAAATGACCAGAAAAAGACTCTAATGAAGCAAACAGCAGATTGACATGTGCCTTAGATAACAATTTACGTTTCTGTGATCCTCCCATACTCCTTGGTGCCCCAGTGGACTGGAGATTAGCCCTACCTTTTGGATAAGATGTCTCTTTTGTTGCAGTTATGGAGGACTGGCCTTATGCTTTCTACTTTTCTAATATTGTTCTGTCTTCTAACAACACTGAATCACAGAAACAATCAATAATGTGTATAAATGATATCGCATCATTTTATTTTTGTTTGACACTTCCCTTTCGGAGAAGGTAAAATATCTCTGTGATTTCTTTTAGAAGCTTGGGTATTTATTGCAGTTGTGCCACCTCTGATGAAACATAGTATGTCTTTTTTTTAGGTTCGAGCACCGACGGTGCCAAAGGACCCTATTGAAACCCTAGAGTTTCTTTTTCTTCTTTTTCACTCTTTTCCCATCTTTTCAAACTCCACTTTGGCGGCCTAAACATACCCCAAAACGCGTCAAACTTTGCATGCACATCAGGACTGGCGAAAAATTTGATATTTTATGGGAGTTGTGCATGTGTGGCAAAATGGCTCCATAGCGCACCCTGTAAAATTGAAAACGTGGTCATTAGGCCAACTGCCACAACGTTTCATCTACAGCCAGAATATTTGGGGGGCATATGCAGCACATCAGGACAAACGAAAAAGTCAATCAAAAGTTAATTTCTTTGCAAAATAAGGTGTTAAAACATGCAAAGTCACATGTTTTGTTCCAGCCACAGCTTAGGCTATGAGCTGTGGCAGGGCTCTCTCCTCCCTCGGCCTTGCTCTCTCTCTCTTTGCAGGTGTGTGCTGTGCTGATGAGGAGTCCAGGTGTGTGTCATCTGTCATTTGCAGATCATGTGCAGGTGGAGGCCAGCTAATCAGGTCCTGGCGTCCTATAAAATTTGATCTTGCTTCCCCACGTTTGGCCTGGATTGTTTGTGTATATTTATATACAATCCAGGCCAAACGTGGGGAAGCAAACACCAGCAAAGTACTTTTATTTATTCTGCATAGAACTCAATTATAATAATAATTTCCCTGTTGAGGTGAAGAGAAATTCAAAGCATGAACACAAAAAAAGCACAAGCAAGCCAAAGCATGGCAACCCCATATTATCACCAACACATCTAAAAATTCACTGAGTGGCTCTAATCAGTGATTAGCCTTTAGGTAAAACCCCTTGATTTTTTGAAAGCCTTATCAGATGAGGAGAGCTCTTATCTCTGTGACTCTATTGATCGCTTTGTGCTCTAACAGAGGTGTATATGGAATGGTGTTCAGGAGCAGGAAGAAGGTGCTTGTATCTACAGTACCCATACCGATGTGTCATCTGTGAAGTACTGATAGTTATCTGCTTTCTATCTTGTGCGTTTGTTACACGTTCTCCCTCCTCTCCTGCCTAAGAGTGCAGACTTAACGGACATGAAATGTATTCTGAATATATCAAGAGGCAAAGCAGAGTGAGAAATCCAGTTTGCGCATGTGAGTATGCCTTGCAGAACGCCAAAACTTTTGTAACATGCGTCGTCATGCCTAATATAGAAAATGTCCATCTCTGGCTAAATTGCAGTTGACACATTCATTCTGTGAGTCTTAATCTGGTAAGCGTATTACAGAGTGTATGCCTGATACAATTATCCGTGATGAGAAAAGGGTGTCGTGTCTTGTTACATTACAAATCTAATTCTTCACGCAAATCATTTACATGTGACCCTACTGTAACCTATGTATTTCTTTAAGTGTTGCGGTCCAACATTTACCGTCACCTCATGCCTTGACATGTTACTAAACCTATTATATTTTCCACTTAACAGACAGAAGTTTGAAGGAGTTCATTTTGTAGATGTCACAGATGACATGTGTTTGGTGGGAGACTAAGAAAACCTTGGAAACTAAGTTGTTGTTGAGTTAACATTGCTGCAGGTGGTAAAAAAGAATAAAAGAAATAGTATAATTGAAAACCTTGTGACTGACATTGATGGCAATCGCTCTCTGTTTTCAGGAAATATAGTACATCATATAGTATGACATAAATTCCAGTTTGAAGCATGGACTTTAGCTGAAGAAATCCTCAGCATACAGTAATTTGCTTCAATTATAAGTCACATAAACTTGACCTACTATTGAAATCACCTCACAAGAATTCGTCGAATGTGGTTGATTCATAAGTCCTTGTGTAGCCTGCGTCCTCTTCATTCACTCAGCCAAGAAGTTCACTTACTACACTCGAAGAATATAGTCCCAACACTCACAAATTCCTCCCACGCCTCTTCTCTTACCTAAATATTGTCAAGATACTTGATATTGACCAAGTGCTATGTTTCAATTCCCAGAGTCCAAAGGAGCTTCACCCCCAACCCTTTAGGGATTCAGTGTGGATCAGCCCTTGTCTCAGCTCTATAATATAGCACCAGGATTAGGAGTTAAAATAATGAGCAGAACAAGCAGTTGGCAGTGGGAAGGAAATTTTTCTGTTCAGTTTTGAGAGACACTTTTGAAGGAAAACTTAAAGAATACAATTATAGCACAACATTCCCGAATTGTTTATCAGAATAACTCGCGATTTTGGACGCAGCGGAGCAGATCAAAACAATTATTCCCCCAGTCACGCCACACTTGACGTGACAATGCAGAAAGCCATAATCATTTCAGTCCTTAGCCGCCATAATTAATAATAGTCCCTCTAAAACACGCGGTTAAGAGTACTCTGCCCCACAGGGGACAGGCATATGTAATTATTCTTCTTAATTAGTGGTCTGAAAGTGTATCTGATTAAGTTGTAAGATGGGTCTTTGACTAATTCAATTTTGGCTGCAGTCAGCGGCAGTTTGAGTGCAAGAGGCCATAGACTGAACATAGCAATTCCTGCTGTGTACCGAATGCTCAGGCCAGTGGGTCTTACCTGTGAGATACAAGCTATGTGATCATGAGGCCTGTGTTTATCAATCCACGGTCGGTCAGCTAAATTGCATTTTACTGTTCCTCAGATACAGCATAAGGTATTCGCTTGTTTAGTGAGTGTCACCACTGCGAGCTTGATTCAGACCTGCACCGGCCACCTACAGTCACACATTATGTTGCGGTTTAATTATTTGATTATCATCTAACTCAAACATCCTTTAATTTGAATTAGATTAAGTAAACGAAGGGGTACTTAATCAAATTGAAAGCTTAATATTAATCAGGTTCAGCGATAAACAGTTATGTGATTAGATTTTTAAGTGCTCAGTATATTAAAAGGAGGTTGTTTTCTTATGGCATGTATTTTGTCTCTGCATGTCATTTTAAGCAGTTAGTTTTTATACTTGAACAGACAAATGTCCTCTGGTTCCAGTTGTCTCTGCTAATCACTGGTCATTGGGAAATGCATACTATTGTATGGATTTTTTGAAACCTCATCAATACCATGAAGTAAATAACAATATATAAAATGTTTATAGCTGACTTTTAAAATGACACATGAAAAATGTTTTCCGATCTAATGCAGCTATCAGCAAGCAAACATTATCTGTTTTTGCATCTGAAAATTTGGCAATTTTCCTGAAAAGTAAAGTTTCATGATGTGACAAGACTACAGATTAGGTTTATGCACATCTTGGTTTGGTTTAGTGGGAAGATCGGGATTTGGGTTTAAATTCTGCCTTCATCAAGGTTTTCGTTGTCATCGTTACAAGAATAATAAAAAAGGGAGTTAAGGTTTCGGGGACAACCATGGTCTAAAATGAACACTGATCTCCCATGTTTTGTTGACACTTCAGCCTTGAAATCTTCCTTCTTTGAAATTCGTCACTCTACTGCAGTATAGTAATGCCCAACGATCGGCTTCCTTACTCCTGTACTTATTTCAACGGCCTCTAGAGGGCCACTTGAATGTAATATTTTCATTTTTGGTCATCATACTGTATGTTGCTCTTAAAAAGGACAACCTTGTTACTGGAACCAGATGCAGGAAATGGACAGCAGTGTATACTAATTATTTTGACACAAAAAAGAAAGTTACATAATTGAGGTATGATTATAATTCCTTCCATTATCGAATGCTTGTCATTTGCAGTTGATTTATAAAGGCAAGAAAGCCTGGTTGCAGGGAAAGACTAGGCTTTCCTTCAGGTTTTTGTAGTTCTTTCTAATTTTGTCAAGCAATGAACTCCACTGTGCAACTCCAGGAGGGATGAGGACATCTGCAGAGGCTTTCTGCCAATTGGAAAAATCAAACGGTACAACCATGACGTTGTGTTCCACTGCCACGGAGTACTGCTTTGAAACAAACCATGCAAATGTTACTAGCTGTAGTACTAGCATTATTAATTCAGTAAAGAAGCTCTGGGGGCAGCCTGATGTAGGTTTGTCACTGGAACTGTCGCCTGACCTTTGCTCACAGGGAGGGCTGCATCATAAAACAGCAGAGCTCCAGAGATCGCCCGAGTTCACAGACAGGAAACTGACACTGTTAGCGGTGCAGACCCTGGGGTCAAACTACAACAAACAGCATTGACTGTGACAACATGTCAGGTCGGGTGTTGAATACCTGAGATGATGAGGGGAAAGATCCACCCCACTGAGAATCATAATCAAAGAACGGGGGTGAGGGGGTAGAGTTAGGGTGAATGGTCACCATTAAAATAGATGTGTAAGCTCAAGGCTTGAGCACAAGTTTTTCCTCTAATTACCTCACTGCCAGTGCTTTGTGATATAAACCGCAGTTTTCATGAAACCTCACACACACATGAAAGAGCTTAACGTGTGCATCCTGCTGCCTCCCACAGTAAGCCAGAAATTGAAATATACAGCCCCATAAATAAACCACAGAGGACAGATGATGTAAAATTAGTGTGGGAGAGGATTACACATTGGGTCAGCATTTTGCTGTTGTTCTAAGAGACCTGCTTTCCAATGTAAGACACAAGTTAAATGATATCAGGTAGAAAACTAAGCAGAACACTATAGGGACTTTTCAGGTAGAGGACAATACCTGCTGTCAGCTCCTCCCTGACATCCAGAGCTTAGAGGAGGTGAGAATTTACCAAGTTCATTCTGAGCATCATGAAGCATTGATGCATTAATTACAGGAGGGCCCACTAATTAACTAACGTATTCTACTTTGTTTGGAACAAGCCAGCCATCTTTGATTGAAACTCAATTTCACAACTCAAAGTAAGATACCTGCCATTACTTTATTTGTTCAGGTATGAAAAATGCTGCTTCATTCAAGCAGATGTATTAGTTAAGGGGATCATACTTGACAATATATCAATATGCTCATAATATGCTCCTGTTCCTTATGGTCAAGTGTGTTTATTTGATGAGTGAGACTCCTCTGTAATCAGCATAAATCTCTGGCTTCTCCACATTCTTATATTTCCTAAACCCTTGCTAATTTTTGTCTTACATAACCAGCAATATATATTATTCATAATATTTGGGTGCTGTTCAATATTACAGGCCTGTTTTTTTTTCTTTTTTTGCTTTTATTTACCTTTGTGAATATCTGTGACCACTGGAGTGTCTATGCATCTATTAACAATGAATAAACAAAAATGAAAAGAGACAATGAGGAAAGCCTCTTTCATGAAAGGTGATATCAACAGAGGCAGGGTTCATGAGAGTGCTTGACTATAATGGAGATAGACTGCAGATAGCTTCAGGGGGCTGTGATTTTATTGAAGCCATTGTGACAGTCCAATATCACCTCTTCTTAGATATGAATTATCGCACCTTTGAGAGAAAGCGGATTAGGAATGTTAAAAATCTAGATGACAGCTTCAGCAGCCGTAAGCAGTTGTTTATACCCACATGTTGTCTCTGGACTTTAAGTTTTCTATTCTATGTGCTTTTTTCACCACTAACAAAACGCTGAAACGTATGGAAGTATTTTTAGGTGTGTGCTGGATGTTTTCTCCAATCATTGTTAATTAATTAGATCATTGGCAAAAGGCCAGTCACGGTCATTTGCCCTGTGATCTTCCATACGGAAACCATTTAGAGCCAAATGCCCTCTTACCCTTTGTTCATTTGAGTGCTGAAATTCAACCATACCTCAGCTGCTCCGCTCGGTCGCAGATGTCAAAGGTTATGGACTCGATGATAGGTTAAGCTGGCCATCTTTCAGTGAAGCATGTACACATAAGACAGGCAGAAAAGGTGCTGTGAAGTGAAATGCTGGAATAGACCACATTACAGTGTGGAAAACATCAAGGCCATGTGGGCTTGCCTGCCCTGTCCTTGTCAACAGCTTTTTGAAGAATGGTTGTTTTTCATGTCATCGTGTTTGTCCACATTGATCGTATATCTGCTCAGTAAGCCGGGCACACCGTGATAAATATGTAATTTTGATATTTAGCATGTAAGTTGACAAGTGATAGACATGCGACT
Source organism: Acanthochromis polyacanthus (assembly GCF_021347895.1). Classification (NCBI taxonomy): domain Eukaryota; kingdom Metazoa; phylum Chordata; class Actinopteri; family Pomacentridae; genus Acanthochromis; species Acanthochromis polyacanthus. The sequence goes on along the minus strand of NC_067114.1, from coordinate 6,869,881 downwards.
GACACTTCTGTCTATAGGTCAATATCTGAGGTCAGAAAAATGGCGACAGATGTTAAGCAGATCAAACTTCTACGACAACTGTGTTCTGTTGAATATCTAATTTTTGAAATAAACTCAAGTGTTTAGATTTATACCACAGTAAGAAGAAACATTGCTGTAAAACCTATAAACCAGATGAATAAAAGCAGATGAAGAAAACATCCAAATCATCTCTGCTGTCTGCAGCAACCATGAGCTTTGGCATATTGGGTTCAGAGGCCACGAACATGTTGGACTGAAGGCACTTGTCAAGATATTGTGCTGCATATCTGTCGGCTACATGGAATTTTCAACAAATCATCAGTAAACCTTAACTCCTCTTAAGGGTACGGCATGTTACACAAGGCACTTCTTTTTGTCTATAAATATTTCAGGCTGTGAACTGTGTCTCAACTCAGAGTAGAACAAGAACTTGAACATTTGAGTGTCAGTGAAGATGTTTTTTTAAATAGCTTTGGGGATTATGCAAATAATTTGATCATCAGTCTTGTGGATTTTTAGACATTGATCTGAATCTGCTTTAAATTAAGCAGTGTGCTACTCTGTTAGTGTTTGTATTTTGCACAGAAATCTGAAATTAATTACATTTTCTTCATCAAGCTTGTGGAAATCTTCTCCACATTTTCCTTTAAAGTCACCACTTCACATTTCAATCTGCGCTGTGATAAATTCTCTTCAGAACCTGTGATGTTCTTTACGTCAGAGCGTAAAGGCTTGACCTACTATTGTACATTTTCAATTAATAGTAATGGGTCTGGAGGACTGCTTTCCACTTCCATAAAAGAAATGAGAGTGCGCTGGAATTTCACTATTCTAGCTTTCAAGGTTTAATGTTTGTAATGCTCACTCAGCCTGACCTTGGTATTTCCTTGGCTTTTACGACCGGCTTGGACAGAGGAAATGTGGAAGAGTAAAACAGAAGAGATCTGTTGAGGACAGGTTCTCCACTACACGGTCTTTATCTTTCACTCATCTGTCACTGACTGTTTCTCCTCCACCTCACTGGCAAGGCAAAACACGGCCTGTGGTTCTCCATTCCCTCGGCAGGGGCCCTCGCTGACCCCCCAGCAGTAATTTTAGACTTCATGTCGGCTGTGCCAGAGAGCCAGCCCCAGCTAATTCAAGGTCATCCCGGCTTTTATTATTTTATTTTGGAGAATAAAAGCCAACCTGTTCTCAGGCACCGTGCCATGTTTGAGACAGCTGAACCGTTGCATTAATCTCTTTCTGTAATCGTGTTGCCAGTGTTTGTAGGAGTCTGTTATCCATATGTCATTTGCTTTGTTCTGGTTTAATAGAATATTTGAGCGTTAATTTCACAAGGTGCACTTGTTTTCCAACTGAATTTACAACAGCCAAAGGACCCTTTGTACTTTGAATTTGTATAAATGAAATCCTGCCGCAGAAAGAGTTGAGAGAGCATTTCACATAAAAACTGCTGTGACTGGACTCTTAAATAAAAAAACAGGACAAACTGATGTGCCAGTTATCAGTCATATTCTTGTAAGCAGACATGTCCGACATTTATTGTAAATGTTGAAGAGATGTCAGAAGCCTCTCATTGCCACGCTGTGTCAAGAGTTGAAGCGTGACCATGAAATCTGTTTGGACAGCTTTGGTGTTGCTAACCATTCCAGGGGACATCATCCTTCTACAGACAGTGTGGTCAAAGGAGCCCTTTGTAAGCACTGACATCTACATAGAACTACACCAGTGGTTTAGAGCGACAGGTTACTTTTTTTACGCTAACATTTGCCCGTGGACATTGTAAAGCCTCTGGTGTTGATTCAATGTAGCAATTCAGCAAGCACTTTGTAAATGAAATGAAGTTCTGTAGACTGCAATGAAAGCTTTACACACCAGTTAAAACTTACATAGCCTACTATTAAGATTTTTTCACCTTTTTTAAAAATATTTTGATACATTTTTATGTGTAGCATTCAAAAAAGAAGAATCCTGTTTGACAACTTATGATCTTGGGTTTTGCTATGCTAGTAGAGCAAAAAAAAAATGTATTCAGTTATTCTCTTGTGGCTCGGTGCAGGAGGCTATTTTTATTTATTAAAATTAAAACGCTGTTTCTGAATGACTGATGTGGGCTCATTGCTCTTGCAAAAGCCGAGCAGTGTTAAACTTCTACCACAACTTGTGGAGATCGATTTTCTCCTCCTCACTTCCACAGGATCACATCATTAGATTTGCCTGGTTAGGTGACACCTACACGTCTGATGGGTGATGGATGTTTTATATATAGAGACCAAATGAAACCGTCCTCCCCCTCGTCCCAGTATACACACACACACACACACACACACACACACACACACACACACACACACACACACACACACACACACACACACACACACACACACACACACATTTCCACACACCTCCCTGTCAAACACGCACACAACTCTGATGTTCTTCCTATCATCTTCTATCAGAGAGGCAAGATAACCTCAGAGCCAATGACAAACTTTGACAAATGGCTTGTCTCCAAGCACCTGCGAGAAGATGGAACTGACAGACTCCTTCACCTTTCCTCTTCCTCCAAGCCTTGGGCTGTGCCAAGCAAGCATAAGTGATATACTGTAGGACATGGCTGGGTGTAAGTCATGCTCCTTCCGTTTCCTCCAGATTGTGAGGGTCTCCATCTATCATTGTCAGCCACCTCTCTCTCGCTCTCTCTCTCTTTGCCTCTGTCCATCTCACCCACTCTGTCTGTCCTATGAGCCTTGTCTCTTTACTCATTCACCCAAAGGTCACTCTTCCATTCTTCCATCTCCAATGTTTCCTCTCTCCGCCACTGGAGCAGTCTGCGGATATCTATAGCAGTGTACAGATGGCTGGTAATCTGCCCTCAGGTCATTATGAATCCTCGCCAGGACCCTGACCGACGGCTCCTCTTCCCTTCTGTCAGTCCATCTCCACAAACGTGGCCGAAAATGAGCCATTCATCTAAATTTGTAGACATTTGGCTTTTCTTGGCACATATAGTTCTGCTATTCGGCCTCGAGAATCTAAATCCATACGTTTAATTCAAGCGAGCACAGATGAATATGCACTTGATTATGGACACGCTGCACAAACACACACACAGATGCACATAGCAGTGGTTATCCCAGCAGTACCATTTTGTGAGCTAGTTTATCATAAGGTTCTGACTGAGCTGTATTGTGAAACAGTGAGTATTAAACGTTTTACATGCCACCTGGCAGAACTGTTATTGTTCCTGATTTGGGGAGTAATATGAAGCGAAGCCAAGCAAACCCAACATCCAAAGTCATGGGAATCATTTAATTCCATTTGATAAAAGTCAGATGGGAATCTTTTACCTCAAAGCTCACAATTTTCCATGAGTCACCCCTTGTTCCCTGTCCCCCGTCTGCTTTTGCCAGTTTTTCACAATCTCAGCACCCGCCATGCATCATTCACGCTGTTGCCTCCTGTTTTTCCACTTCCTCTCGTTATTCCGCCACGCGCAGCGTCCCCCAGCCAATCTCGGCCTCTGTTTAATGTTGTCACCTGACAGCCTCCTGCAGTCTCCGCCCTCCTTCCTCTTAGTGTTCATCACAGTGGCATTACTGACCTTCACCGGACATTATTTCCATTAGTTTGACAAATCTAGTGCGTCATGCAAGTTTTGTTGACATGCAGGTGTAGAATCACCACTGAATGGATCCCTCATAATGAAAATGTCAGAGGAAGTGATAGTGTCTGCTGGGGGTTGGCAATTAGGTTCAGTCAAGGGCCACTGTTTCCAACACTATTAAGAGGAACCGGATAATTGTGCAGGTGTAGGACTCGGTTTAGAATATATTTGTCGCAGCTAGCATATGCTATTGGTCAGTGCCTTTTCTCACATATTGCATTCCATGAAACTAATTTGCATCGGAAACGGCATTTTTGCTGGAAAATATAATGCAGCTCAATTATTGCACAGTATGTGCAATGACAATTTATCTTCACCTGACATTTTGTTCAAATGCTTGAATGTTGCAATGCAGCATTAAATCAAACTCCAAGCCGGCATTACTTTTTAAAATATTCATCAAAGACCACAGTGTTTGCTTGACCTTACCCAAGCATTTAGACTTGCCTCAACATAACCACAAAAACCATAAATTACTACAAACAACAACAACAAAACAATAAAATAACCGACCGTTTATTATTCAGCTATGCATAAAATGAACATTTTGTGATTTGCAGTGGACATTTTGCAAATAGATCCATCAGTATGTTGAAAAGTGAGATTATGCTTTCACCTAAATTCATTAATTTGGTTGCATAGTAATGTGTTTAGTAGGAGTTTGTGTGTGCATGCATGCAGGACGAGATGTTGGTGGGACTCAGGAGGCAGCAGGGGCTACGTCATTCAAGATATGGATGAGAGAGACTCTGACTGCCCAAGGAAACGGCATGGTGTAATGAAAAGACAACCCAATGATAAGACGCTTTCATTTGTATTTCTGTATTTTAACAGAACTATGAGGCCCTGTTTTATTTAGTCTCTCGTGGTTTTTTGCTGTGGCAAAATTACACCTTTTAATCCTGCCTTGGCTGCGAGTGGTTTTCCGTTCCATTAGTTTTCTTTAAATGCTCAGATGCTTTTACCAACTGTAATGAATTAATGTGCTGTGGAAAGGAGCCGTGCGGTGCCACGTTTAGGTCAAATTTTTACTGTATACATTCAACCCTGTCTGTTCCCGATACTTGTTAAACCATAGTTTCACCCTTACAGTAAGTGAGGTAAGAGAATGCTCTGAGCCTTTAAAAAAAATCTATTTATGTGGTTGTGTGTGTCAAGGAGAGTGTGAAAGAGTGAGGGAAACTGATTTTTACAGGTTTTTTTTCTTTGTCTTCAGGGCACTATGTTTTTAAGGTTCATAACTCGCAGTTGTCTCACAATATGTCGTTCTTTTTAAGTTACTGCAGAAGCCTTTCTCATGATAAGTCCACATACCGCAAAGGGCAAGGTTGTGACTTCTGTATCCCACTGCCTATCCTTCCTCCAAGCATTCACTTGATCTTAACACAGAAAGACAGTGCAAACAGCTTTCCTCAGATTTGAGCCAGGATGTGCAAGCAGGCTTGCCCTTCTGCAGTTACTAGGCATGGAATTTGATTTTTTTCTGAAGTGTGCACTCAGACTATGGCCTCCATAACACGTTCCAAATCTACTCTCTCATGTCTTGGAGGACAGGGCACATTTGCTCTTTTTGCAATAGATATGCTTCTCAAAACAGCAGTCAGTGGAACAACAGTGAAGTATGCCCTTTCCATGACAGAAGCCTCATCCATCATGAGGACAAGCATCCCAAGTTTATTTCCACTCCACTTCTTAGATTTACGTGAGAAGATTGCACCTTGAAGTGAGTCCATACTCGCTTATAAACCTTTAAAAAAATTCTATAGATTCTTTTATTATTTCATATTTACAGCCACTTGCTATCAGCCAGTGATCCATTTCATTCAAACTCTATAGCATTTCTGACAACCAGAACGGTGATTAGACATTTTCATTTTTGACAGATATGTGGCCTAACTGGGGCTTCATTCGCTGAAAATGTCTGCGCTTGGATTAAATACATTTTGTTCAGCTCCATATTAATGATTTTCATTTCGCAGCTTTGATCTGTGCTATAATGATGACATTTCAATAAAGTTATCGATCAGAACAAGACAGCTATAAGCAAGACATTAGAATTGGTAATAAAATACAACCCCTACATGCCATTTTTGTCTATTTACTGGACATGTTGTGCAACTTGTCGCTGTATAAAAGAAAAGGAATAATAACTATCTTATTTCACTGAAACAGAACTTGCAACAGAATTTTTCATTGATTATTTAAGATAATTTTGCTTCATTTTTTCATCCAGCAAAGGAGAGACTCGTTGGGCATACATGATTGTGGTTGTCTACATTCTCCTCTGCGGCACCCATGATAGCCATAAAGTACACAACTATGCTATTTTATGAAGGTCTGCTCTTCAGGCTGAATCCTTAAAATTGCGAGGCATCCATAGGTGGGCATACGCACACACCATTATCGTCGCCATCACGGCTGATTTCTGAATGCTTTATAGCCTTGCATCGCTGTGTTTACCTATTCAGCATGTGTGTTGCTGAGAGATGACAACAGTCGGGATGAGAATTGTGATGAGGTTTTGTTCATGGCATAATGCAGAGCCAGGTATCAGCAAATACAAGGGACCTGTCATTATCTAAAACACCACATTTCCCCTGAGGTGCTCTGCAAGATACAGCACACTTGCAGACATGCTTTCTCTATCTCTCCCACTGTTTCTCCCACACTCTCTCACTCAGATGCTCCTACATTACACACAATAATTCATTTTGCAGAAACCGTGATGAATTATTTGTGAAGCCATGCTCCATTCTGAACTGAATGAACAGTGCATTTCACATCTCCAGGGACCTTGTTTGTTATCTGTGTACGTTGTTAGAGGTGTGCGCTCATAAGGCTATTATAAACCATAAGGTTGTGTGTTTGTGTGTATTCCAGCACAAACGTGCATGTGTATCTAGATATACATGCCAGCTTTAAGGGGTGTTTTTCACTCACTCTCTCACAGTCATTTCACCGGTAAGATAAGCAAAACCATTCGATAATGATTTACTACATGGAGTTGTGGTTAAAATATGGACTCTATTCTCGACATGACAGCCAAAAAATAGCTCCCACTGAGAGTGTTTTAAAAACAAAATCTGACATGTCACATTAGGGGGACTGTTAAAGGTTCACAGACCAGTTATTTTCTGGGCTGGCTGTATTATAGTTCTATTTAGGATGCTGTTTTTCTTCCCTCCCCCTTGTATCCCCTTCCCCTCTCTCCCTCTGTGATCCATATCATTGTTCCCTGGAGAGGGAAGAAAGGTGACAAACAAACCTATTCATCATCAGCAGGTTCTCTTGGCTAAACTGTTATCCGAGCTGAACTCTCTAAACTTTTCCCCGTGGCCTATTGTTTACGGCTGCATCCTCTAAATTTACACCCACCGTTTGTTTTATGAAGTGTCCATGGAGGGTAAGAAAGGTAGATAGAGGCCCGATGTCAGCATATTTCCCTGTCCTGCATCTATACTGTGATGTATGGTTAAACAGAGCTTCTGTTTGGGCCCTTCTTCTCCATTTTTTTACATGGTGCTATTGTTTTATACCACCTAGTTTTAGAAATACAGCATCATCATATTACTAAGCTCTCTGAGGAGGGCTTATTGTAAATGATTGGAGGTTATTCACAGGACCGTAAGAGAGGGAGTGGAGCCGGGTGATTTGGAGGGAGCAGCTAGGAGAGAAAAAGTGCAATAGCCTTGCACTATATTGGCTTCAGAGGTAAACAGTGACATTATATGAACACTGCCTATTTTCAAACTTCTGCATTCAGCGTAATGGACTCAAGCTGATGTGTAACAGCTCCAATTTAGGGCGAGTTCATTATGTGTAATTGTTCCTTTTATTTGCTTTTGTTTCTCGAGACACACTAAAAGCAAATGCAGATAATTTTGAATAGTTTGTATTCCGCCAACCTTCCACTCACAGCGCCACATCAGCTTTAGTATTTGTTTACTGAAAAGTCATGCAGGGATGGTGTAGAGTCTAAATTTTTACTAAATGAATCCGGCTACACTGACAACCACAACAGACTTTCCTGTTTTTAACCTACGCTCAGACAATACACATTAGCACCAAAGTCATTGTCTGCGAGTCCTTTTTAATCAAAGTCCGAATTGTCAGTGAGACAAATTGAATTAATTCCAGTTTCGCTCCCTCTGAGTGACAAGATTCCATTATGTTCACGGTCAGGCTGTCTGCAAATCGTATTATGACCTGATGTCTCCATGTGTATTTCCGTAGCACACTTTGAACCAAGGCAACGGTATGACTGAATGATTCATTGCAGAGGATGATACAACGTCCTGTACTGAAAAATGTCTCCACTTTTCATAAAACCTCTGTATTATAACGATTATTTGTTCCGCATCTTTGGTCCAATCACGTATTGTGACATTTAGCATTTTATCAGGTTTTGTGCACTTTTATTATCAACTAACTACATGCTAGAGCATGAAATCAAAGAATTCCATGTGCATTCTTAAAATTAAAGCTAATGTTGTAAAAGCGGATATGATGCCAGATGTGAAGCATAAATCAGCATTTAGGAGTTGGCTTTTGTGTGTGAAGTTAAAGGTGGGAATAAATGAGCCACAGTTCTTTGTAGTATTTGGCAAACATTTGTATCAGCTCTTTCATTCCTTCAACTTTTCTTCTCACTATAACCCTGCTGCCCTTTTAATAAATGTAGTGCTGAATAAATGAATGACCTTATCCATCAGAAAATTGAAAGACAGAAATTGCCACATCTAAAGACTTGTGAAAATGAGATTATTTTTTCTTCTCTTTGTGTCTTTCTTTCCATCTCTTTTTTGTCCCTTCCTTCCTCCAAACCACTGATGCACTTCATACCTCTGGAGTATCAGGGCAGATGAGCTCAACTATCTAAAATGATCCATCACAGTAAATCTGCCAGCTGCTGTTACAATAAGCGCTCTCAGTACCTGTTTAAGATGTCTCTCCAGATGTCTTTGTAGACACCTCAGGCATGCAGCGCATTCGCAAATCTTCCTCTTAGTTGCAATAAATGAAATAGTTATTTACCTATATACCTTTCAGTTTACTTAAATTATGAAAGAAAGAAAGAAAGTGTCATAACTCTGCATACTGCTCTCGTGTTTTATCTTCAAAGCCCTAAACCAGGTTTGCATCAGAAACATGTTGGCTTGTGACTTCCCTGCCTCCATTCGCCACTGTTAGGCTGTTAACCGTGGTGATGCAGTGCCTGTCTTTTAAAAAGCTGTTCTGCATACACAATTGCTTTGCTGCGCTTATACCTTGTGGCAAGCTTTCTGCTGATGTAGTAGTATTGCAGACAGATGCAGGGGTTACTCTACTCAAACAGGGTCAACATCTCCCCTGTGGTGCTTTAGCGTCCAGCTACCAACTAGGAACACAGAGAGAGAAAGAATGCTATAGCGTGTGTGTGTGTGTGTGTGTGGATGTGTGTGTGGATGTGTGTGTGTGGATGTGTGTATCTGTGCAACAGATCAAGGTAACACATTGTAAAAAGGCCTTGTTGACATGGCTCATTTGCAATTAGCAGTCCAAGCACAGGGGTTTACAGAATAAATGTACACATACGACATTTTGCATACAGTAGGAAATGGCTGGAAACTGTGTGCGTGTCTCCTGTGTGTAAGTGCCAGTTGGTGTTGTTGGACCCTGACCTTTTGCTGACAGAGTAGGAGAAAAAAACTGTGTAGTCCCCAGCTGCTATGACACAGTGATGTCCACAGGCCTATTCAAGGGCTATTCAGCCGGTGGGGAGCAGCAGGGGGCAGGGTGAGGGGCTCCAGATGTGTGAATGCCCCCTTGGCGATGCGTCAACTGTGGCCTTCCATGACATGACCTACCCTGGGGGCAGAACACTAGTTTGGTACAGTATACTTCTGTACAGACAACGCACTGGTGGCTTTAGATGTGGGCATTTCCGTGTGTAGCAGAGCAGACCAAAATTACACGCATATAGAAGCCTAATGGCACAAAGGATTTCTCGAATGTAGCTCATCTGCGAGCCTTGAGCTTGAATCCCTGAGTCCGAATGGAAAGCAGAAAAAGTGTGATTTCGAAACAAAAGTTAGTTCACAGCCATGAAATACTATGAGGTAAGTGAGTACCCATTTGACTATTTTGAGTCTACTGTACCTTATGAACTACAGCACGCAGGATGCCATTAGAGGAGGAGATTGCTTTTTAAGTGCTATCAGTACAGAGTACACTGTTTAATCTGAGGAGATTTATGGAAGGCAATCACCCAAGTAAAAATTGTAGATGCCATTTATCAGGCAGAATGGAAATTACAGCCATAATTTTCACAACCGGACACAGATGAGACCTTATAACCACATAAACCCCCCTCGAGGTCCCTGGGCTCGTTTTTAATGTTCCTTCTCTGTGTTAGTGTGACCTGGAGGACTGACTGGCTGACTAGCTATCCACAGCCTCCCTCAGGTCTGCTCATTACCCAGCCCTCCCTTCAGAGAGCCACAATGTGAGAGGGACTAGTTTATGAACAGGAAGAAAAGGCTGTCTGGGCTACTGTGATTGAACCAGGAGAAAGATGGCGCGACTGATTCCCCCCCCCCCCCCCCCCCCCCCAGCTCTCCCTCTTTCTTTTAACACTTGACAAATGCTGAATATGTGTTGTTTGTCAATCTCATCACACTTCCACAGGGTTCCATCTGTAAGGTGAGTACTAAGGGTCTGCAGATTTTAAGTGTTTTTGGGAGGATGAGATAAAAGTGACAGAGTGGGGAAGATGGGCTAGTGGTATGGCAGGGTTCATACCTCTCTCCCCACCTTCCTGAAAGCCTTGGTGCCTTTGAGCCTCCTCCCTGATGAATAACCATGTCACACAAAAATGGATGTTTCAAGTAAAAGCACCCTGAAAATACAGTTTAGAACAGCACAGCAGATGAAATAGGCTGTAAAATGGACCATCCATCATATTGTCTAACAAAAAGTGACACATGGGGAAGGGGTTTAAGGCACTTTTCATTAGGCTTCTGCGGCACTGGCTATCCAGATCACAAGACTAAATAATGACCTCTGCACCGAAAGTGTTTTCCAACGAATAGTAGACAGAAGACATACTGTACTCCATACTCTCTCCATCTTGCACACATTCTCTCTCTCTTTCTATCCTTCCCTCTCTCCCTGCAGGAAATAAAATGCCATCTATTTTCTCTCTGCCTGTCTGCCTGTTCTTTATATAAATCCCTGCTCTTTGGCCGAAGACAGTGAATGATATAGATTGTTCTTGGAAATGTACAGCAGCACAGCCCTGGAAGAGAATTTCCACAATAAGTGTCCTTGACTTGAAATCTATGGAGAATAGTTCGTTCTGAAATTATTTTAGGGGGTCTAGTGAATTTCCTGTGAAAGGAATTCTTTTGATACATCCTCCAGGATACTGCAGGCATCCGAGCTGATGAATGCATTGATTTGCATCTGTGCTGATATATAATTATGATGAAGCGACAGAGCATTAACCGCCATATGCAGAATCTCTTAAACAAGCTGAGTGTGAATGAATTGCAGTTTTAGCTCATTGAATAACTTAACCACCTGGCTTGTTTACAGATATTAGGTAGATATGTGAATGTAGGACACCGTATATGGATAAATCCTCATCTGACAGCTATAGCAGCCAATTTTTACAACGCGAATGTTAAATGAAAATTAAAGGATAACCTTTAACCCCTTTTGCATGAATTATACAAAAGGGCCTGATCTGAAAATTTTCAAGCTCTACCTTTGTCTTTGAAGTTCATTTATTTTGAATTACCCTTTAAAATGAAAAGCAACAGCTTAAGTAATGTAATTAGGGATTTGCAGATTTTTATGTAATGCCTTGCTAACAACTGAGTGATTCTGAGTCTGGTCTCAACAAGAAGATCCAACAGATGCTGTGGTAAAGATGCTTCTAATGCTTTATTTTGTAACCGTATTTTTAGTTTTTTTCTGTTTGTTTCATATCATAAATGCTTCTTTTGATATTTGTTGTAATCTGTTTTACATCACTTATTATATAATGATATTTAACACAGTGAAAACCAGGAATATCTAAGTAGATAAAAGCACTAAAGCTATATTATCTCTTGAAAACATCCCCTGTCCACCTTTGCTATAAAGGCTTTCAGATACTACCATTATTTTAAATGTATGACACAGTAAAGTCAGCAAAATTATAATAAGCAAACTGAATATGTATTCAGAAATTAACCCTGATAACATTTCAAATGCATTTTTTTTTCTGGTACCGCAAGGTCATAAAACTTTAATTTGTGTGAAACAAGAACTTCTGGCTGTCAAAGACCAGTTGAAGATTCTTCAGTCATTGATTTATGAAACAGAATAGACTAATTACATACTGGATAAATGAACCATGGAAGAAGCAGAACATTTGCATTTAGCTATGAAAGGGGGAAAAAAAGTGACTGTGTGTGCTTGTGTAAGTGCGTGTGTGTGTGTGTGTGTGTGTGTGTGTGTGTGTGTGTGTGTGTGTGTGTGTGTGTGTGTGTGTGTGTGTGTGTCTGTGTGTCTGTGTGTCTGTGTGTGTGTGTGTCTGTGTGTCTGTGTGTCTGTGTGTGTCTGAGGAGCGTGAGGGAATATGCATGATACAGGGTGCATCCTCTTTGTCTTTCCCTGATCCATTTCAGGTCCATTGTATTGTCAGTTTGATTTATGTGGCGCCACACTTGCATCTCCCTACAATGTCAACCCTATGAAAAATATATGCAGCTGTTCATATAATGTGTGATGATATCAATGCTCTGATGAATGCCTTCAGTTTGATCTCCCTAAATAAGAAGACTCCCATCCAACCCACAGTGCCAGCCATTAGCCAGCCACTCGGCATGCCTGGAATGTTAATAGGATTAGCATTAGCATTTCATTCAGGTCTCCTACCTGTCTAGCATTAATGCTTTGATCTGCTCACACAGAGAATAGATACCAGGCCTTTAACAAGGGCTAACACATGTCTTCACTCCTTTTAGTGCTAAGTAGAACAAGAAAGGAAGACAGGTGGAAATGTCTACAGTTAGGATTAATTCATGTGTATTAGAGCATAATTATGATGTGAGAATAAAAGCTGAATAAAGGTCCAGGGTTGGTTGACTGAAGGACATTTTTCTGCTTGCATAAAGGAAAACCACACACACGTACATGGCCTTGGCTGTTCCTCCACCTCCTCCCTTGTGTTTCTAGATTTTACCCTCTTTGCTTGCGTCTCCACTCCTCTCTTTCTGTTTAGCCCCTTTCAGACATGGTATATTACATTTTATCAATCTGGTAAACTGATGGCAATCAGACATAGGTCACTTTTATATTTTATTCAGGCATGAAAGAAAGCAGCCCTGGTCATGTTATATTTGTCCAACATGCAAGAATGGACCTAACATAGTGTCATAATGTGTAATAATGCACCAGTGACCAAAAGACTAAATGATAATTTGATCCTACATCTATGTCAGTGATAATTTCTGATTGTAAGTTATTAATTAAGTTACTGTTGTCAGATACAATGAGTTATGTGAGATGCTCATATGAATTCTACTGCTGACTGATACTGCAGGTGTTTAATAACCTCACAGAAAAGATTCATACAGGTGGATGGAAGCAAAAAACTAAAGTTTAGCTCCTGGCGCATTCATTATTGATGAGTCTCATTGAGCCGATCTGCAGATTCTGTCTTCATTGCGATAAGGTTTTATCTTTTTTTTTTTTTTTTTTTAATTTAAATATTGTAATGGATGTGAAATTGAAGGGCAAAATAAATGAGAAACATGATTTTGGCAAACAACTATGTTTTCTGTGCACACTATGATGTTTTAGGCTAGTATTAGTGCTGAAGTTTGTAAAATAAATCTCTTCACACAACTCAAGGTATGTTGCCTTTGTGTGCAGTTCAGTCATAAGTCGTGTTGAAAATGATACAAAATGGAGACTGGTGCTGGAGTCAGAGCAAAGCTACACCAGTTGTAAGCACTTCCATAATCAAGACCTCTATAAATTCTCCCGACTGCCACCCTGCCCCGTAGACTATTCAGGCAAGCAGTCACATTTTTGATTCTTGCACTACTCAGTAGTATTGTACTGCTGATTAATATCTGTTTCTCTGTGCCTGCAGTTCATCTCGGTTGGACTTCAGCCTCTGATGCCAGACCTCCTGCCTCATCTGTCTCCCTCATTGGCTCAGCCCAGCTTTCCTGCTCTCTGGACTCTGCTCTGCCCAGGTCCCTTATGCAAATCTTGCTGCCCTTTGTAGCCCAGCTCATACCCCCCTAGCCCGTCAGCCCCATGTTTCAAGCTACCTGCACAGCTTATATCCAGAATTAAACCTCAACTCCAGGTTTCAAGTTGCGTTCTCAAGATCCAGGCCCCAGGTCTCCAGCTACCAGCCCAGCTCCTGTCCATCTTTTTCCTCCAACCCAGTTCAACTCCTGGCTCACATTACCAGCCTGACACTAAACTGCCTTTACTGTGCCTCATGTCTCCATGTCTGACACTTCGGTTCTCTAGTTGAATGCTAACATACAGTACATGGCTACAGTTACATTAGCTCTTTGTCTTCAAAGCAGTTTGCAGCTTAGCATGACAATGAGAAACTGGCTTTGAAGTGAAGTGGATATTTGCATGGTCTCAGAAGTGAAGGTCTCTCACACAGATAAAAATCAACCTGTGAAAAGCTTATTTTCGTTTCATGATGAAATACATATAATGCATCTTCAAAGTGTTCTTCTCATTTTTCTTTTCAGACCACTGATGATATGCTGACCAGCAGCTGGACAGATAAATTGCTCATGAGTTTAACTGCAGCCCTCTACCAATCCACTTGGCAGACGAGAACTTGAATCTATTCAGATGGTTCCCAGGGGTTGTTACGACGAACAGCTTAGGGCTGTTGAAACTTGTGCACACTGTCTTTTGTCAGGCATTTTGCGAGCTGGCACTTGTCTAAACAGGCCAACGTGAGCAGTTTCAAGGTGAGTTTTTAGGTCACTTGTCAGTTAGAATGACATCGGAGAACGAGACGAGGCCACACCAGAGGAGGCTAGTTGACTGTGTGTGCGGAGGGCAACTTATGTTACTGTAAATGACAGCTAGTCACTGTCTCAGCCTCAACACTTCACCTCTGCTGATGACTACAGAGGAAAAATAAGAAAAATCCTAGTACATGTCAACATAAAATTGAAAAAAGGTAGCGGTCTAAGAATTCTACATGTTAATACTCAATATAAGATGTATTCATGTTTAATCAAATTTCTGGTCCTATCTGTGAAAAATCCAAAATGAGCGGGGAAGCTCTTTAACGAAAAAATGGTGTTACTCATATAACTTTAAAATTTGTCCATTTAAAGACCAAAATAAGGCAAAAATAGTTATCGGAGGGTTTCAACAATTCCTTTCTTGCCTCATTGACAAAAAATCTAGATAACCGAGTATTTCCAGTCCAGGCAGTTGGTAAAATGTACTGAGACAGAAAGAGATTAAATGGACAAAAGTCTAAAATTACACCCTATTACTATTGTTAATCTGAAAAAAATCTGTGTGAAATAGCAGACTGTGCTACCTCTTACATCTTTCTTGCACCTACCTTTGTCTCCTTTAACTCATGCCACGAACCTGACTGTATACTGTACATCTATTTACTCCCACACTCAAGATATTGCATCGCACACATCCACCGTCTCGTGCTGTCTTTTGTCGTTCCATCTCCCACACGGGCAACACAGCTCTTATTCTCGCTCCCTGATCTCATGCCTGCTGATGAGGGTTAGAGAGGACTGTGGAGGGGTTGGGGAGGTGGGATGATTTGACCTGCAGGTGTTTCCCCGTGAGCACAAAGACCTCTCCACAGGTCGATAATGCACACACTAATGGCTGTGAAGTGACTGGCCAAGAATGAGAAATAGCCCTCATCAGTTAGGGTAATGGTGTCCCTGGGCCCTCACAGCCCATTCAAGGGGAATACTGTCAGATCTGTGGGCTTTCTGTGTGTACCTGCTCATGTTAATTACAGATAGTGGCAGACAATCTTGTGTTTCATAGGACCAATCTCTTGGTCATATATCATCCTTATGAAGGTAGCAGCAGAGGGTGCAAATTAATAAAATAAGAGAAAACTCTATAGCCAAGCACAATCACTGTCTGTGTGACTTATTTATTCATTTAGCCTTCACAACATAGCAAGGGTATGCTTTCTTGTGGCTGGTAAAACTTGTGAAAAAGTGATGAGTTGTTTCTTGGAATGTGCTGTGCATCACGGTTAGATACATTAACAGCTACAGTCAGCCATTACATTCAAGTTAACATCCTCAAGGGTTCTATAGCATTGCTGGAATTCATCAATCAGCAACCAGTTTGCCCTTGAAGACAAGAAGAACAATATGTATCATGTATGATGCCAAGCAGACTACTTTCCTTTCCACCGTGCTGCTGACCTAAGTAGAAGAGCTAGAGTGCTGAGAGAGAGATGAAGACATTCCAACAACCAATACTCATATTCATTTTGGCTGAAAGGTAGATTTACAAAATTCTGGC
This sequence comes from Acanthochromis polyacanthus, assembly GCF_021347895.1. Lineage (NCBI taxonomy): Eukaryota > Metazoa > Chordata > Actinopteri > Pomacentridae > Acanthochromis > Acanthochromis polyacanthus. Next base: position 6,853,647 of record NC_067114.1, on the reverse strand, counting down.
ATCCTCTTGAGACTGGAATTTGGTTGAATTTCAAGACTTTTAAACCTCTCTAGATCCCCGTGGTCATGAGTGCACTTGGTAAATTTGATTTGAATAAAATGCCTCACCTCATTCAACTCCAGTTTGACACCGGGAGTTGCCAACAGGCATGACAGCTTGATGTTGTTCTAAAGACGACATTACACGTTGTGCTTCCTTGTGTCTTTGTACAATGCAAATTTACATGTACAAAGATTTTCCATTTCTGGTAGCCACTCTATTTTTGGCAACAGAGACAGATGCCTTGTTTACGCAAAACAATATGACACAGAAAGAGGCGGGACTTGGACAATACACTGTATATCATTCAACTATTTGTCTATATACAGTAGCTGTGTGTGTGTGTGTGTGTGTGTGTGTGTGTGTGTGTGTGTGTGTGTGTGTGTGTGTGTGTGTGTGTGTGTGTGTGTGTGTGTGTGTGTGTGTGTGTGTGTGTAGAGAGAGAGAGACTGGCCCACATGCAGCCCACAGTTGGAGACTGAGTGGCTTGGTGAGTCAGATAATTGAATGAGTCAGCCGTGACGATTCAAGCACACGGGTTGAAGGTGTAAGAAGAATCTTAACTCTGCATAAAAAGACAGGAAATGGTCAAAAAGGCAAACTGGGTGTTCATGTAACCAAATGTTTCAGAACAGTGAATGCTTTGCAGTCTAGTCTGAACTGTGCAAACAAATCATTGGACCTTTAGTAAGGTTGTTTTTCATCATTTTACAATTAAAAACTATAAAAAGTCCCTGACTAATGCTGTAATTCACCAGCAAACAGACTGCACTTAAGGCACATCACAGAAAATATAAATTTTAATGATAAAGGCCATACATTTCTACTGTTAAAAGGTACAGGGACTTCTACAATTTGAACCACGGTGCAGGGAGTTATACTCATATACCGATAGTCTTAAAACAAATGAGGATTCAGATCAATACATTAATTTCTTTGGCTTAATTGCACTTATTTAATTTGCATGACTTTTAATAGATTTTGCTCCTTTAATTATGCCTACCCCTAAACATTCAATATGCACTTGATTTCAATTAATGGGGAACAGTTAATTTTGCAGCTGCACATCCACTTTACCATAAAAATTACATATTCAGAATCAGATGTCCTTCAGAATTAAAGAGTGATTAGTCAGTTGGTCTTTTCCTGCACATAGCGACCTGCTCACAAACAAAATGAAAGAAGAATAATCACGGTATGATGCTTCTGTTTCTCTTCACCCAGTTGTGTTTCAAGTAGCATTTTTTTATACGTACGTACATGTTCTTCACCCTCCACATATTCTCATTGACTTTTCCAATTTCTATCAGTGTGACTTATTTGTGCAGGCAGTAATAATGGAGCCGCAGGTACCCCGAGCCTTTTCCAAAACAGCACAACAAAGAGCAAAAGAATTTCAAAATCACATGATGGAAGTGCTTCAATTACTAGTCTGTTTACCTATATCAAAATGTGAGGGAGAGAGGTCAATTTCAAATCAAACAAATGAAATATTAACCAAGAACATCCAAGAGTAAGAAACTGCTTTTGGCACTTTCTTTGATGCCCGCTGAGTCAGAGCTGCTGAGAGAGTTGTTTTTTCAGGACTTGATAACCCAGTTTGCAAAGGCAAAGTCAAGGAAGGAGAACTTGTCAGTGTAAGGACCATTGTGTGTATGTCTACATCCCTAGCACTGTTTGATGCCATATATAGGGATTTCAAAGATAATTTCAAACGAGCTACGTTGTCTATGTGTATCCTTAGTAGGATTCCTTGGAACAACACAAACCTGCAGTGCAGTCTGATTTGATGGATGAGTTTGGCAGTTACATAGTGTTTCATTTTCAGAGGGCTGGCCGTCTTAGATCACCAGATGGCCTTGCTATGTGTTGCATTGTGTGTACAATTGTCTCACGGCATTGCTGTAGATTCCGTGTCACTTATTAGTCATTTACTGAATAAATTTACATGAACATCAGTGTGGCAATTGCTTTGATGAATCAGTTCAAGGAATTGGTTCAAGGCAATATTTTAATTACAGTGATTATACAGGTCTACTGCATGGTTGAAACCAGTTTACTTTGATGAATTTAGTAACTGGGCTGCTGCTTTCTAGAAGACTGAAACCAAAGCAACAGCTAAATTACACTTCAGAGTGAATACAGCATCCAGTAAAAATATGGTAATTTTTCAATACATGATAAAACATTACAAATCTGAGGTTTAGAAAAATTGTTTCCTTCATTCTGACTATCGTAATTCTGATCAAAGCTGCAGTAGAGTAGTGCATCAATTCCTTTTGTGCAATTTAAAGTGTTTGTAATGAAATATACAGCTCAGTGAACATTTCTCTTTTGCTCTAAATACTCGTTGTTGTTGCTTTGGGGCCTGCAACTGTACTGTTTTGGTTCAGTTTCACCATTTTCATCAGTGGTATATCCAGGCACAGCAGGCATGTGTTATTACCAAACAAGTTGTGATGAACCAGCTGTATGCTACCTGTCCATCGCCATCTGGCAGACAGAGTTAGCAATTAGCTGGCGAACACAGTAGGACACTTAGCAGGTAGAGTAGCAGATATTTCCCTCAAGAATTGATGAAGACAAAAGCAAGGCTAATTGTGAGTATAGGAAGTACAGGTAGACAAAAAACGCAGAGAGTAAATATCTGATACAGAGCATTTCAAAATAAGACCCCAAAAGGACAAATGCCAGAGACAGAATTGTTAAAGTGAGCTGGCATGCCAGAAAACAAAATAAAGGATTAGATGGTGACTTGGCTGAGGAAAACAAAGACCTGAGATTTAATACCAAAAACAAGCCAACACATCCAGACTAGCTGGTAGAAGCATACAGCACAATAATAGCCTGTGTTACAACACATGGAGTGGCGAACAGTACACTACGTTCCACTTGCAAACAGGAGAAATGTAGTCTGTAGATGGATTTCCTGTGTTTTAAAGCATGAGAGGTTTCGTACAATATGAGAAACAGTGATTGAAGTTCACAGACCTGCTGATTATCTGCCGTGGACCCCTGCCTTCAAAGAAACACTTAACTTACATCGTGCCTACAGTGCCTATATTTGTCACTCTTCTGTTTGCGCTTGTTGTAATGAAATGTAGACTTTGATGGAAAAAGGTTTCAAGCTATTATTATGTGAAGTAACTCCATTTTCCCAGTGGTTTGATTCATTAAGATGATTACATGATGCCATTACAAGAAGTGATGGAAGATTTGATGACCTGACATAAGAGTTAATGTCATCTCCTTTATTTGTAAAATTGATTAGTGTGGCTTGATGCATGGAGCTCCTTTCCCTGTGTGACTTTATGCAAAAATATTTCCTAAACCATTAAGAAAGAGTTACATTTGCACAATATAATCGTGTTATGCTGCTTGTCCTAGGAAACACTTCTCAAAGTCGGTTCGTCTGTTTACATTCCCTCTCTATGAATGATTACACTTTCATTATTTCATACAAAACCAACACAATATGATCCATTCTGGTGTGTCTAATCCACATTTGAGTTTATTAGAAATACAGCCGTTTTCCTTCAGCTAAAAAGCAGCCCAATAATAGAGAATGATCAGCCAGACATGCCCCAGCATTTTTAGAGTGATACATCCATGAAATTGGATCCGCTTCTCACACTTTCATCCCAACTCATTATTAATATTCTATATCATCCACACACTTCCTGTGCTACATCCCATACTGTTTAGTAGCCTTGAAGGAAACATTTGGCTTTTGATTAACCATGCAATAAAAGTGCATTTTATTCTACAATAATACAAATGTACTAAAAATGAACTGTTTCAAAGGCAGGTGTTAAAGGCAGGAATTCCCCCTTTGGACGCATAAACTTTTCCATAAAATTCAATGGCTACATATGGAACCTTGGTATTCACGGATGTAAATGTCTTTCTCTGAGGATTTCCTCCTTTCTGTCTTTAATATTTGCTGCTAATATCACATTGTTTTTAAAATAATGTTTGGTATTATATCTATTTGGCAGAGGGTGTATGAGCGGCTTGTGGTCGACTTGCGAGAGCCTGATTCTTTGCAAAACAACAGAATGAACCTTTTTAGCATCTTTCAGCTCATTGCTTTGGCTGTCATGGTTTTCATTTGCACAAAGCCTAACTGTGTACACTTCAAAACTGTATTTAATGTTTTTAAAACAGATCACTTTAATGTAAACTGTCGCCAAAGTTGACAGTGGATGCCTTGTTGCACTTTAACACATTTTGATTGTTGATTTCAACTGTGTTTGCAAGTCATCTTTTCAAGCTTAAATTGAAAACCAATTGTTGTGCATACAGACCACAGTGCCCACAATTTGGGTATCCAGCCAATCTTAAACAACTGCTCAAAAAAACTCCAGGATGAACCTGAATGAAGGTTAATAAAGAGTCTAAGTGCTAAACATGTGTGTTCCCATAATGAATAGACAAGAAAAACCTCAGTCTCCCATCACCATCCCTATTATTTACTTGGTGACTGCACAGACAAGGCAGCCAATTACAGGGCCCGTCAAACTGTCAATCATCGTGAAGCAATTCATAGAAATCAAACAGCTAACTGTCACAGCGATATTATCAGGTGCTGAGGAGAGAGAAAAGAGGATGCTCGAGCACCAATTAAAGGAGCAGGATGTGTTGCTAGGAGGAGGAACACAATCAATGTTGACTCCGAAAATTGAGGAAGACGGAAAGAAAAGCAACCTACAACCTCAAGATATTTTCCCTGCATCAGTTACTTATCTTTTACTTCCCAGTTCATTCACAAATCATGTCGTTAAATACCCGGCATTTAAAGTGTCACCACCTGTTGTACTCCACACAAGATGATGCCACAGGCCAAGAGCAGAGTGCAATCGCTAAAGCATTCTTTTTAAGTGTCCGTTTGTGGCTTTCTGCATGTTGAAACTTCATCAAACACTACACTTCTGAGTTGATGTTGCAGATGTAATCCAGTTCCTGTACAAGGTAGCTTGGGATTGTTTCTAAAATGCAGGATATCTGGTCTGAGATTGTGTTCGGGTTTGGTTCTCATGGAAAAGCAGACAACCGAGCAGAGATATTTCAAAAGCTAGCTACAGAAAGACATTGGTTAAAGATGATGTCTGTGAAGATCCCATGGATGAAGATTGTTTGTTGAATTATTAACTGGTCTGTCTTGTTGGCAGTGGTGAGCTTGGAAAGAAGAAAATTTAATTTTCACTTTAAAATTTTTACTCTATCCTCCCCTTCTATTTTTGATTTTTATACCTACCTGCAACCAACGACTTCAGCAGCAGCTTCTTATAAGCTTTCTCTGCCTTGCTTCTCCTCTTCCTTTATTTTTGTTACTTTACACAGAAAAAAAATACAATCAAAAGTTTTGCCGCTTCTCATCTTCTGTGTATTTCTGTTGGCGAGCACATTGATCTATCTGTTTTCCCTCTTGCTATTGACTATTCACATCTGCAGCTCGATGACTGATCAGCTCTTGTGGTTTGACTTTGTCACAGATGCTCCCATTACCATACTGCTACATTTACCTGCCTGACGTCTTGCTTCTGATCACTGAGTGAAGGTGTATATTTGTCCATTTATGCTCTTTTCATTTCCTGATACTCGGTGTCTGTACATCTGCTGACTGCTCACATCCATCTGTTGGCTGCTAGCTGCGATTGAGTCTTTTACAAATGTTACAAATCCGTTTAAAGGTTGGCAGGTGCACTTATAATTGCAATCAAGGCTGTTTGTTTGCTCTTATTTACACATGTAGAAATCATCTGGATTGTTCTCAGTCTCAGTGCGGCTCGATGCTTTCATTTGCAACTGCCCTGATGATCCATCAAATCAGACTCATCTTTTTCACTTAAATCACTATTGCCTGTGTGTTTCTGACTGACAGCTGGGTTATGTACTTCAAAAGATGAAGTGGCTAAGGATCAAAAGCTGCGTTGTTTGAGAGAGCAGTGCAGTGCAGCAATAATAATTCTCTGCCTCTGTGCGTAAGAGAAACAATGAAGAGAGCAAGATGGGTGGGAAAAAAATGTATAGGATATGTGAACATGTATTCGCTTGGAGGGGGGAACATATGCATGGATGCAGGTGTGTACGAGTGTGATTTCATGTTTGTGTGTGAGAGTAGGTGAGTGTGTGTCCTAATGCTGCACTAGCATCAGGGTTCTCTCCAGTGTATGTGCGCTGTTTACTTTGTTCTTCTCTCTATCTTCCCCGTGCGGCGTTGGCTGCTTTCTCAACTGGCAGCTTTCCAAAAAGAACAGCTTCCAATATTAGTGTGCTTGAACGCACACAGACACCCAGACACACACACACAGACACGCACACCATGCATACACACATGCTTTGAAAATGATCCTTAGACAATATTACTAAGTCTGGTAAAAGTGAAATTGGCTTGGACATAGCCGTCTAAAAACTGTGGCTCTGCCAATGAAAGTTTTACCATTCCTTTTTCAAGTTTTTGGGCAAAAGTGAAATAAATACAGTGCTGTCCTGATTTTGAGAGCAGCACTGACTCTACTGAAAGATATGTTAATGCATATAAACAGAGTCCATCAGTCAGTCTGCAACTTTTGCACAACATGCAGAAATATACACACATGTGACCTAAATTAGACACAACTAATTGAGCTACTCTGATATTTGTTTTGCCTTTCATCTGAATTTCAAGCATGTGTCACGAAGGTGATTTTTTTTTTGGTCTGATGAGGAGCAACATGGATTGCATCGTCATCTCTGCTGCCGGGATTATTTCAGAGCAAGAATAAAGTTCTGCTCCTGCCTTGCAGCAGAAGTGTTATGATTGTTGCTATGGTTGGCAGCAACACTTGCTTATATTTTCTCGTCTCCCCCATTGCTTTCTCTGGCGTATTCTCCACATGCAATTCTGCATTCACCTGTGACAGCTGCATCTAATTAGTTACCAACCTCCAGTGTATTTACGCCTTGTTTAAGGGAAGGCATGGGAAGTTGGGAGAGGGAGACATGTCAATACCAAACTATGTACATTGCAGCTACTAGGTGGGAAAGACATGGATGTCCAGGGTAGTTTCAACTTTACTTTTTATGAACACTATAAACTTGAGCAGAGATGGTACCGGAGTGAATAGAGCAATGCAAAAGAGGATACTGCAAATTAGACGAAATAAATGTGCTTAAAGTTTTCAGTGAAGCCTTTTTTATTTATTTTTAATTATTTATTTTTCATAATTTTATTCAACAGCCTCAATAACTTTTTGGTGGATTATTTTTGTCATGTAGCCTATATGGCGAAAGCAAGACTGGTTGAAGGATCTGTTTAGAATATTCTTTAAAACTACTGTAACCCGCCTAAAGAAGGGTTAAATAACCATTTTTATTCATTTCTGATCATTAGTTATTATCCACCTTACATTTATTAATACTGTTACAGCCCCAGGGCCTTGTTCTTTTTCTGCTGCTATGCTTACAGGTCTCCAGCTGGGCGGAGCTACAAGCAGCTAACCAGCCACACCTGGGAAATGCACCTGGCTATATAAGCCAGCTGGCTGTCTACCCCTCTGCCGCTGTACTGCGCCCCTGCCTTCGGCTCTGCTCTGCCTTGCCCCTGCTCTCTGCCTATCCTTGCTGTTCCACTCCACACTTCCAGCCAGCTATGGGGCCCTGGGTAGAACTTGGTTTTGTTTTACACTGACAACACCACACATTTTCCAGTACCGCCACACACCCTCATACATTACTGATCCCTACTACCACACCTCATTATTGTGTTTCTTTGTTAAATAAATAATCTTTTGATTCAGGACAAATCCTCTGTGCATTTCCTCTTTTGTTGCGGCATCCAGAGACAGTCGCAACACTACTGTGAGTTTTATTTTGAAAACCGGAACTTATTTTTGACTGACAAGAAGTAGTGCACTAAAACATACGATGTAGCTTGACATCGCTAATGCTACTGCCGTGAGAGTTGAAAACGAGAGAAAAAGGTATAAAAACCTGTTCGTCTTGCACGAAAACCAAGAAATTACTTAGCCGAATATATAAACTGACTGAAATTCCATTTTAGAGGTTGGAGAACCGTCGAAGACGCACTTTTAATTGTCCTGCCTTCTCCAAATGAAAACCGCCATCTTGGTAAGCTAGCTTCTGCTTGTTTCCTAATGAGTGTGTATGTGGAAATACCACGAGGTGACCATGCTAGCTACAATGCTACAGTGTATTGCTCATTTTATGTTGTTTTTGAAGAATGCTAAAAAGCGTTTATTTGATCGTTTTGACTTGGAAATTCATATTGATCTATCCCGTGTCACTAAAATAAGCACATTGTGAGACTGTTACACTTTGAAGTGCCTAGTCAACTTCCCTATATGTGACTGAAGGTTAAAACCATGCTCAGCAGAAAGGTGAAATGTCATTTTAGGTCAGTTAGGATGGATAAAAGCAGCAAAGCTGTAATTTCTGTTAAAGTTGTTAATTAAAAGCAATGTAATTCATTTATTTCATTAAAAATCTTAAATCTGATGCTGAAAAAGGTTAAAAAGAGAGACAATGCATGTAGAATACAATTTATACACTTTACCTTAAAGTGTAATGTGTCCTTTGTAAAAAAAGAAAAATTGAATTCATTGGTAAAATGTGATCATACCATTGCACTTTAGTGTAATTACAGTTGGTTAAAATGGTATATTCTGCCACTGTGAAACATTCATTTTGGAAATAACTATGGTTATCAACTTGTTAACTATAGTATTTTGTTTCTTAACAGAAAAGATAAATTTATTGTTGTACAACACATTTAATAAATTTCACTGGATGATATTGCATTAGAACATAGACCTGTTTTGTAAATACAGGTCAGGTCTTATTTGATGCCTGGAAAATGTGAAGCTCCAGCCCTTTGTCCAACAAGGCTGACCAGCGATCCAGTTGATGGCGAGCCTCCCAGTCGAACTCTGAGCCTCCACCACACCATTCAGCGGATTCTGTGGTATGATTGTGTCAGTCCCACTGACCGACACCAACGAGAGCCACTTGGATACTTTTCCTTGACTTTGACTACTCCCTCGACTTATTGACCTGAACATTGATTGAATCCACAATGAACCAGTTCCAAAGGAACAACTTCTAATGGACATTTTATGGGTTTTTTTCCTCTGTTTATTGGGCCCATAGGTATTGTACTTTACTGATGTTTTGCACTGTTTGGTTTTCTAAAACTAAAAATTCACAATAGCAACACATAATTGTGTCCAGTGGTAATTACTATTACTCCTAGCTCCTACGAACCTAGATAGCGATGCGTACATACTCAGAGGTGGGTTACACTACCACCTCATGTTTTTCTCTTGTTTTGTGGTAAGCCAGATGCCTGTTTATTTGCCAGTTAGATAATAATATCATGACCTAGTGTTTTCGTACATGGTTGGAATTAGAATAGGAAAACGAGCTCCAGAGGCAGAGACTGAGAGAACCCCAGCACTTGTTAAATTTAAAGTCAGACAATCTCTGTTCATTACTTAAGTTAGAAGCCGGATGTTAGGGAAAACAGAATAATGAGTATGTTAGAGGCTGTTTTCTGTCATTAAATTCATTAAATTGATGCATTTTCCATTATCGCATTCGCTGTAATGCTGGATGAGATGAGACTGCATTTGGGAAACACATTGTGCACTGGGTTTCTAACTGAGTATCATCCCCATGAATAAACTGTAATCGTCTGGACATATATGGATACAAGTAACGATATAAATGAAAGTGATTTTATTAGTGTTTGTGGCCTGGGATGCTACCCCACACACAGCTGCACAGAGGTGCTAAGGACTTGCATGCCAGGAAAGCCCACCTTTTGCACAAACATATGGACAGACTCTCAGGAGAGTTTCTCCTGCTCACCTCTGGACAGATGGTTTGACCAACTGGGTGCTAACAGGTTTCTGAGATTCCAAGGAAGAAAGAGTACAGACTGACTACTATTCAGGACGATTCATCTTAGCTCCAACATACATACTGATGTGGTGTGGTAATGATAGGGTATTTTAAATTAATAACAGCAACCCCAGGTATGTTTTCATTTTATCTGGATTCATGAAAGCATAAATTCATATCATTTATCCAGTATTTCACCTAGTTCTACACTTTAACCTTGAGGTTTGACATTTATTCGTGTTTATTCATCCTGTGCTATGCATTTAATTGAGTAGGATTCTGGTTGTAAAAATAGAATACATGAGACTTTCAGGTCACATTTGCAGTAAAGCTATGCTATGAGCTAACCTCCATGAAATCACCTCTCATGCAAAGCTGTTGATGCTCAGAGGTATTCCACAGCATGCTGTAAAGAACAGAGCGTGGGTGGGCTACAACTGCTTGTTTAAACCTTTTACCTAAACTGACCTGCAGTGGAGAAGCTGTTTTCGAAAGCATATGCTTGTCATGTGGTGTATTTGTCCATTCGAGGCCTGTGCTTGCACAACATCAGCATATAGTTTAGGAAACTTACCTTGACTTTTGATCTTGGCATGGGCAGACTGAATGTTTGATGTAAAGTACACGTGCAGCAATACAATTTATACATACATCCACATACTTCTATGTAGTCTTTTTCTAAAATCACTGAACATTAACTGTAAGGTTAACTAACTACATACTTTCCACAATGTCTGAAGCACTTTACCAATAAGAAAGCCTATCACACTGTTAGACAAATCAGTGTCCAGTCCATTAATGCAGACCATCCTCCTGTAAAATCTATGCCAGAACCTCCCTCAGCCCCTGTGCAATAGCCTCTCCAGTGTACTCTTGGGGAGGAGAATGTAGTTTTCAGAGCCCTCATTGTTAAGTCACTACTCATATAATGAACTGTACGGCTCATGCGTGCCTCTGTTGGGGCGAAATATTCTGCTTCCTTCAGATCCTTTGGAATTCTTCCCTCCGAATTTGCTACACAGAGCACGCAGCACGAAGCTTTTGAGAAACAATTGCATGAGGGGATTATATAACATTTGTTAGGGTATTAATCATTTTCTTTAAGCCCCTGTTGTGCGTGGCATTGATGGGAACCTTGTCTTTTCCCAAGTAATAAGCGATGGCCTCTGTGCTCCATCTGTGCCCCTGGGAGATTCACAAGACGCAGGGATACATTAAACAGTGTCTTGTGTGCTGGTTTTGTAAGCAATGAAAGGCTGGTGTACACAGAGTTTTAATAGTTTTCAAACTTTCTATACACCTAAATGTCGAAGTGTCTTTGTGCTTCAAATAAATGCACAGCATGTCCATTACCGAAGTGTGATGCAGCATGATGATGAGTTAAATGAGGCTAACTAATTAAAGCAGTTTCTTTTTTGGGGGATATAGCAAAGATGTATTATGCACTTTAATGTGAGCATCTTTAACAAGCTGTATAAGAAGCTTTATTGGTGTGTTAATATCTCCATTTTCTTTGCATATCAGAACAAATCCACTAATTTTCCACCAAGTACAGTCTGCATTCATTTCTGTTGTACTTCATCCATGAAAAGCATTCTCAGAGTATGCAGCTGCAGCAGGTTTGAGTTTAGAAGGGCTTTCTTGTTTTCATAGAAGTGCGATTTTAATGCGTAACCTTCAATCAGCTTCACACTGTGTCCCTCTAATGGATCCTGCTGTGATCACCTGTTGTAACACCAGCATGGAAAGAAATGGCCATGAACCTGATGATGCAAGAGCTTGCCAGGCTTCAAGGTCCCCATCATACCGGGGATGAAAAGGTAGACGTGGGTGCACTCAACACAGCCTGACACATCATTAGTGTTGGACAAGTTTCTTCGAAACTGTAGTCAATTCCTCATGGAGTTCTTTTAAGGGTTATTCCATCTCAAGTCATCAGAGTCCTTCTTCTCAACCATCTTTGATTTGCTTGAAACTTTTTTCCCCCTTAAACTATGGATATTTAAAAAGCCATTTGTAAAATACTAGCTTGATCTATTAAATACTTTCATAGTTGTTTTTTTTAACAAATTGCCAGTCGACCCACTTTCAGCATGCTTTTTTTTTTGCACATTGACATTTGAAGCTATGCATGAACGACAATATCTCAGGAACTATTAAAGATAAAAGCCTGAAATTTCCACTGTTATGTCACACTATGACATTTATTCAGAATCTGCAGCGGAGTGCAAGCAGATCAAATTCTATTAAAAATTCAAACAAATCAGAGAATTGTTCTAAAAATTTTTGATAATGTGAGATGGAATGACCCTTAAAGGGAACTTCGTTTTTTTTCCAACCTGCGGTCTGTTTTCATATGTAATTTCATACATGTGAGTGATGGAGAAATAAATTTTCGACATAGCTCCAGTATTTAGCCAGGCAAGCAGCTTAGCAGCTCAGCTAGCAGCTCAGCTAGCAAAAAGTATGGGGCAACTTGCCCCCCCCCCCCCCCCCCCCCCCCCCCCCCGCGCGCGCGCGTCAAAGTCCACGTGCTTTTTTCCCCCACACTGACCAGCTCGGATAGTCTCAACGAGTGTCCAACAACACACTAGAGATGAAAAGTGAACGAAAACCTCCACATTACCTGGCGATCACTCTTTGTTGTGGTCTGTATCCAAATCTCAGGACACTAGAAAGCAAATCTCGTTCTGAAATCGCACGATAGCTCGCGCCAAAACCGGTGTTGTGGCGCAAGCTAAAACGGCACGTTAGCTCGCGCCAAAAAAAGCACGTTAGGGCGGACTTTGATGCGGGGGGGCAAGTTGCCCCATACTTTTCGCTAGCTGAGCTGCTAGCTGAGCTGCTAGCTGAGCTGCTAAGCTGCCTGCCTGGCTAAATACTGGAGCTATGTCGAAAATTAATTTTCCATCACTCACATGTATGAAATAACATATGAAAACAGACCGCAGGTTGAAAAAAAACGAAGTTCCCCTTTAAGTTACTCCAAAAACATCCTCAGAAACACATAGCATGTTATGCAGAAATAGAAATGAAGACTTTGCAATTTAACAAGAAGTCTACCCTAATGTTTATTCCTAACAATCTCACAGCCAGTTTCAGAAATGGCACATCCGGAAGTTATGAAACCTGAACAGTGTTTATTACACCATCCAACTACAAAGTAGAGGTCACACCAGCAAAAAAATTTAAAATAACTGACCTTTGGAATTACAATTACATTTTCCCCTGATTTTGGTAGAGGATACTGTATACTCTGTACCACAACCGTATCCTGAACCAATGTTTCCCACTGAAAACTAAGCAACCAAACTGACATCAGCCGTCGATTAAACTCTCACAATACAGAGGAAGTCGACCCCCAGATGTCAAAGAGAATGTTACAAGAACCAATAATTGTGATGTTTTTGCTGAATTTGAAATTGTAATCCCTAAAATTACCCATTCCTGAAAAGATAATGGCATTGCTGTAAGATTTAGTAAATAGAATAATGTATTACAGTCCATCACTGTTGGTTTTACACTGTCTGCAAATGACACTGGACCATGCCTGATTGTCTCCATGGGAGAAAGGAGGAGGGTTGCACCAAACATACATGCCAGTCCACAAAAACAACTCAAGGGTATACAGGTCCTGAGCTTTTAATACCAGTTATCCAAGGTAAACTAAAGGGGAGTTAAGCTACTTTTGGCATGCCACTTAGAGTTAGTCCTTCTCTCAGTCAAGCTCTGGTCACTCTGTGCATCCAATCTTATCCACTAGTATAGCTGTTGGTGCTACACTGTAGTGGAGCCCTAACAAAGGCATCACAACCATCCATATAAGCAGCATTTCAAAGCAATGGAAGTCTTAAAACCTTGAAAAGGACCCAAACAGGTAAAGGTTCAGTCACATGTTTAGGCTGTGAAAAACCACCACAGTTGAACCTTTCCCTTTTAGAAGAACCTTTAGAACCCATGAAGATAAAACCCAATGGCCCAGCAGCCTAAAATTAAACACCCCGCATTATGTGAGCTGAACATGGTTCCCTGAAGAATTCAGGGCTTTGACTGGACTGTTAAAAAGTCAGCTGATGTTCTCAGCCCTGAAAAAGAGGTTCAGGCAGGTTAAAGGCATCTTTAAATGCCTAAACAGCCTGTGTGGACAGGCAGAGTGCACAGATCACTCACTCACTTGCTGCTTTTGTCAAATTCACAGCTAGCATTAAGGTTCTCTTTAAGGAGAACAGCTTAAGGGAAAGCTTTTCATATGGCCCACAACAGTGCGACCTTCGGAGCGCCACGGGATGGAGGCCAGATGAGTGAACAGTCCTTTCACAGGCAGAAAACATTTCTAAGAGAGGACGACTGAACATTGACCTCTGACCAAAACCACAGTGACAGAAGGAAACTGCTGATATGTATGTCTCAATCTCTTATCATTTAACCATTTTTTTGTTACTAAAAAAGAAGAAATGCTTGGAAACATTGTGTTTGTTGGACTCTTACAGTGAAAAGAGCGTGTAGCACACACTAATTTAGCCCTATAAGGTACAGTCAATTCCAGCCATTTTCAGTACAAAAAATCGCTAATATTTTATTTGTAAATAAAAATATGACGAAAAATACAGGGAATATTGGACGCACATCGCGAGGTGCATTTCCTCGCAAATGACCTATTCGTGGATTATATACCGACTTCAAGACATGTTTTGGACAAAATATTTTACTGGCTTGTTTCGTCTGGATGTCCAAGGTTGGATTATGGCCGATTTTTGTGGAATATTTTCATCTGTGTGTAATAATGAACCCGGAAATGTGAGTCGCGCTGTGTACTTTAAAGCCGTGTATAGAGAACGGATGGATGGATATTCGTTGTTTGTCTGACAAATGTGTTTATATTACCCGCTGTGGTAATCACATCTGAAAGTGGTTTATACCGGCGGATTCATGAGAATCTAAGCTTTCCATCGGTGTATAATGTTTCTATCATCGCGTTGGCAGTGTCGTTCTATTTTGAAAAATGCTTATGCAGATATCAAAACTGCCCGCCCACGGGCCGCTGAACCGCAACAGGTTAACAAGTATGTGCTTCTGTAGTTGTCAGAAAAGGTAAAGAAAAACTACCATTTTGCTGTGTAGGCACTCCTATTAGAAAGTAAGGAACTGCTGCTGCGATTGCTGCTGTGGTGTTGCTATTCTAAAGGCTCTCAGATGATGTATAATCAGGGCCAGTGACATTCAGAATATAGCAGCAGGACTTTCCCTCTGTGTGCCTGTGGACTGGCGAGGGTTAAGGGGTTAAAGATAGAAAGTGACAAGCATCTATAGGAAGCTGGATGCGAGACAAGACCGAAGTGTTCAAAATCTGCTCTCCTCTTATCCCAAGGCAGATGGCAGCCCACCCCAAGTCTGGTTCTGTCAATGGTTCCCTCTGTTAAAAGGGAATTTTGCTTCTCGCTGTTGCAAATGCTTGGTCTCAAGGGAATTGTTGATTTCTCACTATAATAATGTAAGGTCTTGACCTGAACGTGTAACGTACTGTAAGATGATTTATGTTATGATTTGGTGCTATATAAGAAAAAAATTTAACTCAATTAGTAAAGGACCGATAGCTGAGCTAAGCCCGCTTTTCCAAGAATGTTTAAATCGCCTTACAACTTATATTTTAAGTTGTCAAAATGATATCAGTATTATACTGATGATGTCTACTATTAAATTTAAAAGTTTTACCTAGCTTACTACAAGTTGTGCTTATTGTTCAGCTTTGTAACAAACAGACTTCATTCAACATGATAATAGCTACGATTTTCAGTTATTTCTACATGTTATGATACAAATGCTTCATGATACAAAGAAGTGCAAAAGGCAAAATTAGATATTTACCTCCGCCAAGGAGTTTATGTGACACCCGGCGTTTGTGTGTCCGTCTGTCTGTCTGTCTGTCTGTCTGTCTGTTAGCAAGATAACTCAGAAATGCCTGGGCAGATGCACATGAAATTTTGAGGGGATTTAGACTATGGTAAGAGGAAGAGCTGATTTAATTTCGGTGGCAATCCGGAAAGGATCCTGGATTCTGGATCACTTTGATTTTTTTAGTATGTAGTATGTGGTCTAAAATATGACAAAAACATCATAGGTTAGTATGTCGTCCAACAAATTGGAGCAAGGTGTTCAGATAGTTCAACTGGTTAAGAAGGTGATTCAGGCGAGGTGACGCAGAACTGTGTCAGAGACGCAGGTTCGATTCCAGCTCATGATTCTTTACTGCATGGGTTTCCTGTTTTCCTCTCTATCCTTGGTGGAGGTCTCTGAGTGCTTTTCTAGTTATATCATGCTGTTGTTCTCAACTGACTGAAGAATCACATTTGGCTTGTACAATTAGTTCTCATTCTGCCTACTTCAAGTCATTATTCATCAAATAATACTTAAATACATTAAATATTTACACATGATATGTAACACAAGCAAAGAATAGATAATGGATTCATATATAGAGGGTTTTTCTTCTTTTTTTTTTTACCCCTGCGTTCACAATATAGATATGCAATAAACCACCTTACTGCAATTATATTGGACATGAAACATTGACAGCTTAAGATATAGATGGTATAGTGGAACTCTATCACCAATGCACCTTGAGCTGAAATGAATGAAATCCCTCACTTGTGGCCTGAGGGCCTGAAAAACAATCTGGACCTCAGAGGTGACAGCCCATGGATAAATAATGTAAATACTAAGAGACAACCTTTTATTGAAGTTTTTTGTGTGAGGGGACTATGAACGACCACAGTGAGCATCCCTCTGCCAGGGGATAAAGTGCTGTCACCGCACAGTGTGAAGGGCCCCGAGTGACATTTGTCAGTGAGACGGACTCGCATTCCAAATGAAGCATATAACCTTTATGAAATGATAATCAATCATGCTTCATCAAGTTTTTTCCTTTCCAACACAAACCCATCAGCCCACACAGGGGAGCCACCAGGGAGTTTGGGCCCCATGAAAAGAAATTTTACTGGGCCCCTGTAGCGCCGGACATAAGGCCGGCAAAAATATTTTGTGCTGTTTACATAAAACTGTGCATTTTAATGATATTTTTGACTATTATTTCACATATTTGTGAAAAGGACAACGTGACAGTTACTTGGTAGGGGAAGCATTGAACACTCTGAATACAATGTTTCATTTATTTACTGCAAGGTTGATTCTCATTCTTTAGCATAAAATTTCCCCAAATTAAATTACATACCTGAATAATACAAAACTTGAACATAAAATAACCTCTTCCATTAAATAAGTTGCAATTATCAACTGTGAAGAAACAGATAAAATAAAAAATAAAATAAATAAATAAATAAAATACAAAAAGCCAACTGCCTTTTATGATTTCTCATCACCATCTATAGAATAATACAACAAGCACAATAATAAAATCAGCTGGAGATGTTTAAGTAAACAAAGTAGGTCCATTCATAAAGAAAAAACATAACAGGCCAGATACAACCTTGCTCAGCCAAGCTTCCTCTTGCACACATATTTACAATACATATTTACAACTGGCCCTTGCTCAACCTTTCTAACC
This sequence comes from Acanthochromis polyacanthus, assembly GCF_021347895.1. Taxonomy (NCBI): domain Eukaryota; kingdom Metazoa; phylum Chordata; class Actinopteri; family Pomacentridae; genus Acanthochromis; species Acanthochromis polyacanthus. The sequence goes on along the minus strand of NC_067114.1, from coordinate 6,836,144 downwards.
AAGAGCCCAACGCCGAGCCTTCTCAGTAGCGAAAACATTGATCAGGTCTTTGAAGTCTAGCTTTCTAGCCAACTGACTTTCGATGGACAGCATGGCAAGACTGCAGAGCCTTTCCTGTGACATTTTGGACCTAAAGTTTTTTTTTTTTTTTTTACCATTTTTAGCTTGCTGAAAGCTCTCTCACCACCTGCAACACTAACTGGCAGTGTGCAAAATATACGCAAAGCAATACACAATTCTCCAAAGATGCTTTGCAGCTGCAGCTTACAAATAGCATTCGGGAGTTCAAGAGGGGACAAGTTAGGAAGGAAATTGGATGCGTATACACTGTTAAGGTGTCTTGTTTCATTTTCAAAATCACGTGTAAAATCACCAGAATACTTTGTGATCAATGGTTGGCACAGAGAAGAGATTTTGTCCTCACTAATCTGCCCAACTTTCAGAACAGCAGAAAATTCATTTACAATATTTGCTGTGGTCTGGAAACTAGTTCCCAAGTCACTTATGATACTGTCCATAGCAGTAAAAAACACAGTGTTCCAAAACACAGTTCATTTGATTAAATATGGGCAGCTTGCTAAATGTGAACAGTGAAATATAAAAGTCCAGAGTTTTCTTCAAAAATATGAGCTAATATGGGGAGAAAAGTGAGCTAGCTTAAAAATCACAAAGTTAAGATAGAGTAGAAACAACAACAGGCTAATGTTCCAGAACTTTCCACCACATGAACCAGACCCACCTTGTTTTTTTGAAAAACTGGGTAACATATTGCCGGCCCTTGGCCTCTCTCTCCTGCCTCATCTTTTTTCTTTTCATTTCTGACTACCTGACTTCTGAGGCATACTGTCGTCACCCTACTCAGTCTGACTGAAGCACCGTGGCGCGCAGCAGTTCAGTTGATTCAGTAGGACTGAACCATTTTACGTAAAAAGGGAGGGGGGGCCCTTGAGAAATGTTTCAAAAACAAATAAACTTAGTGTTACCAGCGCATTGTAAATAATATTTATTTGTGATTATAAATTAACAAGATAGTGCCATACTCATTTTGTCAGTATTATAATTTTATCAGGGGCCTTTCTGGGCCCCTGTTAATGATGGGCCCCTAGAATCCTTCCCCTTTCCCCCCCCTTTTCGGCGCCCCTGAGCCCACAACACACTAGTGTGTAAAAATTTGTTGAAGTGCAGACATAGTTATCATCTTTGCTAGCTTTATGCAATGATTGATTATTCCCCTTTAAAGCTGCTGTGAACACATCTACAAAGTCTAGAAACAGCAAGTCTACCTATTATTGTTGTGGCATGTTTCACACCATAATTGTAGCTTTAGTCCACATATAATCAAAGGATGCTGATACAATAAAACATGTTGAATTACAGTATGTACTTTCTGCTGCTATGGGTCTCCCAATGAAAACAATAACAAAAGATGTAGTTTGATAACATTGTGGAAAAAGCGTGGAATCATGGGACTTATTTTACTCACCACCATTGCTGATGAAATCTAACTGATGTGATTTTGTCAGAAATCATGTTCATAGATGAGATGATTTGACCACCCAAACAGCCACTGCAGCTGACATTATCTTGTGAAGTCTATCACAGAACAGTCCAATGCTGAGACTGGGGATGCAAACCGATCTTCTGGGTGCAGGGCAACGGTGCTAACCACCACTGTGCAGCGCTGTGGTTTGTTTGGTGGTCAAAACAATTACACTAAAATAATTGTGATCCATCAGAAGTGAGCAATAAAAAAATACACTCAACAAAAATATAAACGCAACACTTTTGTTTTTGCTCCCATTTTTTATGAGATGAACTCAAAGATCTAAAACCTTTTCCACATGCACAATATCACCATTTCTCTCAAATATTGTTCACAAATCTGTCTAAATCTGTGATAGTGAGCACTTCTCCTTTGCTGAGATAATCCATCCCACCTCACAGGTGTTCCATATCAAGATGCTGATTAGATACCATGATTAGTGCACAGGTGTGCCTTAGACTGCCCACAATAAAAGGACACTCTGAAAGGTACAGTTTTGTTTTATTGGGGGGGGGGGGGGTTCACTCCTCTTCAATGGCTGTGTGAAGTTGCTGGATATTGACGGGAACTGGTACACGCTGTAGTATACGCTGATCCAGAGCATCCCAAACTTGCTCAATGGGTGACATGTCTGGTGAGTATGCTGGCCATGCAAGAACTGGGACGTTTTCAGCTTCAGTCTAAGCCACACCTGTGCACCTGTGAACCTGAGCATCATGGTGTCTATCAGCATCTTGATATGGAACACCTGTGAGGTGGGATGGATTATCTCAGCAAAGGAGAAGTGCTCACTATCACAGATTTAGACAGATTTGTGAACAATATTTGAGAGAAATGGTGATATTGTGTATTTGGAAAAAATTTTAGATCTTTGAGTTCATCTCATAAAAAATGGGAGCAAAAACAAAAGTGTTGCATTTATATTTTTGTTGAGTGTAGTATGAAAAAAAAGTGAACACATCTTAATGTCTGTGATGGACAATTTTCCTCAGTGTCAGTTTAGTTGGTGAAGACTAATCGAGCACAGCAGTAGTTTTCAAACACTCACAAATGGTGATGCACCATTAAAAGCTAGAAAACACTTTAAACAACTGTGATAAATGCTTGACTTCACAGTAAGTAACATCAACTAGCAGATTCAGCTTTAGGTCAACAGGCATCCACTGACTGCTTGTAGTTCACATTTTAAAAAGACATTTATGAGAAAATAGCTTTATCTGTAACACAAATAGAGTAGCCCCTGTGGACAAGAGCCACACAGTTCGTAGCTAGGTTTTTCATGAAGTCAAAAGAAAGGTTTGAGAGTGAAGCATAATTTGTTGTAGCAATTTAATCTAAAAATATATATATTTCAATACATGCAGTGCAACAGTGTGCAGTGTGTACAAAACACCATTATTTTTATGTGTCATTTGTTATGTATTTTGAAATTAGGCTGTGTTTCATGATGGGCCTGCCTTCTTGGAAACCTCTTAATGTGAAAGAAGCAAAACGCAGAATGGAGATTTATACAAACAAGGGTAGCAGTTCGACCCTAAAGAATAATTGTTTTCAGATGTAGTCTTCAGTAATTGGATTATAATATATATACAATTTAGAATCTGAAATCAGGTTCATGTCTGAAACTTAATGAAGTAAAAGAGTTAAAATTATTACTGGGAGTAAACCTGTTATCCTGAAAGCTAAAATAAATAAATAAAATAGTCATGTTCATTCCAAATCTACATATTTAATCACATTCAAACAGTTTGATGTTCAAACATGTATTACCTTTTATGCAAACAGTGTTCTCTTAGTTGCAACTCTCTGCATTGCAGCTCAGCAAAATGACTTGATATTTTTACCATGTGTGCTGCAGAACGCCCTAAACCTTAACTGCTTTATTTAAATAAACTTTGTTATGCTGATGTATGTTAATGAACTGTTAAATTTTGTGTATGAGCTCGCACAGATGAGAGATTTGTCAAACAGTTGACATGCAAATCTTTCCCCTTCTGTCCGAAAGGCTGATAAATACAGCATTTACATATAATGATTTTATGTACGATGCATCTACAGACATACATTATCAAAACGTGAGCTTTGAATGAACTGTGATAAATGAGCTCTGTTCGGCTTATGAATCATCTCTGTGATTAAGTAATTACGAGAGAAACTACCTAACCTAACTTATCATGAACACTCGGTGCTAGGCACACCGCTAATAAGGAGCCTGCCGCACTGGATGTACCGAGCCACTTAATATTTAGTCTTATCATTAGGAGATAGCCGAACAATATATTTTTGCGGTGCTGAGTCTGATCAACATCTCTCCTCCCCTCCTTTTCCCTAGATGTTCCCCAACAAAAGCTTCAGAAGACACGGGTACAAACTAGAAAGGACGTACCATTCTACAGCGGTTTATTACCACCAAAGATCCCATTCACACATCAATTCTGGAAGTCACCTTCAATACATCAAAAAAGCCTCTAGTGAAAATTATTCTGTGCACAATTGAAAAAAAAATCTCAAAGAATACTCAAGAATAACAAATGAAGCATCCATCTTGATAAATTGACTTTCTGGCAAATTCCTCTCCAAGTAATTACACTGGAACACTTATTGTCATACCGACTTGTTGAATAGGGATCTGGCTCGGCCACTGGAGATATCACTGATTTAAATGAATCCTGTTGAATGGCTGTCCTACTTTTTTTGTATGAGGTTGTGCTGATGTCAAGCCACATGTGGTCATTTTGCTTTTTGATAATATAACACAATGAGAAATAATGGCAGTTCAAGCTTTTCAGGTGTACACAGAGCGTCGGTGTGACTGATTTTACAGCTCAAGGCTAGCACGCAGGCTAAATAATTCATAAAGTTAATTTGCAGGCTGGAAATGCTCACACACACTAATAACATCAGCCTTGTTTACAGAGTTATGAGACAGGATGCTCTTTTTTTTAAAAAACTCACTCAAGCCTTTTTCAGTTATTTGTCTTCTGCTCGGATGCAGCAGCTTTTCATGCCAGCTTCAAATGATGCACTTTGCCGTGAAGACAAGTGAAATTCGTGGACATAACAAATTAAACATCTCAGCCCCTGTTTTGTGGCGGTACAATGACCAGTACAAGTGGAGCTCTGACAGGCAGTCAGCTAATTTCCTAACCTTGAAATTCACTTTGTTCATCTATGGGGTATTTTGGTGCAGCAGCACAGAGTGCGTAGTGCACAGTTAGGAGCTTCCATCTAATGCAGCAGGAAAAAGACAGTAGTTTAGATTTTAATGGGAAACATCTTTTAGACACATGGGAATAGATGTCTCTAAACCATGTCTGTTCATGAATCTGGTGCTATTTTGATAGATTGTATCAATAAAGGGAAACTAAATGTGCAAGCAAATGTGTAGCAATTATCAACTAATGGTTAAAAAGTTAGAAAAAATGTTTTCTTCACCTCAACGTATGCATTTAAACAACTATACAGTTTTTTTTTAAACATCTATTGTGTTTGAAGCAAGAACAGCAGGAAGTCAGTCAGCATTGATCTTAATTGATCTGATGTAGCTGAACTAAATTAGTACAAGTGATTCCAGCAATGTTGTCCAAAGCTGCTGAAGTAGGTGAAAACCTTCTTCTTCACTTCATTAAATCCCTGCAACAGGACACATGTTGGTCAATCTGCAGACTAACGTTTAAGTGCCTTGCCAGGGTTCAGTGCCATTATGCATGGGCATCCACTGTGTTTACCGTTTTTTTTTGTAAATTACATGCTAATGACAGCAGACTGCAGCAAAATAACCCGATTCAACACTAAATGCATCAGCCTGTTCCGTTATGACTCAGTGTTCTCTTATGTAGGAAATGGCAGATTACAGTGACTCATCAATCCTTTGTGTCATTGCCGTTCTGTCACATTTTACGGTCTGATGTGGCCGTTTGTGAAGAGAGCTACAGTAGAAATAAAAATGAAATAGCTTGAATGGATGTGGTCATATAACCAGCTTTATCAACAATTGTTTGTGACTTATTTCTGTCATGATTGTACAACTTAAATAACACACACCATCTGACTGCAGAATTGAGATTTTGTTGTGTGCTCAGGTCACGCCTCTCTGCACCACTCAGACAATAATGTAATTTCCTAGAGAAGCCTCATTCTGTTTGTTGAGGAATTGTCATCATGCTTCACTGATTGGCATAGCTGTTCAAGCAATGAGATCAGTGCTGCGACTGGCTAAGGGGGAATTTATTAATCACCATACCCTCCAATTTATATTCCACTTCAGCCAGCCCCTTTTTGCACTTTGCGCAGCTGTACCTACGAAAACTAAAATAGCTGGTGCACTTAAGAGTGCCCACACAGTCTGTATGGCAAACACCTTTTTCCTTGCCATTGCATTTTCACAGTTAAAATAGTGCCTCTCCAGTATAACCAGACCATATCAGACTGCATTAGACTTTCTTTTTCTTACTTTTCTATCTTTGGATAATAGTTAGCTTTTAGAAAAAAAACAGGTGAAGCAAGAGTTTCATGTTTATTTTATTATAAAAATCAATATAATAGTCTATCTACAGCATAGTATTTGTACGGTAACTCTGAATTTTCAGAGAGTGTCGTATGTAGGATGTTTGTATGAGTGAGGCTGAAAGAAAACAATGGAAAATGTTTCAGGTGCCAGAGTAGGCTCAATATTTCCTGTTCCCTTTGGGATAGATGGCGTCCATCTTCAAGAATTCATTGAGTAGACATATTTTGTTGGATGGTACGGAAAATGATTAGTGCATTTTGACATATGATAAGCTCCATGCGCCCCATTTTCCTTGGTGTCTGTTTACATTTTGTAAGTTTTGCTCTTACATCTATACTAGCTACATTATTAAATTAGGTTGTCAAACACTGTGTTGCGTTGTAATGAGGCCCATGTAGCACTCGTTGCACTCTTGTTCTCTGCGCCCTGGTGACACTTACAGCTGCACTTAGCATTTGCTTATGAAAAAGAAGCGTCGTTTCTGATCCAGCCCTTACTTGCTTGCAAAAGTGGCAAATTACTGCAATAATCTTTTTTTTTTTACTGATTAGATGAGCTAAGGAGCGCTTACATAAGAGTCATCGTGAAGAACTGGTTCCTGCTAAGGCGAGAGCTGAGGTGGTGGTATCTGATCAGTGCAGTTTGATTAAACTTGGTGGAGAGTGGAAGCATGGCCAGAGAAAGAACCTATAACATTTTGGTGCTGCGAGAAACTCCAAGACCAGTCATGATGGAGAATACGGTCTTCAAATGTTCTTCTGGCTATGTGTGTAATTCCAGCCTACAGAGAGACTGTTTAACAGTTTGGCAGTATAGCATAACATTGTTGGCATCGTTGCTTATTTGCAGAAGTTTCATTCATGAGATTCATAATTAGCTGTTGAGGCAACCATTGCACAAAAACCTTTGAGAGAAAGTCTATATAGATCATACATGAGTAAAATATAGTTCTGAACATAGATAAACTCCCAAAGCAATGAATTAAATAGTGCTCCAATTTGGCAGCAACTCCCAAGAGAGATTTCTGTTTTACGTCCACTTGCAGACATGATCTTCTATTCCTCCAGTGAAACATCAGAGAGGCTTTGAATTGTAGTTCACTATAATTTATGGTTGGTTTGTGGACATGAGAGACCTTAGAGGGACAACTTGCTTGGCAACCAGTGTTTATTATTTGAATTGCATTATGCCAGTGATATAAGCTAATATATGTTTCATGAGACACTTTTGTTTAGAGACTCATTTAAAAGTTCAGTCAGTAAATTTGACAATGTCATTATAATTCATTTTCATCTGCGCTAGAAAAATGTCGCTGCAGATTGCTTTGTAGAGCAAGGCTGATTGCGGCTAATAGGTTGCTCGGACATGGGTATGAAAAGGTAAATAAGGTGAAGTGATAGCAAATAGATGGCTGACATATTTCCCAACTGATAAGAAATATCTAATAGGGGTATTATACTGGGCCTTTTTGGCACTGATTAGTCAGTTACCATGCAATGTCACATTTCAATTACACCCTGCAGAGCAGCAAAATCAGTAGAATAATAGAGTGTTTATGTTGGAAATAATGCAGCATGTCTTTTAACACTATGAAAGGAGATTCAATAAACTGTACATTCTGTAGGGTACATCCTCACATCTGATGGCAAGTGTGCTCTTTTACACAATACTTCCTGATAAACTTTAGGCAGCAAACAAGTATAATGACAGCGAGAGAACTTTAGAATGATGGATAGGCAGCACAGACTTTTTCAGACACAAAATGCCTTCTTCAGTGCAATATAAATGATTTGTATTGCACCATAATGAGAAAGCTTTGGAGCACCGGAGGCCAAATAGTTGGGATTAAATACAATCTTACATAGGTCAGGTTTTGCCTCCTTGGTCAGAGTTAATCTGTCAAAATTCACCTTTTCGTTTTGCAACCTCCAGTTATTTTAAGGCACTGCTCATCAGGCTCCGGTCAGCTACATGTATTTGCCTCTATCAATATCCGTTATCTAAGCTATACCGCGTCAGCTTATTTGAATTTCATAGCCAAACACTAATATTCTCCCTCATGAGATCATAAGAATATTATGTAAAAGGCTCCAGGGTTCACATTGCAGTGTGAGTTGCTTTCCCTGAAATGGCAGAACGCTTGGAAGGTGCTAATTTTCTTCCCCCAGAGGTGAAGAGGCCAGCAATCCTTTACCTTCATTATAGAGCAGATGCAATGATGAACTCTTTGTCTTGGAGGCAAGTCATTTAACCTCCTCTTACCCCAGCCGTGCAGTTTGTCACTGCACCGTCATGCCATGGCAATGCCAGAGGAGAGCTAGAGGGATGAATGTCATATAGAAGTCAATGGACAGAAAGGAATTAAGATGGCAGTTTCAAGATGAATTTTCAACAATGGAGCTTGTGATTAGAAGGCATTACAGAGCGCATGACCACTGGGGACTTAATCACATGGAAAATACAGTAGAAGATGATGAAGACAAAGTGGCGCAGGACAGGAAAGGAAAAAAAGAAAATTGCACAGGACATTCTACTTAGCTCATAATGACATACCATAAATACCGGTATATAAGGGAATTCAAGGTGAACACAGACAAAAAACCTCCTTTTTTGCATTCTTTTGTAGCATTATCATTCTTTCTCATTCACACCCTAGTCTGATGGACAGGGTGTTGAATGCATTGTTGAATGACAGACAAATGACACCCACAGAGCAGGGTACAGCTGATCCAGGGACGTCTATGGTGCTTCAACCCTGTCTCGCAAAGGTTACATTCCTATAAAAGTAAACTGCAATACAATTTGAAACAAAGCAATTTTCTCCCTTAAAGGTAGAGTCATGACATGCGAGAAAATGCTTCAACTTTCAAAGAACATGTTCCACTTTATTAGGTTGGACGGACAGTGGTGGTACAAGCACAACACAAGGCTCTCACCATGGAGACCATGGTTTGTGCAAAATTTTTATCCTTTAGACTTCAGATTCATTTGGACTTGCATTTGTTAAAGCACTATAACTGCTTGGTTAGGTTTGGGAAAATATCATGGTTAGAGTTCCTTTACAGCACCAAATTGATGAGTCCTGCCCTATCTAATGTATATGACTGGTTGGGTGAAAAGAACTAACAGTTTAAAAGCAATACAATAAATACTAAAGATATGTTGTTCAGAAACATATTTGTGATATGTCAAGGGGTTAAATTGGGCCAGAACAGACCAGAGCTGATCTTCACCTCCTGGCATCCAAATTGTGCCCTGTTGGAGTGGAGCTCTGTCTTCTTTCATGTAGTCTGACTCACCGAATGTAGGTTCCATGTATAAACTGCCATTGATCTCTAATTTGTCCTTCCTATTGCTATCTGCTTGTTACCGTTTTCCAAATCCACTTCACTATAGGAAACAACACCAACAGCCTCCAGCCTAGTAACCTACCACAATAAAAATTTCAGGTTTTCCAAAGAATTTGGATTGTGCGTTAAAGCAGCACTGCCGGTCCCCCCCAGTGGATTATCATTATTGATGACAGTGCAGCCAACACAGTTCCACTCGTCACTATTTTGAGAGAATACCTAAGGTGCATCCTTCACAGCTCTGTCTGACACAACTATGATTGGTTAAAAGAAATACAAACAAATCTAGAGAGTTTTTACCCTCTAAAAGCAGAATGACTGAAATGCAGCTAACTGAGGCTAACTTGAACATCACATCGTATGCTAAAATAATTCTTGAACTGCGTTGTACACTGCACAAACAAATACAGAACGGCGCCGTCTTTTCTTCGACTTTGTTAAACAGCTGTAGCATCACACAGCAGCATGATCTATACTGTCTCCAAAGCTGGAAAAGGGCTTTGCACAGTTTGCACAGGTGGCACAGCAGCAGTGTTAATTATCTACAGCTTCTGATGTGTCATTGCGATCTTACGCGGCTTTATTAACCTAAATGCTTCTACTGCACAGCAAACAGAGCTGTTGTGCACAGATTCACATCTTCTACTGTGAAATAATTGGGAACAGAGCATTCCTGTAACGAATGAATCAGCACCAACACAGCTATGGATACATTTTTTATTTTCAGCAAAAGCATAAATACTGTATCTTATTAAGAACTGTGCTATTTTTTTTATTTCTTAAATGCAATAATATTTACAATAGTGTGATTATTGTAGGAATGGAACTCTTCTAATCAGCATGAAGCAACAGTCAATCAGTGTAATAATGAACATGATTTATTATACTCATTCTACAAACTAATCAAGGTACTTTCTGTCTGTGTATGAAGCATTAATTAAATGCAAATATTAAGCAAAAAATTATGAATAAACTAAAAATGAATACAAATGGTTGAATTGAATGCTCTCATACTGCAGTATATTTGAATTGACCTGTGTACTGGGAAGCTGTGTAGTTTTCCTCTTGAAGTTCACAGATCTTCATTGCGTTGAACTTTCACCCTAAATAAATTTAATATATTGTACCAACCAAATTACCAAAACAGACATGAAGTACAGTGATGAAATAAAACACAACAATAATTTTAATGGTATGTGGCCTATCTTATTAAGTTTCACTTATTCACCAGTAACTAGTTTCTTATAGCATGCAGATTAGCAGTATACTGCTCTTTACTGTAGTAGGTAATGCTCTTGTTGTAAATGAATGACTTCACTCTGCTCTGTACGATATGGTAGGAGCACATATTAAATGAGGTTGATTTTTATGTAACAAAACACAAAATTCTTTGCACTTGGTGAATCCATTATAGCACACAGACTACTTGACAGAGCCCATACTTTAGTGATGGGATACACCTTGAAAAAAACTGGAGTTCCATTGATATGTGAAGGCTCTGTTCCCATTCAGCGGTAGAAGAACAAAGTCAGCACAAGGAGAACTTTATTCCCTTTATTAATGGACCACTTCAGAGATTTTCAAACAGACCAATTTAAAGATTTTTTTTCTTTCAAATTTCTTCAAGGCTTAGAACAAATGTACTGACTAAACCTGATGTATAATTTTACAGCTCACAGAGCTTTTTATTGTGTAAAGGCTCACACAGATTTGCGACCAAATCTAAATGTGTTTAATATCATACAGTATGATGTGCCCATGTAAATACTGACAGTTGTCAATATTCTATATCTGGCAGATGAACTCCATTTAGCATTTGAATTCTCACATTTGATGACACACAAAGCAGCAGCAGCAGAGACGACAGCATCAGCCTTAGGACTTGGGATGGTATACATTGAGTTAAGGCCGTACATTTGATCTTAGCCTAAGGGCCATACTGAGCAAAGGATATTAAAACCATATTTCAAATACAACTTCAGTCCACACAAAATTAAAAGTTAAGTTAGTTAATGGCCGAGCATTTGTTGAGTACAGTCATGCAGAATAAGATGTGAGTTCTTTATAAAGACTAATATGGAACCAAGAAGCTATTAAGCATCAGGTTAATGGTGAATATATGTACCTTAACGTAACCTATTCTTCACATCATGAATTGGCTTTTTAAAGTTTATCTACAGCGATAACATTCGTTTTACTTAACGGGATTCAATGCTGCTCTGTAACTTGTTCTCTTTCAGATGTAAAGTAAAATTTCTCTGAATTTTCAGAAAAGAACAGAAAATGCAAATGAATGCACGTTTGCATCCACTCTGTCTTGTGATTATTAGGAGATGGATGAAATGAGAAACATTCGGTGGCAGTAACTCTGTAGTTGGCTATTGCAGAAACTTTGGCAGAAGTAGCTGCAACAAAAAAATGTCTTTCAGCTTCAGTGCATTGCTTGAATTTCTGGAATATCTACCACAGCCTTTTATGTGCAAATTGAAAATGGGCGTATAATACTTTGGAGCACAAATGCACTTTATTCATAATTTCCATGATTTCACAAAGCTTTGTTATGGCTATTATTTAGAAAATAAAACCCGTATTTTTTATCAGCATGGCAAGTGAACTGGCATTTATTACACAAGTCCAATGGTACTCATCTACAAATAAAATAAAAAAACCTCCATAGTTATTGAACTGAACAAGATTTGGTGTCTGTTTAATGCAGTCAATTCATAATTGGAGCTGTATTTGTGTTACGTTATTGTGAGTTTTTATTGCAGGATTGTTTTCTCGAGACACCATTTAGTAATATCAGAATAAAAGAAAGACAGGACAACAGAAATGCGAGGACCTTTTTTGCTCTGAGCTTATAATGTATTTTAAAATCTTGGTTACATTTCACATTTTTTGAAACACCTGGCTTGTTTTGTCATTTGGATTGTACATTGAAACAGTTTGAAATTTTGAGGAGGCCGGTATCCGCAACAAGCAATTATCAGTCCACTCAGTGAGAGTAGATGTAAGAGAATGAACACATTAATCATTGTTATCATGGCTGCTGCTAGTATCAGTCCACTACAGTATGTGGGCTGCATTAATGTGAGTGGGACTGTGTGTGCATGTGTAAAAAGAGGCACACAATGCATTAAATAACCAGGTTCACAAGAGAAGAGGTGTTTCTTTGTAGGTGTGTATTAACAGATTATTCCGTTACCACTTAACTATGTGAGATAGAGTAAAAGAGGAAGTTCATGGAGGTCATTACATGAAACAAACAGTTGAATTATTTACCATAATAATGATGATGCAAGAGGATGAATTGGAAAACACTGCAGAGGAAAATACCCTTAGTGAGAACCTCAGCCCACTCAACTTACATCTTGAAACATGAGACAACCGGAATGGGATCAGTAGTTACCCGAAAGAGTTAAGGAGAAGCCTGAGGCTGTACTTTTAAGAGAAACCAAAGTGTTGTCTGAAGTCATTCCAAATAGGCAGGGTCTTTGATATTTAATGTTTTGAGTTTCTTTATTTTGTCATCATCCATCTTGCGTCAGTGTTTTTACACATACAATTTAAATTCTTGCTTAAAAAAATCGTGTTTTAATTTCTTCCTTGGATGTCTGGAATGTGGTCAAATGTTTGCAAGCAAATGCATAATTCAGTCCTGAAAATGTCAATAAACCTTTGAAAAAACTGTTTTTCTGATATATAATATAACAAAAGACAACTGAAACACACAATTTGAAGACAGCTCTGTGTGTTGATGCTCTGCTTCTCATCAAGTACTTGCAACACAGCCATGATAACCTTTGTAGATCCCATTTTCAAGAGCATGCTCGAGCATTCCTGACTGATTCTTGGGCACTAGCGCTTCATGTTTGGATACACTTCACAGTGGTTGAGTCTGTAGCATCTCTTGAGTTTTGCTTTGCATATTTTATAACCGCTAACATGAAATAGAAATGAGCAGGGACAGTCACTCATTAAAAAAAAAGCACACTGGCATAGACACCATGCACTGCATTTTAATTAACTCATTAATGAAAAACAACAACAAAATTATTAAACAGTATATGATAACATTAGTTTCGATCATGCAAACCCCTGTATATCAAACCACTCACCTGTGCAATTCCTCAATATCTCCAATGGCTCAAAACTGATTCTGAAATAATACAGGCCCAATACCGTGTTAGGAAGTCAATGCAACAAAGGTTATCCAAAGATTCAGATCTTTCATTTTTTCAATACTTAAAAAAATGGCCACCTTTATTTTTGATGACAGCCTCAATCTTCCTTGGGAGGACACCAGTATGCACAAATTTCCTCAGAGATGTTTTGCATTTTCAGTTGCTCTTTGCTAGAAGGGTTCAGTTGTTCTAGCTTACTCTTTAAAATATCCCAAATGTCTTCTATTGGACTCAAGTCAGAATAGATACTTGGCCAGGTCATAGTTAAGACTTTTTTCTTCTTTAGAAGAAAGCACTCTTGTGTGATTTTTGGCAGTGTGCTTGAATCGTTATCGTGCTGGAATATTCTTCTTCTGCCAAGCTTCTGGAGACTGGGAGCCATCGTGTCAGCTGGTGTTTTGGTATATACACAGACATCCAGTGTGTCATCTTTAAATGTCATCTTCCCAACATCTTTTGCGACTGTGCATCCCCATACTCTCACTTTCCCATGTCTGTGCTTCACTGTTGGGACTATTCAATTCAATTCAATTCAATTTTATTTATATAGCGTCAATTACAGTCAAATTGTCTCAAGACGCTTTACAGAACCCATATGCCTGACCCCCAGAGCAAGCCCAAAGGCGACAGTGGTAAGGAAAACACCCTTTTAACAGGGAAAAAACCTCAAGCAGAACCCGGCTCTATATAGGGGGGGACTCATCTGCCTGCTGGCTGGGCGGGTTGAGAGGGACAGAGGAGGGCAAGGGGGAGGGAAAGCAAGGAAAGTACAACACACATTTGGATACATGTATGACAAGATATGTGACACAAACAAAGTATAAGCTAACATTGAAAACTGACTCATAGTTTACTCTTATGATGTACGGCTCTGACATTAAATATACTACATATATAGATTATGCTTTCATTGTGGGTTTCACAACAAACACGCTGGACTGAATCAGGATTTAACTTGGTCACATGTGACCAAAGAACGTGCTTCCAGTATTTTTCAGTTTTTTTCTTTTTTCAAATTCTTATTCAAAGTTTTTTTTTCTTATTGAAGGTTTTTATTTCCTTGGTCGCTGATCATAGAGGCTTACATTATATACTGTCCTCAGCACTTTTACAGAAGCTCTAATTTTCATTTATATTTCCAGGTCTGAACTATTTGCTTATCTGTCTTTCAGAGCTGGACTGTGCAAGAAGACTGTGGCATGATTTTAGGAGGACAACTGCTATTGCTCTGATTAGTGGTGCTATGGTTCTTTCTACACTGTCTAATTGCTGTTCTGTGTTTTGATTGATTAATTTAGTTTAGTCACTGATTCTTCTATACCCTGTTCTGTCTTTGTAAAGTCAATCAGATTTTTAAAATTCCTTTGGCAAGTCCTTTTCGTGTGGAGAAATGATGCAGACATGCAAACGAATTGAGCACACTGGTACAAAACTGAGAAGGTTCTGGTGATAACAGGTGATTTTATTATCATGTTTATGCAGTTAGGTAATTGAAAAGCCCCATTATTTTTTAGTAATCATGGTGTTTAAAGCTCTGTATTTACACACTAGTTGCCAGTGGGGTTTTAGTGTAAATGTATTAAAGTTCCTCATGTAGTTCAGATAGTGATGAAGGAAACAGATTGGATCATGTTGGAGATGTAGCTAATTAATGTTGAACACTTAATTTTACTGAAACTACTACAATGCAGGACAGAGATGAGACGGCTACAGCTACAGTGTACCTATGCAATATATTCAATGCCAGAGTACAAATCAAGCTTTGCTGGGACACATAATAGAACAAGCGTCATTATTGCAACAGCGGTGTCTTATATGTTAAGTGATATAAGTCAAAATGTCTGCATAAAAAAACAACTTGCCTTGGTTTTATGTTAGACAGAAAAAGACCACAAAAAGTTCCAGTGTGGATTAGTACATCAAAATTCAAAGTATCGCCCACGCACTTTCAAAAACCAAAAAACATGAGAATACCAGTAGATGTAGATAAAGATTATACATACCTTCAAGCTATAACTGTCATGCCAAATCCATCATCTGGTGGGTGTCATGAAGACAAACCAAATCCTGTAAAAGCCATCCACGGATCGGGAGAAATAAAAATTTAAGGTTCTTCTGCACTGTAGTGACTGCTGCCATATTCCTCATCACTAATGCATGAATATATGTATCTCTTTGGTACTGTTAACCTGACTAAAATTGGGTGCTGCTCATTCACTTCTGCATTCATTGGTACGGAGTTTAAGAGGGCAACGCTCCCAAGATGTAAGGAAACCTTTTGACAAAGACAGAAGAAGCGTTGAGCAATTTCTAAATCACTAAATGAAATAAATTCAAGCAGTTCTAGCAGCGCAGTAAACACAGACATTACAGAAGTATATGTAGCCGCTGCATAACAAATGTGTTATTAACATATATTCTATATCACATATTCATAACTCACACAACCTAAGCTGCTTGATCTCACAGCCCTTGATGGCAAAAGCTCACCATGCTCACCAGGCTACGATTTCAGCATTTACTGTGTCATTAAAATTTATTTGCTGGGGGCAAGGTTCCTCCTTTTTAAAAATTCTTCAGGAGCGGTCGTGAAGAGCGTTAGGGTCATTAAAATTTAATCAGGTCTGAATTCCTACAGGTATCACAAAAATTTATTAACAACCCCACACCGTCATTAATATACAGTATATCACAAATAACGACAAATAGCTTGAGGAAATGCGACACTGTGATGTTTCTGATTGCAGCCATAATTGACGAGACTACTAGTGTATAATCACTCCCACTGTCAAACTCTGGGATAATATTGCTCCTCTAAATGCTCAGGGAGAAAGTACGGTGGCAGGGTTGGGTGCACAAGATGTGTGGCTTGTCTCCTAAAAATGTATTGTCTAAGTAGTATGTATTCAGTTATTTCTGTAACCATAACCACGTAGTTTTATTTATTAACTGTGTTTGCAGTGTTATGTCAGCAGTGGACGTTTTTGATTCTGCTGTGGCTGAAAACAGGCACTGCTGAGAATGGTGATGGTAATCCAATAAAGTAAAAAAACAAAAAACAAAATGAGCCAAATGACACTAAACCTACAGCTGATGAGAACTGAACTGAAGAAAGTAATAATTCTCTAGAGGTTCATTACTGTGAAGGAACCTTTGAACCTCACAAAAGGTAATTTGATTTCATCCATCCATCCATCCATCCATCCATTGTCTATACACCGCTTCATCCTCACTAGGGTCGTGGAGGGTGCTGGAGCCTATCCCAGCTGTCTCGGGCGAAGGCAGGGGACACCCTGGACAGGTCGCCAGTCTGTCACAGGGCTCATTTGATTTCATGTTATTGTAAAATATTGATTAGGGCAACTCCAACAAATTCCCTACCATAAGTTATCAGGGAGGAAAACACTGCTGTCAGTTATTTTTGCTGTATACAGTGCTGTGAAAAAGTATTTGCCCCCTTCTCAAATTGTTTTTTTGGTCATATTTTCCCCACTTTAATGTTTAAGATCATCAATCAAATGTAAACATCAGACAAAGACAACCCGAGTAAACACAAAATGCAATTTTTAAATGATGAATTAATGTTTCAAGGGAAAAAAGCTATTCAAAACTATCCTGGCCCTATGTGAAAAAGTAATTGCCCCCGTCGTTAAATCACGACTTAACTGTGGCTAATCACATTTTCTGGAAAGCAAGTTGAGTTTCACTGACCACACCCAAGCCTGATGACCTCCACACCTGTTCAATCAAGAAATCACTTAAATAGAACCTGTCTGACAAAACGAAGTCAGCCAAAAAATCTCAAAAAGCTGCAACAAAATGCCACGATCTAAAGAATTTCAAGAACAGATGAGAAATAAAGTCACTGACGTCTATCAGTCTGGAAGGTTCACAAAGCCATTTCTAAAGCTTTAGAAATCCAGCAAACCACAGTAAGAGCCATTATCCACCAATGGAGAAAACATGAAACAGTGGTAAACCTTCCTGGGAGTGGCCGGCCGACCAATATTACCCCAAGAGCACGAAGATGACTCATCCCTTGATGTCACAAAGGAACCCAAGACAACATCTAAACAGCTGCAGGCCTTCCCTGCTTCAGTAAAGGTCAGTGTTCTTGACTCATCAATAAGGAAGAGACTGGGCAAAAATGGCATCCACGGCAGAGTTCTAAGCAGAAAACCACTGCTGAAAAACATAAAGGCTCGTCTTACTTTTGCAAACATCTGAATGATCCCCAAGACTTTTGGTAGCGTATTCCATGGATTGACGAGACGAAAGTCGAACTTTTTGAAAGGTGTGTGTCTTGTTACATCTGGCGAAACAGTCACACAGCATTTCAGAAAAAGAACAACAGTCAAACGTGGTGGTGGGAGTGTGATGGTCTGGGGCTGCTTTGGTGCTTCAAGACCTGAATGACTTGCTGTGACTGATGGAACCATGAATTCTGCTCTCTACCAGAAAAACCTGAAGGAGAATGTTCGGCCATCAGTTCGTGACCTCAGACTGAAGCATACTTGGGTTCTGCAGCAGGACAACGATCTGAAACACACCAGTAAGTCAATTTCTGAATGGCTTTAAAAAAACAAAATCAAGGTTTTGGAGTGCCCTAGTCAAAGTCTGGACTTGAGTCTGATTGAAATGCTGTGGCATGACCTCACAAAGGCCGTTTATGCTTGAAAACTCTCCAGTGTTGCTGAATTAAAGCAATTCTGCAAAGAAGAGTGGGCCAAAACCAGTTATTAGGTTTAGGGGGCAATTACTTTTTTTACACAGTGCCATGTAGCTTTGCATAGTTTTTTCCTTAATAAATGAAATCATCATTTAAAAACTGCATTTTGTGTTTGCTTGGGTTATCTTTGTCTGATATGAACATTTGATTGATGATTGATGAATAATTTGTTGTATCAGTCTGGGCGAATGTTAAATTAAGAGTTTTTAATTTATATGCATGACAGAATAATCTATATCTAAAATTGAATATGACTATTAAATTTAACATCCAAATGAATTTCTGTATATGAATACAAAGTGCATGCTTCCAAACAGTTACAGGAAAATAGTTTGTATTAAAATACTGACTCAGAGAAAAGCAATGCAGAATGCATAAATGCTATGTTCCCGATCTGTAAAAATATTAGCTGCCTGTTTGATATGCACAAGTGAGGCTTAAGCTCACTTTTGTGTGCTTTTTTTTTTTTTTTTGCATCAAATTGGGTTAATTAATCTCACTGCAGATCCAGAACATAATAAGATTAAACATTACCACTAGTAGTGGACTTCTCCAGCCCATCAGATTTACACTGCGGTCCCATGCGATCTGTTTATTTTCAATTAGGGTCTGAAAATGAAGAATGTTCTGGCAGAGTGTGGGGGTGGAACAACACCTCTCTGAAAGTCTGCCATGGCCTGCTGCTCATGTTCACACTCATCTTCTGTGGGAACTCCCACTTCCTAAGCTTTACTCCCAAATACAAATGTACACACACACACACACACACACACACACACACACACACACACACACACACATGCATGAACGCCCAGCACTTTAATCCATGTTAAAAAAGTCTTCTGCAAAATATTGACCACATATTCTGTGTCTTTTCCTTTTTGGAGAGAGACTGCAGTTCAATACAAGCAGCATACAGTTCATTTGAGCTGGAGGTGATACAGCTGAGAGGTTAAAGTTTAGTGTCATGATGAATATTTAACACTGGAACAAAGATCTGCACACAGTCAGCACATAGTCGGCAAGCCACAAGCGTGCCTGCCACTCACTCATATGTTCTGGCTTTAACTACATAGCATTCATAACAAAGGGGGGTAAAACAGATGATTGTTGCCCCGTTGTTGACTTTCTATTGCCTGTCAACCCTCATGGAAGTTAAAGTGATGCAACATCTGGTTTGTTTTAGGTTGAGATCAAATTTTCCGTAGCTTTGCACAAGAGAGATCTGCAATAGCAGCAGCATCCTTCTGAACCTTATAATTATCATTTATATTTGTCATTCCACAGTTTCACGTGTTGTGATTGTGGACAAATGCCGCACTCCACTTCATTCTTAAATGAATATACACTAGCTACCGAGTAAATTCATGGAATGTGTATTGTCTATTGTGTAACCTCTTTTGCATCAAGGTTGATGTAAGAATTCAGAAGACAATACATTTTACTGATTGCTCTGATGTGTATTAGACTCCTTTGATAGTTTCCACTTCTTAAATGTCATCTAGCTATTAAAGGCCGCAGCATCCCAGTAACTTAGCAACCTAACAAATTCATTATAGGATGATTTCCGAGGCTTTGTCACCACTAAATGTGGCACAGTTTAATTTTGCGTATGCTGGATTTTTCTCATTGCAAAGTGACTCGCATCAGAAACATCCAATATGATTGCAAAAATTGTGTTCACACAGGAAGCTTTGTGTCAGCAGAGATAGGCAGGATTTCCTCCACTTAGAGCTGATTAACCAACAGCATCTGGTAGTATTCATTACATAATCTGAAATGCCATGTCGGACCTTGTGTTAACATTGTGGCCCATTGGTCAGGAAGGTGCAAAACACATTTTTCAGCCGGACAGCTTAAATCTTTTAAACTGACATAATTATTGAAACAAATTATAAAACAGAGTTTAATAAAGCTGCGAGCCAGCGGAGGGTGTTTCAGATACCCTTTGGCAGTGGAGCTTGGAGGTAGTTTCAGTTCAGTTCAGTTTCAATTAAAAGTTGGTTTTTTTTTTGCTGAAGAAAAAAAGATGAAAATGGTTCATGGGTAGATGGAAACAGAAAGAAAAAGAAGAGGCAGATGATGTCAAAAACATCATGACAGAAAGAGCAACATTTTACCAAAGTGGTTTAAGCTATTAATCCTACCTAAATAAACAAAAAATTAATTAAATACAAATGCCTGAATTAGTTCACAGAACATTGCCAGACAGATATCTGAATAAACAGGAATCAGTGAACGATCATGCAACCCAATCCAAAGGAAAGAGGAAATTACTGAAAGAGTGATGCTTGGCCTCACTCAGCCTCTATTGATCTGCTCCCTAGATGAGGGCAAGGTGAAGGACACAGACATCAAATGGAAACGAGGAAGACGACTGAAAGAGGTACAGGATGATGAGAGATGGGAGTAAAGTGTTGCAGCAGGAGGTGAAGCAGGTGGAAAATGTGCAAAAGCAGTTGAATTGGAGGGGAGCGTGAAGGGGCTCTTCGGAAGATTGACAAAAAAATGGATTTGAAAGAAAAAGGATTGAAATTTTAGAAGAAGAAGTGTGCAGCAAGGCATTTAGGGTGAATGTCAGACAGCACGCACTGTAGTTTAAAGCGCTTCTGCTGCATTCAGTTTGCAGATCTACATACTAATGCTTCCTTACTGCGCCTCTTTACTCAATTCTCAACGCATCTTGCTTCACCCACTGATCTACCTGTATGTCTACACCAACAAAAGTGTGTTTTATTGATGGTAAAAGCTCATCCCTACACTCCAGAGTGTCGGCGCATCAATGAAAATACATCACAGAGAGGAAGCAGTCAACTTCAGCTTCCACATCGACAATAAATCTGAGGTTGAGAGGGCCTTGTAGGGTATGTGGAAAAAAAACTCGTTCTCGCTGATGAGAAAGGTACGTGACGCGAAAGGACACTCCATCTAAAATGGGCTTCTGTCAGCACAGAAATGGAGGAGATGGAACAGCAGGAGAAGGGAGAGCGGGAGATGAGCAGTGGATATGAGAAGGACAACAGATGAGCAGTTGTCTCGGCAGCAGAATCACATTCTCTGAGCCTGTCAACAAGACACTTGGAAAATACAGTTGAGTCCAGTGAAGGGATTAAAAAGGTAGGGAGTTGTGCAACTGAGAAATAGACTAAGGTGTAAAGCTGAGAATATTCGAAGAAAAGAGTTGTTGGAGGAGAAATAGCAGCTTTTATTGCAGACTGAGAGAGAGAGAGAACGAGTGGGAGCCCAGAAAATCAGCTTGGGAAGATGAATTCTGCTGCTGTTAAGTTCCACACTCATCTGACCTCTGCACGTCTGACCATTTCACCTCCCCGTTACATTTCACGGTAGCAATTTGAGCCTCTTGTATTCTGGCACAGTTTTGTTACTCTGCATCAGAGCATCAGTGAAAACACTGACAATATAAACTGGAAGCAGAAAATCCATTATTTTTGCACATTGTTTTCAAATGCTAATAGAAATAGTAATACTAGCTCGGACAGATAGTTGTGATTTGGCTGTTGATAATTATTAACATGAATCTTTTTCAATTTACGAATAGATAATAATACACTGCAAAAATATTGTGCTAATCGTACAAATATGAAGGAAAAGGCAAAGTTGTTGGTTATTTTTACAGTAAAATGTATATCTGGTTTTGTCATGCACTCAAGCAGTAGCCTTGACACACTTTAATGGTCCAAGCTCATCCTTACAAACCATCCATCCATCCATCCATCCATCCATCCATTCATTCATCCATTCATTCTCTATACACCGCTTTATCCTCACTAGGGTCGCGGGGGGTGCTGGAGCCTATCCCAGCTGACTCGGGCGAAGGCAGGGGACATCCTGGACAGGTCACCAGTCTGTCTCAGGGCTACATATACAGACAAACAATCACACTCACACCTACGGGCAATTTAGAGTAATCAATTAACCTCAGCATATTTTTGGACTGTGGGAGGAAGCCGGAGTACCCGGGGAAAACCCACGCATGCACAGGGAGAACATGCAAACTCCATGCAGAAAGATCCCAGGCCCAAGCCGGGTTTTGAACCGGGGATCTTCTTGCTGCAAGGCGAAAGTGCTAACCACTACTTCACTGTGCAGCCCTCCTTACAAACCAATCTAGAACATTTTTTTCAGTCCCTTTCTCTGTTAAAACATACAGAAACTGCCTTCTTTTATCCACCACATTCTTGACTGAAAGGAATAGGAACAAGTGATCAATAGCGTACAGTGCTGCTTCTTTTCACTCTGCAGAGTTTGGGATCAATGCACCTATCACTTGGGTTTTTGCAGTGGCAAAGAACTACTGTAGAGTCTGTGCATCCTGTAAACACAACTTATATGTCTGCTCATTTATTTTTCCTATTTTTATTTATACATCTATATTTGCATGTTACAGCAAAATAGACATTTCCAGTGTCACAGTTTGATTGTAATTCCACATTTCCATCATTAGTGTGTTCTGGACTTAATACTCAAGTACATGACTTTACACAATTTTTTGTAAAGAAGTTAGTATGTAGCTTTTTGTATCTTTGGAACTTTGAAATGAATACTGCATTACGTATATGCTGTAGTAGCTCAATAGAAAACTGGAAGTAATCATCAGGAGAAATTAGCATGTATAACATTCAGCATATTTCATCTGCAATTTAGAGTATTTCAGCATCCTTACGTGTTGTTAATTGTACAACAAAAACTATGTTATGGATCTTCATTATTTTTTGTTTAAACTGACTGTGACTTATTTCACATCAGTTGTCTGTTTGAAGATGTTTATTTAAGGAGGAAGTGATGAAAGTTTAATGATATGCAGCACAATTAAACCAAAGCATGTTTGCTTTGTCAGAGACTTCTTCCTCTTTCAGGCTTATTACAACAGAATATTACAACATACTAACATTCTCATTTAAGCCACGTCTAATTTAATTAATCAGAGCAAAGGACCTAAAAAAGTGTAGTGCATAAATTAAACTCGCATGCAGTGCTAAAGCATTTCTTTGCCACTGCAGCACCATGAAAAAAGAGGGTGAGGAGATGATCCGCTGCCTTGAAACCATTTTACAGCAGTCATGTCACAAAGCTCCCTTGGCTCACAATGATTTGTAATTTGTAATTACAAGAATTGATTAAAATGACCTCACCGGGTTACAATTTATTCTTTAAAAAAAAAAATCCAATTATTAGACTGTTGAGGCCTTCAGCTGACAGATTCTGCTTCTGCAATGCATATCTGGGAAAGAGGACACACAGACATCTCTTTCCAGGGGTCAGATGTGATGGAAAATACTGTGTCTGTTGAACAAAACCGACATAATTTCTATGCATCTCCAAAACCAGCTTTGCTCTCACGCACACTGATTTGCTCATACGTACTCACGATGCGTGCCGTGCAAGATTTTACCTCCATCTCTCTAAGTCCTCATGAACCCTCTCTTTCATGTTCCGTCCTTTCTTTTAAATTTAAAGGGAGACTGGATCAAACATTTGCACAGGCTAAACACAAAAGCAGAGAGGAGGGAGTGGCATCCATCACTGGCAGCCATTATATCTGTCACCGCTACCCAATAACTTTCAAAATGTCGCTCTCCTTTACTTTTAATCACATCCTGCAGTTATGCCACTCAATTTATCTCTCAGTTTGTTTCGACAGACTCTCAGTTTGTCGAACAGGCTGGCATGCTGTGAGTTATGTAACGGACCCAATTTCAGAGCTGCGGTAACTAATATACATGCATCAAAAATCAGATCTTATGTGAAAGCCTACTTTGTTTGTGTAGCTTCTACTGACCAAATTAAGTCTCACAACGATGTGTGTTTTTGCTGTGCGTCTCTGTCTATCTTAGTCTGGAGCAGTAATTAGATTATCATTCGGCTGATGAGCTTCCATCACGCAGCCACACACTCGCTGAACGACAGAATGTACACACACCGACGCACATTTGCACACACCCGCTGCCTTTTTTTCTTCAAACACAAAGTATAATCAGCACACACAATGCTGAAAATATTTGATTCAAGCCAATGTTCAGGTGATGAATTACATTGTATACACCTGCGACAAAATGACCTTCAGCAGACACAAAGCAGACATGGCTGCACCCACATTTAATCCATAAAAAGAAATAACATTTGCAGCCATGTTTCTTCTGTTCTCTCATTAATTTGATCATTAACCAAAACCTAACTCAGGAAAGCCCTAAGCTGCACACAGTATGGTAGCTACAGTATAATATGCATGTAGTAAAAATTGCCCAGAGGTGGAGGGAGAGACGAGAAAAACAAAGAGTGAGAGAACAAAGTGCATCACAGAACTGAACAGGAGGAAGCACAGTTAGCAAAGTTGTTGATGATTGGGACTGTTCTATCGTTGTATTTACACCCATCTGACACCCTTCAGGCCAAGTTTAGCCAAACTGAGGCTGAATCAAAGTAGCAGTGAGATAGAAGGAAATATGTTAATACCTTGCTGCGTTGTATTTTCAGGAGTTTCACAAAAGGAAACCATGAAGCAGACAACCAAAATCAATGTGACAATTATTATAATTCCTCAGCACGATGAGAGTTTCTTAGAATACTTCCGCGTATTCAAAAGGCTGTTTGGAGGGGAAATTATACTCAGAAATGTCACTTTACCCTTTTATTTGATTGCATCAAAAGATAATCTAAAGCTCCCATAAGAAGAAGGAAAATTCAGCAAAGATTTCACATCTATGCCACAATAGCGTCTGAAAAAACTCTGAAGACAAAGTCTAGGTCAGTACAGCGGATAATGAATAACAGAAAAATCTGTGGTTGAAAGGTCAATGCCTCAGTGCCTGAAGATAAAACTTTAAAGTAAGAAGGAAAGAGCACTCAATATCAAGAAACCCTAATCTAATCTTTTTTTGGAGACGAGTGGAGATCAGAGATTGAACCACATCTCTTTTTTTTAGCAAAGCTTTGGGGTCTGATCTAAGTATGTAACTTATTCAGGACATCATCCCTGTTTCACAGCTGGTTCCCCAAACAATCTGTCTTGAAATATTGGACAACACATCTTGCCTTGTCATGCTGTTCTGTACACACAAGTGAAGACAGAAAACGTGGGGGGAGCAACACATTAAGCGAAGAGATTAGAAAGATGTTATCTACATCTGTGCATAGCCCTATCCAAACTATTAATCAAAGATTCATTTTCCCCTTCATCATGAAGACTGTTAAATCCTTTAGGAGATGAGAGAATTACTACATCCTTACCTCTGTAAGCTCTTCATTTCTGCAGATTTAAAACAGCATAGTGTCAAAGCTCACAACAGACCGGCAGCCTCACTTTGTTCTAAAAGCATTAGTCTCTTAATCTCTTCTTTTTTGTGTGTGGCAACAGGAGTGTTGAAACTAAGCCACAACTACTCACAAAGTTAAGATGGTGAATAAATCAAATCCGCTCAAGCAGCTTATAGATGGGGCAAGATTGCAGTGGCATGCCATATCTGAATGAGTCCACTTTTACTTGTTTGTCAAATGTATGAAAGGATCCAGTGTTACAGATATTGTGCTTAATTTGTTTTGAAAAGCTCAAACAACTGTCAGTGTTTACTGATCGCTAGGCTTTTAGTGTAATGATAAACCCTCTTACATACGAGGCAAACAACAGGTGCTACTCCCATCCTTTTCCACAGTTAAAGAAAATGAACCCTGAGAGGCTGTTTTTCTTTAAAGTTTTAAACCCGTCTTCGCTGGAACAAATCTATAACCGGCGCTGTGCTGTGCTTCTATCATGCAGCAGGTTGTTAATCATGTTTGCACCATTGTGTGTACCGAAGCAGTAATTGCCAGTAGGAATACGTTGGTTGGGAGCACCTTGAAAGTGATTGTTTTAGTCACAAACTGTGATATGACTCTGTTAACATGTCAGCGCGACACACAAGGACAATTATTTCTATTGGCCATGCACATATGGGGTAGTTAGTCAGCCAATTACAAGCACGCGCCTCTGTCCTAGATCTTGAAGGATAATAGAGGCAGTAATTATGATGTGTTCATTTTAATGTGGTTTTATTGACAAGCATGGTGGCAGCTCAGCCTTCGCCCCCTATTGCAAGTGCTTGTGAAAACAGCTTTGCAATTCAATTAGATTTGACATTGTATTTGACTCAAACAGATACAGGTAAAAAAAAAAAATGGAGACAGAGGTGCGCTGGAATGCTGTGTAATTCAGCTGTGCAAAATCAACTGTAACAAATGTGTTGAAATAATTTTAACAGGATAGAAAACAAGACAAATTTCAACACAGGAGGATGTTATATACAATCATCCTTGCCTATAATCTGAGCAGAGAAAAGAAAAATACAGAGGAAGGTCTTGAGGATCAAAGATTCTTAGCAGAGAATTTCCCTGTTTTTCTGTGCAAATATTCATATGACATTCATTATTATGATCTTGATTTATTCAAGAATGTTTTTTTCAATAGATTGAAGTTCAAGGTCAAAGTATCATGTTCTTGCCAATACAACACGAGGGAACTAACGGCAAATCAAAGACACACAGTCAACTGAGTTTTCTTTTGCCAGTTCCTGTCCTTGCTTATGCTTCCTATTAGCTTCTTTATAGACATTATCGTCAGTTTGACACTCTTTATCACTACACTTCACTTGAGACCGTAAGTCTTTAACACCCTTTTATATTGCTATTCTTCATTTCTGTCCTTTTCTTGTCCTTTTTATCTTTATTTTACATTCATTACTCCAGCTTTTCATTCCTTTCTCCTCTTTCTTTGTTTTTTATCTTCCCTTCTCTTGAGACTTTAAGGTCATGGTCAGGCATTTATAACCATGTGCTTTAAATGCCGTTTAACCTTATCTCTGCATGCTTTATGGATGCTTCATGACTGATGGCGTGAAGCCCCTGTGCTCCACTCCAGGTGCTACAAGAAAACAGCTCTCTGTGTCTCTCTGTCTTTCTCTTCCTCTCTTTCTGTCTGTCTTTCTGTTTGCCCGTGTCCCTCACCCTCTCTCTGGATGGTACTTGTGGTACGCAGTGCATCATGCATCAGCCCGGCTCCTCGGTGTACAGGTAGGCGCGCTACAGCTGAGGCTCTGACAAATAGAGATAGGGATGGCCGATCACATGATTCAGCTAGCCCACATCCCGTGTGCTCCCTCTCGAAGGACACTGACGTCATGGGCAGAACCAGATCTGGTGCAATGACTGTGTCAATGTCACCTTATGTTCTGCTTAGCTGTTAGCATAGTGTGCTGGATGCCGCTGCTCCTGTCGTTACTGGCCTGGCAGCCTTGAGTGTAGCAAGGTGGAGGCAGCAGAGTGAGTGACAAGTCATCCTAAACTGCCACTTTAAAACCTGCTGTGGCTAATGATGTGTATCTTACAGTGGCATGTGTGCGGGTCCATGTGTGTGTCTTGAGTGCTTGTGCGCCATTACATCTGTGGGTGTCATTTTTAATGTGTTTTCATTTCGTTTAGCAATAAAGACATTGCCCATTAACCTCGTAATATAAATTTAATCTATTTTAACCCTTTGGTAAAGGTCAGAACACAAGAATAATCTAAATAATGGCCAAATAATGGTTAATATTCAATTCCTCTTCTATTTCGGGAGCATACCATCCATCTATAATGTATTCCATGTGACGATGCATGTTCATGCTGAACAAATAGTGTTCTTTAGCCTGGAGAAGTAAGTGCTATGTATGTTTAGGGACAGTTGTTCAGGAAACCTTAAGAGTTCTGTTGTGAAGTAAATCAAGGAGTCAAGCAGTTGGTATGGCTGCTTTCAGTTCCACGCGTCTTGAACTGCATGAAACTGTTACTTATTTAAACCGACAATTCAGAAAAGGTTGGTTACCTTGCTGACATGTTTCGACAGCTTCTGCTGGCTTCCTCAGAGCGTCATCTGACGTTTGGTGACGTGTCCTTTTTATCACGTGGTCGGTTTGACAGATCTGTCAGAATCTGTCAAACCGACCACGCCTCCCACTGTCTGGTGGTCTCCGGAGGATGGTGTCCCAGGTATGAGAGAGGATGTAGGCCCCCTCGTCCCGGTTCATTGTGCAGCCTGCCCGCTTCCTGATTTCGATGGCTTCCTTGATCCATCGTTTCAGTTTATTTGTCTCCGAGGTTATAATTCTCCCCCCGTCCCAGTCCATAACGTGATTTTGTCTTCTGCAGTGATCTGTGATGGCTGATTTTTTATTTTAACTGCATGTTGTGTTTTTTGTGTCAGTTGTAAAATAATCTCTGCAAAAGATGTAAATAACATTTACAAATGTTTGTGCACACATGTATGCCAATCTGCAAACGTGTGTTTTCTAAACTTGACACTACACAGCAAAATGCAAATGGTATTGTAAAGTGTGCAGCCTAATTGCACTTCATTGTCAGGGCCGTACTCTACATCAAAAAGAAACCAATCTCTTCCCCTGGAAAGCACTGAGAGATGATACTTGGTTTGTCAGCGGGAGCCTATGCGTTTATGTCTGTTTGTGTGTGCATTTGTGCCCATATGTCCGCTTGTGTGCACACATGAACGTGTGTGGCAGAGAAAGAAGCAGGGACAGTACATGCACATAAGCTTGTGTGTCTATGTGGTGGGAATACTAAATAACTGTTGCGAAAAGCCCTCCAGCCACTGTCAAAATTATCTTCTGTAGCAAGTCCCTGTAGCGCTGCTTGGCTGTATGAAGAGCCTGTGGGTTGGACTCGCAGTTGTGGCTCGGCTTGAAACTTGGACAAACCGTCTCACCAGAAACTTACTACGTCCTTACCTCGCTGCAGACGACACTGAAGCGAAATAAATAAATAGATCAACAGTCATGAAGTTAAATTTAACAAATCAGTTATGGCAGCGTGTATGGGCCTTTTTCTCCCTGTCTCTTTCTATTTCTGCAATGCCATACCCAGTTGCCAGGATACCACTTCAGTAATGCACAGTCCTAATTGTTTTGACTGAGTAACAAGCTGTTTAATAAAGGCACCTTGTACAATGTTGTGATTCAAGTCATGCACAAGCTCAGCGGATTAATTTAGCAGGGGGTGGAGTGGCTAGTGGTGTTGTCTGTATATGTTCTTCTAAGTCAAAGAAATTACACATAAACAGGTACATCAGTAATTTTAGTCACCTCAAACACAGCGTGAGTGCACAGCTCTCCTAATCCTCTCTGTGTCAACTGCTTCATTTCTCGATGCTCATCTTCCCACATCTCTTTCCAAAAGGATGTTTGACACAATTAAAAGCCATTTAGATGCTTTCTTGAATTGTGCACTGTCTTGTCAACAACAAATATACCAAAAAATTACTCACTTCTGCGTATTGCACTTCCATTTGTTTACTGCCATCACCAGACCATACAAGTGAGCTGTTGCCACAAGTACCTACAAAAAGTGTCAGTTTCATTGCAATAAAGGCAACAATTTGCCTTTTTTTTCTGCTGTAATGGATTATGCCTCTCAAACAACAACCATGCCTCAGCAAGGAGCAACACATGCAGGAGGTGTTGAATGTAGGTTTTCATGTGAAAATAACAGGGCTTCTCAGCTGCTGTGAACTGACAATGGCAATGAGCCAAAAGCAAAATTATGCCAGTGTCAAGCTTTAATAACTCTGCAGGCCTCCAACTCAACCTATTTTCCAATTAACAATATCAGCTTTTCCTCAAAAAGCACTGCGTAAAGTTCACAAAAACAGGGAATTTGTGAAATTTCTTGGATGAAAAAGGAAAATTAATATTTCTGTCCGGCAGTTTGTACAGGCTTTGAAAACTTACTAAATAACATATACATAAAAGCAGCTACTTCAGAACTCAGTATGAATTCACTGATAAATTGTAAAATAAAGATGAACCCAGTTCTTAAATACAGCAAAGAAGAGTCTATTTTGCAGTATTTTGTTTTTATAAAATAAAGCATTTAAAGCAATTGTAATGAGCTCAATTATTGACATTTCAGTAGAATTATTATCTTTATTCAGTTAAGCCAGTTCCAATGAATTCAATTCATATTAGACGGATTAGAAATGCCAACATATTTACTAACACAACTACATTAACCAGACATCAAGTCACCAATCTGATCCATTTCAGATTCCATTTTAACCAGTTTAATCTCACATAAAAAAAATCATTGTTCTTACTCGCATAGTCAAAAAAAGAAAATCTGCAGAATTTTATTTTAACAGATATACCACACATTATCGTTTTTGCAAGGGTATAAATAAAATATCTTACATAAATGTCACTTTTTCATTTTTAGCCTGAACTAAATCTTTATCACCCACATAATATTTGCTATTCCATTAATCTACTCTTATTATGCGTGTGTACTGAAAAAGGAAGCTAAATGGTCTTTCAGTGCGGAGTTATTCTACTCTTAAATGTTACAAACAAACTCGAAACAGCAATAAAATGCAAATACAAAGAGATACAGTACATGTATCCATTCATCCATCCTGTATACACCGCTTTAGCCTCACTAGGGGTGCTGGAGTCTATCCCAGCTGACTCGGGCAAAGGCAGGGGACACCCTGGACAGGTCGTCAGTGTGTCGCAGGGCTACATGTACAGACGAACAATCCCACTCGCATTCACACCTATGGGCAATTTATAGTAATCAATTAACCTCAGCATATTTTTGGACTGTGGGAGGAAGCCGGAGTGCCCGGAGAAAACCCACACATGCACAGTGAGAACATGCGAACTCCATGCAGAAAGATCCCAGGCCCACCCCGGGATTTGAACTGGGGATCTTCTTGCTGCAAGGCAAAAGTGTTAACCACTGAAGCACTGTGCAGCCCTGATACATATATCCCCACACTAAATGATCTAGAATATAGCGTACAATTGTGATAAATGAGGATGAGGTGATGATTGCTCCAATATTTTGTAGTGTTTGTTTTCAGAGATTTGAGGATGAAAGAGCCATTCACTTATTTACTCCTGTTTATGTTGGAAATCCTTCTGATGACAGAAGATAATGCAGTCATATTTTTTCATTTGCACTGTAGCCAAGAAATCTTTTGATTAATTTCAAGTGCCTTTCTCTTGCGGCTGATTGGATCTCAATTGAAGTAAATTAATGTGATGTGCATAAGCTATAAGTCAAAAAGGTGTGATTATCAGTTATTATTTTTATTCATGTATCATTCATGTATACTCCAATCCCTACAGGTCTGCAGAGCAAAGTGCATCCTTAGAAAATGTAAACATGTTTTAAATAAAATATTATAGAGGGAGATCTGATCATTTCCCAAGGCTTTACAGATAAATTATGCTGCTTAGATTGCTGCTAATTTTAGTTAGACAAAAATATAACACAGACACAGATTTTTACTAATTGCATCTGAGAGACATTTGAACTGTTAATACACACTACCAGTGAAAAGTGTGGACAACCCTTCTTGTTAAATGGTTTTTGTTTATTTTCACGACTATTTACTTCGTAGATTCTCCCTGAAGGCATCAAGACTATGAATGAATACATATGGAATTACGTAGTAAAGAAAAATGTGTGAAATAAGTCAAAACATGTTTTATATTTTAGATTCTTCAACATAGCCACCCTTTGCTTTGATTGCTGCTTTGCACACTCTTGGCATTCTCTCCATGAGCCTTACGAAGTAGTCACCTGAAATGGTTTTCCGACAGTCTTGAAGGAGTTCCCAGAGATACTGAGCACTTGTTGTCCCTTTTGCGTTCACTCTGCAGTTCATCTCATCCCAAACCATCTGGTTTGTGTTTAGATCAGGTGACTGTGGAGGCCAGGTCATCTGAGGCAGCACTCCATCACTCTCATTGGTCAAATCGTCCTTACACAGCCTGGAGGTGTGTTTGGGGTCTTTGTCCTGGTCAAAAATAAATGATGGTCCAGTTAAATGCGAACTGGATGGGATGGCATGTTGCTGCAGGATGCTGTGGTAGCCATGCTGGTTAAGTGTCCCTTCAGTTTCTCCTCCATGCTTCACAGTGGGAACCATGCAAGTAGAGACCGTTCGTTCACCTTTTCTGCATCGCACAAAGACACGGCAGGTGGAATAAAAGATTTCAAATTTGGACTCGTCAGACCAAAGCACAGATTTCCACTTATCTAATGTCCATTCCTTGTGTTTCCTGGTCCAAACAAATCTTCTCTGCTTGTTGCTTTTCCTTAGTACTAGTTTCGTAGGGGGCCTATGCAGTGGTGTAGTGGTTAGCAATTTCGCCTTGCAGCGAGAAGATCCCTGGTTCACGTCCCAGCCTTCCTGGAATCTTTCTGCATGTAGTTTGCATGTTCTCAACATACTCCGGTTTCCTCCCACAGTCCAAACATATGCTGAGTTTAACTGATGACTCTAAATTGCCCATAGGAGTGAATGTGAGTGTGATTGTCTGTATATGTGGCCTTGCGTCAGACTGGCGACCTGTCCAGGGTGTCTCCTGCTTTCACTCCAAGTCAGGTGGGATGGACTCCAGCCCCACCGCAACCGTAGTGAGGTTTCTTAGCAGCTATTTGATCATAAGGACCTGATTGGTGCAGTCACCACCCAACAGTTGATGTAGAGATGTGTCTGCTACTAGAACTCTGTGTAGCATTTATCTTTGCTTTAATTTGAAGTGCTGTTAACTTGACATTCCTGAGGCTAGTGACTCGGATGAACCTGTCCTGAGCTGCAGAGGTGACTTTTTGTCTTCCTTTCCTGAGGCAGTCCTCATGTGAGCCAGTTTCGTCGTAGCACTTGATGGTTTTTGCGACTGCACTTGGGAATACATTCAAAGTTGTTGCAATTTTCCAGACTGACTGACCTTCAGTTCTGAAAGTAATGAAGGACTGTCGTTTCTCTTTACTTAGCTGATTGGTTCTTGCCAAAATATGGATTCTAACAGTTGTCACATAGGGCTGTCAACTGTGTACCAACCTGACTTCTGCACAACACAACTAATGGTCCCAACTTCATTAAGAATCCATTTCACTCCCTGTGAAGTGAAAATCATTTCAGGTGACTACCTTATAAAGCTCACTGACAGAATGCCAAGAGTGTGCTGTCATCAAAGCAAAAGGTGGCTACTCTGAGGAATCTAAAATATAGAACATATTTAGAGTTATTTCACAATTGTTTATTTGCTAGATAATCTTGCTTCATAGGTTTTGATGTCTTCAGTATGAATCTACAATGTAGAAAATAATAAAAACAAAGTAAAAACATTGAATGAGAAGGTGTGTCCAAACTTTTAGTAGTGCACATATTACTATTTATAATTTGCCTTTTCTTTAAATTTACCTGTAGTTGTTCAGAAGCGTGTCTTTGAGAACTTAATGACATTTGCCTGGCACAGACAACAGATGAATCATGATGTGATATTTGACAGCATGTGCTTTTTAAAACTCAAATATACATTCTAGATACATTTTCCCTTTATAGTTAGTTGGATCATTGACATTTAATATATCTCATATTTCTTTCCAGTTGTAAATGGAAATAATGTTGTTTGACTGGCATTTTTTCATGCCGTGTTTCAGAATTTCTCCATTAAATGAAAAACAATATTTTTCCAAAAATATTCATCAGCAGGGCAACATTTAGTGCAGGCAGACTGGAACGACTGGAGAAAAGTGTCAGGTGTGATGTGAGATAGAAGAGTTTCAGCTAAAATTAAAGGAAAGGTTTACAAAACTGTGGTGAGACCAGCCATGTTGTTTGGTCTGGAGACAGTGTCCCTGAGGGAAAGACAGGAGGCAGAGCTGGAGGTAGCAGAACTGAAGATGCTGAGGTTCTCTTTGGGAGTGACCAGGATGGATAGGATCAGGAATGAGTACATCAGAGGGACAACACATGTTAGACGCTTTGGAGATAAAGTCAGAGAGGCCAGACTGAGATGGTTCGGACATGTCCAGAGGAGAGAGAGTGAATATATTGGTAGAAGGATGCTGAGTTTCCCACTGCCAGGCAGGAGGCCTAGAGGAGGACCAAAAAGGAGGTTTATGGATGTGGTTAAAGAGGACATGAAGGTAGTTGGTGTGAGAGAAGAGGATGCAGAAGACAGAGTTAGATGGAGGCAATTGATTCGCTGTGGCGACCCCTGAAGGGAAAAGCCGAAAGGAAAAGAAGAAGCAGAGGGCAACATTTAGTGATGCAAATGATGCAATTTAATTCTGTACCTGGATGAAAATATACAAATTATGCTCTAACAGAACAGAGTCTTCTAATCTATAATATGTATAATTTTGCCTATAGTGTGATATAACCGTATAATCTATTACCATGCTGGCGGATGCTATGGGAAGTGGTGCAGCACATTCAAACCTGTGGCTTGACCACCCAAACAAGAGTTTATAAGAGGGACGATTGCCAATGGAGAAATAACTCAGAAAATATCAATAACATTTCATTTTCTAATTGGATGTTCTGGTTACAGCCCACGTAGTTACCTGTTATAGAAATGAATTTGGACCACAGAAAGCAAGTAAGGCCAGGCACACCCTACCCAGAGTTTAAAAAAAAATCTTCAGATTTTCATATCAAGTTGCATAAGGAGAAACTTCTCGGATATTCTTCTCTATCTAATCTCACACCACAAGATTTGAAAATAATGGCGCATTACACGCTACGGGATATTGTTAAGTTTGTTGTTCCAGAGCAAGCAATCAGAGAGCAGCACACCACCTCACGTGGGGACGCAGACGTAAACAAAATGGAGACTGTGGTGCAATAACTTGCTGTAACACTAATAATAGCGAGAAAATAACAAAAGCAAAAGCCTGATTGTGTCTGGATGAGAAAATAATTGGGAGACGCTGTCAACAGTGGATGTCAATTCTTCAGCAAGAACTGGAGATGATTTTTAGTATTGCTTGACAACAGCATTAATTGCGGCGTCATACCCTTACCATTTTAACTCCTAATTATCAAATTAAGAGTTAAATGCTGACACTAATTAGGGCTTCCCCAATGAGTCTGTGAGCAATTTGACCAAATTTTTAATTCAGTTGTTGGGAGGAGTGAAATATGAGTAAATCATGCTGAAACTCTTGTCGTGTAAACCTGTAGTATGCCTAAGAGCACAGTACTCATGAAACGTCGCATACACAAACACATATCCTGCTCTAACCCATGTATGGATTACAGCTAATTAGTCTGCGGAATGTCAGTTTAACTTTGGCTAAATTCTCATTTATCATACCTGTTTATGCCAGGGATCACGCCCACTTACCCATGGTTTTTCCCCCACCTGCAGACTGAAACAAATCTTGCTATATGATTAAATTAAACAGTATGAACTGACAAGAGACGTCACACCACCTGTTGTCACTGCTTTTATATTCCTGTTCTACAAAGAGGAAATGTTCATTTTAATATGTTAATAAGTTAATTTAATCACCGTTTATAGAAACTTTGTATATTTAACACCCCAATTTACCATCTGTACACATACCACCTGACAACTTAAGCACTTACCTGTGTGTCTGTCATTTCTTTTTCTTCTGGTCTCTGGAGATTTAAGAAGTTATTCTAGAGTAAGATTAATACCCCCCCCCCCTTTTTTTGTAAAGTTTAAACATTTTCAGCTTCAACAGATGTGTGACTGCAAAAATATGCCATTTAAGGTTCATTTGAGTCTTTCAGTTGACTTCATGTATGCCATCTGAACAAACCGTTAATGTTTATGTTGTTTATTTGGTTTTGAAGAGTACTCCAGTCAAACAGGGTGACAGGCCAGCAGAGCCACTTCAGTAGCTACATGTCAGTATTTACTTTTAATTCTACACATCTCTGTTATCTAATTATCATAAATAGACATTTATTTCATCAGCTAGCCTTCTTTTTTTGTTATTGTAGCAGTTACACTTCATAAATGTGTTATTGTCAGCGATGGTGATGATGTCGTATGACACACTGCCTTGCTGGGCATTTACGCCAATAAATGGATATTGTGTGAAATGTTTAATGTGCGACACAAAGTAGTTTATTTAAACTGCTCCAGCTAATGGCTCTCAGTGCAGAGGGCTACCTGAAGACGGACTCGCTGGAGAGATTGAAGTAAATCTGTATACAGTGTTGTGCCGATGGAAAATTACATCCTGTGTCAGTCAGTTTGAGCATGGGGAGGCAAGTGTGAGCGCTGCATGCAAATGACTAGGATGCCTCAGCCCGGGCTCTGTGGAGGATGCTAATGTGAGCATCAAGCTTTCTTTAGAATGCAACTCAGACTCGAGTGGGGTGCACACCAACATGAACTCGCACCTGATGAGGTGAGCGCTGTCATTCAAATGAGTGTGAACCAATCAGCATGTGACAGGATTACTGACTTTGCCCTTGCAGAGTCAGGCCCTCTCTGTGTCTAAAGTAGCTTTGGAAAACCACACAATTTTCTCACTTGTCACCAGAAAGACAGCTCATATGTATTTATTATATGTTTACATAAAAGGCATGCTTCTTCATGAGGGTCAAAATGATATAGTCTTAAGCCCTTTTCACACTGGCATCGACAAGTTGAATGGCTGGTAGGTGGTAGTCATGAATATCCTGAACCCTTGGATATTACTTTTATACATATGTATATGTATATTTCTTGCTGGGTCTGAAAGGAATAAGATTCAAGCAATGTTTGCTCTGAATCAATAAGCGTGGTTCTGAGTTTTGCAGTAAAGTAAATAGCTGTGAATGTGTCTATGGACATATACACATAGACATGTACACATATTCATGGATTGTGGTTGATTTGTGTGTTAATTTCTGTCACTCCAGACAAAGTATTTTGCCTGTGGAGAGGTCGAACCAGAATATCAGCTTCACTGGGATTAGCTTCTATTGATGTTTCTTCTCTGGAAATAGCAAAAATAATCTGTGACCTCTAATTACACGATGACATAATCTGTGGATTACCCTGCATACAAGGAGATGTTGCTTACCATAAACCGCAGCGCTTTTGAAGCAGAACACCCAGATGGAAACAATCTTGGC
Source organism: Acanthochromis polyacanthus (assembly GCF_021347895.1). Lineage (NCBI taxonomy): Eukaryota > Metazoa > Chordata > Actinopteri > Pomacentridae > Acanthochromis > Acanthochromis polyacanthus. The sequence goes on along the minus strand of NC_067114.1, from coordinate 6,798,891 downwards.
TCAGGGTTTGTTTTTTTTTTGTAAGAATCTGGATCATTTGTGGTGAAAATCTTTCAACTTATTTCCTTGGGTGAGTTACGTTTCCTTAACAATGTCCAAACAGTCTTTTCCAACACGAGCGCTGCCAGTGCTGTGACAGTGATGGATAACTTACAGTATGTTGAAATTCTCTGCAAGTCTTCTATTGATTTTATTCTATTCTCTCAAATTGTCTGGGGAGTCTTTCATGTGTTGACCAACACTTTGAAAACACAGAATTCCATGAAGTAAGCGGCCAATTTCAGTTCAGACTTCTTGGTAAGACAAAAGATAAAACAAAAGTTGTCACAAGTACAAGAAAATGAATCACAAACTAACATGGGCACAAAAGCTGGTAACACCTGTAATTCTTTTTAAAAGCAAAGGTAATCCAATAAGGGCCGAGGTGGGCTAAGAGGCCGTCTTTGCAGCAGAGCGCCTCTGCTACTGACAGAGAGGCGAGGATTACTGCAATCCAAACACCTGGCCTCTCATTGTAGAAGGAGAAGCTATAAATCAGTTCAGGTCCCCATTTACCCTGCTCTCTTGTTTTCATCCCTGTCATATACACCCATTCAGTTTAGATTGGTGTATTGAGTTTGCACTTGTATTGAACCTGCTAAGTATGGACTGAAAGTGAAGTGTGCGCGCTTGTGTGTGTTCCATTTGCTTCTGGGTCTATAACATGCTCAGAAACTGTGGTGGATAATAAAGATTTACACACCATAAACATAAAACAACAAAAATGGCAGCTGGATAGAGTGAAGCAAAAACCGAAAGACAGAACACTGACGAGTTTCAGTTGTCTCTGGGTAAGACTTCAAATGCTACACCACTTTCCTCCACACGACTAATGCCATAGAAAACCAAAGATTTTGAGCTGGATTGCCTTTACAGAAGACTGAGTGTGCAGAGGTGACATGGTTGAGATTGCTCAGGGGTGTATTGAGCTCTTTTTGATTTTATTGCTAAATAAAACAAAATCCTAGTCAAGAAATGTCACTATTTCATTGTTTTTGCTTCATGTTTTGCATAAAACATTAGTTTCCAACCTTTCTGGCCCCTTAAAAGGATTCTTGGGCAGCTTGTGACCACTCATCAAGAGCTGTTTTTTAAAGGGCCTGGAGATGTGAGAATTTCCAGAAATTCACAAAGAAACATCAAAGACTAGATAACCCCCCCCCCCCCCCCCAAAAAAAAAAAATAAATAAAATTAAAATTAAAATTAAAATTAAAAATAAAAATAAATAAACATTTGGAAAGTCAAACTTCTGTGTGTTTTTCCTGATTTTTGGCATCCATTAAAATAAATAAATCTTCTCTGATTTGACTCATTGTTCTTTGGGGGATTTAGACTTCAGATTAAAAAACTGCTCCGTAGGATTAGAAAGATGCAAAACTGGCATTAATAGTAATTCATCCATCCATTCTCTATACACCGCTTTATCCTCATTAGGGTCGCGGGGGTGCTGGAGTCTATCCCAGCTGACTCGGTTGAAGGCAGGGGACACCCTGGACAGGTCGCCAGTCTGTCACAGGGCTACATATACAGACAAACAATCACACTCACATTCACACCTACGGGCAATTTAGAGTGATCAATTAACCTCAGCATCATAATAATTTTCAATCATTACATTCACAAATGGTTAATAAGTTTATCCAAAATGGATTCTAGCACATATGTGGAGCGGACAATGATTTACTTTCATGTTACACAGCTGAAATATTTGGCTTCGGCTTAGTCACTCCTGAAACTTTTGTGCACATGCTTTACACTATGATTATAATATTGTCTTTGGCAGTTACCTGAAGGTTTCCTGTGATTGCTTTTGAGACCATCTGTACAGAGTGCTCCTGAATTTATGCTCAAAAACATCTGTGGTATGTCTGATTCAACCAGCAGGAGACTTCCACACACAGAGAAGGACACCTTAGATATCTGTTTTTAACCCACATCATTGAATTAATTAATGCATTGTGTGTAATAGACAAACTCGTCAACACTGAATACTCACCTGGGAACCAAACCAACTTCTCTCTAAGTTGGCGCTGTTTTTTTTTTTGGGTTCTTTTAAATTTTTTAAAATCTTTTTTAGAAAAATTAAAGCATGTTCTGATTTGTTTTGACTTGCCAGACAGACACATTAATCTGAATAGAGGAACGTCTGAGAAGAGAGGACTTAATGAATACAGCGTGGGACTGCAATAACCTGATCTTAGCAGCCAAAGACTCTGAAGAACTGACTCACTCTGATGGGAAGTGCCCTTTAATGAGAAGTGCTAGTGATTGTAGGTGGTAATATTAAGAAAGGCAAAGGAGGATTGGAAAGTCAAGGGTCACGCTTGCTCACCTCTCTGGGCTTTGTTCTCCATTACCACTGCGGTACACAGTGTTTGCATTATGCTCCAACATCAAAGAGGAGACTCATTTTCTGCCTCTTTAGCAGAAGACCTGGGGAAACAGATGCTGAAGAGGTGCGTGTGCATGTTTTTCTAAGGACTGGGGTAAGAGCGCGAAGAGATGGTGCTGTCGAGGGATAATGTGTGTTTTCGGTTGCTAAGGAACTGTCTGGCAGACCATCAGGATAAACAGATGCAGAGAGAAAGATCAACATAAAAAAGAAAAAAAAACCTTTTCAGGATTTTTGTAAAGTCAAAGAGGGTTCTTAAAATTCTTTACAAAAGAATCTAGTGGAGTATGAAAGAAGGGACTGAGAACATATTCTCTTATTTTGAATTTTCAGACTTGACTCATCACTTTGCAATGAGCAGTTGTAAGAATTTAAAATATTATGTTCATTTTGAATAGGACAGGAGAATTATACATTATTAATTAGACCTCCTATCTGCTACTTATGTATTCTCATTAGTTTTGTCTGCAGTGATTTGGTTTTTTTTTATCTTCAATGTTTTTGAAGTTTATTTTATTTTTATTATTCTCTTGATATTTTGGAAAACTGTTCATCTAACAAACTGAAAGCAGTTTATTCATGCCAGTACAGCACAATGAAGTATAAAGAGTGAGGAGGAGACTGAGAGAAAGAGCTATGTTATATAACACTAGGTTCTTTTAATTGCTAAGCTGTAATGTCAAGCAGCCTGAACAAAAGACAAAATGCTAATAAAAAATTAACATCTATGTCAATAAGTCACTGCTTATATACCTAATTATCAGTTAAACTTAAAATTAAACGATCTCAGAATAGACATGTTGACATTGTGAAATTAAATTGTGTTTTTGTGACAACAAATACAAATGATTATTAATATTGTTGCACAGAAATTCATTTATTTTCACTTCCTCTTAAAATCTGCTGATATAAAATGAATTTCGATATTTTTACTTCCTTGACATTTCTTTGTCATGTGCTTTTATTTTGACAAGTGGAGAATAACATGATAATTGATAACTGATAATCATTGATTAACTTACACTTGCTAAATGAATTGCAAACCAAAAATCAAAACAGTGAGCCATTAACTTTTATTTCATAATTTGACGATGTAAGATTTTAGGTACTAATTGCTGTCATATATGAAGTAACCTTTAGGAGTTTTATTATGAACAAAGTGTTTGTTTACAGTCAGTGTTACTCCCTAAAATGCATGGTGCATGTGTTGGAGATTTCATAAACGTTGATTATGTTTCCTTCTGCATAAAAATACCAGCTTTTCTTTTTTTCAATGCACAGAAAAAACAGACAGCTACTGGACCATGAAAAGTCACTGAATTCAACAAAGCATGCGCTAGATTAGAATTTTGTGTTCAACTTTTAAGTCCACTCAAAGCAAAACAAAAAACAAAAAAACAAGACAACATCTACAACAAAAACTTGTTGCAGTGACTTCAAAAATGATTTATCGGAGATTTTCCTGCTCTGGTGCTCATCAAGTCCTCCAAAGGCAGTATTTCAATGCCCTTCAGAATGACTTGTAATGCCTTTTATATCCATTACCTGCATAGTTAGGGCACCCTAATTTACATTAACTAAAGTTACAATTTGTGGTGTTGATATCTTTTGAAGAAACAAAGTGGAGCTATCAACTCTTTTGAATTTGTAGAGTTATAACAACAGGACATCACTTGAGCCTTTTTTCTGATATAGAACAGTTATTCACATGACTCCAAGAGGTCATTTGTCACAAAAAATGTAAACTTTGGTCATTGTAAATGTGGCAACTGGCAATATTGTCATTTTTATGCCAAGGACAGTGTGAGCATTCTTGCTAGGAAAGTTGTCCATCCTTCAGTTGATACCTTGGCAAAAATGAGTAATGCAATAAGCCACATCTGACAAGCAAGAATGCTGCAAGGACTCAAGTGTAGATAAACACAGGAGACTGAAGACATGCTGGCAAATCAAAGAAACACAACAGCTAACAAGAGTGCAGTGAAAAGAACAGACCAGGATGTATTCTCTGGCAGAAGCCGGGATGGATAGTGAACACAAAAGGCCCAATCCCAGTGTCCTCACTCATGGACTAACAGAGTTTGAGGTGCATTCCTGATAAGTTCGTGTTGGCTGAGGGTCATCCCACTGTCAAATCGTCAAGTGCATTAGGTCTCTCTCTACAGACATTGTGAGCCCTTTATACACACTTACTGCAAGTCTGCATTTCTGCAGATTTTGGCTGAGGGAATTTCATAATGTCGTAAACAGCTCACAGTGTTGTGATGTGGAAAGCAGCCATGGCTCAGGTAGTAGAGTGGGTTGTATACTAATTCAACTGAATCATTGAATGAAATTGAATTAAATGAGAAACATATTGTAAAGCATTTTGTAAAATTCACCAAGGATTAAAAGGCATAGTATAATTGTAAACCATTTACCAATGGAAGCCCAGAATCACTAGAAAATGACAAAAAAAAAGAAAGAAAAAAAACAGCAATGAAATGGGAGCAACCATTTTTAACGGAATGCATTTACATGTGCATAAACACATAGGGACTGCACAGTAACTCGGTGGTTAGTGCTGTGGCCTGGTATCTTTCTGCATGGAGTTTGCATGTTCTCCCTATGCATGCGTGGGTTTTCTCCGTGTACTCCGGCTTCCTCCCACAGTCCAAAAACATGCTGACATTAATTGGTAACTCTAAATTGTCTGTCGGTGTGAATGTAAGTGTGCTTGTTTGTCTCTATATGTTGCCCTGTGATAGACTGGTGACCTGTCCAGGTGTCCCCTGCCTTTGCCTTGCATCAACTAGGATAGGCTCCAACCCCTGTGACCCTAAAGAGGATTAAGCGGTATATAGAGAATGGATGGATAAACATGTAGCTCAATTTAGATTTTTTTTACCAAAACTGAGTGCAGTGTGGTGTTCTATATTGACATGAGGATGATGATGATGACCCCTAATATATAGCACACATCCAGAAAAAAACAAACAAACAAACACAGAAGAATATGGTCCAAACCCACAATAGTATAACACGTGTTCATGTTGTCAAGGTAACATGACATGTCACTTGCAGTTCATCACACTCATTCATGTAGTGGGTTGCTTCTGTTAGGATTAGGTGCTTAGGAAATTTGGATTTGAAATTTGGATTTGGTTCAAGATTCAGAAACTACTAACTCCTTACTGGCTGGAACTTCCAACTGGCTTCCAACAGCCAGGATTGTCATTTAAGAAATTCCATCTGCAAGATCAGGACCATGGAGAGCAGCACAGTGCACAGTCTTGACAAAATGTCACTGTCAACCTAAAATTAAACTATTAAGCAAATAGAGACAATGGGATGACATGAATTAAACTGAAACACCTGATAAAGAAACGACCTGAATGAATCATACAGTTTGGTATTTAAAATGGATGCTATTCCTAGCTGATGTCAAGTATGAAATCATGTATTCTTTCAGTCAAGTGAATCCCCGCTTATCCAAGAAGTCTCGCTTGACTCATTTATGATAGTTAAAAATGTAACACTTAAAAAAAAAATCTTGCCTCTGAACATAATCCTGAAAGCCATTACATTTGCCTACACGCCGTAATTAGGAAAACAGTTTAGTAATACAAGAAAATTATTTCTAGGAGATATGCTTGCATTTTTAATGCCGCCGAAAACATGGGAGGTTTGTTTTTGTTTCAAATTCACCAAGACAGAATTCTGAGATTTCATGTTTTTGTGGTCTGTGTTTTTTTCTTTCACTCTTTCTTTTTATCCCCCGCTGTCTTCATGTGTGTCCATAATAAGACCCCAAAAAAGTCAAGCTGTGATTTCATGCCTTCTTCTTCCTTTTGGACTAGCAAAAGACTACAATTACATGCAGTGTCCATAAATTGCTATGTTTACTCGGGCCTCTACCACGGCCCTCATCGCAGGTCTTAGAGCCTTTGGGATTAAAAATAGTAGACTAAAAGACAGACAGTCAGAGACATTTTTAGAGTTATGACTATTTATTTGTGATAATACTAATACTGTGTGAAGTGATGCCATTTATTGCTTCCAACTCAAAAAAAAAATGTTCTAAGAATTGTGTATTCGTTCATATTCATTCATAAGTTTTCAATATTAATAATTACATTTTGCCCCGTTGCATTTGGTTGTCTAATTTACCTGTAGCTATTGTTCTGAATTCCTTTTAAATACCAGTGAAATCAGGTTTATTTTTTTCACAACTCAACTTGTCCAGCAGTCCTCTTATGTGCATGCAAAATCATTATTTCTAAATGTTGGGTTTGTGTTAACTCAAATTTCATAACTCAGCTAACCTGTCAGAATACCAGCGGTTCTTCCTTTATTGTCTGGCAGGTCTTTCAGGCATTTTAATTTCTAATACTTTACTCCCACCATTACACTTCAAAAACTGCTCTGAAGGAACAGCTCGAGGAATACAACCAAGAGCCCAAAGTGTTGATCCAGACTCCAAACTCCTGAAACCCCATCCTTATCAAGCATCTGTACAGTGTGCTGTAACAAGTCCAATCTAAAGAGGTTGCAACCAATCAGCATTCTTGTTCCAGACACCACAGACAGACAATTTAGAGCTGTTTTGGCAGCAAAAATGCGACATACATGATATTAAGCATCCCTGTTGGGGCTGATTGGGATGTATAGTTGATTAATATTCTGAATACTATGGCATATTCCAATATCCTTGCCAAGCTACAAAAAGGAACATTTAACATTATAAATATCTCTCACTGGAAACAGCTGTAGTCAGTACGAAAGACGACAAAATTTATCAATAATCTCTTGTACAGGTAAATGAGAAATTACTGTTACAATGTGGACTCATAAGCATTCGGATTTGACATTAAGTCTCCAACATTGATTAAAGGTTAATTATTTTGGTGGGTCAATTCTTCAAAGATGCAATAAAAAATGACAAAACCAAAACACAGACAGAGACAGAGGTTTAACGTTATGCCAGACTGATCAATATTTACTTTGCTGAACTTCTGTCTGCTTCCCCTTCTCCCATTCTTGCAAATACACCACTAAATTATAACTTGGATCGCACAAATGGAATAAGAACCCCATCTTAGACACGAAAACAAACATCCCCATCATCATGAGTGACACAAATCAGAAAATCCCTACAAATCATAACAGGAGGAATACTGTGGTTTGTGTGCAGAAAGGCTAGTTATGTGCATTGATGTCTTTGATGGTCTGGAGATGAGTTCGTGACTTTCATGAGCAAGGCTTATTAGCAGTCTCTAAATGCCCTGGCAAATGGCTTGAGCTATTATATAAACATGAAGTACTGGCTCTTTCAAACAGGTAAAGGGGGGATTTTAAAAAGGACACATTTGAAGATAATTGCAGGAACACGCTGGAAGTGAATTCATAATTTACTTGACATTCAGAGTTCTTTATTATTTGGCTAATTAGTTCTGGTTTGAGATTTCTCTTAATCAGAGCACTTGATCTGCAAGGCATAATGGCAGTCTATCAGAATATGCAACTTAATTAATTTTCTAGGCAGTCAACACATAGATAGATAGATAGATAGATAGATAGATAGATAGATAGATAGATAGATAGATAGATAGATAGATAGTATATGATGATATGCTGTATATTCTTTCGTCAGACATGATGACTTGCAACTAAAACCAATAAAGAGAGTATGATGTACATGTGAAATCATGAAATGGACAGAAAGGCCCTTCTAAACTGGCCACTAGATGGTGCTAATGTTTTTGCCACCTCATTCTTTTCAGTAGATGGATGTTCTCTGTGCAACACACGAGCCATTGGGGTTAAACACAGAAATTAAATGTATTCACTAAAAGTGTCCTATATTAATTACCTGTTGTCGTTAAAAATGTTGAAGAAACAAATAATTCAAAGACCTGAAGGTCTGCATGAGCTGTGTGCATCTTCTGCAACTACAAAAGGAGACAAAAAAAAAAATGAGTGTGCGGTTGCCATGGACAACTAGACATTAAAGTAAAGGTGAAACATATGAAGAGTTTTTTTTATTATTATTTTATTTTCCAACTGATAAAGATTGTGTGTTGATAAAAAAAAGAGAAAGGATGATGCACACAGCATATATATATATATATATATATATATATATATATATATATATATATATATATATATATATATATATATACTCGGTGATTAAAGTGCCACAGCTCATGTCATTTTGCATGTAAAATATCACATGTGAGTAGCACCTGTGGGCGCTTTACAGAGCCAGAGGGTAGTCTCTGGCTGCTGTGCACCAAACTACTGATGATGAACACAACGCATCTGCATACTTCAAGGCCTTGAGAGTCTACGAAGCCTTTGCAGTAGCACTGAGGGAATCAGGTGCTGCACTTTCACTTTAGCGTGATACACATCTAAGCACAGGCACCGCACCGCTCTATGGGGATGGGTTGCGAGTCTTTGTTTTGCTTTCAACTCCTTTGATATCTCCTGGTAGGAAGGTTGAGGAGGGGAGGAGGGGCAGGTGTTTGCAAGTAGAAGACAGAGAAAAATACATGGTGAGAGAGGAAGGGGAGAGAGAGAGCAAGACAGACGAGGTGGGTGGAGGGTGGGAACATTTCTTGGTTGATGGGAAGCCAAAAACTTACCTCCTGAGTCACCTCTGCTGTCCAGGATCATAGCATGGAGCCACTATGGATTACTCAGAACATGTGTTAGCTTGAGGTTATTTATATACTGTGCTGTGAATCAGAGGCAGTGAAAGGGTGACATGAATGATAGGAGGCTACAGTCTTACTGTTACTGTGAATATAGAACATGTAACTCCACCAGTGAAACCACATCAGTAACCTAGAGACCTTGTAAGAGCATCTTGTGACATGTTATCCCTGCATCACAGTAGAGTATCTGGTGCCACTTTGTTTTTTGGGGTCAATCTATTTCAAAGCACTTCTGATCAATATTTCCATATGCTGGCAATGTTTCAAATGGTTGAGTGAAATGCATGATCCTTCCACCCCAAGAAATGAACACCCAGCTCCCAGTTCCAAGTCAGCTTATTGTTATCTCAGGCCTTCGAGTTCAGGTTCACTTTCACTGCACTCACTAGCTTTGTTTTCAGATACAGCTAGCAGGTGGCTGTTTTTATGGAATCCACTCCTATAAGCTCATTGTACACAACGTCTCCAGCACCAAATGGCAGACTTGCTTGTAAACATAAAGAAACTTGAAGCAGCTAAAAGCCATATTTTCCCCCCTGGGAGTTGGTGGAGACCTAGAACTACAAGGAAAGTGGATATTGGAATTATGTTCATCAAGTGGTCAGAAACAACAGCTCCAAATGATTGATATTGCTTCTCAGGATTTGCAGAATATCTCATTAACCACGTTTGCAAAAAAATATTTAAATTTCAAATGATGTAGTACATCGGTGTTGTGCAGTCGCTCCAATTAGCCCCAAACTGAATTGCACTACTGATGTAATAATCAAAGAAAAAAATAATAATTCGTAGCTTGGCGCTGAAGTACTATGACTTTAAACCTGGTATATAACGGTAAATACTCTCTGAGAGCGACTAAGAATTCATTCCTTTTGCTGCTGTATATGTAATGAACTTCCTTCTGATTCCTCCTGAGAGCACAGCAGCTTGATGTGTTGAAGGAACCAAGCTGAGTCACTCTGCATTAATCTCCATACCAGCTCACTGGCAAAAAAAAAAGATGTCTATAAATGTTCCCAAGGTCTGGAAAGCTGGTCACCATGATAGCACACTGCAGTGTCACTCTCATCACCTTAAGTGGGTGGGAGAAGGTTACTCTGTATGGGTGTTTGTCTGTCTGCGTGTCAACTCCTGACATACAAGCTGACCGAAGTGACTGCCGGCCAGATGGACCCTGATGCGGACGGCTTGATCAAGTGGAGCGTTATCAGACCACCCACTCTGGCTGACATAAGCTGTGAGGGCTAAGCGTATTAGGAGGCAGGGGGTCCACGGGGACTATGGAGACACTTCAGAGTAATAAACTCATCAGGAGACAGACAGATACACCTGTTCACTACAGGGTGACTGAGACAGAGGTCGCGGCGAGGGAAGGGGAAGGAGGAGTGGATGGTGTAGTGCACAGACAGAAAGAGGGAGATAGCAGTTGAGGAGGGGGGCAGAGAGAGATAAAGAGGAAGAGACAGACACGCTTAGCCACAGAGGGTGAGACTGTGACCATCCCTGGAGTCAAAATCGCCTTAGACAAGACAAATTGAGCTGGCCTATTTGAGTCCAAGTCAAGCCAAACACCAAAGAGGAAACCTCAAATCCTGTTTTCAGATCCACAGTATCTTGAAATCAAAGTGACAAAGCTATTCAGGGGTGTTGTGGAGTAAAATAGACAGCATTAAGATTTTTGGGATAATTTTAAGATATGAGTCATTATGTCTGAAATTGCTTTTTAAAACAAAACCTTGAGCTATTACATCAAAAATATGAGACATGAGTGTTTTTTTAATAGAATTTTTACAGTGGTTTTGTAGCAGCTCAACTTTGATAGACACGGGCAGCTACACAGACTGGCAGCCATGTACGGTGAGAGGGAACAAAGATGAAAAAAGGCCAGACAAAGTGAGACGAGATGTAGAAAAGAGGGAGAGACAAATCCGCTCCCTGCACATACAGTAAACCCAATGCAAGACAAATATAGACACTCTACTAGGTCACCTATATAAAATTGGTCTGTAATTTTCAACAATCCTACAACACTTGTTCTTTATGAATTTCCAGAAATAATGCAGTGACCCATATGATTCTATCTCCTCTGTTTCAAAATCACTTTGACCTATTTTGATGTAAAGTAGTCCATGTTCTTACTCCTGCCCTTTATCATAAAAATGAATTAAGTAGATGAAACAGAAGAGCAAGTCAGGACATATGCTTTTACAATATAGAGATTATTCAGTGACATCCCAAAAAAAATACTGTATTCCTCCCACTGTAAGTACGAGGCTAGTGAGCAAACACTGCGTTAAATCTTATTATTTCTCATTTTTATTAGGTTACTTTAGGGGGTTAAGAGGTGATTGAAACCCAAGATAACTTAGTATTACATCCTTAAAATGTGAAACCCTGCTTCCTTCCCTTTTTATCTGTCACCGTTGCCCAACATCGGCAGATATTAAAACATGACTTCTGGTTTATTGTTTCAGTTTGTGGTGAGGTGTAGCAGATCAGGTGCTCATTCAATGATATTGAAAACCCGCTGTGCCCATTGTATCTTAATGGACACTCGCAAGTGACTGAAGTGACTAAACTGTTCTCCACCATTTACGCACATAGTGAAATGTCACCAATACACATCTTCAGAGTGTCTTAAATAACCATGTGTTTACTATTTAGCATTCTTGGAATGCTTGCACCTCTTGAGCTCACCCACGTTCTTAACAGAGCAGATGGTAGGTTTCAGCATGAAAAGATATAATGCCAGTCACTTGTCATGTGGAGAGGGACAAGGTCTGAGAGGCCATGGGATTTATTAGTGGTTTTTATTGCGGCTTGAAGTTGTCTTTGTTTCTCATCATTTTTGCTGATAAAACTGTGTTTTTACACAGACTTCTGTCTGCTTGAGCTGCTCACTATCCAAGTCAAAGGTTTTTAGTGGAAATAACAACATATTTTGCCTTTTCTATGCCCTGATGGTATGATATAAACACATAAATGCATACATCTTTAATTTTTAAGCACAGTGAATTGTAGAAATGAGGGATAAAACACAATTAAAAGTCAATATGTGGTCAAAAATGGGATAAAATCTTTCAGATCTCTGCTTATAATGAATTTTGGCCTGTCTATCATTCTCTTTATGACTCTCTTTGGTGACAGTTGCATTGTTTTTACTTTGATAATGTGTCCATATAATCGTGTTTTTTGTTGAAAGACACATCATGAGCAAAATAAGCAGCCAGCACTGTGACCGAGCATTTCCACCTCAAAACTGCAGTTTTCGGATGACAGTCTCAAAAACATAGATTCAGAGTATTGGGTTTTCATACAGAAAACCCAATGACCTAGTCCTGTCAACTCATGGGATGTTGATCTCTGTATTATTATTATTCCTCAGATAAATTTTCCAGTTTAAACATATATGGCCAAATTAAGCCAATTTCACAGCTTGCCATTGAGTTGCAGAGAGTAGCTTTTGCAATCGTAGTTGAGCTTGTGTGCTCAAGTTGCAGTGAGTGGGGGGTTTGGGTGGAGACTCAGGGACTTCATAGCCCAGAGAGGCAGAGTAACATCTAAAAGCATAATGGGACTGTTTTCATCAGGAAAAAAAACATTATATAGGTATCTTTAATATGCAAATGTGAGTATTTGAGGGGGTTAATCAATGACTGGAAAAGGACTTTAAGACCATTTCATATATCATGTCTGATACTTTTGTTTTGTGAACCACCAGTGCAAACACATGAATGCTATAGCACATTCCTATTGCTATCAACATCTTACTGTCATGGTCATGACAATATGAGAAACAACACCTGGAGGTGCATAACTCAAATTTGCAAAAGGAACATGTGAAAATGAACCTTTCATTAGATTTCTTAGTTTTACATTGTGAGCCTAATAGAAAAAAAACTTAATATCCTGCTAATAAGTGCTGATGAAAAGCTATTGTCTGTGTATTGTTTCTCAGGGGGCTCCTCTGTCACTTTGGTAAGCCCTTTATGCTGTCTAATAAACACCTGTTTGTTGGTTTAATTAATCTCTGTAATATTAATAAGCGAAACAACAGCTTTCCAGGGGAAGGAGTAAATGATCGTGTCACTATCATTGTCTCCCTAGTATTGTTTCTTCACCAGGTTGTGAAATTGCTCTATGAGAAAATAAAATGTTCTCAACTTGTTTTTTAAAAAAATCTGATTTAGATAATGTATGAAGCCAAGAGACAAAGATGATGGACTTTTCAAGTGTTTGACTTTTTCAGACAGAGGAAAGCCTGGAGAGAAAAGACAGTTGATGAGCAATTTTAATAAAGTAGGTAGTGATTAAAAATAGTGTAATGCGTCTTGGTGTGTCATTTGATGTTAGGCTAATATTTTAAAGCCCGTCCATGCCACAGGGCACGGCTGGCCTCATCTCCTTGTCTCAGCATGGTACCTGGCTCTGCAGGTGAAAGCAGAGATAATTGCACCTCAGGATGAATAAAAGTCGTTCTGCAGGTACCAGTATCCAGGGGCATGCCTCTCATTACTGCACCGACTTTCTGTGTCCAGTCTCACTTGGCTAAAGGGGATTTTGGCTCTTTATGACCAATAGGTGATGCTAAGAAGTCACAGAAGATAATTACAATTAATCTCTCTCACATGTTCTACCGGACAAGAAGGACATTTTTCCACTAAGAGCATGCTGTGAGCACCAATATAAGCATCCGACTCAACAGCTTCAATTAGATGTAGAGGTATAGGCCATCCATGTTATCTGCCCATGATAAACCACACCTGAAAATCCGTTCTTACTTGCGCTGCTGTGTACAAGCAGAGTATCAAAATGAACAAAAGCCTGTCACTGATGTGGCAGAGTCAGCCACACAGTGAGCATTGACCAGGAAATATTTCTTGGATTGTGAAAACAGGGTTGCCACAAACACACAACCAGGCAGACTGTGCTCGACCATTAAACGTGTTGTGTTCGATAGACTCACGAAAGGAAGCATTCATCACCTGTAGCCCATGTAAGGCAATCACTGTTCAGACACAGACACACAATGCACAGTTCATGTTGAGGAAGCCTTTTGTGTATCAACTTCTTTCAATAAATCATTGTTTACCTTGACATTTGATGCCACACCAGGTTAGTGAGCTGCTCTGTTGCAAAGACAGCAGCAGGGCAGGTCAGCATACAGGAAGGTAGATTCCTAAAGCTCAAACTGTAGAGAAGTGGGATAAACCTGAATTGGATGGGGTTTTGCTTTTCTGAAAGGATCAATGCATTGACATCTGACTTGGCATCCCAACTCTCCTCCTGATCCGGTTGTTTAAATGCAGGTTGGACACAGCTTATGCATTTGTGCATGAAAAGAATTTTTTGTTCATTTCTAAATGACATCCATTAAGATTTAAGGTCTCCATTTGCTATTCATCAAACCAAAACTTCATATGAATGCAAGTTTGATAAAAGCGTGCCCTCTTGCTGACATTCAAATGATGGTATTTTGTTTGACAACACTGTACTTTCAGCCTTGGAAATCGTCAACACAACGCCTAATTATGACAAGTTCATTTTAAGCAAATCTTTGCTTCCTGCAAAAAGAAGGTATTTAGTGGGGCACAATACAAGAAGAGACCATAAGAAATGGACAATAAAGAGCAGTGTGTGAAAGACAAACCCAAAATAAACTGAAAGTAAGCCTTTTTCAGGTCTTACTTTATGGGACAATTTTTTTTCTGCTTTTCACTTCGATTCAACGGTCTGAAATTAAATTGTAAGAAACTGCAGCTTCAACAGTCTCTTAGACACTGAAGGATTAACCTGTAAAATATACAGTGTATGGGGTCAAATGCAGGTTGAACTAACCTACAGTAAAGCAGATCATACCTGTATGGAGGAAAAGGATTAATATTTATAGCTTCTCACAGTCAGACTGCATAATATGTGGGCGCTGCAACTAATGTACAGTGCAACAGGATTGTGTCTTTAAAGAATGAAAGAGACAGATTTCCTTAAAAATGTAATTAATATGAAGGTCTCAGTTTTTGTGCTATCCTACGCAAAGAGCTTCTCATGCTGCGTTTACCTAGAAACGGCCATTTAATAGGCTGATAACATTCAAAGCAGGTGCTGCATTGGAAACCAGCTTTTCTCTAGTGCTGAACCACAGCAAAGTGAAGTAAACAATAAGGTGCTCCACTCCCTCTCCCTCTAACACGGTGAACAGTTGAACAGTGTAAAGACGAAGGGAGGCACAGATTCAGATGGCAACATGAAAAAAAATTTTTTTGTAGGAGACAAACAGGAGGAAAGTAAAAAACAACGGTGAAAGAGGTGACAGTGCTGCTGGAAAAACTCTCCATGTGTAAAAGTCAGCTCTGATTTTTTTTCTCTCTTTTTTTTTCTGACAGAGGTAGTAGAGAAAAAGAACACACTCAGGCTCCACATGTTCCATCGTCAAAGCTTAAATTTCTTTCTGGTAGAAGACTCTAACACTTTTTATTGCTAGAGGGGAAGGAGAAGTGGAATCAGAGTGTTAGGAAGGGAGGAAAAAAATTCAAAAATGGGTTAAATAGTGTAGGCATGAAGAGGCCGTCTCTCTCTTATTACCACCTGAAGAAAGGCCATTGCCATTAGATTGAAATTTAATTTACGAAATAGGGTTTTAATGCAGCTGTTCACCAGCAGCCCATTCCAAATACGCTTTCTGTCAGTGCATTTCCTGAGGGCCATTTAATTGGGCTAATGAAGAAAGCTGTTAATGGCTGGGTTTATCTCTGGCAGCGACGGTGACATTTTATCAAGGCAGGTGATTTTGCTGGCATTGTTTAAGCGCGGTGTGTAGCATTTCATAGTTTGAAAGGGAGAAAAAGCAAAAAAATGTTTGATTTTGGGGGAACAATGTGGTCTTCAAGAAAATGTGACAAGGGGCAGGACCCAGGTTCATTTAAAGTGCTAAAGGTTTGCCTCAATTACCTGCTTGTTTACTGTCAGATCCCGTGTGTCGTGAAGTTACTGCTAAAAGCGTGCATCACGGTCAAACACCCACCTTCCCTGCTGCTGTGTGATGCTGCAGGTGTTGTTTTTTAAGTCACAGGAAAGAGTCTGGCATGAAGGCAGCTATGGGGAGCAAACAGAAATTCAGTATTCATGTTTCTGTTACATCCAGCATTACATTAATTGACACTTGAATAACATTAGTACAATATCTGGACATCTGACAGGTTTCAGATCTGCCTTAGTCACATTAAAAGCTGTATTTTTGCAGATATATCACTATATTATGGAAAAGAACATCCGACATCCCCAGGAAACATCCGTGATTGCTTACAGATGATGCACTCCAATGCTAAATAAAGTCCAATAGATTGCCTATTTTATGAGGAAGAAGTGAAAGAAGTAAAATAGCCTCCATGAAGGTTGATTTGTGATGTTGTACAGCTCTGTGTGTGCATCTCGACTGACTAAAAACACCCAAAGTGAGGATTTCGAACTCTGCAGCTTCATTCTGTACAAGAATGTGAAAAAAAAATAAAAACAAAAAATCACTCCCGCTCACTGTGAAAACAAAACTGCTTGTAGCAGTACGTTCATGGGCTGTAATTGTCTTGTAATGTGCAACAACATATTCTTCCCCTCTGTTAAAGTAGATATTTTCTCAGTTTTGGGTTGCCACAGTCGCCCAAACAATGCATAGTTGTGCCTTAGTATCCGAGAGCAGACAGAAATATTTTCCACATATGTTGCTAATCATACACGGAAAATGTGACCAGCATCTGTGCCTAAATGTGCACCAGCGACAAGCTCACAGCGCTTCATCTGAGGCTTTATAATCCTAGGAATGCCCACATGACCGAGAGTTTAGAGGATGGTAGAAAGAGTGGACTTAAAATATGCATCACATTTGAATAGACACACAAACACACACACCCAGAAAGAGAGAGACAGAGGTAGAGAGATAGAGACAGTGATGTGACATTTACCTTCATCGGTTATCAACATCTTGACATTAGTACATCAAACCTGCTGTTTAATAATGAGCTTTGGTCGCCATCTGACTGAGCGAATCTGACACTCTTATCATTCCCTCCTGTCGGAGAGAAAGGTCAGTGGGAAAGTCAAAGAGGTTGAGACCCATGTTTATACATGGACGGACTACAAGATTATGCTGAACAATGCTGACATGCTGAAATAGCAGCACCAAATGAAAGGTTTGATTAAACTCGGACAAAACACAGTGGGCTCTGCTGATTTCTGGCATGTTTTCCTT
This sequence comes from Acanthochromis polyacanthus, assembly GCF_021347895.1. Lineage (NCBI taxonomy): Eukaryota > Metazoa > Chordata > Actinopteri > Pomacentridae > Acanthochromis > Acanthochromis polyacanthus. The sequence continues at coordinate 6,781,516 of NC_067114.1, read as the reverse complement.
GTTTTTGTGTTGACCCTGATGCACTTCTGGCATTGTCACTGGTCAGTTTATTTACATTCCCAGTTAGGCCTGCAATTAAAGACTATTTTCATTGTTGACTAATGGACACATTGTCTTAGTTACTTGTCTGGTCTGTAAAATGCCAGGAAATGGTATAAATAGAAATGCCCTTCACGGTATTCTGAAGTCCAAGGCGGAGTCCAACACACATTTCAAAAGACAGATGTTTTTTTTCCCACATAGGACAAATCAGAAAACCCTAAATCCATCCATCCATCCTTTCTCAATCCTATATAAAGCTAAAGGCGATCCTAGCTGACTTATAGTGAAAGGTGGGGCACACTCTGGACAGGTTGCCTCTCCATCACAGGGCTAACAGAGAAACAAACAACCACACAGACCCGTTCTTACACTTCCAGTCATGTTAAATTCACAACTTCTGTCACTATGCATACCTGAAGAAAACCCACACAGGCACAGCGAGAACATGCAACTTCACACAGGAAGGCCCCAACCCACCTTAATTTAAAAATCCTGCATCCTAAATAACCCAAACAGTTGCTAAATCCAAAAGAGTAGCTGAGTGGCTGAACATTTCAGTTCAGCTTCCACTAGGAAAGAACTCTTTATAGGAGTATTTCATTTGGCTCTTCTATTTGAAGCAGGAACTCAAGGTGAAATCAAGTTTTCCAACAATAATTTTTTACAAGTATAAGATTAGGTGAGATCTCATTGTCGCTTCCAGTACCTGCTGCAATCATCAGTTCCAAATCTCTTATAATTTCCCATCACACAATTTCCTGGGTAGGCTATTTAGAACTTTTAATTACATAGAAAAATGTTTAACACAATTACTGCTGCTTCTCAGGTGGCACAGCGCACCTGCATAGTAATGCAGGATTGTTACATAGACGCTCTATCCAGACACTGGTGCAGAGATGGATTTGTATTTATTTATTCATGTATTTTTGTGCCATAGAAATTCAGATTTAAGTCTGAAGCAGATTGCATACACTGTCCAATGAGTCAAGTTAACGCTTTTACACTTATGTATCTATGAATCTAATTTATGTTCCTCTTTTACGTTTTACTTTTTATGAATACATTTTGAATGAATTTCAAAATAAGAGGAGGGAATTCACTCAGTTAATTAATCAGTGAATTCCATCTCCACTGTGTTTGAACCTGTTGTGTGCCTTTTTGTCTTTTTTTTCCCGATGCTCCAACTGAAATTTTCAACCTGCTCCAACCAGCCAACCCCCCCATCCACCCACCCGCCCTGTCTCCATCCATCCAACCAAGCAAGCAACCCCTCCAACACATCTGTCAGTAAGCGTGCTCGACGCACCGTTTCCTTTATTGTAAACAACAATGAAGTGTGATATTTGAAAAAAGACAGCCTCAGCCACCGGTGAACTGCGAGCCACCAATCATTTGTAGTCTGTACCCAAAGCGGCTTTTGAATCCCTCCTTCTCTTCCCACCTCTTCAAATTCATTGGCTGCCGGAGGAGCAGCGACAATGTTTAATGCACCATGCGGTGTCCGGAGTTCAGTCAGTGAGAGGAAGCGCTTCTCTGTGCTTAGGGCTGTGTTACGTGCGGGAAATAGTAAATAACGACTCTGCGCGTATATGCGAAGTAAAAACCACCCATTTCCCCACCCTGACGGCTACAAGGAGAAGGAGAAGACAGAATGCGGCATTGTTGCTGACCAACCTCCGCTGTCTCTCTCTTGTGTGGACTTTGACGAGGACGTCGGGACAAGGACAAAAATGCCACTACGGGAATCAGAAACTCTCGGACGAGGAGAGGGACAGAAAAAAATCACCTTTTAAAAAAAATCACTTTGGATCTACCTTTTTTTAAAATTATTATTTTACTGCCACACATTTGGATTTTTTTCTTTTTTAAATCATAAAGCTGAACAGTTTCTCCTGACGAACGGTGACTCACTGCAGGCAGAAGGCGAGCCGCTGCATTCTAATCAGACAGCGGAGAGGACTTCAGCTCATTGACATTACAGTCATACTTTTCTGGAGCACTTTTTTTTTTATTTCCACTGCGCTGCACTGTAGCCTGCGTGTGCACATCGGAGGGCTTGTGGCTTTTTTCTCCCGCACACAGAGACAGGAGAGAAGGATTGGTTTTTTACCTATGCTGAAGTAAGGGGATGAAACTCTCCCTGAGCCCCGCTGGAACTGACTGTTTTCCTGTCTCTTTGTTTTTTATCCTGTTTATTTTAAGGACTATCATCCCAGCAGTTTCTGTCTTTTGGTAAGTTTAAATATTTGTCCGTCTTCCAAGCTGTTTGTTATTTCACATGCATCCCTGTGCATGCGGATGCAACAGCTTCTTCCAAGGACCGTTGAATCTCTCACAGAGAGAGAGAGACGGAGAAAAAAGAAAGCATCAGTGGAGAGAGAATTACACGGCTGTGGTGAGATGTTGGCAGCTCATTTTCTGAATTTTTATAAGGCTCATTTTAAATATCCGGATTATGCGGATTTGTTAATGCGTGTAAGAGGCTCATTTTATACACACTTATTCAAATAGCCGCCACAATAGGCCATCTCCAGTTGTACGTCTACAGTGGTAGCACATTATTAAAGTTGCCCTATTGCAGTTTCCCCATAATGCGTGAATGTGCCATTGTCAATCCTGAGTCAGGTCCAGTGCAAGTGCACATTAGAGATGGATTAAAAAACTGCATTCAGTTGTGTGGCTGTAATATTGCATGTGGTAAATAAGCTACATGAGGAATCATTATTTGCTCCGTGTATCTGGGCTGCGCTGAGTGTCTTCCCAAGGTTAACTAATTGACAAGCGTCCCCCATAATTGTGGAGATGAATTACACATGAGCCCTGTTTCATTTTTGGCTCAGAGGTGGATCTGATTTCTTCCTGGCAGAATGGACAGCGTAGCTCACTCTGTTTTCTTATCTGAATGAACACATATACATTATAACACATGCATTTTTTTCTCTCCTTCCCCTGTTTTCCCTTCTTAGGTGGCATGAGTGAACACTTACAATGACTATTCTGTTTGGAGACTGGATCGCGATTATTGCTCAGATGAGTCTGGGTGCTCAGCTGAATATAAATTAGGTGTTCAGCACCACAGATTGCTCGCAGAGGAGGAGAGCGACAAAGCAAAGACAATCCACAAAGACAAATGTCAAGGCCTCACATGATGAACAGGACTCTTTATTTAATCCCGAATAATAGAAATACCAAATTTGAACAAGATATCAACAGGTCAACGGAGGCGTAAACACAACACAGACTGTAGCAGCTTTTACTGAGTGGAGATGTATCTTTCGATTTTCTTTTTCCTGCTCTTGTGGGCTCAAGCCCTGACATTGAAAAACTTGAATTACTCTGTCCCGGAGGAACAGGGTCCGGGGACGGTGATTGGGAACATAGCCAAAGATGCCAGACTTGGGCTCGAACAAACTGGGCAGGGAGGACAGGGTAAGAAAGCCAACTTCAGGGTTCTGGAGAACTCAGCCCCGCATCTCATCGACGTGGACCCCCAAAGCGGACTGCTGTACACAAAGCAGCGCATCGACAGGGAAACATTGTGTAAGAGAAACCCCAAGTGCCAGCTCTCCATGGAGGTGTTTGCCAATGACAAGGAGATATGTATGATCAAAATAGATATTCAGGACATTAACGACAACTCACCTACGTTCCCTTCTGATCAGATTGATATTGACATTTCAGAAAATGCAGTGCCAGGAACACGCTTTCCCCTGACCAGCGCGCATGACCCAGATGCAGGGGAAAACGGCCTGAAAACCTATCAAATAACGCGCGATGACTACAATCTCTTTTCCTTGGAGGTAAAATCCCGTGGGGACGGGACTAAATTCCCAGAATTAGTTATCCAACGACCACTGGACCGAGAAGAGCGAAGCCATCACACTCTTATTTTATCAGCTACTGATGGTGGGGAATATCCTCGGTCAGGTACCATGCAGATAAATGTCAAAGTTATTGATTCCAATGATAACAGCCCCGTATTTGATCAGCCCTCGTATGTTGTGGAAATTCCTGAAAATTCTCCTCCTGGTAAAGTGTTGATTGATTTAAATGCCACTGATCCTGATGAGGGAAACAATGGACAAGTAGTCTATTCTTTTAGTGGCTATGCACCAGAGAGAATCCGGGAGCTCTTCTCCATAGATTCCAGAACAGGAGTCATAAAGATTCAGGGGGAAATTGACTACGAGGAGAGCCCAGTTATTGAGATTGACGTCCAGGCAAAGGATCTAGGTCCTAACCCAATCCCAGGCCATTGTAAAGTCAGTGTTAAAGTGCTTGACAGGAATGATAACTGGCCATCTATAGGCTTTGTGTCTGTGAGACAGGGAGCCATCAGTGAGGCAGCACCTCCGGGCACTGTCATTGCTCTCGTCCGTGTCACAGACAAGGACTCAGGCAGGAATGGGCAGCTTCAGTGCAGAGTGCTTGGTAATGTCCCTTTCAAACTTGAGGAGAACTATGACAACTTCTACACAGTGGTGACAGACAGGCCCTTGGACAGGGAAGTGCAGGATGAGTACAATGTCACCATCGTCGCCAAAGACAATGGCATTCCTCCTCTAAACTCCACAAAATCCTTCACCGTAAAAATTCTGGATGAGAATGACAATGTTCCTCGCTTTACCAAGTCAGTCTACCTTCTGCAGATCCCAGAGAACAACATCCCTGGAGAGTACCTAGGCTCAGTTCTGGCACATGACCCAGACCTCGGCCAGAATGGCACAGTGTACTACAGCATAATCAACTCCAATGTCAGTGGGGGAGATGTCAACACCTATGTTAATGTGAATGCTGCTAATGGAGCCATCTATGCTGTGAGATCTTTTAACTATGAACAAATAAAGTACTTTGACTTTAAGGTTCTTGCTAAAGATGCAGGGTCTCCACACCTAGAGAGCAATGCTACGGTGCGCATCAGTGTTCTGGACGTCAATGACAATATCCCTGTTATAGTTTTGCCTCTTCTGCAGAATGATACAGCTGAAATCCACGTTCCACGCAATGTTGGTGTTGGCTACATTGTTACCACGGTGAGGGCAGTAGATAATGACTACGGCGAGAGTGGGAGACTCACCTATGAGATCTCAGATGGCAATGAGGAGCACCTCTTTGAGATCGATCCAGTGACTGGGGACGTGCGAACGGCTCACCCGTTCTGGGACGATGTGAGCCCCATCGTGGAGCTGATCATTCGCGTATCGGACCACGGCAAGCCGACTCTAACTGCTGCCGCCAGACTCATCATCAAGGCCTCCAACGGACGCCCTCCTGATGGACTGCCACACATGAAGGACAATCAGAACTGGGACATGTCTCTGCCTCTTATCGTAACTCTGAGCATCATATCCATAATGCTCCTGGCCGCCATGGTGACCATAGCTATCAAGTGCAAGCGGGAAAACAAGGAGATTCGTACTTATAACTGTCGCATTGCAGAGTACTCGCACCCTCAGCTGGGGAAAGGCAAGAAGAAGAAGATTAACAAGAACGACATCATGCTGGTGCAGAGCGAGGTGGAGGAGCGGGATGCCATGAATGTGATGAATGTGGTAAGCAGCCCTTCCTTGGCCACCTCTCCCATGTACTTTGACTACCAGACACGCCTGCCACTCAGCTCACCAAGGTCAGAGGTCATGTACCTCAAGCCCACTGCCAATAACCTCAGCGTGCCCCAAGGCCACGTGGGATGCCACACCAGCTTCACAGGCCCAGTCACCAGCACTACAGACACACCTACTAACCGCATGTCCATCATACAGGTAAGAGAAATTGCACTCTTCTCCTTCACTGTTATGCCACCGCTTGCACGTCACAAACCTCAGAAAGCTCCCATTTTCTCTATCAGCATTTGACCTTTTTTTCATAAAATGAAAGAAAAAAAGAAGACAAGGACAGACAGAGGCAGAGAGGCCCAGGAGCACTGAGAGAAAGAGAAGAAAGGGAGGGGTGAGCATTAGAAGGATTAAACAGTCATTCTGGTGCTCTCATAGAACAGAGCCAGTGACATCAACACAAATCAGTTGTGCTTGAAATATGTCACGGCAGGCTTTTGAAATCAGTTTATATGTAGAAAATTTTCATTAATCACTCAGTGACTGTCATTTCATTCCTCTGGAATAAAGAATTTAGCCTGTGGCAGAGTTTCAAGCAGGTATGTGCTACCAGTAGGACCAGTGCCATTTTAAAGCGACCTGCAACTACTACTGTTTTTATCATCAGTGAATCTGTTCCTTATTCACCTGATCAATCGATCTGTTGTGTTTTTACAGTGTCAGAAAATGGTGTAAAATGTGTTTTAGCGTTTCCCAAAGCTTAAGATGACATCCTGTTTCTTGGAACTGTACTTAAATCCTTTCAATTGATTATCAAAATAGTTGATTAATTTATTAATTGACGGATAATTCATTAATCAAATAATTATTGAAGCTCTAATTTTAAGACTTTACAACTATTCCACAGATGTTTTCATTATTTTTTTTCGTCCTGTTTACCTGTATATTATATTAATATACATCTACAGTAAAATTAATCCAAGCAGTGCCTGGTGCTTGCTTGGTATGCCATGTTATTCTATGGCTGTTCATGGTTTATTCTCGCAACTTTAATTCCTAGAGATTAGTAGATTATACTTATTTTCACGGCTACTTTGTAGGTCTTTGTGAGGAGTACTTTGCTGTATAAGCCTCTAACGTGATAACTTCTCTATGTCTTTGGCCTTAAGCCCATTAAAAGTCTGTCGTGTCAGACAAGGATTAAAGCCTGCTTAAGACAGTGGTATGTAACACTGTGGATAATGGACAGAGTTAGCCCTTATTGTTTTGTTTACTTTTTCCCAGTCTTTCTGTCAGACGTTTCTTTATGTTAAATGGGAGTTTCTTCCCCCTCACTGACGCCAAGTGCTTGTTTATAGGGGGAATAGTCTGGTTTCTCTTGATAGTGCTGTATGGTCTCAGTGCTCTAATGTAGAGTTGTCCGAGATGACAAATGTTATGATTTTTATGATCTACTTTATAAATTAACTAGTATTGGATATGGATCATCCACTTCACATCTGCCTCAATGAACAATGAAACATCAGTGGACGGCTACTATCCCTGCGCTGGAAGACCGAAAGATTTAAGAAATCTTTCTTGCCATCAGCAGTCAGGCTATTCAATTCAAAATTAAACAGATAAGAACCCTGACAACTGAATTTCCCTTCGGTGATGAATAAAGTGATTCTGATTCTGATTGAATTGAAATAACGAACACAAATATAATGTTTCTTGTACAATGTGGTGACGGTAACAAAGACTCTACAGCAACTTTTATCCTTTCTTTGTTCTATCTTTGGCCTGTTATTTTTGAGAGGGACATTCTTTCCACTTCCATCCCGATGGACTTTAACTATAGTGTCAAGTGCTGTGCTATCTGTTGTGTCCCTCTATTTTCACCGGACGTTGATGTGACTGTTATCAGATGTGACGCGTTCCCACCAGGGAGGAAGGCCACTGTCTGTTGTTCTCAGTCTTGGCCCTGTTTCTATTATGAACCAGCTGCATAGGGCAAAGGTCAGCACAAAAGACCGTTAAGGCTTCCTCATCACAGGGACAAAATAATTGCTGGTGCATTCTGCAGGCTCTTTCTCTGCTAATGTAGTGATGATGAATTGGACTGTGTGAGGCTGCCGTGCACCCATTTTGTGCACTTCCTTTTCTCCTTTCCCTTCAGACCGTCAAAGGGAGCACAAGCAGGAGCACGAACAACACATTCCTTAGTGTCTTGTTTACAGAGGGTCCCCTTGATGCATCAGGCGTGCAGGGTGCTATATTGTATTATTCAACAGAAACCTGTGTAGAGGGAGATGGCCTGAGGCATTAAGTTTCTTCAGAAGCTGTACAGAGGCATATCACTTTCCTCCCTCCTCCCCACTCCATCCTCCTCTCTCCGTTCATGTGGACAGTAAGTAACCTGAGTCAGGAGAGTGGCTATGGGAAAAATATCAGGAAACGAAGACAGAATTCCCCACCCATCGATCCCAAGGCCTTTCAGCCCATCTGTCACTACAGTTGCCACAGAGGAGAGGCTAAATAGGAAAAATAAATAAAGAGATGGATAAAGTGGGAGAGCATATCGCCTGCCCAGTCAGTTTTACAAGGGCACCTTAGTGCTGCTGTCTTCATCTGCACCTAGTAGAGTCACTGTAGTTGTCTGCAACTCCTAGTCTTTCTCCATGCTGCTGCTGGCCTCTAATGATGTTTTATAGTGGTGCACTGGCAGACAGACTGGGCTGGGTCTCTAGCTGGGAGAGGGGAATAATATGAACATATCAGCCGAGCTCTGCTGCCCTTATCATTGTCACCACCATACCAGCAACTGGCCCAGTGGAGAGCTTCATTTCATTTGTAAAGAGAATTCCTAGGATAAGGAGATGGATGATACGTAATGATGCCTAATTCCGCTTAAGGCGTTGAAGGGAATTACTTAGTGTGGAATCAAGGTTAAAACCAATCTGCAGTCGAATTCCTCAGTGCTCAGGAAGGAGGGATTGCAGTAACTCGCTCCACAGAGTTAGACTGCGCCCACTCTGTCTTGATTACGTTTTAGGATTTTGTTGCACATTATGTTTAGCTTCAGCAGTGGTGCCAAGTTGTGGCCCACTGACTGGTTGAGACGAGCCTCTGTCGCTCTCTTGCTGCTTTTCGAGAATCTGACCTCATTGCGAACAAACATTCAGAGATTCCTGTGCCATTACTTTCGAATGGCCCATAATTTATCATACTGATTTGTTTTGATAAGTTTTGAGTGTTGTAATTTGATTCACCATAAAACTCTAATTAAAAAGCAGCCTGTCTCGCTGGGATACTGTCTATGTTAATAAGGTGCAAGTGGTGCAAAGGCAAAGGGGGTGTCTGCAAGGCTTTAATGGCTGCCTTTAGGTGGCGGCATTCTGCCTTGTGTACTGTGGCATTGAGATGAGGTTGGCAAGGAGAAAAGGGGCTCCAGTCTCTGCTGACTTGACATTGTCAGTTGGTTAGAAGGCTCCTACAGCTCTCTAATTAAAAAATATGCACATCAATACAGGAAATGTAGTATCTTTCTTCTGGACTGATCAGTCTCACAGTATTTTACTGTAGTTGTTATGAATGCAAATCACCGAATTTATCAACACACGGTTAATGATATATAAAATTTGCTAAATTTCACTACATATAGATTTGGACAAAAAAACCCAAAACATTTTGCCAGCTTAAAATCAGCACCAGTTTTGGAATGGTTTCTCAAAATGACTGGTAGCTCTAATCCTATTCAGTGAATTTAAAGATTGCTGAAAAAAGCTTTTAAGAGGTGTGACTGTGATCATTTAAGCAGCGTGTAGACTGTACAGGAGAGACAATTTTCGCTCCTTTGATCTGTTTAGGTTGAGCATATGCATGCCAACAATATAGCTGGAGCAGATGTTGAAAATGGATGCTTCGAGGAATGGTCTTACTCTGCATAATTTAGGGAGATTGTGTATGTGTGTGTGTGTGTGTGTGTGTGTGGATGTGGGTGTAACGTCATTGTGTATTCCAGGCATGTGATTTAAGCCTTTAGCTGGCAGACTCCGTGACAGAGCCCCTCTCTTTTATGAGCGTGACAATCTTGCATTTGTCCGAACCTTGAAACACCCTTCCTCCAAGAGACGCACACACTTGCACACACAAACACACAGATGCACATGTAGCCGGGCTTGGGCTGTTTTTGAGGATTCCACCGAAAAGCCTTATCAAAGCCTCCTCTGTATATTGTATTGAAATTGCTCCCACACTTCAGTGGCCACTGAGGCAATGAATAGAAAAACACTCTTTATTTCATTTCTATTCCTTCATCTTTAGATAACTGCTTTCCTCTGGAGCTTTCTATGGAACAAGTTTGGTAGACCTGTATATATTGAAACCTGCTTGCAGAGAGGATTGAGCAGCTCAGCAAGTAGGAGCACAAACAGGCATTTATAGGAAATGGGGGGACAGTTCAAAAAACCATTTGTAATTTGTGTACATTTGTACCCCAGCTGAGCCTCTGAGTCACTAGGTCAGATTTGTTTTATTTGCGCTTGTGAGTGTATAAAAAAAATCTCAGTTTGCCTTGGGGTATATCTTCATATTTCCACAAATAAACCTGCTGCTACTGTACATAACACTACATGCCGAAATTCTGAATTATTAATAGGCAGTTTTATTTTTCTTCATCTCCCCCAAAGCTCATATGATAGATACAACTGAGAGGAAGTGTAGTCAGACCACAAAGTGTTGCTCTAGGGAACGCCAGAAAATTATGTTATCTCTGTTTAAACAAAACTGAAAAATTTGGCATTGAGTGTGTTGTTTATTAGCTCCTGTTGCTGGTACTTTATTGGTGGTATTTGCAGAGATTCTTGTTTCAATACACATGCATCAAAGTGTCTTGAAGCTGTAGCAGCTGTGTAACACAGCAGAAAACAGCAGCTATATTTGCATCGTCTGTCATTAATAAATCATAAAGTTTAACAAATCAGAGGAAAGCGGAAGATGTCACGATAAACATCGGAGGTCTCTGGCTACACATTTGTGAACATAGGCAGAAGAGGAGGGCAGAACACAGGATAGGTGGGAAACAGAAGCTACTTACTTACTGATACGAGAAGAGTCTGAGCATTCATTTACTTGCCTTGGGTCTGATTGCATTGTGAGGCAGCATGAGAGAAAGTAGAGACGACTGGAGTAACCTCTCAAAGCTTGCTCTTTTTTTTCCTACTCCCCCCATGGCAATGACATTATCAAGTTTTAGAAGAGATAAAAATTAAGGAAATTTGTTCTGGTGGTAATGCGCACCACCAATGTCTTTATCTTCCCACTCACTTTTTTTTAAAAACTTTTTGGCCAGTATTTTCATGCAAAACACTGAACAGAGGCTAAAAACTCAATCGTGCAATTGTTCAAAGATGTATGCGGTTAATAGTTCATTACATATATAGATATTCTGTGAAAAAATTCTTGAAATTTATGGCTGCCGTGGAAGTGAATGTTTTATTTATTGCGAATTTTAAAAAAAATTCAACTAACCCTGCTAAATAATTGAAATGTAGGCCCCTGACTATGTTCACAACTACACACAATTTCCCCGTGTAACTTGAAGCAAACTCCAGTCCAGTCAGACAGTGGACAGAAATGTGTGTATATATAAGGACAATAATATATGTAAAGAGTGTATTAGTTTCGTCAGCCACTAGAAGTCTGTTCAGCCTTCTGCTTTGTTTTCATATGTACATAGCACATAGCTGTGCTGTGTAACGTCATTATTTTAACAGACCTCCCAAAACTGACATTGCAGGGTAACAAAGGAATTCTATTTGTCGTAAGTGTAGAGAAAGAGACAGGATATGAGAACACAAGTTGACCTCCGTGATAGCCAGATTGGCCGGACACATTAAACCAATTTACTTGGTTTAGTAGGAAGCAGCCTATTGGAGATGACATGGGCATGATAATAAGACTGTGGCTTGTCAAGAGACATTCGCTCTTGTGCTATTGTGTTTTTGTGTATGCCTCGATGTCTGTGTGATAAAGGGGAAGTGGATGATCAGGACTCCTCTTCCTAATTCACTGACGCCGGAACTTGAGAATAGCATGTCATTCTGTTTAGTAGCCAGGGCCGTCAATTTGCTTGGTTTACTTTCCATAGGCAGGCTCGCAACTCTTATGTGCCTCATTAATCACTTGCCTGTTGTATTTTTACAAAGCTACCATGCCCACGACTGCTCTTACTTTTGTCAACTGTCATTTTAGCTCCTTTGTGGCTATTTTCCTGTGTGACAATGTGACTTGTTTTTCCTGACCCTGTTGATATAACCAGTTGCCCATATTTCTATTACCCTGCAGGTGCACGCCTACGCTGGATGGATCTGTACATTTTGTACCTGACCATCCTTCTACTATGGTGTATTTTCTTTTTAATATCAACCCTTGCAATACAAAAAGAAAAAGAAGATTCTGACAAAAAAAACCAAAAATCCGTGCATGCCCCCAGTTGCCTTAGTGCTGCTGGCATTGTGCTCAAACAAGTCAGGCACAAGGAGCCAACCTAGCATTAACAGAGGTCGCAAAAACAAGAGAACAAAACATAACCTTCACAGTGGAGGAATCCAAGATTCAGCGACCATGTGTCTGCAAGAGTGTGTGCGTACATGGACTCACACTCGCGCACCATTGCTACCACCAGCTGTGCTCTGAAGCACCGGTCTTGCTGGTTCCCTCAGATTGGAATGGGCTTCCCTGTCGGGGCCGCCTGCCCCCTGAAGGCTCTTAGATCCCTCCTGGGGTCTTTAGACTTCAAGCAGCAGGGCGCCGGAGCTGCAGCAATAGATGGGCATAGATAGGAGTGACCACACAGTAATGTGCAGCAAAATGCACAGCCCACAGAAGGCTGCATAGGTGTGTGTGGCATGATGATGTATTCTTTGAACTGGCAGCAGTCGGGTCTCCTTGCTGTAAATCAAACACTTTCAAAGTCAAACAAAGTAGAACTCGCTCTGTTGTGTCTTGGCACCGGTCCAGCCTCAGAGAGCTTTTATTTCTGCCACATCTTCCTTCGCTGTGCTCCCTAGGCATGTGCTGTAGAAACAACACGCAGCTCAAAGAATGAGTTATGTGAATCTGTTCTCACCTTCTATCTCATTAGTATAAGAGAAATGATTTATCCCTCTCTGCCTGAATCTCTCTCTCCTTGTCCTTGCCTTTTACAGTTCAGCACTTCTTCAGCTCCATCAGTAATATGATTAATTGATTGGAGGGATATACCATGAATACCATCTCATTTACTTTAATTTCACCTAACTACATGTCAAAACAAGCCGTAATAAAATGACTTCTTCTCTCTACAATCACGGGAGTACGTTGCAGTAGCCCAATCAGGAAATTGCAATTTTGCGTTTGCAATTTGAGCGGTACTTTTCTAAAGAGTGTAACCCTGCCAGTGTGTGTTTGTGTGTTTGAGAAAGTCTGACACTCTAATAGGAGAGATCCCACTGTCTCCTCTGTTCCTGCTTATATCTGTAGCACAGTTTGAAATCTGACTCCCATGTCTAAAGCCCTGTGTGTGTCTGAGGGGAATTGACAGCCACTGTGTTTTGCAATGGCTGTTATGTGTTTGCGGCAACAGAGGCGAATGAGTCGGCACTCTCAGATGTTATTGCCTAAACAAAAGGCCCACTAAGTGGTGGGCACACAAGATTTGTCGTCAAACGTTGACTGTGTCTGCTCTTCGGGGTAGCACTGGCAACGCCGAGTGCTAATGGCGTATTGAAAATGGTATATTTGGCCGGTCTCATCTTTTTCTATTGTACTACACAGATGTACTCAATTGGCCCCTCACTGGGTTTATGTCTTAGAGAGAAATGTTTTTTGGGGCCTTTAGCATTCAGATCAATTGCTGGTTTGCTCCGTTTGTTATTGATTTTTGCTCTGTTTGGTACTGAAATACTGTTTTTCATTATCTATTGCTCTGAGCATTGTTTAGTAAAAAAGAACTAGTGCCTGCTCTCTCTCTTCACGGCTTTCCCCTGCTCTTGCTGCGACTCACACTTTCGGATTCCCTTTTCTTTTTCTCTGCTCTTGTCATCTCAGATAAGCGTTGCAATTGCTCATGTTACTGACGACCCAAGCCAAATTCATAATGATGAGATTATCTTGTCAACAGTACAGGGTGTATATGTCTACTGTATTGATCTGTGCGCAGTCCTAATAAATAAAGTACCACGATGGAAGCGTTGGCTCAATGATAACTCTGAACAGATCTTGCTATTTATACACTCTCAACACTGCTCAGATGATGAATGGAACTTTTTCCTTTTCCTCCTGTTTCTTTTTTCCTCCTGTCTCGTCTCTCCTCTCCTCTCCTCTCCTCTCCTCTCCTCTCCTCTCCTCTCCTCTCCTCTCCTCTCCTCTCCTCTCCTCTCCTCTCCTCTCCTCTCCTCTCCTCTCCTCTCCTCTCTGAGGTCACGTCGACATGCTGAGTCGATGTACTCCCAGATGGAGAGACATGGGTGCTGCTCTGGGAGGAACCAGTCAAATAGAATGCAAGGGAGGGAGAGTGGGGAGGAAACAAATTATCAGCGCCGGAGCCAGGGCCTGTGTGTGCATGTGTGTGTGCGCGTGTGCATGTCTCTTTAAATGACTGAGGTTTGAAGGGGAGTTTATCTATGCATTTGAAGAGAAGGTCAGCAGGGTTTAGAGCCTGAGATTATGTGTGATTGTTTCTTCTGTGGGCTAGCTGATTAATGCTAAAGCTGGTCTGACAGATTCTTAATGCACCATAGACACACTTAAAAGAGACGGAAAGGAACCGCTGTCCAACCAAGCATTATCCCAAAGCCTTTTCTGTCAGCCTTTACCCAGGTGTACGGACAATATCCTTCCTGTCTTCCATTCCTTCTTTTTCTGGCTCACGCTCCACTAAGACACCCCACCCCCAATGACCTGATACATATACAGTAGATAGGTCACCTTGAAGTGAAACATAGCCCATCTGCTGCGTGTGTGTCGGGTTTGTGTGTGTACAGCAACAGAGAGGGAGAACCCAGGTGTGTGTATGTGCACTTGTGCATTTATTGATATTAGACATATGAGCGCATTCTGTGTCTGTATTTGTGTGTTTATATATCCGTGTCTGGCCTCGGGCTTTGGGGAAATATCTAAAATCCTTTCATCCACAGAATGGCTCTTCCTCCATCAATTCAAACGGAATAATTTTGTACTTTAATGTTTCTGTTCACAAGCTCACAGCTTTCTTGTTAACCTGCAAACTAGGCCACAATTTCTGTATAGTTTGTTTCAACATGAAATTATGAAAAGCTTGTTTTTTTTTAAATTTTTCTTAGTAATACTTAATACATGTACAAGAAAAGAGGACCTAATAATATTGGTTGGAAAATGCTAAAGTGTAAGCGCGCTAAACTCACATGCTGGCTCACCATAAATGACAAACATGATTATGGAGATATTACCCCAGTCTTTGAAGGATGCACACTTTGGTTGTGTTTATTTTATGAATGCCTCTTTGCATTCTGATTTGTTTTAATCATATTTTTGCATTCTGTGGTCAGTACTTGCATAAGCCTCATTATCTGAACAGCGAAAACATGGTAGATATTACAAAACAATTCAATTTTCTTCTTTAATCTTGATTTTGTGTTATAATTGCTGCTTTTATTGGAAGCAGAATTGCATATTAAGTATTCAGTAGTGCCTCAGTTTGATTGTGTGCATAGTGAAACCTAGTTAAAAAATAAAAATAAAACTATGTGAGTAGTTTTACAGGGCATTTCAAGTAAACCCAAGTGTTACCATCAGCTGGACAAAGACACACGATATTCTCTGGTTATACAGAAAGTGACTAGGAACAGGTTATTTCAGTCTCCTTTGTGTGGAATTGAAGGAACCAGTTTAGTGTTTTTCCTTATTTGCTTCCTTGAAAAAGAGTTAGAGGATAGTATACCACTCTTAAATATTATACTGTATATCTGAGAGTAATTTAAATATAACAAACTCCATCTGTTGGCATGTCTTAAAGGTACCATGTGTCGCAGTTTCCATACATTAATTTCTTGGGTTGCAATTTCCATACATTAATTCAAGTTTTATTGCCAATGCATGAATGTAAGTTGGAAAATGAGATCTTACTTGACTTTTTCCTTTGCCTGTGACACCCTGTGGACCTTTTTCTATGTAAATAACTTGGGATGATGTGAATTTATGCTCTCTCTCAAGTGCCACCTCAGCTCTTCTACAGCACCAACAGTGTAAAACCTTCTCTAACAGGAGCTTAGAATTGGATTCTACCAATGTCATCAAATGACTAAAAAAAAACACACAAAAAAACCCCAGTATTATTTTGTGGGAAGTGGAAATGTGATCAATGTCCGGAGTGGGTCAGTATCAGCAGGGCAGTGGACTTGTGGAGGCGCCGTAAAACATAATAATGAAAACCAGTCTTCACACTGTATTTTGGCATGCAATTTTAACAATCTCATCTATTTACAGGATGCTGGTTACACCTATTTACTAGTAACAGACACTTTGTTTTCACATTCAGCGTTGTCTTTGTCACATCGCTGTTTTGCCCGATGCCCAGGATGCTCGATCGCACCCACCTTTGAGCACGAGTAACTAAATAACAGTAGCTTAACAACATTTTGTGTTATTAATAACAAGGATGTAATGTAATATGCTATATCTAGACATCTGTATTTCTGTCTTAATTATTTCTAGGCTTGTTGTCTTGTTACCCTAAGGTTCATATTAAATGCACTCAGAAAGAATGTGAGTGCATTATTGCTTTAACATGTTGTTTTAAGTCGAGGCTTCTTGTTCAGTTGTTCTGTTACGTCTGTGCTAGAACTAATGATTTAAGTAACATGCGTGGCCTCCATAGGTGCAGTGGGTCACCTCTGAACAGCTTTGGATTTTTGGGCTGAGTTGGCTTGGGATTAATGAGGGCAAAAGAAGGTCAGTGCTGACTCAAGACTTCAGTTAGCCGCACAGCTATTGTAACTATTGATGAGTATGTACTGAATGATTAGGAGCTCACACACCAAGATCATATCCTGCAACCTTTCTTCTCTTTAATGCTCTCCTCATAGTTTCAAAGGTGTATAAATGATTGAACATCAAGTAGATTTCTCTCCTTCCCATTCCTTATTCGCTTTTCCCCCAAAGTTTACATATTTTCCTTAATCAATAATCATAAGACGGTTCCCAGCTGTAAGCTACACAGGCCAGCTGGTTAAATGTGTCTACACAAAATGTCTCAAGTAGTGAGGGAAAAACAACACTGCTATTTTAGAGAGCTGGCGAACTGCTGCGTTAGGAGTTTTGTGTGTTGGAATAAATATCTATGCCAAAAGCTACATTTATCATTTACTCCTGGGGCTAAACTGCCACAGATGTGGATTGTGTTGATGGGAGTACAAACACACTGTGTTGTCTCGCCCCTCCTCTTCAGTGCAGAAAGTTTCGTCTGAGTTGTGTGCAGGGATGGCAGCAGAGACTGAATTGGCTGCTGAATTGTTGTCAGTGGTGTTTATAAAAGATAATGCTGGTAGGAGCTGCGTACATACAAAATTAATATTGCAGACGATAGCTATGAATATAACAAGGGCTGTAATTTTTGAGTAAGCAGATTCTTTCTTGCCCTTTTTAACTGTGGACCAGTTGTGAAAACAGAAAGGACATCACAACTTGTTCCAGTCAGATTCTTTTTGGTCCGGAGGACTGTGATTTACAGCAATTTTATTTCATGTTCAGATCCTGTGTAATTATTTTTTGGTTTGGTATCATGTTGACTGCCAGCGCCTGAACACACTGCCTCATTAAATTGCACTGCACTAAGGTGAGACTGCACTTAATAGCACTGGCTCAGTAATAGCATATACATACACACACACACACACACACACACACACACACACACACACACACACACACACACACACACACACACACACACACACACACACACACACACACACACACACAGTCAGCAGTTCACACATTTATGCAATTACATATACATACCAGTAAAAATAAATAGTGCCCTGAAAGTAATTTGGCTTGTTTTAGGATGCCATCACACAACAATAAAGTCACTTAAGCTGATTCAAGTGGCTCACTCACTAGTTAATAAGTGTGTTCCTTCACTACTGGGACCACACACACACACACACACACACACACACACATCCATATACAGATACCCTCACACATGAAGACACCAATTCCCTGGTCTGGTAGAAGAGGATTATGACAGACTTCTCACTCAGTTCCAAAACCCCAGGGTCAGTCATATGAATTCGCTCAATTTGAATTTACTTTGCAGCTTGTTAGGATATGAATGGTGCCAATGCAACCCTCATGAAGCTGGAATTAATTTTGCTGCTGGAATATCTCGCTCACATGGCATTTTAGTGATCACACGTTCAACTTGCCTAAAGACAGATGCACAGCAGCTGGTGAGCAGACAGAGTGAATTTGCAATACTGTATTGTTGGAGCTCGTTGCTTCTTTTGATGTTAAAAACAACATCAGAGAGTTATTTTTCATGTATGTTTTTGTTTGAAAATGTAATTAAGAGATGACTTACATTTCCAAAAAATGAGTAAAAAGACGATTATTAGGATAGAATTTGCAGTAAAAAACACAAAACAAAAACTCATTCATATGGTTGGGATATGTGAACAAATTGTCACCAAACCAGTTTGCAGCAAAGATTGCATTTAGTAGTGGTGGAGACAGTAGGGGTTGACAGATATGGTTTTTCTAGGGCTACTATCGATACCGATTATTAGTAATCATGGAGACCAGTAGCCAATATTTGGAATCGATACACATTTGCAGTAGGAATCAAAATCTTGGTGCCAAACTTAAGAATAACACAAACTCTGACAATCCACTTCATTGAAATGCCTTGGTTTACTGATGTTTTATAAATGCTTGATTAAAAGAAAACTTATCAACATTTGTCCTTCAGTGTTGGTTGGCTTTCACTCATAATGTGAATCCAATCAGATGCTGTGATTCAAGACCACAAACCAGAGCCATGTTAGCGCATGTTTAAACTCACCTGTTTTGCTGAGAAGTGGTTCAACAGACATATCAATAGCGATTATCAGAAAATTTCTGAATGTCAGATGTGATAATCAGCCATCTAGATGATAAAATGACCGCTAGGAGAGAATGTAGGAAAACAAAGCTCCTGATTTCACAAATTATCTGTACTACTTACTGCAAATAAACTTGTACAGTATACATTCGTACACAGAGAAAAAGAAACAGCCTTGAAGTATATGTCAAGCCTCTGGATGTCTAGTATCTGTCTAGTAGTAAAAGTATTCATTGATAATCATTTATGTTAATCTAAATATATGTAATATAAGAGTATGTTCTCCTGAACAGAATGTGGATATTTTTTGCTCAAATTCTTTTATTTTGTCATAAAAAGTATGTTATTTTGTGACTGAAACACTCATCTAGACTCCCATTTGTTTGATTTCATAGTACAGGTGCATTGTAAAATGGGTCACAGTCAAATTGGTTTTATTTACTCCCATTTAGCAAAAGAAGTTGACAGTTTGCCACACTTTCGAGCCTCAGTTGTGTGTTTCCAATGTGGCAGATTATTGTAATCTTTACCCGAGGGGATGTTGGTCAACATTAGAATGGTTTATGGGTAATGTTCTTTTTGGCTAGATAAGGATGATTCATTCAATAATAACTTAATCAGCCCATTAATAAATCAATTACATGCAAAGGAGTTAAAAAACAGATTATTATATTTATATATTTTGTAATTTGTGGTAAACAGATTATTCTGTATTGCTACATGCCTATTATGGCAAGCCTTCTAAGCCATTTTGCTTATGCAGGATTTAGTTTACCCCATCATTTGATTTTTCATGAATTATAAAATAGGCTAGCCTGTAAGATCTTCAGCACCTGCAATGGTATGTGTGTGGCCTGTAAGTGTGAGAGAAAGAGAGAGAAATAAGTCCAAGGATATGCACTCCCTCTGGAGGTTTGCATTTTACTATATTTTACGTGAGCTGGTTCTCAAGATGCTAATGATAGGCTTATGAATAAATAGGTTTAATAATGCGTTGCTGACCATCTCTCTGGGTCCATTTATGCCTCGGAGTCTTTTTTTGTTCGTGCTCTTTAAATGACAAACATTTAGCTTGGAAAATCCAAACTGAATCTCCATGTAATCTCCTATCTCCATGTTAGGAGATACAGGAGAATCCGTTTGGCATTGGGCGAATTGAATCGCGTTTCCCTCCCGGAAAAGTTTGGTAAGACCAATCATAGCACGGGAGGCGGGAGTTAATGCTGCGTCATCTTCAGCGCCTGGATTACCCATAAAACAATCTTTTTGTGGTCTCTTGGGGTTTTGGATGGCGTTAGTCGTTGCCTCTTTTCACTTGATGTTTCCGACGATGAGGAGGCAGTGGATGGCTCGTTACTTTCGGCTTCTTGCCATTGTTTGTACAGAGGAAAATCCCATTCCAAACGTGTGAGTAAATTTAAGCAACTTTTACGGATATGCACCGACTTGGTTTGGCTCCGATTTAAAGTTATTCCTAACACCGCTAATCGTTCGGAAGGAGTCTTTTGTTGCGTAGCCTTTTCAAAAATAAGTGTTGTACTTGAGAGTACCCCATGTATTCGCAGATTTTTGTGACAAAAACGGCAGTAATCATTCACCACGACGCTTTCTCGGCTGAATGCCATTGTTGTTTGGCCTACATGGACTACAAGGTCGATTTGTTTGTGCGTCACATCCGTGTTACGCTGATTGGTTCTTTCTTGTTCAAGCTGCATTCGTTAGCCCCTCCTTTTTGAAATCGTCTCGTATCATCGCAATGCCAGACTGCCTTTATTTGTATTTATATTAATACATAAATAAAGTCAGTCTGGATTTTCCAGGCAAACAAACATTACTACAAATGGATTTTTTTTTCTTTAAAAATGGCAGCTCTTAACATTTGATAGACTCTCAAATGCAACTATACCACCTGTGCACAGGGAATCTAAAGAAATGTGACCAACATAGCCATTTGTAGACAGAAGATAAAATTATATCTATGCTTGCTCAGGCTCTTGTTCAATAAGAATAATAAATTAACAGTAAAAGCACAGGCTGTCCTTCCTTTTCTTCCATTCACCTATCATTGATTTTAGCCCCCTAACTCAGTCTGTGGTTAGAATAAAAGTCAACTCTTCCATTACATTCAGTTTTTGTTTTGTTTTTTCTATGTGAAGTGTTTCTTTCTTTTTTTTTTTTTGAAACTGTGGGTGAAAAACGTTCCACTAAGACGACTTAGTGCTTTCCACTGGACTCCTAATAGGCATCTCTAATGACACTGTATGGTCAACCAAAAATAATAGACAATCAATGAGAGTGGTTGCATATTAATTATGAATATTGTCTCTTTGCTGGTGAGCAATGAATATGCAAAGGACAGGTCATGCTGTTTATGCAACTATATATAAAAGCCTCCAAAGTGCTACTTAGCCCTATTTAGTGAAGGAAAAAGCCTCATTCTGTGCTAAATGAACATGAACTCAAAAAAAATAAAAAGAATGAAAAGAAATGCAGTTCTGTTATGAATTGTGAATTACGGCAAACCATGATTAGCGAGATGAGACTATTGAGTTGAATTACAGCTGCCGGCATCACCAGCGTTCACAATAAACCAGCATTTTTTACAGAAAGCCTTTTAGTAGTTCTAAAACAAAATATAGTCACAATATTTCATGGCAGCAGCAACTAGTGCATGCACATGTGGGCGGCTCCATTCAGCTTGAGTTGTATTAGATTTGTGGTGCTGAAGTCGAGTTCACTACAATTAGAGATGGGGAGGAGAGGAGAGACTGTCAGTAAGGGAGATACTTTGCATGACTAATCGCTAGGGGTGGGACAAATAATCAATATATTCCGATACAGTCTCTAGTGATATGTTATCATTACACTGGCACTGATTGCACAGTGTGCTCTCTTGCTTTAGTGAGGTGTTTCTGTCCGTTCTTGCAGACATTTGTGAAATGTTCAATAACGGTCCACATTAACTTTCTATAAAGAAACTCCTCCTAATGCTGTATCAGAAAGGATGAATGCTGTATCAACACAAATTACATCAACTGTCAGCTCACTCGTTCACATGGTGGTTTTAATAACCTGCCATCTTGTGATGAACGTCGCGGTATAGAGGAAAATCAGTTCATTGTATGCTAGTAGCAAATCAGTCTGCACCTGATGCAAAGATCTGCTCATCTTATACTCATGTCTGACCAGCAACAAGTATATAAATTCATTCAAGACTGCAACAGAATGCTATACCTCACAGATACCAAGCAGCAGGAGATGATGCATCCCGCATCTCAACATATTTGAATAATGAGGGCTGCAAATCAACACAAATGCAAATTTCTGTGAATGTTTTCAGTTCAGCCAGGAACGACAGACACAGAATCTCTAATAAATTGTCTTGGACGTCTGTAACACCAAGCATCCTGCTGTGAAATTGTAAACAAAAATGTACAGATTCTAAGATCTTCATCCAAAACTAGCAGATGTAGGATATTCCAGTACAAACAGTGTGGTTCAGAACAGTAGGTATGAATGTCCTCTTACTGGTGGGGATATTTTTTTCCATTTTATGCAGAGGTCTGTTGAACATGCATGCTTGATTTCAGCTTCGCCTCCAGTCATTCATACAACTGCACTTGTTTACACTTGAGTACCAGTTTAACTGCTATTTTGAGCATTTGTCAAAAACAGCTCACCTGGGTACCTCAGAATTATGCTTGGTGTTTGAATATCACTGACAGCCAGCAGAGAATATTAAAGAGCTTATTTGTCTTCTTTGGTTGTCGTTCTTAGGTAGACATACTTCAAAAATCATTTGTTGTCAGACCTTTTTGAAACCTGTTTTCCAACAGGCTTTCTTTGTGGGGAGAAGACAAATTAATGTGATATTATCAAAATGCAGCTGTGTGCATGAATAGTCAAAAAAATTACAGCCTGATTAAAACTGATGGCATGTTCAGCATTATTTTGAGTAGAAGACACAATTGATAAGTTCATCTGCAACATATCATCAAAATGACACAAAAGAAAAAAAATCTACTCCTATCCAATACCATGATCGCTTATCAGCGGTCAGCGTAAGTTTCAATGTGACAAACAATGTTGTGTCACCTTGATATCCAAACTTGTCATTAAGCATAAAAGACATCTTCTGGCTGACTATTTCATGATTGATTACTGTCCACAATCATTAGTCGGAGGCATTCATCTAGACTGATAAGACCTCAGTACACTCGAAATCTGTCTGGTCGAGCTTTTAGTGTCATCAGGAGTCCTGCCTCACTTGTCTGAAATTCATTTGGACTTGACCTCCTCTAAGTTATTTGGAAGATAGTGGGAGATACTTAGCAGGCAGTAGACTGTGATGGCTTTAAGTTCACTTAAGCCCATTGATTGATTGGGGCGCTATCTCCAGGAAGATGTTTCAATGCTAATTAGATCTGATCCCTTACAATTGCTCCTCAGTCACTATGTAATCAATGCAGTCTTGTTATTTCCTTGTTTCTCCACCCCTTTTCCCTTACTCCCTCTGTCATCCTCTCACTTTGCTATTCGGCTCTGCTTTTTCTCTTGTCTTATATTTCCTGCTTTTGTTGCATCTCCTGCTTCTTAACTTGTTTACCTCTGTTTTATCCTTTATTCCTATTTGGCTGCTGCCGATCTACTTCATGAGGTTTCCAAGAGGAATAAACTCCCTTAGTGGTATTGTCACTTACATGCAAGCACTGAAACGGAGATGTGGTTTATAAAATTAAAACCCGCAATTGAGGTCTCTTTGGTATATTGACAAAGGGATGGTTGATTAGGAACCGGTCACACCATCTGACCTGACGAATCACATGTACTCACATGCACAGAATGAGAATTATGTGTGTGTTTTCTGGAAGACAGTAAAGGACAAATGCATGTATCATACCTAGCGACAATCGGTGGAGGGAGGGGGTGCACTCTTGTTCCTGTGAATAAGAGAGCTGTCCAATGATGTGTGAAAGAGAAGCTACATTTTGTCCTCGTTCACCACCCCTACCTTAGATATCAAATACAAATACACACACGCGTGCGCACAAAGACAGGTATACACAAACATAGTCCCATAGAAATGAACAGTGCCCCCAAAATGCACCAACATGCCCTGAGAGTAGAATAGCTCTCCAATATGCTCGTCCCATTTGTCTCAATCGGCCTGCTGCCTGAGCAGTCAGTCTTGGGGCCTCAATGGGAATACAGAATAGAGTGCAGCTTTTTACACTTACTCAGCCACACTGTGCTCAGTATCATCTGACCTTTGTGGCCTTGCTACATGGACTAGATGCAACGCATCATTCACCGCGATTCAACAACATGCTTTTGCAATTCTCATCCACACTACCAAATAAACTAACCTCTGCTGATATCCACACAAAGTGGATTGACCCAGAACTGCTGAATCTATCTTGTATTGAATAGGTTCAGAGCTCCTCGTAACCTTTGGGGTCAAAGGCACATGCTTTAGGTCAGTAAGTGAACCAGATTTTTAAACCTTAAAGGCTGAATATACGCACGCTGCAATTTTAGTGAGTTCAATTTAGGTCACTGTAGTTCAGCTCATTTCATCTTGCTTTAGTTTTGATCAGCTCTTTCAAGAAGTCTTACATTGGGCAAAACAGTTCTAAATGGTACTTGCAATGTTAAATGAATTTATGTGTTGTATAATACAGTGTCTTGATAATAATAATAAACCTACTCCGCATCTATCCGCTATTTATCACACTCCCTCAAATTATCCTGTATTCATTGTGGGCTCTGACTGGCTCAGTACAAAGCAGCCCATACTGGCCGTTATCGACCCATTAATTGGAAAGTGGCCCATTGTAGTGAAAGGGCTGGGCAGTATAGACAGTCAGGAAGAGATGGAGGTTTAAGATCAGGCTGGACTAATTGGCAGGAAAGAGGTTTCTATGAAGTGGCGTAATGTGCTTTTTATTGGCTCGTCGGGGGTGGAGCGCATGCTACTTTAAGTGTGACATGCATTCTTTATTCCTGTGATAAGAAAAACACTACAATAGTGAAGAGCATGCAATGGGGTTGTACAGTTTCTTTGCTAAAAGACAGTGGACCTTGCCATCTTGAGGGCATTTTATCAATAGTAGACATTACAGTGGTTTACAAATTTAAAAAATGAGCAGTTTTAGTCATTGGAATAAAGCGAATTTCTTTCTGTGCACAAGGATACCATTTGTTCTGTATGCACAGGTGCGGAGAATAAATTGAACCGTATAACAATAAGGAAAACCATTTTCGGTTAATGTCCTTTCCATCCTGATCAGACCTAGTGCTAACAGAGCTGAGTTGATTGAAAAGTGTGTCCAAGGTTGGTTCCCTGGCCATAAAAGTACAGAAGGGGCACATCAATATAAAGACTTCCATCTGGCCGTTTTGAAAAACTCAGGCTGTTATCATTTCAATGCCAAATGATTTCAAACCTCCATTCTTCTTGTACTTTGTGGTCAGATTCTGGGCTTTGATATATTCTGTGGGTGTTTTCTTTTAATATTGGTGAAGGCTGAGGTGGAATAACGTGTTGTAGGTAGAGATAAAGGTGCTGGCAAAAGCATGGAAGGTCAAAGTATGGAGGTGGCCTGTTTGACCTTCACACACCCTTTTTCATACTGAGCCACCGCAGAGCACGGATGACATTGAAATACTCTATCGACTGTGAGTCAAGCTGTGCATGTGAAAAACCCTGGCACAAGGAGACATTATTCACTAAACATGACATTTTACCGCTATGGATTCAAGACGGAGAGTTGTGCACAACATAGGGTAATTATTTGTGTTAGTGTGATGGATACCCCTACAACAGTATGAAAGCTATTTCTCTTGAAGGCATTTGTTTCCATCATCCCTACAGTAACAGGGACTTTGAGATATTCTTGTAATAATTCCACCAAAATAATAACACAGCTTCTCTCTTCCTGCATTTGCGGCTTACAGCGAAGTCTATATGTTTGATTGAATTAGCTGTTTTCATTATTATAAAGGTTGATAGCTATTTCTGCAAATGCCACAAAGCACACTGAAATCTTTTTGACCTTTTATCTCCTTTGACATGATTAAAAACCCTAATATACTCTACATTGATATAATTACCAAGAGAGTGAGACAAACTAGGAGAGACAGAATGCTTTCCTGTGCCAATGTGATTGATCCAGTCTGTACGGCAGTGTTGCTAAGGATTGAGTGTTTGTGCAGTTTATGCAGCAAGGTTTGTACCTGTATTCCATTATACTCTTGTACTCTGTCATACGCGCTGTTTGTTTGTGTGAATGTATATGTAAGATTTCACTGTGCAAGTGTGTACAGGGATGTATAGGGTTTTCTTTTTCCAATCGATCCATATAGCTTAAAGCCCCCCCCATGTGTATGATCAGGTGGCCCATATCAAGTAAACACCACGTTGTTCAACACATACAAGCCCCAGTTCCCTCTAACAATTTATCTCTCAGTGTGAAAATGGCAAAAAAATAAAAAAAAAGAGGAAAGAAGTGTTGTATTTCAGAGAGTCAGCAGTTTCTAACTGAAATGTTGTTAAACGGGACAAGGAGCAAATTGCATTTTAATTTCCATACAAACAGTGCTATGATTTGGATGCTAGATGTCCAGCTTCATCACAGTAACTGTAAAGTTTTCTATTTTCATCAGGACTATTCTCGTAGCAGTTATGGATTATATGATGCCTGCCAGATTTGATGTTCAGCTCTGTGGTTTACTCTTGAATAGCTAATTAGCCTGCTTCATTCGGTTAATGAATTGCTCAAAACTTGGCGATAGAGCTCACATTTATAGTATTGCTTATTTTTCCTCTTTTTTTGCCCCTACTCTGTCCTGTGCCTCATTTTTTCTGCCTAATTAATCATATGTCACTAGGATTTCCTGTTTCTCAGCAGGACTTATATCTGTAGAGCTCACTACATACTCTCTTCTCTCTCTCTTCTCCACAGACGGACAATTTCCCCACTGAGCCTAATTATATGGGCAGCAGACAACAGTTTGTTCAAAGGTAAGAGCTTGGATCTATAGCCATCAGTACACCTCAGACCTTTGTTTTATTTCGTCCAATAGTGCCTGCCCAATACCATAACAACAGTAACTGTACTGGCAATTAACTGTACTGAGTGATACATCGATTTGGTTGAAAAGTACAATACAAATAAAATAAGCTCACAAGAAATTTTTTTGTGGTTAGCAGTCAATGAGACAGTGTTTTAGAAACATTTTAGTATATTCTAAATTCTGTTATTACAGTTTTACACTTTTAGGATTCAGGGATGCTTCTCAATGTTTCCATGTACTTAAACTTTCTCTTTGGGAAAAGCTAGAAAACTTAATGAATTCTCAGCCATAGACTGCAAACTTATAGTCTTTTTGGTTTTCTTTGTTTGTCTTTGTTTTTTTGTGTTACAGTAGCTCAACATTCAAAGACCCGGAGCGAGCGAGCCTCAGAGACAGCGGTCATGGCGACAGCGACCAGGCTGACAGCGACCAGGACACCAACAAAGGCTCCTGCTGCGATATGTCTGCGAAAGAAGCCCTT
The DNA here is from genome assembly GCF_021347895.1 of Acanthochromis polyacanthus. Classification (NCBI taxonomy): domain Eukaryota; kingdom Metazoa; phylum Chordata; class Actinopteri; family Pomacentridae; genus Acanthochromis; species Acanthochromis polyacanthus. Next base: position 6,754,260 of record NC_067114.1, on the reverse strand, counting down.
AAGTTGAAGGCTGCAAGTGTGAAACCGCCACCTTTGGAGCAAGGTGAGCCCTCGTCGGCCAATTTGATTGCACGAGAAATGAAAGATGCTGTGCAAGGCAACGCTCGCGAGCCAAGTGACTGTAAATCCGATTTCTGCGCCGCTGTTATTTGGATTAATCATTGAGCTTTTGACTTGCCTGAACGCTCACAATCTGAACTTAAACTTGGCTACTTTATTCTCCCCTACTTTGTTCTCAGCACTTTTCTCATTTAAAGTGTGTGTGTGTGTGTGTGTGTGTGTGTGTGTGTGTGTGTGTGTGTGTGTGTGTGTGTGTGTGTGTGTGTGTGTGTGTGTGTGTGTGTGTGTGTGTGTGTGTGTGTGTGTGTGTGTGTGTGTGTCAATGTGTGTATTGGAGGGTGTGAGAGAGTGCGCATTCTATACACGTCCTCAGTTTATCAAAGCAGACAAGCCCATTATGTTTTTATAAGCCCAACTACTTCAGCCTCTCCATTTAGTCCCCCTTCCCCGAGCACCCGTCTCTGAAACTTTGATAATGGAACATGGAAAATGACTTAGTGAGCGGCAGGCGATGTAGCGTCGTAGTGTGGTGATTAAATATGAATAATTATTCTAACCGTTGTGGGTCGGGCAGATTACACATGACATGTGTAGAACAATAACTCCCCAGATATGAGTTGCTGCAGTTCCCCTCACCTCGCCCACCTTGCATGATGAGTGCAGGGTCAGCGGAGGCAAGAAAGTCAAGATCATACATAGGCAGAGAGAAAAGTAATGAGGCAGGAGGTATAGTAAATGTCATGTACCTCGGTGTGTGCCATTACCTGCTTGGCAAAACAGATATTCCCACAGAAATACAAATTTGCAAAAAGTCTCTACGGCAAGAAGTAAGAAATATGTATCTAACAGTCTTGTATACTGAACATGGATTCTGTGTAATGGTGCTATTAATCCAGGGAACAGAAGGGCTGTTTTACTCCTTGCGGAAGGACAATGACAATTTGTGCGACACTCTGTGCCGCAATATGCATGTCTGACTAGATAGCATTTTTTTCTTTTCATTGGTTTTTAGAATGGAAAAAAAGCCACACACGTTGGCAAGAGAAATTGGCCAATTAAAAAGCTCCATATGTTTCTCATTTTGAAAATGTTCTCATTTAATTGTCCATGAGGGACCGAAAGGATCACATTTATACACACAAGACACATGGCAAAGAGAGCTGAGAGAGAGTGTTAGGCTGTTGTCAGTCACAAAAAACTGTCCAAATACAAAATTATCAGTGGATGTGTGCTGAAACTGTCGACTAGAGGTGACCGCAGCCTGTCTGTTCACCTTTCTGTGTGTTGTCCTCGATCGGTTTGTTATTTTGCCACGAACAGGAGATCATCGTACACTCACACACACACAAGTCCGGCGGTGCTGGTTATAGGTTCTAACCTGCCTTTACTTGTTTCTCTCTCATTGCTACCCTCCCATTTATTCTCACCCTCTGCTGTCTTTTCACCCCCCACTCCATGACTTTCGTTCCACTTCTCTACCTCTCCTTGTTTGGGGAAATCGATTGATGTGAGATTAGACAGTTAACTGGCTGCAGCTGGCTGTGTTTAGACAATAACATAGGGGCTTAGCTAAGCTGTGGGGGAGGGCAGGGGCAGGAGGCCAAGGCATGGTGCAAGAGCGGTGATGAGGAGTGAGAGGTGGCAAACATCAATCTGGCAGTGTTCCAATGCATCTTTATTAACTGGCAAAAATACCAGTTGAAAGCTCAGAAGGCCTCGCTCTGAGTTGGAGTTTTACATGAGAAAACAATACTGGAGTGTAGATTTTAAAATATCTGCACATATATAATGATTTTGACTACCTTGATGGCTTCGAAGAGCTTTACAATTTGTTTCTCATTCACACACACTCACACAGTGATGGCCGCAGAGCTGCCATGAAAGGTTCTGGCCTGCCATCGGGAGCAACATGGGGTTCAGTGTCTTGCCTGAGGACGTTTCAGTGTTGGGACAGAAATCGATACACTAACCCAACTCTTACTGGGCGACAAACTAAACTACAACCCCTAATGTGATCTACTGTTGCTCAAACTCCAATGTCCTCGGCTCTGACAGGTCTACTTTTGTGTTTTATGGCCTCCTGCCGATGCAGGAGCGGCATCTAAGCTCAGGAGTAGTCCCATCTGTCTGACTCAGACCCACTCACGTACAGGTAATATCGTCTTTTTATGGCTAATTAATGAGGCTTAGTAGAAAGAATAAAGCAAATAGAGGAAAGTGAAGCATGAGCTGTTCAACGCAATCTGTTGTAATGCGCTTCTTTACATTCAGCCGTAGTCGTCTGTGGTTTAAATAAAGCCGCCTTTGTGCATAGACATATACGGTACACATGGAGCCACACAGGTGTTATCAGGTGAAAAGAAGAAAAGGGATCTTGTCATTGGTCACTGTCCCAGGGGTTGTTTTTCTGTAGGCTTATTCTCTTCACATCTTAGCACTTAGCATCTACTTCATAGGTCTCTCTCTATCCACCCCCCCCTCCTTCCCTTCTTCATCCCATCTTAAGTCCTCTGTTTCCCTCTAAGCATAGCCCTCCCAATTACTCTCTGTAGCTCTCTCTGCTTTCCTGCCAGAACACTGCGGCCTCATTCACTGGCTCAGTATAAACAAAACTACAAGTGCACAAAGCATGTAGTTCAAGTCCCAATCAATCCACAAACCTGTTTCCCTTCTTAACCTTGGGAGTCACTATGTTTGCAGTGTATACACAATTGTGCGCCTTTCTCCTTTTTTTTTTTTTGTTTCTGATTTACCATCCTTTGGTAGCTCTTTTCTGTCTTATTTTACTTTCTTTCCCCTCAATTTATTAGTTTCTACTTGTGCTCTCCTCTGGTAACAGGCATCAGTAGGACAAACAAACAAACAAACAAAAAAAACCTTCCCCTCATCCCATTCTTGTAATTCATCTTCTTGTCTCATGTTCAGTACGGTTTCCTTCCAGACAGCATAATCTGGACATCGTTGCACCATGGACCAGTCTCAAATTGATTAATTAGCCCTGCAAAATTGGTAGCAATGTATTAATTAAGTTTAAGTATATCAAATGCATTTTTTTCCAGTTTTAAACAGCGATTAATTGATGCTCCAACGCGCCTGCAGCAGACATTAATACTGGCTTGTCTGGCTCTGGCGGAGTGGCTGGCAGCACATCGTTCGCCTCTGTGGAGATGACTGCCATAGTCGCTATCACGAACAGACAGGCGGCAGTGGTGTAGCGAGATGTTACCCACTGATAGGGCTGTCCGAGTAAATGGGGAGAGAGAGGGATGATGGAGGAGGGCGAGTGCGGAGAGGGACGGATGCTGTTCGACTGTACCAGCTGACCCATCCTAATTAGCTGTGAGTGGATTATGGTAATCAAACCACCTCCTGCCTTGTTTTAAAAAAGAGAGGCATGAGTGGGACAGAGGCGGGGGGCAGTGGTGGTGGTGGGGGAACATGATACTACAAGGACAGTGAGAATACAGTGAGGAGAGACAGCGTGAGATGTGTTCGTATGACAGCGGTGAAATAGACTTTTCTGTTATTTGTGGCAGGGTGGAAGAAACCCCCACCTCCGCATCATCTCTACAGCGGGTGTGAATAACTTAAATAAGCCATACTTTGTCAAATTTCCTCATATGCAAAACACCAAAATGGATAAATGATAACGTTGACATTAAATTCAGTTCTTATTCAGCAAATCCCTTATATTTGTTGCCTTCTCTGTGGGTGTTCAGTAATTTGTGGTGCTGAGGGTGTCAGTGATGTGCAATACTAAAGAGATGTTCCTAAAACATCTGTTGCCTGTTTAGCCCTCTTCTTAGCTCTCTGTTTTAAGATTAGAGGAGCATTGGTTAAGGAATTGAGGATGTGGCTATAGCTTTATGGCACAATTTGTTCTTTTTATTCTGTTATGTAGGATTTCATTTTTTTTCCATTTTCATCAATTTCAAAAGTTTAATGGAGGAAAAACTGAAGTACTTGGTTTTGCATGGATCGTATATTTCATCCTAAATGGATTTTATGTAGATTGTTCTTTAGTTTCTGCAGCTTAAGTTAAATGAAAATGTCTAGAAGGCCTATTGGAACATCTAAGGTTATCTTACTAAAAGTATTTCATACAATTATGCTTCTTAGGATAACTATTTTTCTCTTCAGTTATTATGTTTGTCATTTCCATTTTAAATATATGCAATAGCCAAAACCAACAAGGATATTACAATGTATATTTTAAAAATCTAAATCATGCAGTTGATTTTTGAGTAACCAGTATGACGCTGTAAGAGTGCATGATTTTACATTCAGTCATCTGTAAAATCATGAGAAAATTAGATCCTAATAAGTTATTTGGTTAGTATAATAGGGTTTTTCTTCAAGGCCACACTGAGACCAAACAAACTAAATATTCAGACTTTAATCCATCTTACATATTCACCCATCATCCCTTGTGGCAGTTCTAATCTTAAGACTCTGGTATTACTGTTCTTTTCCAAAGCATCTTGAGTCCCCACAATCTCAATCTTTCCTTTTTTCTTTTCATTCAGAGCAATTAATTTTAAATCATGAGTGAACCTTTGATAAAAAAAAATTGCAATTCCAAGATTAATTGACTGGTCAAAAGTCAGATCAGATGCCCTTTTCACACTTGTAGCCATGGCAACCTCTATCTTGCTCACTCTGGCCTTCAATAAACCTTTATCTGACTCTTGGAAAAGGGCATTCCTTTCAACGTCATTCATATTTCATGGACAGATAAATGCAGACATGTTTTTCATAGGGAGTGTAGATGTGTATTACATCCATAATTTGAATGCTTCTGAATTTGTATTCAGAATGTAGTACTATCAACCTGATAGGACTTCATCTCTTGCATGTATACTTTTGATGCAAACAATGTGCTATTTGTATATAGCACTATATGGGTTGCAATCAGTAATGTATGTAAATGTATTCTGGTGATATTGTTATTTAGAACTTCCTTTCAAGTTTTCTATAAAGTGCTTTTATTATGACTGACTAATTGTTCTATTAAAGGCAAACTGAAGGAAATTACGTATTATTATTAGGGTTCAACTTTATGGGTGAATTACTGTTTTTAATCGAAGTAAGGTTTTTAGTTGAAGCAAGACAAAGACAGAGACAGTCTGAGAAAGACAAAAGCAGTTCAGACACTGCACAAGTGAAACCCAAGAAAACAAATGAACAAAGCAACACAAAATCTGGCTGCTGAACGACAGGCTGCTTGAAGACGCACTTTTTCTGAAACATTTCCAGTGGGCATTGAATCCAAAGTGGAATTGTGATGGAACAATGGCGTGGCCAGAATGTGACTCAGTCATATCATGTGGACAAAGAAGCTGACTTTTGGATATTTATTCATCAGATGAAACGTGAAACAGCAAACAGCAGTTACTGCTGTTATGTGGGACTGAAGAGTGATGACTCAATGACATTACAAAAGACACTTTGTTGTTGCCTTCAACAGACTTCTCATACCTGTAATGTTTGTATACAGTGTGTGTAATGATACTATATATATTTTCACCATGTAGTCAGTGTGATGACAGCTGTAGCACAATATTTTTTTCATTAATTTACACAAATATGAATGGAAAATGCACAGACCTTTACCAGCATTAGAAAACAGAGCTTGTTTCTCATCACCATTAATACATTGTTCACACCTATAACATTAGTGTACAGGATGTGTGATATTATACTATGTAATATTCATGGCTTTCCTTGAGTTCCAAGTAATCAGCATACTTAACTGCAGCTTTCCATATATTCTTAGTAGATGTACATATTGTAATAAAAAGCAATATAGAACAATAATTTCTTATTTACTTGCACATAAAGAGAATGCAAAATAAACAGATTCTTTCTTCTTACTGGCTTTTTTTTAGCTGAAAGCAAAAGCTTTTATTGTTTTCCCATTAGCAAGCTGGAACAATAAACTTGTTTAAACCCTTAGTTAGGGTGTACTCGCCACTGCAGAGAGGGCATTGTTAATGTGTGATTCTTCACAGGATGTTAAAGTAATTGTTCTGCAGGTTAATGGACAAACATCTGCTGAGAGAAACTTAATCCGAGAGCATCGTAATTAGTCAGTTTACAAATATTGCTCGAAACAGGTAGCATATGGAGGAGTCATGGTTTCATGTGATGCTATCACATCTGTCTGTTTAAACATGATTAATTGAGGCCGTCAGGGCGTGTTTACACCCGTTGTTCCAATGGAGACATGTACATGCGTCATTCCAGTGAACTCTCTCATAGCAGCTAGTATGGCTCGATGTGTTACAGAGCTCCTCTTTGCCTCTTAGCTCTTTCCATCTGTAATCATTAATTTAAAAATTAGGATCAGTTTTAGCTCCTATGTGTGAAGTATCTGCTGAGTTCTAGTATCAAACCGCTAAAGAATCTATCTAAGTCTGTAGCATGGCCTTGGGGAGTAGATTAGAAAAACAAGCATCATCTGAAAACAGCAGCCAGATGCTCATGTTTCTTCTTACTGTTTGTGCGAGCCATTGGGCAGAAAGGATTTGTCTCTGAGACTTTCATCTTTTCCTGCTCCTCATCTCCTCGGCTTTCCATGGCCTGTCCCTGGCTGGGCTGATAGCCTGATTCATGGCACCATCACCAGCTACTTTCCTGGTGGGTAAAATAAGAACCATCAGCAATCTGGACTTCTGCAGGATGCATCACTCAAAGTCACATAAGATTTGTGTTTGTGTGCACATACACATGTGCCGGATCGTGCATTCACCCCATTCTTAGAGGATGTGGCGGTATCGCACAGCAGTGAGGCGATTTGCGGCTAAGCTAGTGGAATCCTGTGGAAAGCCTAAAATCTTGTGGGGTGAAGGGAGGGGAAATATCACAGTCTTAGGATTTCTTCTCTCTCATTATGGAAGATTTAAAGGGATTAGTCTATTTTCTTTAATACACAAAGTTTTATTAAATTCTATTGTAATGATTGTGGTTCATGAAGGGTAATGTCCATTCTTGTGTCCTCCGTCTTGTGTGGAATGTGTCTGGTTTTGGGCTGGGCAGGCTGTGGGGTGTGATTTCCTTCCCTAAACCTCAGCCCGCCTGCATGGCGGATCACCGCCTGATCCTCATTCAGCTAGTGAAGCCTATCTCAAGCACTGTGGCACCACAGTGTTGGAGAGGATTGATGAATATCTCAAACTCTTACCACTTGGGCTGTAAATCTCTGACATTATTCCTTCACCCTGGTAGCCACAATGAATAATTACGGCATGTTTATGGAAGCAGCAAGTGAAAATGTGTCTTATTTCATTTTAAGCACCATTATAACCTCTCAACATGGCATGATTGGACTTCTCATCATATAAAAGACTGAGTACAAACCCATTGCCATTGAGAATGTTTTTCTCCTGCACCTGCATTAGGGGTTGCTGACCCTAAATGTTTGTAGATGCCCAACACTCTTTCCCCCCACCGCCATATAATGAGAACATGATAGGGTATTAATCCAAGTGTGCGCTCACTCATATTAAACCAGAAAAAAACATACAAAGCCATTTAAAACTGTGCGAAGTGTTATTCAAAGCCCATTAAAAAATCTAGGTGCACTGAGGATGAGGATTAGTCCAGAGTCATAGAGATTTAAAGGTAATCACTTCTTCTCAACCATACTGTTAAAGCTTTATCCACTGTCAAGTCCAGTTAAACATCAGTGATATCATTATTATTGTTGTTTTTATTATTTTGGTCAGTGGTACTCACTGTTTTTCTATCAAACACACCTTTTTATGTTCAACTGTCTGGCTTTTGTTATTGCTCTTATCAGAGGCCTCATCTGGTGGGTGAATTTGACTGTGTTTGTTTTAATGCCTCATTTGTGCATAATAGAATTCAGAAAGTGAGGCTAGGTGGTTTGATTAGTTTGCATATTTTCAAGTTTACAGTTTATACATCACACAGGCATGCTTGCTGTAAACACACTAGTAACCTACATTATCACCCAGTATATGCTTACACACTGCTGAGAGTTAACTGGAAAAAAAAAAAAAAAAAACGTCAGTAAAACTTGTTTGTATTGCACACACTTAAGATATATTCCCTCAAAGCAGCAGCCAGAGAGACAATCCAGGGTATTTATCAGCTCCATCATCATGACAGACATGTTTCCGCTCCCAGTTGTTCTCTTTGTAATCACATAAACAACCTTGTAAATGTGGTGTCTGTGCTATAAATGAAATTAATTAACATCATGTGCCTGAGCCCCATGACAGTGCAGCCTACGTTCATTTTTTCTTTCTTTTTTTTTCCAGGCATTAACCTCTCTCTGCAAAGCTTTGCTAAATTCGTGATTACAGCGCGCACAATTAGGATGTTATCACAAATTTTGATGCTGATATATGTTAAGATAGATGCTCTGCTGCAGAATTCAGAGAATGGAGATGTTGCAGCAGTTTTTCAGATTGCGGGTGGTACCGCGTGATGCTTTTGCAGAAATCGAGGCTTTGCAGTCCTGTGCTGGTGTCTGTGAGTCTGTTAGACACAGATTGAATGACAGCTCGACTGTGAGTTTTCAGAACATCTACTGCATTTGGAGTCTGCTTGCATGTTTCTGTTCTGCACTAAGCGAATGATTGATCGTGAAATTTTGAATCGTGGGCTGTTAAATGACCATTTACCCCCAACTTTTCCACAGGTTAAACAAGTGACCAGTCATAGTCCAGGTTTTTTTTGTACAGTATTGTTTTTGTCACAGCACCTCTTGGGGAGAATGTGTTGCAGAGCAGCAGCAGAATTGTTCTAGTATCTGCTCTCAGTGGGTGAAACATGTTGTCCAGCACAGCAGTAGGGAGGATACTACGGAGCAGATTATAATGATACAGAACATCGTCACTCCCTGGACCAGAGCCACTGCGGCCATCTGTCCTCTGTCCATGTACAGCTGGGCATTTGTGCATTTGTATATGTGGGTTCGCGTATGTGTGTGTGTGTTGGATGTAATTCTAGACATTAACCACTCTCTTTTGCATATGCTTTGATAGCCTCTTTTATTTCCTCCTTATCAGTTTTCAGTCATTTACATGATCATTCTCATCTCTACCCGCACTCATTTACATGGTTTCAAACTTAATATACATTGGGAAAAAACTAAATGGTTACAGCCTGTGAGGAAAGAGCTGCTTGTTTTGCTTCATTTGAAATCACCATACATTGGATTTAAATGAGAATAAATTAACTGGTTAGTTGGTATTTGCAACAGCTTATTGGCAAATAGCTGATTAATGGTAGAAGAAAATATTGATGAACAGTACTTGCAGCTCTATTGTTTATTGTAGATTTCTGTCAGTGTTCTAGCACTCAAAGCAGCTCCGAGATCAGTGGTTCTGTCTTTTTGATTTAATGGTGGGTTTTGACAGCTGGCTCCATTTTAAATATGGTTTCATGTTCGTACAATATCCATATTTGTTAAGTTTTCCAGCCAACAAATCCATTAAATATCTCTTTCTCACTTTCGCTATAGCTTCTTCTCTCTTTCTCCGAGACTACAGACATCTGCAAAGAAGAAAAGAAACTAGTGATGTACATGAAAATGTGAGACTGGCTGATTGAAGATGCCAGATTGTCCTAAATGTTCCACACCATTGATACATTTCACCCAAGTGCAAAATGCAACATGTGCAACAAATAAATGAATGATAACTCCCTTGTCCATCTAGAAAAAAAAACTACTTTTGATATGTCCAGAATGATGTAGGGCTGCAGCTCAGCTTGGTACTGTTGCAGCACACTTTGTTACCCATTTGACTCTGTCACCTGTAGCCACCCCTTCAGATAATGTTAAGTGCATTGTGCATGCACTGAATTTTAAAGCAGAATTAATATTCTTTCTCATGGGCTGTTTTTATTTTAGCGAAACTAAAGCCTTTGCAGCTGCAGCACAGGGCCATAGTGGGGAGCAAACACCATTGTTCTGTGCAACAAAAGAAGAAATTATCAGGACAGGGTTAATGATAATGTCACAGAGCAGTGATACAATATGTGCTAAGGCGCTGCACCTCTTCAGCTCCATAGAATCTCTGAATTAAGGATGTTACTGGGTGAACTGAAAACGGTACAAGTTTTTATCTTAATTTTGCATTAATCATACTGCCTACAAACGCTTCAGATTTGATCAAATGCAATCGAACCTCATCCTATTCTTGTGTTGGATCTCTTTCAAACCACAAGAAGCCCGTCTTCCAAGAGCACAGGCCATAAAATTAATGAAACATGACAAATGTTACAGATAATGACATGAAACAGTTTGGGATTCAGTTTTAATGTTCTGGGGTTAAAATAAAGAACGCCCCATGACTTGTACTTATGTGCTATGTTTGATATGTCTACAGAGAAATACTGGAAACTGGAACTTGGATTTTCTCCAGGTTTGGGTATAATAGACTGAGTTACTTAATGCTTTACTGTAACATTGTATACCTAAAAATATATATCAAATGAACCACATTCAAAATTTCAGACTGATGGAGCAACAAAGCTTTTTTTTCAGCAGGAAAATATTACGTATGACAAATTCACACCTGCAGCCAGTTAATGCAAGTTCTTTCTCTCATCAGCTGGAAGCAGTATAGTGAGAGGTGTAGTCATGGGTAGCAGAGATGGTTTTTTTTTTTTCATATGACATTGTTTCTGATCTCACCATAAGCATCTCACTCTCAATTCCACTGCTTGTTAATGAATTCTTGTCTCATTTAAGGTAGAGACAGAGTGAAATACTGCTGTAGTTTTTCATCTGATGGGTGGTATTAAGGAAGCTTTTACTGAAAATAACACACTGAACAATGAATTGCTCATTTTGGATAACTGAGAAGCTGATTCGAGTGAGCAAACTGGCTGGAACACTTTTCATCAACTGTCATCAGTCAACTGTTAGGCACCGTCTATCCACATCTTTAACACTATGTAAACCTTGAGGATCTTCTTCCAGCTTAAAAGAAGCATCTGTTAATATACAGTTTTAGGAATATGTTTTGCATGATTTTGATGGGACACGCACAATAAACTCACTTGTTAATATATTTTTGGAGAGATCTGCACTGAAGTTTGGCTTAGATTGTGCTCAGTTGGGCTGCATTGAATGGAGTAACATTATTAATTATGAAAACGCCAATGACACATTGTTTGATCAATTCTGCACAGTCACTTACAAAGAGGGGAGGGGAGGATTGTACAACTTTGATTGTGTGAGAACGAGATGCCTGATAAACATTTCCCTTGACAGTGAATTCAGCACAACTTCCTCTGAATCGCTAAGATACAAATGCAGGGGCCCCTCTGTCTGGGCTGTTTCTTGGCTGATGTGAATGAATATTTGTGGTGCCCTGGGGCATTGTTTCCCCATGTTACACTGCATCAGGAACCAGAGAGATAAATGGGCCTGGCCTGTCCAAGGCATCAGGACTTCTCCTCTGTTCAGCCATAACTAGTAATGTCCTTTCATCCACTGCCTGCAGTGCTATAGATAATGGAGTATTTGAAGAAGAGGAAACGTTAAAACAAAGAGAGGGGATGTGGTTTGTGCGATGACAGCGGATGGGATGATCAGAAATGTCAGCAGAGGGAAAAAAAATGAATATTTGAAAGACAATATGCAACAACAGTCGTGTGGTTTATACGTATGAAGCGCATACAAAGGTGTATTGAACACGCAGAAATATGAGATGCGGGGCTGTAATAAAGTGAAGAAAAAGGCAGCAGCCATTTGATCTGTGATGAGAAGAAAGAGCTCATGGATGGATGGATGGATGGATGGATGGATGAAGAGGGGCGGGACAGCAGGCAGGCTCCATGGGAGATTGGCTTAAGTAGCGTGGTGCCGTGGCTCCCTGCAGTCACCAAGCCATCGGTTCAAATGCAAAGGAAAAACCTGTCGGAGTAAACACATACCCTGCTAAGACGCGCTTGAACCCATTCGCATGTACACACACCTAGAGACATACTCGCTTGCTCTGTGAAGGCTGTGATTAGGCCGACCCCTGCCGATGTCATAAATATGTGCTAAAGCATATATCCCATAAAAAGTGCTTTGTGATATCTGTATGGATGGCAGCAGATGTGGCTGTATGAATTTCATCAAATATATCCGTTAAACGTACGGCACTGTGGTATAGCTTTGCCATACTGACAGATATACAGCACGTGTATATGTGCGCCTCTTCGAGTATGTGAGGAAGGCAACTGGGAGTGTTTTTGTACGATAACCTCAGTTTGTTACTTTTTGATCCTGCTAAATTAAGATAAGGGGCTTGGTTAATTAAACTGTCACATGGCAATACCTTGAGGAATTGCGAGGCCAACACAGCTTTAATTGGGTGGCTGCTATTGTCCCGACGTTGCCTCCCTTCTTCGGGGAAGCAGCCCCACAAAGGGGGTGGAAACACTATCGTGGCTACTAGCGAAGGACGTGGGATGACGCACACGAACGTTTAAATGAAGAAGCAAGGGGGCAAAGATGGTGTGATCTGATCTTAGATGTTTAAATAAACTGTACCCTGCTCTGATTTAACATAATTTACACTCTGAATACATCATATGCTTCGTTTGCCATGCCTGCAGTTGCTCCTCAACAGGGTAAACACCAGATTAGGCTTAAGATGAGGAATTTTAATTGCTTCAGTACAAGAAGGACAGTTGTGTGATTTTCTGTACATTGCAATTGTCTCTGTGGTGCATTAGTTGCAAGGGTCCCCAAAGCCCAATGGACAATGTCAGCAAGCTTAAGATGCATCTGTAATTACCAGCAGCCAATTAACAGCTGACCTCACCATCCCACCTCAAACCACAACAAAGATCTATTATGGAGATTTAGAGGTTTGCCGTGTAAACAACTAAGTGTGATGGATTTTCCTACAGAGCTTATGGGTGTTTGCACCTCCTTTCAGTTTATACGCACACGCTTCATTGGAATTCAGACCGTGGTGAGCTAGATTTAATGGATGTGTTGCAGATGTGTAAGTTTTTCTGTAAGAGGTTTTTACAGACAACTCGGATGAACTTATCTGTGTTACTTTCGCTTGTTTGCACTACATTCACTCATGTTTTCAGTTTCTAATATTGGGATTAATTGTAGCAAATGAAAAATATTCACTGAAAGAGAGCGTGCCGGGACATTATGCATTTTAACTAAATGCTGTTCCATTCTAGGTGAAATGCAACATTTTTCGGAGGCACCGCACAATGCATCATATTAATTGAAATGTCTGAAACTGTATCTGATGTAGTTTAAGGAAATAAGCACTACAGAGATTATTAAGGGATCTTAGAAGAATTGTGGGGTTGTTGTTGCTGGAGGAGGTTTCCTGGGTAGCATAATGCTCATTCAGTGGGGATGTTTCGAAAACAGTTGTCCATCTGTCCCTGAAGGTGATCAAAATCTGCCTTGATTAACAAGTGGGAAATCGTGGTAATGGTCCCCTGTGCTGTCTCTCATCCCCTCCCAAGTGGGATTCAAAGAGGATGAAGTTTTGAGCCGAGGGATAATCTAGTTCCCTAGATTGTGATAATGCTGCTCAGGATGATCATGTGGATGAGAGCGGGTTTGGGCGCGCTCATGACTGTGGGTTCGTGCTTGCATGTACTTGTGTGCCTGTGTGTTGGTGCTCAAAAGAGAAGAGGCAGACAATAGCAGAGTGAGCCAGTGAATTAGTACACATAGGCCGATGGAAAATACGCACTCTTGCTGTTGCTGTATCCAGGCAACCGCATCAGAATTCAAGACATATCGAACAACAGGTGATTGCCACCACCTTTCTTTTTCAATTTTATGCTGATAAATTATGACCACTTTATACCCTTTTTTTTTTAAAGTTCATGTAAAACAAGAAATCCTACTGTATACTTAAATTTACTGTTGTTAAAAAGTTGTGAAAAAGTCTCAATTTTATGGAAATTGTAGGCTTTTTTGATTTATTTTAACAAGCAAACATCTGATCCTCTTTGATACAAAGCTGATAGATAAAGGGAGTTTACTTAAAAAGGCTACAAGAAAAAATAGCTTTTTAATCATTTTTTGAGCAAAGACATTGATAGATGTAATATTCTTTTGGGGAAAGAATGAGTACGTCCTTGGAATAAGAGGCTAGTATTGCCTCTTTTAGCAGAAATAACTTCTTGTAGATGTTTTGCATAATTGTCCACCAGTCTCTGACACTGACCTGAATGTTTTTGACCACTTGTCCATGCAACATTCATCAATTTGCAAACTGATTGAGGTTGTTTTTCTATGTGCTGCCTGTTTCAAATTCCCCCCCACAATATTTCAATGAGATTCAAATCTGGCCTGTTTTTTCTTAAAGGCCATTCCATCACCACTCTTCTTTTTGAGTTATTGCTTGATAGTTTTGCTTGTGTGCGCAGCATTATTACCCTGTCGAAAGGTCCGCTTGCAAATCAGATCCATCTCTCGGACAGTTGGGCTCACGCTATCGTAAAGAAACCCCCTTTGATATGATGCAGAATTCAAAGTAGAATCAGTTACTGCATGCTGCCCAGTCCCCGAGGCAGCACGGCAGCCCCGAACCACAACATTTCCACCACCATACTTCACAGTTGCTGCGAGGTTCTTCTCCTGAAAAGCTGCCTTTGATCTGTGCCAAACATTTCTCCTGGTACTACTGGCCTAACAACTTTATCTTTCATTTGTCTGTGGAGAAAACATGATTCAAGAAGGCTGTGTTTCTTGCCTATATGTTCACTGGCGAACTGTAGTTCTCTTACGTTTATCTTTTTCTGATTTTTGATACATGCACTTTGACATCAACAGCTACAGAGTTACCTGCAGATCCTGCGATGAAATTTTGGGTTCTTATCGTTGCATCAAGCAGTCTGCTCTTGGGCTAAATTTCCTTGGGTTGGGCACACTGGTAGTAGTATGAAATCCTAGCCTCTTTCATTTGATTTTTCTTTAGTGGAATACTTTTTTCCCAAATAATTTAGAAATCTCTTTTAAATTTGTTGAAAAACTTAGATATTCACAGCCCTTTTTCTGAACGCCTTAGCAAGATCTTGGCAACAAGCAGTTCAATAGCAAAGAGAACACCAGACATTAAATGTCAGAGGTTTAAATAAGACGGGTTCCATCTGTCACTCCCTCAGAAGATTTTAATCATTAACACCAAATCTGGAACCCTGGATTCTAATTTTATGGATTTAAAGGTGTAATAAATATCAGGGTGTCTGTTCCCTGTGACTGATCTGTTTTGAACTAGTTCAACAATAAAAATAAATATGAAATGCCAGTTTTATATCTTTTCATATACTGCCTTTATCTGTAGGCACTGTTTCAAAGATGATCAAATGTTTGCCTGTTCAAACCTGTTGAAAAAGTACACAAATTCAATTATTTTTTTCACTGACTGTATTTAATTTAGTAGCCCTACACTGTTGTTTGCTTGAAAAACAATTTCTGTGTGAAAGATGATCAAAACAGGATTTCTTGCAAATAACTGGGACTTAGCTTTGTTTGTTACTTGTGATTTTTTTTCTGTTCTTTGCGACTCACAGTTTTTGAAATGACAGTGAGCTTAAGCTTTTCTGAATCTCATTTTAGTCTTAAGTTCCCTGTTGTTCCGCATGGTCTCATCCCACCCTGATCTGTGTCTGGTGTTGGTGTCCAGCTGTTCCATCAGCACGACAAGTGGTTCAGGAAACTCCCTGATTGTTCACTGACCAATCACAAACACACCAGAATGCTGTCAACGAGCATTTTCCACCCAGTGGTTTGCATTTGCCTGCACCTGTGATTTTAGCCCAGAGGGCATGGGATGCAGGAGGGGGGTGGCAGAATGGGGAGAGGCTGGGCACTGAGGTGGAAAGGCAGTCGGAGTTGGGATTAGGCTGTCTTTCTGTCTGTCGAGATTAAACGAAATAGATTCATAGCGAGTTTCCCTCCCATTTTGTTGTGTTTTCCTCAAAATGCATCAGAGGACAGCTGAGCCTTACCACCCGTATTTGCATTTTTGTAATTTGCATGAACTCATTGGAGCTTGGAGGCAACTTACAGTTGTTGTGTTCACGTATGCCGGCACGCGTGTGTGTCTGGGCATGTGCTTTGTGATTTGACAAGCAAAATAAAGAACTTGTCCAAACACTCTAATAAACATGCCTGAAAGAACCTGCACTGCATTCATGGAAATCTTGCACACTCTGTTCACCTGGAAAGCTGAAGACTTTGTTGTCGAAAATTTACTGAAATGTTAAGGAATTACACTAACTGCCTTCGCTGACTTATAGTATGTTGTAACACAGTATCACACTGCAGTAGAGAGCCTACTGTGGAGAGCTACTAGGATAGATAGTCACTCTGCACTGCAGTGCTTTCCTATCCTGGGTTGTGAATCTTATCAGGCAGAGTTGTGGTAGTGGATTTTGTGTGTGTTTGTGAGTGTGTGTGTGCCTGTGTGTGTGTGTCCAGGCCCCTCTGGAGTCCATTAATCCCAAATCTAACAGACTTACTGCAGAGGCAGCCTTTGATGTGTGCTGAATGCCTCTCTGGAATATTGGATGCTGCTTCCATAATATTCACTTTCCTTTCTCTCGTCAGGAATACATTGTTTTGTTTCGCCCCCCGTGATGCCGGTGTTGTCCAGCAGGACAGGTGGCTGCCATGCCATGAATTTGTTTACGATTCAGGTGTGTTTTCACCAGTTCTCTGATCTGTAATTTTACATCTCTGAGCTCTTTTAATCCCATTCTTATCTTGTGTAAGCCTTCTAATCTTTGACCCTAATCTTAAACCGCCACATAGAATGGGGCAGTGTGGATTGAGGAGAGTTGTTTTTCTCACCTTCAGATTCAATGCATACATTTGTCAGAGAGAGACGGGGTGCTCTAGCTTCTGAGTTTTCTCTCTCGTGAGCTGGGTCTGAAAGGTATTTATTGCTTTATATTTCTATTTATTTGTGCTTTATTGTAGTGGCCTGGACTTGAACCCAGCATATATTCAAGCCTTGTGCTCATAACCCACCGGTCTCAGGAGTGAAACAGATGGAGAGGCAAAGAAAGTATAAATTAGATAGTGAGATGGAAAACACATTTCTATTTGAAATGATTATCCCCCCTGACGGGTATACTAATAGACTGCTATTGCATTTCCGTCAGTTTCTTTTAATCTAATCATACTTATAAACAGATGAGTGAGAGCGTTAGTGTGTGCGTGTATTTATCCATACAGAGACATAAGCAACCAGTGTCTAGACGGCAAACACCAATTTGGCTGGGGCATGGAGGAACATCAATGCTAAAGCAATGTTGCTGAAACACTAAGCATGTTCCTCCGTCTTGCATGGAGAGGAGATTGCAGTGACAGACAGACGGCGATAGGAGGAGGAGGTGGTGCAGCAGAAATAGAGGAGAGGTTGGCAGAGCTCACTGTGGCTAATACATCCAAAGTGTGTCAGTTAGCTCTCTAAATGTGTTAGGCCCCGGGGCTGAGAAAGCCAACACCATCGACTCAACCTACCTCTCTCCACCTTTCCACTTAGCCTCTGTTCAACACCCGCCAATATCCTTAGGGGAGTTACACTGCTGTTCATTGGCTCAATTGATCAAATGCCTACATGCTAAAGTGTACAGTTTTCTTATTGCACATATTAGTCTCATGTGCTGGAAGATGAATTTAGAGTAGCGCAGTGGTATGCAACACGGCAGGTAGCTATGCAGGTGGTGTGCGATTACACTCGGTTGCTTCTTGTTTTTTTTTTTTTTTTGCATCTGCATCTCACTGTTTAGCCGGCTGTCAGGCTGAGGATGATTCCCTTTTATTACGGTAGGTCATGATACTATTTTGTTTGATACGTGAGACTGTATCACTGTCATGTGCAGTAATAAACAAAAACTAAAGTCAACTGAACTTTGCTTTATAATCTGTATTGTTGACAGTGTCTTCTTAATTTAGCCAAACACTAATTGGCACATTGACACTCCATTTTTAAAAACATTTAAATAGTGCATATTTCTGATTCAAAATGTAATAACAAATAATACACAGAGTGAAAATTCCTGTTTTGATATGCTCTCATGTTGTCAGAGTGGAAGAAAAATGAAAATATTATGCACACACTAGTAAACAGGCTTGGTCTGTCAGATTAGGCTGTTTGAAAACATCTGACTAGTGTCATAACAGGTACGTGCTTAAATTCTTAAAATCTTTTTACGCAGGTGTTGATGCTGTTCGTTTAGCTGAATTAATGTAAGAGAAGTACACAAGACATCTTTCTCCTGGTTCACAAAAAAAAACCTTTCAGTACAACGAAACTGCATCCTCCTATCGTTTTGAAGGACATGTAATTTCCCCACATAATGTTTATTTATGATATATCGCAAATACATTCCCAATCAACATATGTTTGCCATTTTTAGCATTGCTTTACTGTCATATTTTAGATGGGGTGGGATTGTCCTTCTACAGAAAGTCCAGGTGTTTTTCCTCCCAAACCATCATATTTCTCTAAACCTTACCAAGTAGTTCTAGTGCCTAAACCTGATCAAATCTCTAACAGACAGGTAATGTTGTAGAAGATCAACTTAAGTCCAAACCACAAGTTTTGCTGCAAACAGGAAGTAAGTCCAATTTTAAGTACTTTTCTTTCAAAACACAATTGTCACTGCAATTTAGTTGGGCAGAAATGTACTTTTTTACAAGGTTGGTCACTGATATACCAAAGGTTCTGGTGGTGGTTTTCCTTTCTGCAGTATTAAATCTGAATAAATAACCTAGCAAATAACCGCTTACTCTTATCATCCAGCAATTTGTGAACAAGGATTAAGAACTGTAAATGTCCTTGTTTTTGTTTTCTACAGTATTCATTGGGTTACAAACCGCTGAAGATGTGCAGATACATGTCCGCATAGAGATTGTGTTTGTTGTACAAAAACATGCATTTCAGATATTTCAGTATTTAATTTTTATGTGTGGGATATCTTTCAGTCCCCTCAGCTCCATAAGCCAGCCATGACCAATTGATTCTTCTAATTCCTCGAGGTTGTTCCCCCTTGTTTGATTGCATTACGCCCGATTGTTAAGCTTCTCTTCTACCCACTTTGTCTTTGTTTAGTTGGATTTGTTTTTGCCACTATAAGACAAAGGTATTGTAAGTGGCAGAAAGATTCTGATGAATTTTACTATTGCAACTTTTTATGTCAGAGCTTGGCTCGCTTCACGTCAATGGTGAAAGTGGGCGATTTCATACCACAGAAGCTCAATGCAATAACAAAGACAATATTCTTCTACTGTATGCTGTATGTGTATGTGTTGTATTACAGTGATGGTTCTGTTGAGACAGAAAATCAGAAGCACTTTCCCTAATCCTGCTAAAGCAGTACACATGGGAATGATTACTCGCACAAAGCGATGACACCCTGAGTTGTTCAAATCCCTTTGTTCAAAAGAGAGCGACAAACAGAGCGGCAGACAGAGAGAGGGAGAATATAAAAGAAAGTGATTTAATTCGCCAAATGTGACAGCATTGTATGTCTGGTGGATCTCGTTATTGTATGGGTTGTCTCAATGAAGCCTCCACAATTCTCCTTGTTTTCCACTCTCCTTGTTGTCTTGGGCTAGTTATCAGGACAGAGCACAACACCTTCCTCTGAGGCGCTAAATCCAGTCATTTTAAGAAAAGATCCCTCAATTCCAGTGTTGGAAATAGCATCATTAAAGTAGCATGGTTAAAATGTAAAAATCTGGTAGAGTGAAGCACTTCAAAAGACGACCCTCTGTGAATTAGCAACAAAAGGTTTCCCTTCATTCTTTCTTTAATAGGGTGTTTTAAACCTGTTTTCTCCTTGGATAGAAACAGGATTTCTGTAATGAGCTGGTGAGTCATAGATTCTCTCGGCTTAATTTTTTTTAATTCCCTGCCCCCTCCCGTTTTTTTTTTGCTCTTTCTCTCGCTCTTTTTCTCACTTTATTTCTCGTGCTCGCTGTCTCTCTAAATGGGCCAAGGCAACTTTCTTTGCTGTCTACTGGGGGAAGGAAGTAGATTACAGCTATTAACAGGCAGAAGGATGCTGATCAGCCTTTCTGGTCTCTGGTCTAATGCCTGGTCCATTCAGTGCTCTCTTTCTCCTAAGGGCCTACAGCTATAGGCATCCTTCAAACATGGTGTGTTTGTTTGTTTGGTGTGGGTGTGTGGTGGAGGAAGTGCTGTTTGACTGAAACAGCCCATTTGATTCCTACAAATATGCCCAAATACAATCTAAGAGTGTCATGTGGCGACCAAAGCAGCAACAGAAAAAAAGAGAGAGTGCACTCCCCTCACGCCTGCAAGTGCTAGTGAGTAGAAATAAAACACGGTGCAGACATGCTGTGTCTATTTGTGTTGCTTATGAGTGAACATGCTGCGATGCACACACAATAAAGACAAGGCACACACAAGCATGCTATATTTAGATGACAAACTGCCATAAACCCAGGCTAAAGGGGGAAGAAACAAACAAAAGAGAGGGAGGAAAAAAAGCAAGGCGGTCCAGAAGCATCCCCTGTCACGGTGCAATCCCCCATGTCCTAATTACACAGGCTTAGAGGAAACGGAGGATTAGCCACTGATTCACCACGCTTCTCGCCTCATCTTCTAATAAGTCCCCTTCTTGTCTCCTTGCCACCCTTTGTGCCACCTCCCATGTCTCTCTCCAGGTAAAGGTAGCAAGATACTATTGACCTGTGACTTTCTGTCTCCCATTGTTCCTTTTTACTAGCATGTCTGCCTCAGACAACACCACCTAATCCCATTTTACCAGAAGGCTGTGGTGCAGACTTGTTATTTCAAGCTGTTTTAATCATTTAAGGTTTAGTATTTGGACTTACGGAACAGTGTGTACATAAGTGTATGTATATTCATTTTTTAGTATTAATGAGTACAGCCTGCCTATTTATTTCATTTTTCCCCTTTTTTTTTGCTGGTCAGCTGTAGTTCTTGAAGTCTATTTATTTAGTGGTATACAGTATATCCCAAGCATGTTTTATTTATAAAGAAACAACAAACTTTCCCGTACTGTGCAGAAGTTTTAGTCACTTCAGATGTTTTGATATTATGCAACGACATTAGAGAAGCATCACATTGGTCCCAGCTTTGATCTGCAACGTGACGACAACCCCAAACATACAGCCAGAGTTCTAAAACCTATCTTCAGCTATGAGAAGAACAAGAAGTCCTGAAACAGATGGTATGGGCCCACAGAGCCATGATCTGGACATCATTACGTCAATCTGGGATCAAATGAAAAGAGAGAAGCAATAGACACAGAGACTAAATTTACAGAGCTATGGCAACTTCTCCACAAGGCTTGAGGCAAATTACTGTTTCTGTAGAACTTTTTCAGAAAGAAACTTCTCAGACTTTGATTTACGGCCTACATGCTCTCAGTGTTAAGTAGATGTGAATATATCTCTGTGCAATATCATTTAAATGTCAAATGATTCAAATTTGTATCACATTACAGTAACTTTAGCTTGAACAATGGAGTATTTGCTCTTATGTAAAATTAAATGTTTTATCCTCTTTAGCATAGAAGATGTCAGTGTAGCACAATTTTCTGAAGAGATTTTCTGCCAGTCTTTAGAAGCAGCATTTTTTGCAGCTGCTCTTTGATGGAGGGGTTATGTTGCTTTGCCTTTCTCTTTAAAATCCCCCCAAGGTGTTCTATTGGATTCCCATCAGACGACATGCTTGGCCAGGTCATAGTTGATGCTTTTTTCTTCTTTAGAAGAAAACACTCGTGTGATTTTTGGCAGTGTGCTTTGGACCGTTATCATGCAGGAATATTTATCTTCTGCCAAGATTCTGGAGACTGATAGTCTTCCTGTCAGCCGTTATTTTTATGTATCCACAGGCATTCATGGTGCCATCTATCAAAGTCACCTCCCCAACGACGTTTGCACTAATGCAGCTCCATATTATCACACTCCAACCTTTGTGATTCACTGTCATGACTATGCATTCACTGTTGTCCAGGTTCATACCAGTTGTTTACGTTGGCATCATCTAACCAAAGAATGTGCTCCCAGTATTCATCAGACCTCTTTTCATGTCTTTTATAAACTTTACTCTTGCAGTCTTGCACCTAACAGCAATAAAGGGTGTTTTTCTTGGATGGCATCCATAGAGGCTGACATTGTGCTTCTGCTGTGCTGATCTGTCACAGAAACTCTGATTTTCATTTAACCCTGTGCCAAGTTAAAGGCACTTGTCTGTTTTTCAGTGTTGTGCAAGTAGTGTACTGTTCGTGGTAACATTTTCGGAAAGCAACTGGCTTTCGATTAGTGGGACTAAGGCTAAGATTCTATCCCTCCTGTGTGTTTCTGACAGATTTTTATTTAGTCATTGATCTCCCTGTATCTGTCTCCATCACTGTCAAGTTTCACAGTCAAATTTTTCAGTTCTTCTTCCATGTGGAGCCATGATGCAAACATGCAGATAGATGCTGCACGTAGGCCATAAGTCAGCCATGTTCTGGTGTTCACAGATAATTTTAATAACCATGTTCATGCAATTTGGCTCACTGAAAATCAAGAGTTTGGTCAATTTGATTCCAGTGATCACTGTGTCCTAACTCGTATGTCAGTGGTCAGAAGTGCACTGAATTTCTGTATTTTCAGTAAGAAAATCCTTTTGATTGGGCTCTAACATCAATTTAGATATAATGCAGTTACTGAGAGGTAATACAATTTTCAGTCATGACATTTAGATGATATTGCACAAGGGTGTAATCATCTTCATTGTATACTCTTACAGGAAACCTAAATTTATGATAAAATCACAGTTTTGTTTTGTTTTTTTGCTAATTTATGTAAATAGGCAGCGAACTATATCTTTTACAACCTGGAAAAGCTCTCCAATAGTGTTGTGTCCATATTTGTTATTCAGTCAGACAATACAAACAATTAACACATATGTAATCAACATAAGTAATGCAATATGGGCCTCTTTTACAGCTCTTATTTATTATGCTGACTACAGTTGGCATTAATGATCCCATATGTATATTTTTACTAGCCAGAGGCATCCTGCACTATTGTCTTAAACACTTTCATTGTATTTAAAATATAGAGGGTGTTCTGTGTTAGTAGCCATGGGCCTGTCCTACATTTTGAATCAAATGCTGTTTGTTGTCAACTTGTGATGTTTTCATTGACTTCTACAATCAGTGCTGATTAGTTTTACGTCCCACAGACTACCAGACTGAGATGCTAGTATCAACCCTTTCTATAATTTTGTTTTATAAATTGTTTGTAATTACCTGGAAAAAACCTACATTCGCTTCCTTATATATGATTTGTAGACGTAAATGCAATTATTGACAGAATTAACTGAAATTAATGTGATCTCAAAAATGCGGTATGGGATTCTGATTCATTGCACTTTTGTTAAATTCAGTGAATATCTTCCTTTGGTTCCACTAGCTGTTCACACTGTGTGCACTTTGAAAAACAGTCTGGTGTTTTTACACAACCTTGACTCTGTAAAGGGGAAATAAAGACGTTGGCTCAGCCAGTGCACTCAACATAATTCCAGCCTGTTTATGCCATGGATATGATATCTAGATATGATGCACAACCAGTGTTGTAGCTGCAAAGACTACAGGTGTCATGTATACACAGATTACCGGATATGTTGCTAAACTAAGAATATTTATTTGCTTTTAGTGTTATGGCTTTTTCATGTTAATTGTTTGTCAGGTATAAATAGCTCGATGACAGCAGGGATGATATAAGGATCATTCCTCTCAGACATCTACATCTAATAGCTTGCCTGTGGCTGCTCTCCTGCAATTGCTCCACCATTAAACCACTTAAAGGGTGAAAAAAAAGAAAGGCGATCCATAGCCAGAGGAAATGTGAATTATACAAGGTCTAAAGTCACAGGTTGGAAAAGAGGCTCAGGTTTGTTGACTGGCTGAAGCTCGGACATTCCTTCGCTGTCCTTGCAATATTTATTGACTTCCTCTCACCGGTATGAACAGTGAAGGTTTACAGCTGCTGTATGCACAGTGAAAAAAAAGAATGTTTTTCCTTTGTTTATTCTGCATTTAGTTTTCTTCCTCTCTGTTAAGAAAAAAAAGCAATAAAAACAAAAACCTCTATGAAGAACGCTTGGGAGGGTCATCCAAACACAGCAGTGGGAACTTTCTGGGAAATGTTGTCACACGTTACAGATTTGGTTACAGATAAACATAAGTTTGACTGTTCTCAGCACTTTTTGGCCTTGGATCGGTTCCCATGGTTGTTCATTACTGTTGAACCTGTTTGTTGAGCTTGTTTTTTGTTTTTTTTTCCTAGTGTGAGGTCTGATTGTCAGCGGATAACAGGGAAACGTTGAGATCTTTTCTTTTTTTCCCTTGCTTTTTTTTGCACCGTTGTCTCAAGGCTGACCTTTACTAGCAATTAAAGCTGGTAGAAAACTTTCATAATTGAGATTATAGCAGGCAGCTCATGGCCATGTGTGAATGGCAAGTATAAAGCATGGAGTAAAAACACAGTGAACGTAAGGAAAAGTTGTTCATTTATGGATGAGGTAAGTTTTAAATGAGGTTCCTTACAAAAAAAAAAAAATCAATATCAATATGCCTTCAAGTTGCAGACACAATGACACTGGAAGTGCACATTCCACTTTGGTATGGACAGGCAAACACATACACACTCACATACAGCTGTTGTTAAACAGCCAGGTAAGTCATTTGCACGCAAATTTGTATTGCTAAAGATTTTTAGGGCCCTCATTGCTGATTTGTGTTAAAGGCAAAGTGCTGTTTGAGAACATCAGTTTGGCTACCCAGATGCCCCTCGTCTCTGCAACCCACAGACCCTCCTTACCTCCTACAGCACACAGCTCTGCTTGCTCATCATTGATTAGGCTTTGTGTGTTTGTTTTTGTTTGAATATGAGCTTAGGCTCCTCTTCCTCCCCCTCTCAGGTTTCTATCCCTCTCTCTCCTATGCATAAATACTCTCTCCTCGGGGTGTTCTTTGAACAACTTAGCCAGGCATTAGCTGACGGAGGGGCCTGCAGTTCGCGAGGGAGCGCCTGAAGAGAGGACGTGTTTGATCCGAAGATATGTGTCCTTGATTCCAACTCTGTATTGCCAGCCACCGGTGCTCCCCACCGCCACTGCCAAGCATTTCCCGCTATGCATCGGTATTCTCTGCCTCCCACTGAGATAAAATCTATTACAGTGAAGAGAAGTATCCGTCTCATTGTGCTAAGCCACCCACTGCACTAAACAATCCACACCCACTCCCACAGCTATACTTCCAGCACAATTTTGAAGTAAAAATTATATGCTAACCAACAATTCAGCTATACTTTGCATTATATTGGTTGCAGGCTCTGATGCAAAAATTAACAATAATATTATGAATGAGAGTTTCAGCCAAACAAGGAAAAAGTGCATTTTTAACTTCCGTTTACCCTGAATTACCATTTTAAATTGCATCACAGGCATAATTTACTGTTTATGGATTTCAAGCAGAGCGCTAGACCAGCAAAAACTGTAGATCCCACAGCAAACGGTGATGACTACACCAAAACAGCAGTTTCGTGGAAATAGTATTGTGGTGCAACCACTTGAAATAATGTTGGCAAAACAGACTGGCCAACTGTAAAAAACAGTCAACTTTACCAGCTCCGTTAGAGAATCCAAGCAATATCACATGCAGTAATTCACTTGAGGGCAGTTCTTATTTTCACTATTACGAGGAGAAACTTTTTATTTGAAATAATGCAAAATATAACATTCAGATTTTTCTGTGTCGACATAAAACCAGCTCACATCAGGTTAAATGAATAAGGGAGTTCATAATAAAAGGATTATTTTCAAAAAATAGAACTTCACATAGGTTCCACAAATCCTTAAACATGTCAGCTCTAACATCTACCTCAACAAAAATTCATCTTTCTTATGAAACCCCAGGACAAATGAGCAGTTCAGGGAAGCATGTCAACCGATTTCTTCGAAAGCAAAAAAAAAAAGTTTGAAAATCTCTCTACAACTGCTGTTGTTCGGTACATTGGCAACCTGAGAAGCCATAAGATATTTACTAAACATTAGGCTCAGTCAGAGTGAAGAGTCTCTCATCTGTGCAGTTCAAATATTTAGTCACCCTGATTGGCTGAGAATGTGGGGAGGGGGTTCCATGGATCAGCTGGGCTTGATAGCAGTAGGCGAGGAGATTAAAAACAAAATAACACGCACACATGCACACATAAACACACACTGTGAGCTCCCTCAGGTGAACAGGTGCAGTTATGGTCTGTCACAGATGCTCTGCGCATTTCGTCAGCTGCCATTCCTCCTGTCCACCTTGGGTGGGTTGGGGGAGATTCACCACAACACAACCTCAACTCACAAATGCAAACACGCATTATCTCAGATCATTCTCCAGCCTCGAAGGCTATTTTAGTAGCTCATCGAGCTGTCTAATGACCACTCAGGTGCGCGTGACGGTAAAATGATCAAGCACGAGTGTTATGTATTTGCTGCTCTCAACTTGTTTTTGAACTTGGGGAACAGTCAACTACATGATGGGTTTGTCCAGTGTTCAGTTTGCTGCTGCCGCTCCTTTGCTAGCAATAGTCCGTGAGTACAACTCTCTTGGTTCATCCCTCCCTCCCTACCTCCCTGGGAACCACAGTGTGTGACAGGGGGACATTAATCACAGGGCCGAGTAATAAAGCGAGAAGGGATGGGCATGTAGGGCCAGGGGGGCAGGCGTCTGGAGGGAGAAAAGGCTGTTTAGGGAAATCACACCGCGCGTTATGACACACACTGATACACAAGCACACTTTTACACTCACAGGTTTAGGTGCACATCCTTCACGCGCCACAGTGAAAGCTTCCTCCCTGAAAGTTAGAAAAATTCAATCAGGGAGAAGGCAAACAAACTGAAAAACAACTTATAATTCCAAGAAATGTGACCAGTTGTGTTTAGTTGGTGCTCTGCCGTCACGCTCACTTGCGTGCAATGTCACGAGGCCTGGCCTTCGTTAATGAAGTGTTAATTTAGCAAAGACTTGTAGTGGGGATAACAAAAGTGGCATTTTTAAAAATATCATCTGGAAGAGATGAGAGGCGTTTGGCTCAGTAGATGAAGCACCTTCACCGTTGCTGTAATGCAGAAATTATTTAAAGATTGTAGTGTCTGATTGTGTTGCATTGTATACAATTTAGCTGTGTACTGGGTTTGACTTTTCAAACATTTCTTCTTTTCCAGTGTTTATTTCTGACCTCATGGGGTTATTGGAGTTTGTTTTTTTCCCTTGTGTTTGTGTGTGTGTTCAATATCAGCTTCATTCTGTCTTGACATTTTACATTGCACCCTTGCTTGTGAATCATATCCAGTGGAGTTGTGATGGTGGTTATTGTGTGCATGGGTGTGTATGTATGCACCTCCACCCTCAATTCTTTTTGTGCACTTTGTGTTGCATCTGCACTTGTGTGGTGCTCGTCAAGGAGTATTACAAAATGGTCGGTTGAAAAATGAGATACCAATAATAGTTTCCTGTTCTTGTAAATCCACCATGGCTACACAACAAAAGCTCACTGCTCAAGATCCTTGAGATTGAGCCATTCAACTAGCTGAAAGCAGAGAGGACGACATTGTACATCATTATCCTAACAAGAAGAAAAAACTAAAAATAATATAAAGACCCTTATTGTGTCCAGTGTTCAGAGACAAATTTTAAATCATTGTCTCCTTTTGGTGAAAAATGAATTAACATATAGCATGTACTTGTACAGATGTGTGCATATAATGATTCTTTCTCCTTTGCCATTTTCTGTTAAGACTTTGGGTAGTCATTATGTTTCAGATGCTGTGCAATGCTTTTAAGTGGAGTTCGTCCCTGAAATTATTTATTCTGATTTTATTCATATTTTATTTTTAATTTATTCTGCAAAATCAGTGTCTGAAAAGTCTGTTTAGAAAGAAACATGTAGGGACTTAAATTTTTTTTTTCTTGCTTTTGCACGTCATTGGTTCAGAAAGTAATTAATAAATCCTTCATTCATCTATCTTTTCACCTCCACCGGCCTCTCTCACCCCTGGTGTTGTTAGCAAATATCTAATGCTGACAAATACCGCAGTGAACCACAATCACTGACTTATTTTCCTTGTATTTGCTGGTGTTGCAGCATTCAGGAGCTTTCTGAATTTGTAAAAGTTTCTTTGACACCACGTGTCCTGTTCGTGTTTCTCAAAGATTTCTTCGAGTAGCTTTGCTACTTTTATATCTGTTTCAATTCTGTACTTCTAGCATTAAAGATAAGTGGCAGCTACAGAGCTGTCCTATCTAAGTCATTGTTACCCAAGTCTTGAAATTTTGCCCTAAGGCAAGGCAATTAACCCTGCCAGAGGTAGTAAGATAGCTCTGACTGCTTGCTGTTAAGAAAGCATCCAGAAGTACAAAAGAGTCTGTGGAGTTAATTAAACCTTTTTGTTGGCAGTAGAGGTGTAATAAATATCCGATTTCAATCAAGGATTCAGGTCAAGTGTCTACAATAGGGCCGCAAAGATACAAACATCAGCTGTGCTTGACTCCTGATTGGACAGTTTGATCAGAGTTTTATTGACACTTTTCTTAGAAGGGGACGCAGAAGCTTGCCTTTTCTCTTCCTTCTGGTGTCATTTCGGTCGTGACATATACTGTCCAGTCTAAAATCTTTACTACATATCATTCCATCATTTCCTGTCCTTTTCATTTGATCCCATTTGGTTCACGGGCACCGTGGTTATAAAACTGTCCTTTTCAAGACTTGAATGCAAGACGAAGTTTAAGGACACATTTTCTTTAGCTATATAATGTCAGTGCTGCAGGTTTCACACTTGATAAATGCATTAAATTTGAATTAAAGTTCCCTTTTGATTTCACAACAGATGCTTAGAATTTTGGCTGAATACATTAAAGCATGCATCAGCGTTAGAAAATCTCCTTTAAAGCAAAAGTGATAGGACAGGATGCGCAGGTTTCAAAATGATGGAGAAATAATGAAGCTAATATAGTTATGCTGTGTGCTAATATGATTCTATATATTAAAAATGTAAATTATGAAAATTACCAGTGCGTTTCATCATTTTACTGTATCAGATCATTGGCTGACAGGTGAATCAAATTGTGACAAACAATTGCATGTTTCAGTGTATCTATCGATGTAATTTATCTCAGACCACATGCGGCCGCGAGAGAGAGAGAGGACTGAGCACGCCCTGGTAGCCAAATCATCACAGGCAAATGTGTCCTTGGTGGAAGCATCTATTGCACATCCAAGAGAGCTGGTGGAGCCATGGTGAAGAACAGAGGGGGAGGAGAAAGAGGAAGAGAGAGAGAGAGAGAGATGAATGTCACCCCTGCTCTCATATGTCATATTGTTAGCCATAGATATGAAGAGAACGCCTCAAGGTTGAATGTGCAGCTGAGACATGAATAATCTATCAGAGGTTTTCTCCGACTAAATAGAGGAAAATATGTCTGCATGGATTATTTATGCTTTAATATGCACAAGGCGAATATGGACAATCACCTCCGAGAGTATAAAGACATTGTAGAGGCCAAGTTAATTGTTTGTGTCTGGAATTCATGCATGCCGGGTTTCTGAAAGACAGAGGTTGTCAGCCGGTAAGTGTGGTTACATGTAGGTTCTATATTCTGCACCTCGGTGATGGATTACAGTAATAGTGCGCTTTAGTCGGAAAGTGTATTCAGGTTTGTAGTTTCCTTCTTTTTTTTTAATGTACAAGCTTTCTACTGAATCATCGATCTTAGCTGTTTGACATGTTGTTTATATTTTCTTACTCAAATTCACAAACCCTGACACACACACGCTCATATGCCTCTCAGTGTGTGCAGATGCATTTACTGAGCCCCACACCATTTAAATGTAGTCCGTCTCAGACTGGCCAGGCCCCGGCTTTTGTAGCTCACCTTATTTCCTCTTCAGATGACTGCCCTGACATGGGAAATGTCAGGCTCTCCTTGTCAGCGTTGTTTGGCTTCTTCAAACATTTGTGAAGTGTTAAGCTCATCTCTACAGCTTAGGAGGGCAGTCTCTCAGGAATCTAGGCTGCTGACCCGCAACACAGCAAAGACAGCCTAGCCAAGTGCACTCAAGCACATCCACTCTG
Organism: Acanthochromis polyacanthus; assembly: GCF_021347895.1. Lineage (NCBI taxonomy): Eukaryota > Metazoa > Chordata > Actinopteri > Pomacentridae > Acanthochromis > Acanthochromis polyacanthus. The sequence continues at coordinate 6,724,059 of NC_067114.1, read as the reverse complement.
CCCGCTCATTCGCATCAACGGAAGATTGTATTAGTCCCAAGTTTGTGGTCTTTAAAGCAGCACTTTCACCAGGCTGTAGAGCTTCATGTGTTGCATAATGGAATTGATGGGGTTAGCTTTCCAACTCCGAGCTGTAATGTTGCTGTCTTCTTACATTTAGTTAAGAATTATAGTGAAGATGCTGTACGGCTCCGAGGAGCTTTGAACCCCTATAAGTGTTACCTTATCAAAACAAAACCCACGAAAACTGTTCCAATCCCCATGTTAAAGGGAAAAAAATCCTCAAAATCCCACCAACTGATTTTAGTTTCAGAGTTCAACCCACGACAGGGTTGTTTGGGGAAGATAAATTACACAGACACACAAACTCCTGTGACTAGAACTGCCTGATTTTTCTGTACAAAGAAAGCTGCATCGCTATAAGAAATTCGAAGAGTGGTGTTTGGCGCATTTGCTTTCACAGGCAGATGCATCACGTATCTCAAAACCAATATGCAAATGAGACCAGGCTGCTGTTTAGAAGAAACAAGCAACCTGTGGATTTTACTGGAGTGCTTTGTTAAATCCTCCTGTGGGTTATAGCGCTCTTGTCCTTATTTAACCTGTATCATGCCAGTTTTAGACACATTTAACTAATGGAATAGTGAAATGTAGTAGCAGTGCCAGCCGTGATAAACAATATAGGTTCAATATCGTTTCAATTAGTTTGTTGTAGCTGATTATTTATAGTTAATTTCGCTGTAAGATGTGTGGAAGAGGATGACAAACAAGAGACAAGTTGAACTATTTTCAGTCGGTATCGTCACCACTGTTAGTACCGTATTCTGTCTCTCTGTGTGCCTTCTCTCGATTTCATCCCACCCTGCCAATGGAAAAATTCCATTTGTGGGACAACAGATGCTCAGTTTTTTTCCCCCTACTATTTTTCACTTCACGCCCAAAAGGAGAAAAAAAAGTGCTTCTCTTTTTATTTTATTATTTTTTTAACCAAGTTCTGGATCCATTTGACACAGGCATGAACACTCCCATAATCATCCAGAGTGTGCATCCTTCTGAATAGAGATGAAAGAGGCGAACATACACTCACACTTATACACACGTGCACACACACAGCAACAGCAAGGAGCACGCAAATAAACAGGCACAAACACACAGGGAAGAAGCACAAGCCATTTGGCACAGCCTCTCTGTCTAGGGAGGGCTTCAAAGCCCACTGACATGAATTTATGATAACGGCACTATGCCTTTGCCAAACCTCAACTGTTGTTGTTTTTCTCTCGCTCCCTCCCCATCCTTTCTGTATGCTCTGCCATCCCCTTGATCAGAGCTTTGGAAAATGCTAGCAGGTGTCCCCCAGTCCCCTTGGAAAGCTGTGGGCATGTGCGTGTGGGTTTGTGTGCACATGTGCATGCATTTATCTGTGTGCTTGGAATAGGACATTTCTAACAGCCTCTTCCTTTTTTTTTTTTTTTTTTTTTTTTTTACATCATTTCATTAGGCTTGGCTCTCCTTCCCTAACTTAAGGCTCCAACTCCTTGTACTGTTCAGTTCAGTGTCATAATAGCGCTATGATTCTATTACCCTCTCACTGTGTGGTTTTACTCTGTTCTTTGCACACTACTGATGTGAATATCACTTTCTTCTCCATCCATCCCCTCCCTTTATTTCTGTCTCTGCAGATGAGGATTGTGTGAATTGTACAGAGGAGTGCAGAGTACTGGGTCATTCTGACCGCTGCTGGATGCCCCAGTTCCCTGCCGGAGGAAACCAGGCAGAGGGCATCGACTACCGCAACAATATGTTTGTGCCAGCGGGAATGGAGACTGTGCCCGAGACAGAGACCTACGAGACTGTCAACCCAAATGGAAAGAAAACGTTCTGTACTTTTGGCAAAGAGAGGCGTGACCACACCATTCTGGTTGCCAACGTCAAGCCCTACTTGAAGGCAAAACGCGCCCTTAGCCCACTGCTCCAAGAGGTGCCCTCGGCCTCGAGCAGTCCTACAAAGGGCTGCTCCACTATGTCGCCCTGCTCGTCAGTCAAAAGCCCAGCTGATGGAGCTGAAGGCAAACCTCCTCCAGCCACCTGCTCCGGCCACTACGGGCCTCCTGATGGTCAGTACCTTTCACCAACCAAACAAACCAGAGACCAGGGGGTCTACCCATCCTTGCCTCCCTCAGACCCCGTGGCTAAGGTGCTCGCAGAGGCCCGCTCCAGGATCAGCCAAGAGGCAGCAGGTGAAATGGAGTGTGTCCTGGAGCAGGTGGAGCCGGACGGGAATCGCGACGGAATGGACGCTGACCAGGTGGTGAGAGACATCGACAAACTATTGCAGGACTGCAGAGGAAGTGAGGCCACCGGCACACTCAGGAAGTGACACAAAGGACTGCGACAAAAAGAAGTGGGAAGGTAGAGAGAGAGGAGTAGGATGCTATTCCAAAAGACTCTCACGCCAAAACTGTCACCAAAACAAAATGAAAAGTTTGAATGGCTCTTATGACAGGAGCCCTTTTCACTGCATTTGTTGTAGAAAAGTACCAACTCTGGACAGACAAACTTTATTATGCCAGTCGTTTGGCACCAGTTTTGATGCTAAGCTCCCGACCAACAAAAAAGAACTCGGTAACAAGCTTCTGAATTCTTCTGAATTTGTAAACTCTTTTTTTGTTTTGGCTTCTTAAACAAATTGCAGAGGTTCAAGCCTCTGGCACCTCGCAAGCTATTATCTAAGTGCCCACCAGCTCATAAGTGTGTTGTTCATGGTCTATTGTGAAATCCTACATATCCAAGTATGTGTAGGGGAATTTCTGTTATGTGTGATGGACATAGAAACTGAACGACAATGGACTATTTATGGTCAGACATGACAATCGACGCAGAAACAGAAATAAATTCAAATCTGTTCGGGACAGTGGAGGACCAGAATACACAAAACAACCTTATCTTTTTTGAATTTAATATAGGTGTTTAACATGTGATGGATCCAGTGTCTGAAGAGACTGGTTAATCAGAGGTGTGTTCACATGGGCTTTGTTGTGGACTTGGGGTTGGAGCGACTGAAAAGCTCAGCTGAAGGAGAATTATTAACAGTGTAACCATGTTTCACCTGTCATTTGTAGCTACATGTGTAAGCTGTGTCTGTCTCACACCTCTATTTAAATGTTCATGTTGCTGACGAGTGTAGTTGCACGCATCAATTTTACACATGTGCACTACACTTTGCACATACATATTGCTGACACACTCACATGCACTGACGCACACACAAACACACACAAACACACATATACACAAGAATGCTTAAACACAACTGTCCATCTGTGGATTTGTCTTATACATGTACATCATCAGCTTTCAGTCCCTTGTGTACAGTGAATTATCATGTGTGTGACTTTGCCTTAAGGCAATCACGAGTTGTATAAAAAGGGACATTTTTCCTCAACTGTGAAAAGATGATATCTATATGATTATATAGATGACTGTATGTATGAATCCATGTATAGTGTCCAAATATTAACAAAATATTTATACATTTTGTAAGAAAAAAGACATGAGGAATCTCAACAAAAAGTGTCCTGGAGTTAAGGTCAAGAGCGGGGTATTAACTCAAAGAACTGCGAAGGACACTGCCATTGTTTCGAAGATGAATATCCGAAAAATATAAAGAAACAAGAAAATGTCCCTTCACATTATCACTATACATAATATCATTATATGTGTAAATGTATCCAATTTAGATGTGTTTTACATCAAAAAATTGACATATTTTTTATTGATTTTACTGCAATTTCTGTGCATTTGAGCCAAATTGTTATGTGTACAAAAGCTATATTGTGTATTTTATTAAATTAATATATAGTTGTGTTGCAATATACATGGGCTTATATTGTATTTGGCAAAAGTTGCCTTAGTAGCTGTCGAACTCTGTGAGTTTGCTTTAGTTTGGGTTTTTTTGTTGGTGTTTTTTTTTTCATCTCTATTCTGCATCTTTGCAGGCTGGCTTCAGTGCTTTTGAGATGTCGCCTCTTTTTACCCTGAGATCCAGCTGGATCAAATACAATAACTGTTGAAAGCTTAATGAGCCAGCTGATCTAGAATACAATTCAAACCAACTACAAAAAGCAACAACCACAAGATAACAGTCTGAATATTTTTACTGAGCAGATTTTTACAGGGCAGCTATTTTCTTTAACAATAACTAGTATGCGTAGTTTGTGTTCATTATGTTTTTACTTTCTTTCCAAAAAAAGAAACCTGCCATATGGAAAGTGGAGTGGTTTCCTTGGTGATCATAAAACTGCCTTACTGTCTCTGCAGAGAGCTTGTTGTATCTGTGGAGCTTGTGACTGCTTATAAAGCCCTGGTCCACCAGAATGTGCATTTTCTATAAAGGACCAAAAGAGGTTCTTTTTCAGCAGTCTGTGTTGTTTATGTATGTACTCCAATACATGTTAGAATTCTCATACTTTGCAGAGAAACTTGACATCTGAAATTCTATCTGAAGTTCCTTTAGATTTGATGTCTTTAGCTGTTTAGGTACATGGTTTATACAACCAGGTGTCTTCTCATTCAGGCTTTCTTAAAAAAAAAATATACAGACATTTATTTTTGAAAATTTTGGCACATTTCGGCCACTCTCTGAAATAATAGTGGGAGGTGCTTTTTCTAATATTATCTGACAGTAAAATACGCAGAACAGTAGGCTACTAGACTAGATATGTTTTGGAAAATGTGACCACAATCACCAAATGTATGTCAGATATAGCCATGAGAGGGAACAGTGACTTACATCCATATGGCTCCTGGTGTGTGTTCACTGCAGAACGAGTGTCTGAGCTGAATTGGGATCTCAACAGCAGATGTAACACATTCTGTCCTGTAGACATATCTCATCTGAGTGTTTTGGTGTTTCTCTTCTTGCTTCCTTTTTCTTAATTGATTTGCATGTTTGGACATTCTCTTGTCAATCTGCCATTCTGCTGTATCCTTTGCCTTCTTGCCATCTTTTTTTTTTGTATTTTTACCATTCATAAGCTTACATTCCTCCTCTTCAGCTGTTCACTTTCTCACCTCAGAGGAGCAAACTAACTGTTGCCTTTTCTCCTCTCTTTCATCTGTAAAGTATTTGGTTTCGGTTTACCCTTGCTCTTTTCCTAGGAGATGGCAGAGGCTGTTTTTAGAGAAGGCTTGGAGGATATGACGGAGGAGGAGGAAAGAAAATATTTCTGGTTCTTTTTTAAATGAGATTTTTTTCGTCGTTGTTATATTTCTCAAATATCTGGATAAATCAAGCAAACCTGGCATCCACGTCATACAAACAGTCAAAATGTGCTGTTCAAAGTGCTCACTACAACTGTGATCTTAACAAATAATGTCGTCACACACATGTACACAAAAACACAGGAGCACTTGAGCAACACCCTGCCTTTCATTTAGATGCATAGCTGTGAAAAGGTAAAGGCTGAAAGAGAGGGCAAAACACTGCCCAGACAAATGTGACACTTCCACACTTGTCTTTGTGGTTTATTTTCTTTTTATCTCATTACGCTCAGTCTTCATGCTAGAATAAGCTTTCTCTACACTGTGTGTGTGTGTGTGTGTGTGTGTGTGTGTGTGTGTGTGTGTGTGTGTGTGTGTGCGTGCGTGCGTGCGTGCGTGCGTGCGTGCGTGCGTGCGTGCGTGCGTGCGTGCGTGCGTGCGTGCGTGCGTGCGTGCGTGCCTCTTCGCTTTCATGCCCTCATTGTTTGACAAAAACAATTCCTTTCTTCTCTAATTTCTGTTACCTCCGTTCTATAGATTAAATTCCAGCATTTCGCATTTAACCTCCATTGCTGTGGTTTCATTTTGGCATTAATTAAAACAGAGTGCAGAGGTCATTCCAGAATTTTTTGTTTGTTTTTTAACTCAGAGCCGGGCTGCCGCAGTCACTGTTGCAATTGAGGCACGTTTAAAGTGCTGTCCTCTCTAATGGTGTTCCTCGGGCCCAGTTACTGTCTGCACACTCACAAAGTGAGGGTAAGGAAATGAGCTGGGTCCGGTGGAAAGGAGGTATTCTTTAAAGCCATCACCCCTCTCCCAAGCTATTTGCTGTTTAATAGAGCAGAGGCTGCTGTTGGGGTCAACACATAGTTGGAGATTGAGGATAATTTAAGGCCTCTCATTATTGTCTAATTACACACTGTTGGCATCATACACTGTTGGCAGTGCATTACTCAAATCTAGAGTGGGTTATTTTTGTCCACTTGAGACTGTTGGTTTTACCAAGTGATTAGGACAGGGCCTTGTTGAATGTGGCTAACCACCTCTGGTCTCTGACTCACACTGATGCAGGTGCACACGGACTCAAGACAGCAACTGCTTCACACACACGTAGAGACAACATGCCTTTTTTGGTTAGTTAAAACAAGCACCCGATGTTTGTCAGTGTTGTCCCCTCACCCCCAGGCCCACACTGATAGCATAGGGCTCCACGCTACAATGGGCAGCTGGTGAAAAAGACCAGAGACATTCATTTGTATGGATTATTTCAACTGCTATTGTCTAAAGGCTGTGTTCATTGTGATCTATCTGAAAAAAAATATGAAAAGATCAAATAAAAAAGCAATTACTAATAACGCTTGCTCTTGTCCTTGTATGAGTTGGTTGAGGAATGGTTACTCATGGCTTTGATTTTTATTTCTCTTTTCCCGAGAGATAACCTTGTGCACCCAATACTTTTTCTTCGCTCCGGCAACTACACGGCCAATTTCATGTTGTTAAATAGGTTTGTATTGTTTACTACTCCAGTCGGCTTACTTTGGAAAAGATGAAAAATGAATTCAAGATTCTTTTCACTTGTGTTCTTTAGTATTAAATGAACATATGCAAGCGCCTCCTACCAAAGCATGCATACACATGCGCACAAATGCTGTCTTGCTTTGGGCAAATGATCCTCCATTCATCACATTAGTTCACATTTTCGGTGCACAAATGATTACTGCTTGTGCTGATTTATTTTTTTTGTAATTTCTCAGTGGCAAATAAATTGGTGCTTGAAATTATGTGTACTAATGCTTCTCAGATAAGATTTTTGCATTCCACCCTTCAGCTAGATTTGCATTCAGAGGCCAATTTGAAGTCTCTTCAACACTGGCCTGTGGTTAGAGGGATATACTATATGCCTCCCAATTGCTCAGTCAAGTCTGGTTTGCTTAATTCCTAATTTATGGCTATTATGTGGTAGATGCTCCAAACAGAGCATACTGGCAGGTGTGACCTTCTGCGTAGCGTTCTGTTTCCTAAGAATAATAGACAAACTTTGTAGTGTCGACTGGTGCTTAAAGTATTAGTGCTTTGAAATGGGTTTTTAATGTCTTTTTTTTCAGTGTTTCCCAATACAAAATAACAGAGCATGGAAGCTAATGATACATCATTACATTTATCTAAGGAAACCATTTCTTCATCACTGTTTAATTGCAACTGTACATATGGTTATTTTTTATTACTTTTGTGACTCTTTGCATCAATCAACATGCAGCTGTCTGAAGATTAGTAATTCCCAGACTGCTGTCCTTCTAAACACTTACACAGGGCTCTCATATCCTGACTCAAATGTTTCCCACAAGCTGAAAGTGTAGATACTATCTTGGGGCTAAAGCAATTAGAAATTAAGAAACATTTGTTGATGCGAACTTTTCCTGACTAATCACTCATGTTTGTGTCAGTTAAATGGATAATTAATGTTTGTAGTTGTCTCAAAAACAACTCCAATACACTTAAGGTAGCAGCAACAGTAATGTAAATGCTTTATGTGTCCTAAAATCTGGAGCCAAAAGTGCTCATTCAAAGACATCAAGATAAATTATTCCTAGAATTATTTATTATTTGAAAAGGACTCGATCAAATTAATTTTCTTTTTCTCCACAGAGAGAATGTTTTACCCCATACTGGATTTACAGACCATTGGTATGCACCAAGGCTACTTTCTGTTTGTATCTAACTAGTCGCCTCAAGGCAGATATTAATTAAAAAGATAGTCGAGGCACTCTTACTTAAAAAACACCGTTTCTAGAACTGCAGTGTTTAAATGCAGGGCTGTCTCATTTGGCCCACTGGTTAGAGTTTCCTTTAAACCCGCAGCATAATTTCAAGCAAACAGCAGGCTGTCTACTTCTATGTGTCAATCTCCTTCAATCATAATTTCTCAGAACTTTTTGGATCACACATTTTCTTTATATATCTGACAACAGTTTACACACATTGCCTTTCACAGCTTGCATCAGTCAAAAGCACATGTAATGCAATAGAAACAGATATACTAATTAATAATTAGTAATGAAAAAAAACAGTAATAATGTGACTTTACATATTAATGTTAGTTTATTTGTACAAAGCAAAAAAAAAAAAAAAGGTTTTTGGTGGATAAACAGCTAAATGAGGCTACCATACATTTAGCTATTTAGTCTCAGGCAACTTGAGTTAGAGAGATTTAGGTGTAACACTAGATAGGGAAATTATATTTCTGCATTTTAATCAAGGTCCTTGATCCAAATAGCTGTGCTGATGGGATTTAATCAAGTACTGTTCTGTATTGAGCTGGCTGAAAGGGCAAATGGAGAGGAAATCTTTTCAACATGAAGAAGAGAAGGGGTATTCATCATATTCTATTGTTAAAGGACAAGGGTCCTCCTTTCATTTGTGGTAGTGTTCAGGAAGGTACTGCAAATTGAAATACGTGTATGTGTATGACTCCAACAAGGACAGGGAGAGTGTACGTGTGTGTGTGTGTGTGTAAAGGAGATGTGAGAGATACTGGAAATACGAATGTACATCCCATAACACAGCCCCGTCTCCTAGAAATTATATTCCTATACAGCTAAACTGCTTTCCCAATTAGGCTTTCTCAGACTCATTTAGGAACTCTGTAGGAGTCAGACAGAGGTGGTTGAGGTGGATGTCTGGCATATAAAGTGCAGGAATTTTCCAGCACAGATTGAAGTTCACATCCATACTCCTGTGTGCTTACATTTTGGCAACAAAAGCACTTTGGTCGAGGTTAGGAGAAGATTGTGGTTTTGGTTAAATGTGATTAAAATCCTTGTCTCAAGTCGTGGTGGACTTTTTCTGTATTAAACCAGACTGCAAAACAAAAACATGACACGTTTATTAATGTTGTACTCAGTCTGGAAGGATATTGTGGTGCAGGATCAGATATTTTACCTGAAAAAAATGTTGGTGCTGATGTTCACAGTATCAACACAATTACATTTCTTTCAAAGTGCAGATTAGCTGCTGGAATTTACAACACTGGGTTGCACAGTCATTCCTGGAGATTTTGATTTGATAACCTGAACCAAAAAAAAAAAAAAAAAGCCCAAAACAGAAACACTATAGGTTTCTATGGTGACGGAGCCTTAATGGGTGTTTAAGAGAAAATTTGTTTTTGTGATGTTCTGTTAAAATGCAAATTCGACTGAATTTCTTCCTTTTCTGAAAGAATGCCACCCTTCAGCCTGAATTGGATGTTTTCGAGAACACAATAAATAAGTAAACTGATGGAATACATAAACCATGTGATATTGCAACATGTCGTGATGTTTACATGCTACTTGGCAGTTGCAGTGCTGAGAATGTCTCCCCTGCCAGGCATTTCCCCCCCCACTATCTGGGTATTGTCTAATTCATATCTCCCATTTTTTAATAGATCAAGCATGAATGCAACGAGAAAGCTCAAAACCACCAATTAACACATGTTCATTACATGCATCCCTTCTAGAAAGTTGTGACTGCGTCCAGCACCTCAGACTGCCAGTTCCCTTTCACATTCCAGCCCTCCTTCCCAGTGTGGTAAGTGTTCAAGTGTTTCTCACCCGAAGCGGAATAGAAAGCAGCAAAATAATGGCACCAGACAGCTTCAGTGAAGGGGCCAGCTCACATCAGTAAGGGAAAATGCTAGATGAAAAGGTCAATAAGCAACACGGGAAACTTAATATGAAGTAGACATATGAATTCCATCACATGGATTAGCGCCTCTGGCAAAGTGCAGGACTGACTGACACTGCTGAATCAATTCATAAATACCCAATGTCTGGTGTGTAAGACACTCAAGTGCTAAGAGGACCTTTCACTAAATGCCACCTGGACTTTTAAAGCAATTTTATTCACCTATTTTGTTTCCTGTTATTGGTGATACGTTTCCCACTTTTGGTGTTTCTAGTGAAGTTGGAGACTCGAGTTCTGAGTCTTTTTGCCATTGTACTTTGTTCGTCAAGGTTATTTCCCTATTCATCATATTTTGTCCTACATTTGCACAGGCATTAGCTGGTTCATTTCCAAATGCAATGGTTCCTAAATTATACATGTTTGAAAATGTCACTTTTTAATGCTAATTTCACAAATGGTGAGAGGAATGTGCTGAACACCTATGTTAGTGCTGATCATTTGTAAATCTAAGGGCATAATGACTTTTTTTCTTTTGTTTCCGAAGTACGATATGTCTGAATCAGTTATTTCACCAATCAATATTCTAGTGATTTTGTTGTTAGACTTTGTTGATAGCCTGCCACTGAGGCCATCACAGAAAGGATGTATTGGATGAAAGAGAAGACAGATACCTAAATGGCTGGACGATAACAACAGGATGTGATTTGGACAGAATGTCAGGAGGGAACAGGAAGGTCAATATTACAGTAACAGAATATGACCTTGGGGACGAACTTCTTACTACTGGAGCTGTTCTCGTTTGGCAGAGCTGCACCATTGATCCTTTGCTCTAATATCAATTAGCCATGCCATCATTAACTGAGCTTTACCACAATGTCATTTTGACAATGTTCTTTGGAATATATCCTGAGCTACCCATTTTGTCTGCTCTATATTTAGACATTCCTTTGGAAGGGGAGCTTGTGGAAGTGTTATAAAATCATGTTGGAGGTAGGGCTAAAAGCGGAGTTAGAAACCTTTGAAGAGATGAGTCATTTTCCAATCTGAGGTCAATACAACCCAGTAAACAGAATGTGTGCTTAAAATTCCACTCGTAAAAGCATGCATGCAGAATTGTAAGCACACAGACATGCAAACATGTACCTCACACTCACCAATTACTTTTGCTGCATGATAAATCTCTTGATAGGAAAAATAAATTAGCAGGGCAGATAATTAAATTTACCTTAATAGCTTGTGCTCTTTATCTGTCATATTGACTCTCTTTGTTAAAATAAGAACATAAATGGCATTTCAAAGCAATTATGTGAGTCAGTGGCAGGAGTTCTGTCGGTTTCTTATCAGCATAGTGCTTCTGTCCTCAAACAGCTTCTGCCCAGAGTGGTATACAGAAATACTGTAGATACGAGAGCATTAAACATTTGTGGATTTTCATTTCTATTCCTCTCTGATACAAATATATCTAAACAACGTGGCTTTCTATTTTGAAAGAGCAGCAAGAATATGCTGAATAATCTCAATGAATTGTCTTTTTTTAAGGTGAAATCTATCCGTTATATCCGACTGAAGTTCTGGCAGCTTGGTGAGAGTCTACTTGCATGATGAATGCTTTCACAAGGAAAATACTTCACTTTAAATGGCCGACGACTTGGCCTTGAGAGTCAATTGACCAGTGAAAATCTGTGAGACATTTGTCTGTTGGCACCTTTTCAAAGAGCTCTGTTTTGGTGAAGTTGCTGGCTTTAATATTGTACAGTATATATACAACAGCGACAACTGGCAACTTTTTGTCGGATCAAAGCCCTGTCCCTCTGCCCTCCTCCCTTTGTTTTCAAAGTTTATGTATCTCCAACATGAACACAGCAGTGGGTATCATAGAGGGACGTCGGCCCCTCTCTGAACTCAGAGACACGGCTGACAAAGGCGATTAAAGTCTCTGACAGCATGCCTGCATATGATTAGACCGTCCTTTGGAGCTTTGAACCCCTAGCCTCATCCGCGACTATTCCCTAAACTTAGACGCTGTAACACGAGCGAAAAATGAATGCGCAGTTTGCATCAATGAGGGGTGAGAAACGGAATGATCAAATACAAATCAGCAGGGGAAAAACAAACAAAGAGTTGCTAAATAAGCGGAGCGACAGACAGAGGCCTTTTCCTCGGCTAATGGCTAGTGCAAATAGAATGGGCCTTGAGGGATTTAAAGGGCTGCGGCTGACAGTTAAAGCAGTCTAAAGCTGATCTACAACAAAGTGAGAATGTGATGCATCCACACAGCACCAATCTAGACAGGATGAGAGGGTGTAAATAACAGGCACTCCCCAGAGATGTGTGCCACATAACACAAAGACTCCCTGATTTGGTTGTTTGATTTGTTGAATGCGATCTGACATTTACTTAACCAACTGCAGGGAAATTATCTTTAAGGTTTCTCAATTTTGGCTTCGCAGGTGTACTAGCTTCCATCTGCCTTTCTATATTTAAGGTTCCACTGCGCAAATCTGTAGTGCATATAGTAATACTGCACATTATGCATCACACACCGCTCATATTTTGCTGGTGTTGGGGACAGTGATGCAACTTTATATTGAAAGCAAACCTAATGCTGAAGCACTGCTACAAGATAAGCATTTAGAGTCATAGTTAAATTATGCTGGCCTTAGGTTATCCAGGAAAAGAAAAGAAGAAAAAAAAACAGAGGTCCATTTCCATTTATGTCTCTTTCTGTTCTTATCTGGTCAAACATCCCTGCCATCACGTCTCCGTTACCTTAATGGAAAACATTAGAGATGCCCTTCTAATGTTTCACCTTTCAGATATACTGCTCTTTTCCTGCCTCTCTTTGTCTCTCTCTCTTCCTCCAGACCACCCCGACTATCACAGCAAGTGACGTGAGTGTGTAACTGTGCATGTGCCGTGCACACATAGTGTTACCACTCAGATCACAGCCCAGTGCACATCTGAACACCTTTTTTTCCCCAAGTGTCAGTTGAGTGGCAGAAGGACAGTGACAGTGCTGTCTCAGATCCACTGTCTGTGTGACACAATGTGCCTGACACCAGTTTACAAGGACGTGTCACATTGTACATGAAAGCATATGAGCTCAGGCAAATATATCAGATCAAATTGTGACAGCAAATCATGAAGAGCTCTTAATTTATTGATGTATTAACTTATCGAGGAATTGATTCTGCTAATGGTAGTATTGATTACCGTCATACTAGCTTCATGTAGTCAGGTTGCAAATCTCACAGTGGCTAATGAGACACATCAGCATTTCATGTGAATATTTGTACATAAGCATATTGCCAAAGAACAGGCTGGTACATTCTGTCAAGAGAGGAGAGAAACAGCAGCTTTGGTAAGAAGCAGCATGAGATTGTGTATGGTTTTCATAACTATAACTATAAAAGTGATCTGTCCCTTACCTGCCATAATCAGGCAGTTTTATGTCTTAATCATAAAGGGGAAGATTATATAATTATAGTGTGAGACATTTTGGAACATACTGACAAGACATTTTAACTGACGTATGGTTATGAGGATCTGAAACTCAAATATTATGTTTCCTATTCTTAGTAAGGCAGATGAAAGAAACTATGCGTGAAAAAATATTAAGGTGCTGGAACAACAGCTGGCCAAAAAAGGAGACAGATTGCTTTGCTCTATTGCAAATGAAACCGGTGACAATATACGTTACTGAACCTCTACTGTAAGAGGAACTCAGAACTTAGAATGTCTTTGCACATGGAAAACAATGGACTGATATAGAATAAAATGTTAATGTAACAGACTCCTAAAGGATCATAAACTAATTTTGTGGTGCAAAAAAAAAATGTAATCTAATAGCTTGAAATATAAATAGGGGGAAAAAATGCATATTTTGCACTTATCAGGCTGTCCATTCATCACCTCCAAAGTCATTTTGACATGCAAAAACTCTTTAGAGGGCCAGATGGTTGAGCCCTGACGTACATGAACCGTTAAATTTCAAAAGGTTGAGATGATGCCACGGGTGGCAAAGCTGCATCTGGCATGGTACTGAGACGCCTGTGTGATATCTAGACCACATCCATTCCTGATGGCATCATTCAGGACCACAGGGGCACAGAAGGATACCCAGTAACAACTGACTGGGTAAAGTAAAGAACCCCCTAAAGCCTATAACATCTCAGAGAAAACTGTTCTTTTTACAAATGCAAAACAGTGCGAGAAATTTTAATATACTCAATTTAGCAATTTTTGGGGGGGAAATTTTAAATGTGGAAGAGTTTAAATATATACTAATCAACCACATCATTAAAACCATTGATAGGCAAAGTGAATAACATTGACTGTCTCATTATAGGCCACTTGTCAAGGGGTGGCATAAATTAGGGAAGAGGTAAACAGTCAGTTCTTGAAATTGATGTGTTGGAAGCAGGAAAAATGGACGAGCGTAGGGATCAAAGCGGCGTTGGCCAAGGTCAAACTGTGATGACTACATGACTGAGTCAATGCATCTCCAAAACAGAAGGTCTTGTGGACTGTTCCTCGCATGCAGTGATTGGTAACAAAAGCAGTCCAAAGAAGGACAACCATCCCATTCATACGTGTGGGGACTGATGGCTGGCCCATGTGGTTCAGTCCAACAGAAGAGCTACTGTAGTGCTAACAACTGAAAACCTTAATGCAGGCTATTATAGAAAATCGTGAGAAAAGACAGTGCTGTATAGCCAATGACCAGTCAAAACACTCATAGTGACCCCTGTGTGCAACCATGGAGCAATGAAACAAGGTGGCCTCGTCTGATGAATCACGCTTTTAATTAACATCATGTGGACAGCTGGGTGCATGTGCGTCATTTGCTGGTGAGGAAAATGGCAGCAGGTTGCTCTATGGCAAGCCAATGGAAACAGTGTGATGCTCTGAGCAATGCTCTGCCGACAAACCTTGGGTCCTGGCATTCATGTGGATGACACTTTGACATGTACTACCTACTTAAACAGGAGGTACGTGCCCATTCGTGGCAACGGTATTCCCTAATGGTACTAGTCTCTCTCAGCAGGATTACACCCTGCCAATATGCAAAAAAAAAAAAAAAAGAAGAAGAAGAAGAAGAAAAGTAGAATGTTCAGGAATGGTTTAAGGAACAAAATGAAGACTATGAGGTGTTGCTTTTACCAACAGATTCCCCAGACCTGAAATTTGAGCATCTGTGGAACAAACTGGAGAAACAATTCAGATGGAGGTCTCATTTTACAGACAGACAGACAGACAGACAGACAGACAGATGAATATGTCAGATTCAGGCACAAAGACACACCCTGCTGGTTAGTCCACACTGAAAGGCCATGTTGTTTCCTTTTCTTATGTAAATTGTCAGTGCTTTGAGCACAACAAAATTCCACTAACCTCCATTGTATTGGGCTGCAGCACAATCCTCACTGGCAGAGATCTCAGAACCTTGGCAAATACAACCAAAACTGCCTGCATGACTAGATAGTATTGGGAAAGGTGTTTATTTGTTATGTGGGTGAACTGACATTAGGTACAGCTTTCACTGTGCACCTGTATTTCAATGAATCAGTTGTTTGGCACATTAAACAGTGTACACAAGGTGCTGCCAGTGTGTGAGGAACGCAAGACTTCCCCTTGGAGAGCAGACAGCACTCAACAGACGACTGCTTGTTGTCACACATAGGTTATGTAGGCCAGGATATGCCGACTGGCGAGTACAAAGCAGAGCACTCAGCACCTCCCCCTAAAAACTGTTCATAAATACTGCAGGGTGACGCTTTGTCTTTCTGCTGCACTGAACCTACCCTCGGTTACAAGACAGCTGTGCTTTGGCAATGTGCTTCACAGTCATACACAGCATCCAGCCTGACAGCCCCCATATATACTGATGTATTGTTGTAAATGTTTAAATGCTTTTACTGCCGTGCCAATAAAAAAAAAAAAAACAACACGCACACACGCACACGCAGTAATGTACTTCCCCACAAGCATGGGATGTAGAAATGGAAAGAAATGGTGTGTATGAAGCATTGGGAGATAAGTTGGAATATGACTGATCAGACTGCACACACCTACAAATCTGACGTCTTTACTTGTGGAATTGCACAATTTGCCGACTTTATTTATCTAGTTTGCGCAGCTGACAGCATAAAGCTTTGCATATGCAGTAAGGCTCTGTGGCGGAAGTGGTGATGTTGTGCATAAGCTCTTTAAGGTCAGAGCGGTTTCAAATAGCAGGGAGGGTGAATCACACAGCAGACACACCTGATTAAAAACTTAAACCTCTCTGCAAGAGATGTTTCGTCGTTAGAAAAGGTGTAATTTTGAAGAAAAAAGTGAGCGTTTGACAGGCGACTGTTGAGGAGTTTTGCATTTCAGCATGAAGCCTGACACTTGTTTACATAGTAAATTCAAACCTGTCCGGCTTACAACCTGATATAGCTGCTTATTTGGATGAAAAGCTCCCCATAAAAATACCTTTATTTGCATAAAACCTTTGATTTAACACAGATGAATGCACACGAGAAAGAAACAGCCGCTTTGTTGAGATTAGAAGAGTTTATTTGTCACATTAGTCAGAATTACCTGTGTTGGTGTCAGCTGTGTGGAGTAGGAGCAGTGCAGGAGGCATGGAGAGAGGAGAGGTGAAACAGAAGCACAGCAAGGGAGAATCACTGTAGGGTACATCCGAGTGGGAAAAAAAAGAAGAAAGAAAAGGAAGAAAGAGACGCATTCATTCGACACCTCATTGCCTCATAAGGTGCTCCCTCACCTCCTCCTACTGATAATAACTATCTTTGCACACTGTGAGCCACAGGAGAGAGGAAAAGCTCCCTTTGCTCCTGCTTCATACTTCCTAGGAGATCTTGATGGGTGTGAGAGGAACCCGAGCAGCTCCGTTGGACTGAACCTCTTCTCCCCTCAGTGTGGTGGCTGGAAGGATGTCTGGTGTGACAGCTGGAAGTCTGTTGTGATGGAGGAGGGCTGTGGAGTTAGATAAACTACCAACTGATGTCTGCTTTAGAAGGCACCGGGATCTGTGATACAGGCACTCATGCAAACAGACTCAACTGGAATGGGGGAGATGGGCAGTTAGATTAAAAGGGAGGGATGTATGGCAGGATTACAGTGACCATATGTCCTCTCGCCTTTCGGTGTAACCTCTGCCTCTCCCCTTTGACTAAATGACATCGCTCACTGTGCCGAAATCAAAGAAGTCATCATAAAACCACCATGTAAACAAAATAGAGGGGGAGGGAGAGAGATTAACCACCAGTCCTCCTCACAAGTCTTAATTCTTGTTTCTCTTTTTGCTGTTTTGTTCATGAACAGATGCTAGAACAGATGAACACTGTGGCTTTGGAAAGGTCAAACTATGTTGGCCCCTCTGTGAAATTGGCAATAACTGTTGACCAACATGGCTAACTACCAATGTAGCGATTATGCTGTAAATTATTAATATTATTCTTTGTAGACTGTGTCTTTTCTTTCATTTCTGTAAGAAGAAGGCAAAGCGGGGGGAAAAAAACCCCCACTGGATTTGAACCTGGACCAAATCAAACCCCCCTTTGTGCCACTAAAGTCCAATTTTCCCCACCTGGTACTGCTGTGCCAGTCATCACTTCTCAGTTCTTACAGACAAAACCTTTTCCTACATGTGGTTTTGTTCACCTCCTCCTTTCATCAGGGTCAATTGGGGAGCCAAGTTCCGCTATAGTACCAAGGCTGTATGAGCAATTTCTGTCCCAGTGTTTGCTAGATCTGTTTTGTCTGCTTCTGTCTAGACCTCTGTGTGCTGTTGTGCAAAAGTCGGGAGACCATCCACTTTTAAGCTGATAAAGTTATGCACCACACTGCTGACACGACCAGCTCATTCTAGTTTCCTTTCCTCCCTCTTTTAGCTCCCCATTTCATTATTTTTTGTCTCTACTCCTCTTGAATTTAAACTCCTTTGCTAACTTTTCGGTCCTCTGTCAGTTCTGTCTCCTCCCTTGCCTCCCTCTTCCTTTACATCCATCCTCTTCATATGACTTTATTTCCATGTCTTACCATGCTTCACCAGTTGTAGTCTTTTCCTGAAATTTGAGTCACATGCTGCCTCTTATCCAAATGTAAGTATGTGGCAGGTCTCCGCTTTTAGTTGTCAGTCAAAACTACAAGCCTCCACTCATCACAGTGTCATAGGTGTTGATGAGAAAAAGACTGTAACCTCTATTCTCATACGAGCATTCGGCAACAGTTCAGTGGCCCCATCAATCCCACCTCCATCAGCTTGACAGAGCCGTAATAACGCAAATCGCTGTGACTTTCAAATGCAAAATGATGGCAAATCAGTAGTCTGCTCACATCTTCTGCCTTTCACACAATGATAGAAAAAAGGCAGGGAAGGTGCTGTGATGAATAATAAAATGTTGTTTCATGGTTACAGTATATTATCCAAAGAGAGTCAGTGTTTTTCTTCCTTTTCTTTGTTTAAACTGATTTTCTAATGTTGACTTAAGAAGACGAGTCGATGTAGCAGCTACAGAGCTACAGTAAGAAGCTAAAAGCTGGAGTCTGACACCCACTCAGGGTTTTACACCCACACTTGCCCAGCACCATTATGGCTTTTTCTGTGTTGGCAACAGCACAGTTCCCCTGGAACAATTGATGGTTCAGTGCCTTGCTCAAGCGCACTTTGATGGTAGCTGTCAAGGGTAAGAGTGGTATTCACTGAGGTTTTTGTAGTCGGTCCAGATCTGGCAGATTTTCAGTCGGAACGCTGTTTCTCTAACCTCCAGGCTACTACTGAAGTCAAGTGTGCACAATCCTAGAAAACCATCAAAGCCTGTTTTGAAAATGTTTCACTTTGTTTAGAGGCATGGTGCCGAGTAATGTTGGATTAGGTCACCCACTGCTGCTGTAGCGTATCCCTAAACTGCAGTAGTGTTAGCTGGCACTATATGATTTCAGCTAATTTGGTTTTATTCTTTTTTATTACCGTCCTTTCCTCATTTTTCCGCTGCAACATCCCATCGGACTGTTTTGTTTGTTTAAATCATTGAATTTGAACAAAACCTCCCCCATTGACAGTTTTCTAACGGTTTCCTGATCAGTCTTGAGACAGTCTATGTAGCATATGCTACACAGATCCTGCCCAGGGGCTGTCCTTGGGTCATTTTATCAGAGACCACACAAGACCAGTTTTTTTTCCAGTGAACGATAGACTGCAACAATCCAATGTGGCTTCCAATGTTTCAGCAAACTTGGCCATTTCTTCTGCTACCCGGCTGTGTCTCTAATAATTTGTTAACTGTTTAATGTTATGTATATAATTGTAGATATTTAATAGTTCTATGTGAAGTAATAAATTCTGTAACCACTATTAATCATTAGACGGTGAAATGTCCAGAGAAATCAAACGGTAGCCTCTTTCTAATGATTCCCTTGATCTTAAATTTTCCAGTGTGCGGTTAAAAACACAAAATAAAATGCATTTCCTTCTCCACTCCAATTTCATGGTCCCACTCAAAAGCTTCCTCTGTTTCCTCCTTCACAAAAAACAATAACCACAGCAGTTCACAGGAAATGGGGTCCTCTCGAGGCAAAGACAGCTCACAATATACTTCCTGTAGTAGACAATGAAAAGATAGCTAAAGAAAAATACAAAATATCCCCAGACTGTGCTTCAGGTCAAATGTTAAATATCTTATTTTAGATTTGAATTAAGTTCTAATTATGTTGAGTTTTAAATGTGGTATTATACCCTTTATTTTATTCAAACTGCATACAGTAAGTCCCTGGCCTTTATAAAAAATAATCATTTACCTGATTTTCTGTCTGTGTTTTTGTTCATTTGTCTTATTGGAGGAAAAGGGTTGAGATCCTAAAATTAGACCATTGTTTCCAAGCTAATGACTGGCCATGACTCACCAAAGTGTCTGCATGGGCATGCAAGGTCTACTGCAATCACTGCCATGCCGGTGCATTCCCTAACTACAAATGAATCCATCTCTCATTTTTATAGCATGATAATGTCACATACCACAAGGCTACGGCTGGTCAGGAATGGGCTCACAAACATGACAAACTCAGCACACTGCTGCCTTCCCTGGCAGTGGATCCCATTAAATAAGGAACAGGATGGTTTAAGAGGGGACAACAGCCTTCAGCCGGAGTATTCACTTTCAGGACCTGGTGACTGGAAGCAACACAAATCCAACTTGTTTGCATTTTTTAAAATTTATTTCTTTGACTGAGGGGAAATATAAGGTCATGCTCCCAGACAATACCAGCTCCGAGGAACTGCTCAATACAAAACTCCTCTAACTTCCCTAATTTTTCTTTGTTGGCATTAGTTGGAGGTTGAATAAACATTCCACTCTTGAGATCACATTTAGCCAGTCTAACATTACTCTACGAATAGGAATAGGAGTTGCCACAAACCCGCATAGTCAACATTTTCATCTCACTTTGCCATCTGCACAGCAGTTAACTAAGCCTTTTTGGAGGGCAAAACAAGGTGCAAGTCAATGTTAAAAGATTATCCTCTATTTTTGTATCTTGAATATATTACATGTGTTGCATCATAAAGCATCTGCCAGTAATACTACGATAATCACTGATGCTAAATATAGATAGACCTGTGCTGCCAGTTTCTACCAGCAGAGAGCTATCTGGGGAAAGAGGTGTTTAAGGGAAGCTTGCCAAATGCGATTTCAGACAGAAATACACCAGGCCAACTGTTTGGATTTAAAGTGCACTAAAGGCTGCAACCGATGAATCAAGTTCCAACGGCTTAATGGAAACGTTGAACTGCCCTCTATTTTGCAGTATTTTCCTTCATTTGACATCTTGTGTTTTTAAATCTATTATTAATGTACTGTACCTCCGGTGTGCCACTTTGCTTCTGTTTGAATGGGAAGTAACAGAATAACTAGATTGTATGAAAAAACAAAAAAAAACTGGCCATGTCACCACAGATAGTTGCATAGAATAATTAGTGAAGAAGATACATAGTTTGGAAGTGTTTGCATTGCAATCATCTGGAGTTAGTGGAAAACATTTTCCAATTTTTTCTTAATTTTTGTGATAAAATTTAGTAGAGTTATGGTGCATATGATACACAGTGGGAAACGCAGTTCAGAGAGGTTACGTTGTGGTTCTAAAAAAGTAAACCTTTTAAATAAAACATGGTATCTTTTTTATTTAAGGTGAATGGAATTAGTTTTTTTCCCTATTTTACACTAAAACCAACCAATCTCCCCTGAAAATCTATATTTTTTTCTTTGTTATTCAAGCTTATTCCCAGTGTTCACATGTTCTACTCTTAAGTATGAATGTACAAAGTCATAGAAGAATACAGTACGAGCAGCGTGTTTTTAAATAGCAACAGGGCAATGCTGCACGTCTCTGTGGGAAAACACTGCAAGTGACATAGTTAAATAAAACCAAACTGTGAAATACAAAGCGACTTTGTTATGCTGTAAAAAAACACACTTTTTTATTCTTTTCAATCTGAAAACAGCACCTGCGTGATAACACACCATACATATATGTATTAAAAACACTAACAGAGATGTGTTTTGGAGGCGACTTACTGATGTCACCAATAATACATTTGCTGTCTGGATTCAGCTTTCAATTTGCAATCTTTACAACCCAGCTGGTAAACTGTGTTGCCCAATTTCTGTCAGAGCAATCATTGCAAATCAAATTTTAGCTTGGTTTGGTTATTTGTTTATATAATAACAGCCTATCACCTGGGGGAAGATGGAGTCTTTTTAGATGAAGAAATCTTCCTTTATTCTGTTGGCCAAGCTGATGAGCAGCTGATAGAGGGACTGCCCAAATTTGGGAAGTCATTCTTTGGCTTCACTATCACCCCTCTGGCTTTAGATGGTGTGTTGATGTTGACAGGGTACATTTGCCAAAGTCCTGAGTAAGAACAGCTGTAAGCAGTTTCAAAGTAATAGGTTTTTGGCTATAGATGTGTAAAGTGGCATATGGTGCAGGTGCATTTTCAAATGAATTCCTCTCATATTTATGAACAAATGGTAGAGCGAGACAATGCCCAATTAAGGCTGTCAAAATCCCAGAGCAGATTTATACTGTATTTTAGCAGACAACAGAAATAAACTAGTTATTTTCATTCTCTAATGTAATATTTCACTTTGGATATTTTGAACCCATAAATAGCTAGAAAGTCAGTACAGTACCTTAATCAAATCAATAAATTTTGTGGTGCAGCACTCTTTCTTCTTGTCACTGATACTGATGATGATTCTTTATAATAGCTCTGGCTGTATGTTTTGGGTCACCGTCAAGCTGCCGAATGAATTTGGGACCAATCAGATGCCTCCCTGATGGCATTGCCAGATGGATAAGAATCTGTCTATACTTCTCAGCACTGAGGAAACCATTAATTGCGACCAAATTCCCATCTCCATTTGCAGAAATGCGACCCGAAGCCTGCGAGGAACCTCCACCATGCTTCACTGTTGCCTGCAGACACAAGTACTTGTGGTGCTCTCCAACCCTTCGGTGAACAAACTGCCGTCTGTTGAGGCCAAATATTTGAAACTTCAGAACATTAGTCCAGAGCACCTGCTGCCTTTTTGTGCTCCCAATTTCTTGTGTTCAGTGAATGACTTTTTGGATGCAAATCTTCCATAATTGCATTTTCTTACCAGGTTAGTCGGTACTGTAGATGTGTGTAGGTGTATCTTTTGTCCACTGCGCTTAGGTTCTTCGGTCAAATGCCGAATTTCTGTGTTTGCTCACTGGTATCTGGTATAACAGCTTAACACTGCAATTTTTAAATTTTTAATCTGGAAAGTTGTCTGTTATTTTTTAGTTTTTTGAACAGCATACCCATATCTCACTGTGATATTTCATTATTTGTCAAAGGTACATTTGGAAATCCAAAGTATGATATTTCCTACTTATACACTAATATTATTAAAGAAGATATATAATAGTCACATAATGCAAATGAGTTTCAGCCTGAAACTTTTGCATAGCTCTGTGCATTATGTAGTTTTTCTGCCTTAAAATGAGCTATATCAGAGACACGGATATTTTAAATTCAAGAATTACTCATTCTTGAAGTATTTGAATATGAACACTATGAGCTAGAAATTCACTGTAAAGAGGCATGAGACAAAGGTAGACTCTACATTCACCTTTTGTTTGTAGATCAAATACAATGTAATACCTTCCTCAGCTAAGAGCGTCCAACAGCTCTTCAAAATTCCTCTGCACATAATTACCTGGAAAACACCAGCCTCGGGCTATTTTAACGTAGAGGCAAAATTATTTCAAATAATAGAATAGTCTTCGCACATATTCAACACTAATTGGATAACTGGAAAACAAGATAGTGTTTACATGAATACAAAAATGCTGCTGATAAATTGATACCATCCCTCTACACCCTTTAGGTCTGAGATTATCTGCAAGTGCTAGTATTAATTTATACATGTAGTTTGTCTTCCATACAGTGCAACATACAGCAATACACATGCAGGATCAGTGCCAGGTAAAAGATCTCTGTTACACACACATATATATATGTATACATTCAATTTAATGACTGCTGTTGAAACACAGTGCAGTGCAAAGATCAAAAGTAGGCATTAAGTCACATCCTCACTATTTGAAAAAGGCAGCATACACACACACACACACACACACACACACACACACACACACACACACACACACACACACACATATATAAGGTTTAACCTCACCCTTTCCCAACCTAACTGTAGCAGCTCGTACTGTGATTCATCACTCCAAAGCATTTTATAGCCTCTGATCTTGCTCAGTTATCTGATATTTCAGTATGTTAGCGTCTGATTTTGCTAAACAGCAGGCCAGTTCCGACAAGCTGGTTCCTATGGTCATCCAAGCTGATCATTAATTTGGTTTAAATTATAAGTGTAAATTGTTTCGTGCTAATCCTTGCATCTGTTTTCATCGCAGCTCTCGACAGGCTTCCCCCAACATGAACTGTCCTGTGCACGCCAACAGGCTGCACTCATTGTACAGTAGAGAACTTAAAATCAACAGGCCATCTGTGAATAGATAGTAGGGAGGGCTGGGATGGGGCGGCAATAATTCTCCATTCCAGATGTGACCCGACGCCAAGCTCGGCAGGATGAGGGCATTGATTCAGGCGGGAGGGATGGAGGGAAGGTCATAGAGGTAGGAGGGTGACTGGACTTGTGTTGAGTGCAGAAGGGCAGATTTGTTATGTGCACATGACAGTCGAGGAGGGCACGAACATGTACAGCGTCTGGCTTTGGGAGTGATGTGGCAAAACAATGAGGGCTCAGAGGCAGCCAATCGCTGGTTGGAAAAACAAACTTTGGGGACTGAGGTGGGAAGGCAGATGGGGCAGGAGCCAGGGCCAGACGAGGACAGCCATATGTGAGAGGCAGCTGATGTGTGAAGTATTATGCCCAGCAGTAGCCCTCTCCACACACTGCTGTGTGTGAGGGCACCTTGGCCCCCTCAGAGCCACATAGATAAACACTATCCAAACCTTCTCATTTACAGCTTCTCATTAGTTAGAGTGGGGAGGAGGAGGGGAAGGACTGCGAGCCTGCCCGTAACCCTGGCACTCCCACCGGAATGAATTAGTCTGTTTTATATTGTGTTGTGTTTTAAGGTAATATTTTATTTTAGCGCTTCATTGACCTCTAGATTTTAATGGACAGATGCAGAGGTTTTCAGACTGACTTTTTAAACATCCATCAATCAGCCTCATTGTTATTCATACTGAACATTATAAAGAAACATTCAGTTATTTGTCCTTTTGAAAGATGTCCTTGTACTTTCTAAAACTGTATCTTTGAGGCGAGCTGGGCAAACTTTCATTCAGCTTCAGTCCATTTTTGTTCTATATTTAATAGCCTTTAAAAGAACACTTTAGAAAATTGTTTATCTCTACTTTTCCGGCCCGTATGTTAGCAATGGGCACTCACCATTTGAAGAAAGCTTTCTTCTGGCACATACTCTCTCTGTCATGATTTGTTAAAGATCTGTGCTACAGAGATTTTAAACGTTCAGAACCAGTCAGGAGGGACGACATCTTAAAAAATACTCCTGCTGCAACAGATTTTATGGTCTTATGCTAAAGACTTACAAAGTTATTGTGAGGAGCTTGCTATAAAGGAGATATGTTGTCAGATTTGCAAACTACTCGGCTTTGTAACCAGTGGTTTTACATTTAATCATAGAGAAGAACCACAGACTGTTAAAAAAAAGGACACCATGACAGCTGCCCAGAAGTGAAGCCAACATATCTCAGAAAGGAATATAATTGAACAAGTCCCAAACAAGTGGCTATCTTAATTTTGGCGGAATAAAAAATTAAATCAACACAGGAGCCTAATACTGCACTTCCTTGCCACAATAGTCTGGGTCCAAAAGTGAGTCAGTCCCACAGACCCCTTTGTTAAAGTGCTAATCTTTATAGCAGAAATAACTGTGTTTACAGACTGGTGCAAAAATTGTGTTGGTGTTTAAAGCCAATTTTCCCATTCATAGCAACTATACGGGGGGTGAATTTGTATTTTACAGACCCGTCTAAATTGTGTCAAGGCTTTAAGTTAGGCAAAATTCAAGGTGTGGCCAGTTTGAACGACAATGGGTGCCATCACAGTAAAGTCCATGGCCTGATTCTGCTAGAGCCGTTCATTCATTCTTCAATTCTCTGACGAATTTTTGATTTGTTTGAAATTATCAGTCATTGCCAGGATGACACAGGCCACAGATACCAAACTGAGCTTCAAAACCGCTCTTCATGAATTCAATGTGTCATCACACAAGGTTTGTTCATCTTCAAATGAAATCCATAACCTTAAAAATGAGTACAAAAGTCATGTGGATTGTTTGGCACCAAGGACTTTGTTAATATGTGAATAAAATGACTCAACAAACACTACTTCAACAACAGCTACTCAGATTTTAAAGTGTGTGAAGTGTATATTTTGCCATTCATCATTCCAATCAGCTTTCATAATTTAGACCAATTATAATCATGAAGAATGATAATCAACTGAACAATTTCACTGAACTTTATACACACACATAATGTTTAACTACTTACCTCAATTTTGGTGTGCACTTTAATTAATTTATTTAGAAATTGTTTTAGCTTTTTATACATTGTGTACAATAAGTTAAGGAGGATCCGCAGAGTAAGAATTCCATTGTACAACGTAACTGTCTGGTTTCTGTGTGCATAACAATAAACCTCTTGAATCTTGAGCCTTATTTTCTAAACACAATGTAGTTTGAAGAGGATGATGGCACTGTAATATATTTGAGATGGTCTGTGAGGTTTTTTGCGTGGTAGCTATTTTGCCAATGCCTTCACAAAAACACCAAGACCAAGAAGGCTTAGCATAAAAAACACGAAGATCCTGTTTTCCACCATAATAATTTGAATGACTATTCAAGAACATGTTGTAGTACTCATGTTGTCCTTCAGGACTGATAAAAAAATAACAGAAAAACAGAAATCTACTTGTACTGAGATTTGAGGATGGCTGTTGTTCAGTGTATAGATAGATAGATAGATAGATAGATAGATAGATAGATAGATAGATAGATAGATAGATAGATAGATAGATAGATAGATAGATAGATAGATAGATAGATAGATGTGTTTTTATGTGTTGTATTTTATTGTTGGAGCCTGTCAAGGAAGAATTTCTTTCATCGTTGGGGACAGACAATAAAGTCTGTCTGTCTGTCTGTCTGTCTGTCTGTCTGTCTGTCTGTCTGTCTGTCTGTCTGTTTTACACAAATGATCATATACACACTCTTTTAAACCAGTGGTTTTCAACCTTTTTGGATTTGGATGTCCTACAATAAGAAGTGTGTAGCTGAAGTCACATTTCAGATGTCTGTAAGTTGACAACAGCTCCAATTAATGATTTTTTTAAATAGATTTTTTAAAACCCTTATATGGTTTAACTTCAGTAAATGTCCAAATGATTCAATATCTCACCATAAATCAAACAGAGTAAAACTTCAAGAACTAAAAGCAGATTTATGTATCAGAACCTTTTTTTAATCTTCTTTTCTCTCAAATTAATAATTTCATGACACTTCAGATTTATCTGAACATTTATCTGACATTGCTGTGTACAGCACTGTGTTGGTACTTTTGCTTCTGATATGAGTATATCTTCCATCCCTAATTATCGTGCCACTTTACACCAGCAAAGGCTTCACCTTGGACCATATAAACACATGAACCAAATGTGTTATCGCCCAACCAAGCTCATTAATTAGGTTGTAGTACATTCAGTCAGGACATGTCAACATATATTGAGAAAATCATCTGTAATGGAACCATTCTGCTGAGTGTACTGCTTTTATTGGGAATGAAAACAAGTGAATTATTGGGGCAAGGCTGTTGTCAACCCCTTCCACACCCACTGATTATGTATTCCTCCTAATCTTACACAGTATCAAACTGTGATTCTGGAAGTAGCACAAACAGAACCTGTCTGCACCTGCCGGCACAAGTTATGCAGAGCAGCAGGGCACGAGATGTTGGATTCTTGGGACAGGTGCACATTCAAACAAGCCAATCCCTCATTTTAGATCCCCTTTTCTGAAATATCTCAGGTCCTTGAAGGATACATTTTTTCAAACCTGTATGGAAGGTTGAGTCTACCCGTTACCTCAGTGTTGTTTCAAGATGAAACCATGGGTGTAGGTGATGAGGCCTTTTTGGTTTGAGAATTCAAGCTTTCTGTCTAGGATTTATCAGAAAATTTGAAATGCTGTTTCCCAGCACAGGTTCACTTTGTCATAACAGGAGATTTTTGGTGATTTTGGGACTGGATTCACAGGCAGCAAAAAGTTGCACTCACTAGTGATGGATGCATCAGCAGAAAATAGAGTATACACAGGTAAAATACCTGAAACTAAAGCATCAAATAATGTGCTTTATTATTAGTATCTATCTATCTATCTATCTGTCTGTCTGTCTATCTATCTATCTATCTGTCTATCTGTCTATATGTCTATATGTCTGTCTGTCTGTCTGTCTGTCTATCTGTCTATTTATTTTAATATATCAGTGAGCAGCCACAGGAATCACAGCAAGAGGAATGCATGCAAATCGATGACAAGTCTGTCATATTTTGTATGGCTTCATAAAAAGTCACTGCTTTTGGAGTCCTCTCTAACTGACACAGAAAACCCCAGTAGGCCCTTACATGCTGGCCTTTAGACAAACTTCATAATACTGTAAGTGCTGTGATCTTAAAAAAAAAACAAAAAAAACCCACTATGTGCTGCATCATTACTCCGCCAAGGAACAGCGGAGTTATGTAACGATCGGCGTTTATTTGATTGTGAATCTGTCTGTGAGTCTGACAGTGTGAAACATTAGTCAAAAACGGACTAACAGATTTGGATGAAATTTTCAGGGGAAGTCAGAAATGACGCAAAGACCACCTCATTAAATTTTTGCAGTGATGCGGCTTATAGTCTGGATCCACAGCTTTATTAAGGGTTTACCATTGCTAGATACAGCTGCCGGCACGGCGCTACCATAACCATGACAACAAATGAACACTGTCAGTTACCCGCTGACAATCACATGATTGCAATCCTACTACAAATTGACTGATTTATCAGTTGGAAATCAGACAAGGAACACATGATTAAACTGTGGGGTGTTTCAAAGTGTAGTATGTTGTCCAAAATATCACAAAAACGTCATAGTTTAGTATGTCGTGCAAAATGTCACAAAAACGTCATAGTTTAGAATGTGGTCTAAAATGTCAAAAAAAAAAAGTGATAGGTTAGAATGCCATCAAAAATGTGACAAAAACGTCATAGTTTAGTATGTGGTTCTAAATGTCACTAAAATTTCATAGTTCAGTATGTGGTTCAAAATGTAAACAAAACATCATACTTTAGTATGTCATCGAGAATGTCACAAAAATGTCATAGATTAGAATGTGGTCTAAAATGTCAAAAAAAAAAGTGATAGGTTAAGAATGCCATCAAAAATGTGACAAAAACGTCATAGTTTAGTATGTCGTCCAGATTGTCACAAAAACATTATAGATTAGTATGTCATCCAAAATGTCACAAAATGTTGAAAAAAAATGTGATTTTTCAACATGTTGTAAAAACATGCCATTTGATAAAATAATGTAAAGTAGGTTGTGAAAAACACTATGGTAAGATTTTCTTTGTAAAAAAAATCATTTTGAATTTTGTCCAAAAAAACGCCATAGTATACACACGTGGACAAAATTGTTGGTACCCCTCAGTTAAAGAAGGAAAAACCCACAATTCTCACTGAAATCACTTGAAACTCACAAAAGTAACAATAAATAAAAATTTATTGAAAATTAAATAATCAAAAACAGCCATTACTTTTGAATTGTTGATTAACATAATTATTTAAAAAAACAAACTAATGAAACAGGCCTGGACAAAAATGATGGTACCTCTATAAAAGATTGAAAACTATTTGACCAGAGTGACATGATTAACTCAGGTGTGTCATTTAATTGACATCACAGGTGTTTCCAAACTCATAATCAGTCAGTCTGCCTATTTAAAGGGAGACAAGTAGTCACCCTGCTGTTTGGTGAAAAGGTGTGTACCACACTGAACATGGACAACAGAAAGCGAAGGAGAGAATTGTCCCAGGACATCCGAAAAAAAATTATAGACAAACATCTTAAAGGTAAAGGCTATAAGACCATCTCTAAACAGCTTGAAGTTCCTGTGACAACAGTGGCTCATATTATTCAGAAGTTCAAGACCCACGGGACAGTAGCCAACCTCCCTGGACGTGGCCGCAAGAGGAAAATTGATGACAAATTGAAGAGACGGATGGTTCGAATTGTATCCAAAGAGCCCAGAGCAACCTCCAAAGAAATTAAAGGTGAACTCCAAGGCCAAGGTACATCAGTGTCAGATCGCACCATTCGTCGTTGTTTGAGCCAAAGTGGACTTCATGGGAGACGACCAAGGAGGACACCACTGCTGAAAAAAACTCATAAAAAAGCGAGACTGGAATTTGCAAAAATGCATGTTGACAAGCCACAAAGCTTCTGGGAGAATGTCCTTTGGACAGATGAGACCAAACTGGAGCTTTTTGGTAAGGCACATCAACTCTATGTTCATAGACTCAAAAACCAAGCATACGAAGAAAAGAACACTATCCCTACAGTGAAACATGGAGGAGGCTCAGTAATGTTTTGGGGCTGCTTTGCTGCATCTGGCACAGGGTGTCTTGAAAGTGTGCAAGGTACGATGAAATCTGAAGACTATCAAGGCATTCTGGAGAGAAATGTGCTGCCTAGTGTCAGAAAGCTTGGTCTCAGTCGCAGGTCATGGGTCTTCCAACAGGACAACGATCCAAAACACACAGCCAAAAACACCCAAGAATGGCTGAGAGAAAAGCGTTGGACTATTCTAAAGTGGCCTTCTATGAGCCCAGATCTGAATCCCATTGAACATATGTGGAAGGAGCTGAAACATGCCATTTGGAGAAGACACCCATCAAACCTGAGACAACTGGAGCTGTTTGCTCATGAGGAGTGGGCCAAAATACCTGTTGACAGCTGCAGAACGCTCATTGACAAATACAGAAATCGTTTAATTGCAGTGATTGCCTCAAAAGGTTGTGCAACAAAATATTAAGTTATGGGTACCATCATTTTTGTCCAGCCCTATTTCATTAGTTTGTTTTTTTAAATAATTATGTTAATCAACAATTCAAAAGTGATGGCTGATTTTGATTATTTAATTTTCAATAAATTTTTATTTATTGTTACTTTTGTGAGTTTCAAGTGATTTCAGTGAGAATTGTGGGTTGTTCCTTCTTTAACTGAGGGGTACCAACAATTTTGTCCACGTGTGTACTAAGTCGAAAAAAAATGCGATTTTTTAGACATGTTGTAAAAATATGCCATAATGAAATAATGTAAAGTGTGAAAATCACTATAGTTTAGTGTATCGAAAAAATGTCATAGTTTAGTATGTTGAAAAAAACGAGATTTTTCAACATGTTGTAAAAGCATGCCATATGATGAAATAATGTAAAGTAGGGAGTGAAAAACACTATGGTAAGGTTTTCTTTGGGAAAAAAAATCATCATGAATTTTGTCCAAAAAAAAATGCCATAGTATACTGTCGAAAACAAATGCAATTTTTTTCAACATGTTGTAAAAACATGCCATATGATAAAATAATGTAAAGTAGGCTGTGAAAAACACTATGGTAAGGTTTTCTTTGAAAAAAAAAAACATCATGAATATTGTCCAGAACTGTGTCAAAGACACAGGTTCAAATCCAGCAAAAGCCGCTTTAAAGAAAATGTCCTAGGATGTTGTCCTGAACATGGAAAAATCATCATAATTTAGTATATCACAAAAATGTCGTTGTTTAGTGTGTCGTCCAAAATTGGACAAAAATGTCATAGTTTAGTGTGTTGTCCAAAATTTGAAAACAGTGTCATCATCTAGTATGTGGTCAAAGTTGTTATTAGTTAGTGTGTTTGTAGCTCAATTGGTTGAGAGCGTGGCTCATGACTAGAAGTGTGTCACAGGTGCAGGTTCAAATCCTGCAGGTGTAGTTTTTGAAAAAACATCATAGGATGTTGTCTTGAATGTGGAAATATGGTCATAATTGAGTATGTCGCCCAAAAATGTCATAGTGTAGTAACCTGCCCAAAATTTGAAAACAATGTCATCGTCTAGTATGTGGACCAAGTGGTGGGAAGTAGGAACGTTCATAGCTCAATTGGTTGAAAGTGTGATTCATGAACAGAACTGTGTCACAGGCACAGGTTCAAATCCAGTAAGAGTATCTATTAAGAAAATGTCACAGGATGTTCTCCTTAATGTTTAAAAATGGTCATAATTACCTCCGTCAGGGTGGTTATGTGACACCTAGCATTCGTCTGTCTGTCTGTTAGCAAGATAATTCAAAAACGCCTGGACAGATTCAGGTGAAACTTTCAGGGGATGTAGACTATGGTAAGAGGAAGAGCTGATTTAATTTTGGTGGCAATTCGGAAAGGATCCTGGATTCTGGATCACTTTGAATTTTTTTGTATGTGGTTTAGTATGTGGTCCAAAATATGACAAAAACATCAACAAGTTGGAACAAGGTGTCTAGATAGCTCAACTGGTTAAGAAGGCGGTTCTTAAACAGAACTGTGTCAGAGATGCAGGTTCAATTCCAGCTCATGATCCTCTACTGCATGGGTTTCCTGTTTTCAATTCAGTTTTATTTATATAGCGTCAATTACAGTCAAATTGTCTCAAGACGCTTTACAGAACCCATATGTCTGACCCCCAAAGCAAGCCCAAAGGCGACAGTGGCAAGGAAAACACCCTTTTAACAGGGAAAAAACCTTTAGCAGAACCCAGCTCTATATAGGGAGGACCCATCTGCCTGCTGGCCGGGTGGGTTGAGAGGGACAGAGGACGGCAAGGGGGAGGGATGGGAGGAGAGGGAGAGGTGGGAAAGCAAGGAAAGTACAACACACATTTGGATACATGTATGACAAGATATGTGACACAAACAAAGTATAAGCTAACATTGAAAACTGAGTCATAATTTAATCTTATGATGTACGGCTCTGACATTAAATATACTACATATATAGCTAGCAGTAAAATTCAAACAGTATGTAGATTAGCATAACAAGTATAGTGAGGGGGATGCAGAGTTGACTGGTGGAAAAGGGGAGCTGGAAGTGGAGGGCTGGAGGAAGGTCAGCAGCAGCATATATGGTGGAGACTAGACCAGCTGGTGGAACATCGACCGCAGATCTGAAGCATCCAGCTCTGGGACCAGGGACACTCGGAGAAATAACACAGGGGCAAACAGAGTGAATGTAATGCAATAATGTTATACATATTAAATGTAAAGGTAGATAGAGAAGGGCTCAGTGCGTCAAGAAAAGTCCCCCAGCAGCCTATTTTCCTCTCTCCCTGTTGATTAATTAACAACGGAATAAAATTGTTCATGAAAATATATGTCTTATGTTTCCATGAAAATACAATACAATACTTCAATTTCTAAATCGTACATAAATGTATGTGAATACAATGTTCCATGGGAAAGTCAATATCCTTGGCGGAGGTCTGCGCTCTCTGAGTCATAGTTTGGTATGTTGTCCACAATGTAACTGAAACGTCATGGTTTAGTATGTCGTCCAAAATGTGGAAAAAACGTCATAGTTTAGTATGTTGTCCAAAATGAGAGAAAAAACGTCATAGTTTAGTATGTTGTCCAAAATGTGACAAAAGCGTAGTATAGTATTTTGTCCAAAATGTGACAAAAACGTCATAGTTTAGTATGTCGTCCAAAATGTGACAAAAATGTCATAGTTTAGTATGTCATCCAAAATGTGACAAAAACATCATAGTTTAGTGTGTCGTCCAAAAAACGACAAAAACATCATAGTTTAGTATGTCGTCCAAAAAATGACAAAAACATCATAGTTTAGTATGTCGTCCAAAAAACGACAAAAACATCATAGTTTAGTGTGTCGTCCAAAATGTGACAAAAACATCATAGTTTAGTGTGTCGTCCAAAATGTGACAAAAACGTCATAGTTTAGTATGTCATCCAAAAAATGACAAAAATGTCATAGTTTAGTGTGTCGTCCAAAAAATAACAAAAACATCATAGTTTAGTGTGTCGTCCAAAATATGACAAAATGTCATAGTTTGTCGTCCAAAAATAACAAAAACGTCATAGTTTAGTATGTCATGCAAAATGTGACAAAAACGTCATAGTTTAGTATGTCGTCCAAAATTGGACAAAAATGTTATAGTTTAGTATGCCGTCGAAAAAATGTCATAGTTTAGTATGCCGTCCAAAATGTAACTGAAACGTCATGGTTTAGTATGTCGTCCAAAATGTGGAAAAAACCTCATAGTTTAGTATGTTGTCCAAAATGAGAGAAAAAACGTCATAGTTTAGTATGTTGTCCAAAATGTGACAAAAGCGTAGTAGTTTAGTATTTTGTCCAAAATGTGACAAAAACGTCATAGTTTAGTATGTCGTCCAAAATGTGACAAAAATGTCATAGTTTAGTATGTCATCCAAAATGTGACAAAAACATCATAGTTTAGTGTGTCGTCCAAAAAACGACAAAAACATCATAGTTTAGTGTGTCGTCCAAAATGTGACAAAAACATCATAGTTTAGTGTGTCGTCCAAAATGTGACAAAAACGTCATAGTTTAGTATGTCTTCCAAAATGTGACAAAAACATCATAGTTTAGTATGTCGTCCAAAAATGACAAAAACATCATAGTTTAGTGTGTCGTCCAAAATGTGACAAAAACATCATAGTTTAGTGTGTCGTCCAAAAAACGACAAAAACATCATAGTTTAGTGTGTCGTCCAAAATGTGACAAAAACATCATAGTTTAGTGTGTCGTCCAAAATGTGACAAAAACGTCATAGTTTAGTATGTCTTCCAAAATGTGACAAAAACGTCATAGTTTAGTATGTCATCCAAAAAATGACAAAAACGTCATAGTTTAGTGTGTCGTCCAAAAAATAACAAAAACATCATAGTTTAGTGTGTCGTCCAAAATATGACAAAATGTCATAGTTTGTCGTCCAAAAATAACAAAAACATCATAGTTTAGTATGTCATGCAAAATGTGACAAAAACATCATAGTTTAGTATGTCGTCCAAAATGTGACAAAAACGTCATAGTTTAGTATGTCGTCCAAAATTGGACAAAAATGTTATAGTTTAGTATGCCGTCGAAAAAATGTCATAGTTTAGTATGCCGTCCAAAATTTGAAAACAATGTGATCATCGAGTATGTGGTCCAAGTCACGGGAAGTAGGTATGCTTATAGCTCAAATGGTTGAGAGCGTGAGCCATAGACAGAGTTGTATCACAAGTGAAGGTTTGAATCCAGCAAAAGTACCTTCTGAAAAAATGTCACAGGATCCTGTCCTGAACATGGAAAAATGGTCATAATTTTGTATGTTGGACAAAAATGTCATAGTTTAGTATGCCATCCGCAATGTCTAAAAAACGTCATAGTTTAGTATGTTGAAAAAAAATGAGATTTTTCAACATGTTGTAAAAGCATGCCATATGATGAAATCATGTAAAGTAGGGTGTAAAAAACATGATGGTAAGGTTTTCTTTGGAAAAAAAAATCATCATGAATTTTATCCAAAAAAATGCCATAGTATACTATGTCGAAATTTTTGGGGGGGATTTATTCAACATGTTGTAAAAACATGCCATATGATTAAATAATGTAAAGTAGGGTGTGAAAAACACTATAGAGTGGTTTTCTTTGAAAAAAAAATCATCATGCTGTACAAAATTTATAAACAATGTCATTGTCTAGTATGTGGTCCAAGTGGCAGGAAGTAGATACGTTTATAGCTCAATTGGTTGAAAGCATGACTCCTGAACAGAACTGTGTCACAGATGCAGGTTCAAATCCAGTAAGAGTATCTTTTGAGGAAAACATCATAGGATGTTGTCCTGAACGTGGAAAAATTGTCATAATTTAGTATGTCGCCCAAAATTGGACAATAATGTCATAGTTTAGTATGTTGTCCAAAATGTCAAAAAAATTCATAGATTACTATGTCGTCCAAAACTGGACAAAAATGTGACAGTTTAGCATGCTGTCCAATATTGGACAAAAATGTCATAGTTGAGTATGTCGTCCAAAATCTGAAAACAATGTGATTGTCTAGTATGTGGGTCCAAGTCATGGAAAACAGGTACGCTTATAGCTCAAATGGTTGAGCGCTTGAGTCATAGACAGAATTGTGTCACAAGTGAAGATTCAAATCCAGCAAGAGTATCTTCTGAAAAAAAAATGTCACAGGATCTTGTCCTGCATGTGGAAAAATGGTCATAATTTTGTATGTTGGACCAAAATGTCATAGTTTGGTGTATCGAAAAAATGTCATAGTTTAGTATGTTGAAAAAAATGAGATTTTTCAACATGTTGTAAAAGCATGCCATATGATGAAATAATGTAAAGTAGGGTGTGAAAAACATGATGGTAAGATTTTCTTTGGAAAAAAAAATCATCATGAATTTTATCAAAAAAAAAAAACGCCATAGTGTAATGTGTCAAAAAATTTGGGGGGGATTTTTTCAACATGTTGTAAAAACATGCCATATGATGAAATGAAGTAAAGTAGGCTGTGAAAAACACTATGGTAAGGTTTTCTTTGAAAAAAAAATCATCATGAATTTTGTCCAAAAAAAACGGCATAGTATACTATGTTGAAAAAATTTTTTTTAGACATGTTGTAAAAACATGACAAATGATGAAGTAATGTAAAGTAGGCTGTGAAAAACAGTATTACAGTGGTTTTCTTTGGGGGAAAAAAATCATTATGTGTCAAAAACATCATAGTTTAGCATGTTATCCAAAAAGGCCCAAAAACGTCATAGTTTTAGTATGTCGTCCAAAATGTGACAAAAATGTCATAGTTTAGTATGTCGTCCTAAATGAGACAAAAAATGGCATAGTTTAGTATGTTGTCCATAATGTGACATAATCGTCATAGTTTACTATGTGGTCTAAAATGTGAGAAAAATGTCAGAGTTTAGTATGTCGTCCAAAATTTCAGTAAAATGTCATATTTTTGTACGTTGTCCAAAATGTGACAAAAACGTCATAGTTTAGTATGTCATCCAAAATGTTCTAAATTGTACATAAATGCATGTGAATACAGTGTTCCATGGGAATGTCAAAAACCTTTGTGGAGGTCTGCGCTCTCTGAGTGCTTTTCTATTTTAGTATGTCATCCAAAATTGGACAAAAAATGTTATAATTTAGCATGCCGTCAAAAAAATGTCATAGTTTAGTATGCCGTCCAAAATTTGAAAACAATGTGATCGTCGAGTATGTGGTCCAAGTCATGGGAAGCAGGTACGCTTATAGCTCAAATGGTTGAGAGCGTGAGCCATAGACAGAGTTGTGTCACAGGTGAAGGGTTTGAATCCAGCAAGAGTACCTTCTGAAAAAATGTCACAGGATCTTGTCCTGAATGTGGAAAAATGGTCATAACTTTGTATGTCAGAGTCTCATATGCTATTCCCAGAAATGTCATAGTTTAGTATGTTGAATAAAAATGAGATTTTTAAACGTGTTGTAAAAGCATGCCATATGATGAAATAATGTAAAGTAGGGTGTGAAAAACACTATAGAGTGGTTTTCTTTGAAAAAAAAATCCTCATGCTTCCCAGAATTTGTAAACAATGTCATCGTCTAGTATGTGGACCAGGTGGTAGGAAGTGGGTACGTCTGTAGCTCAATTGGTTGAAAGTGTGACTCATGAACAGAACTGTATCACAGGTGCAGGTTCAAATCCAGTAAGAGTATCTTTCGAGGAAAACATCATAGAATGTTGTCCTGAATGTGGAAAAATGGTCATCATTTAGTATGTCGTCCAAAATTGGACAATGTCATAGTTTAGTATGTTGTCCAAAATTTGAAAACAATGTGATCGTCTAGTATGTGGTCCAAGTCGTGGAAAGTCGGTATGCTTATAGCTCAAATGTTTGAGAACTTGAGTCATAGACAGAATTCTGTGACAGGTGAAGGTTCAAATCCAGCAAAAGTACCTTCTGAAAAAATGTCACAGGATCTTGTCCTGAACATGGAAAAATGGTCATAATTCACTATGTTGGACCAAAATGTCATATTTTAGTATGTTGAAAAAAACAAGATTTTTCAACATGTTGTAAAAACATGCCATATGATGAAATCATGTAAAGTAGGCTGTGAAAAACACTATAGAGTGGTTTTCTTTGAAAAAAAAATCATCATGAATTTTGTCCAAAAAAAACACCATAGTATACGATGTCGAAAATTTTTTGGGGGATGTTTTCAACATGTTGTAAAAACAGGTCATATGATAAAATAATGTTGTCCAAAATGTCACAATAACGTCATAGATTAGTATATTTTCCAAAATGTCACAAAAAGTCAGAGTTTAGTATGTAGTCCAAAATGTCACAAAAACATCATAGTTTAGCATGTTATCCAAAAAGGCACAAAAACGTCATAGTTTTAGTATGTCGTCCAAAATGTGACAAAAATGTCATAGTTGAGTATGTCATCAAAAGTATCACCAAATGGTCATAGTTTAGTATGTTGTCAAAAATATCATTAAAAACGTCATAGTTTAGTATGTGGTCCAAAATGTCACAAAAAGTCATAGTTCAGTATGTTATCCAAAATGTCACAACAACATCATAGTTTAGTATACGTCATCAAAAATTTGACAAAAACGTCATCATTTAGTATGTCGTCCAAAATGTCACAAAAATGTCATAGTTAAGCATGCCATTAAAAATGTCAAAGAAATATCACAATTTAGTATGTCGTCCAAATTGTCACAAAAAAGTCACAGTTAAGCATGGCTTCCAAAATGTGACAAAAACGCTATAGTTCAGTATGTTATCCAAGATGTCACAAAGACGTCATTATTTAGTATGATGTCAACAATGTCACAAAGACGTCATAGTTTAGTATGATGTCAAAAATGTCACAAAAACGTCATAGTTTAGCAAGTAGTCCAAAATGTGACAAAAACATTATAGGTTAGCATATTATCCAAAATATCACAAAAACGACATAGTTTAGTATGTCCTCCAAAATGTCACAAAAACATCATAGTTTAGAATGTCGTCCAGACTGTAACGAAAACAGCATAGTGTAGCATGTCGACCAAAAAGTCACAAAAATGTCATAGTTTACTATGATGTCCAAAATGTGTCAAAAACGTCATAGTTTCACGTCGTCCAAAATGTCATAAAAATGTCATAGTTTAGCATGTCGTCTGAAATGTCACAAAAACGTCATAGTTTAGCAAGTCGTCCAAAATGTGACAAAAACGTAATAGTTTAGTGTGTCGTCCAAAATGTCACAAAATATGTGACAAAAACGTCATAGTTTAGTATCTTGTTTGAAATGTCACAAAAACGTCATAGTTTATGTCGTCCAAAATGTGACAAAAACATTATATTTTAGCATGTTGCCAAAAATGTCACAAAAATGTCATATTTAAGTATGTCGTCCAAAATCTATCAAAACATCATAGCTTACTATGTCATCCACAATGTCACAAAAACGTCATAATTCAGTATGTCATCCAAAATGTAAAAGAACACCATAGTTTAGCATGTCGTCAAAGTTGTCACAAAAACGTCATCGATTACTATGATGTCCAAAATGTCACAAAAACGTCACGGTTTAGTATGTCATTCAAAATATGTCAAAACATCATAGTTTAGCATGTCGTCCAAAATGTGACAAAAACTTCATAGTTTGGCAAGTCATCCAAAATGTGACAAAAACGTCATAGTTTAGCATGTTATCCAAAATGTCACAAAAACGTCATAGTTTAGCATGTTGTCCAAAATGTAACAAAAACGTCATAGTTTAGTATGTCGTCCAAAATGTGACAAAAATGTCATAGTTTAGTGTGTCGTCCAAAATGTCAAAAAACGTCATAGTTCAGTATGTCGTCAAAAATATCATGAAAACATCATAGTTTAGCATGTCATCCAAAATGTCACAAAAACTTCATAGTTTGGCAAGTCATCCAAAATGTCACAAAAACGTCACATTTAAGTATGTCGTCCAAAATCTATGAAAAACGTCAGAGTTTAGTATTTCATCAAAAATATCACGAAAAACATCATAGTTTAGCATGCCGTCAAAGTTATCACAAAAATGTCATAGTTTAGTATGTCGTCCAAAATGTGTCAAAAACGTCAAAATTTACCATGTCGTCCAAAATGTCACAAAAGTCAGAGTTTAGAATGTAGTCCAAAATGTCACAAAAACATCATATTTTAGTATGTCATCCACAATGTGACAAAAACTTCATAGTTTAGCATGTTGTCCAAAATGTCACAAAAACGTCACATTTAAGTATGTTGTCCAAAATCTATAAAAAAACGTCATAGTTTAGTATGTCATCAAAAATAACACTAAAAACGTCATAGTTTAGTACGTCATCCAAAATGTCACAAAAACTTCATAGTTTGGCAAGTCATCCAAAATGTGACAAAAACGTCATAGTTTAGCATGTTATCCAAAATGTTACAAAAATGTCATAGTTTAGTATGTCGTCAAAAATATCACTAAAGACATCATAGTTTAGCATGTCATCCAAAATGTCACAAAAACGTCACATTTAAGTATGTCGTCCAAAATCTATGAAAAACGTCAGAGTTTCGTATTTCGTCAAAAATATCACGAAAAACATCATAGTTTAGCATGTCGTCAAAGTTATCACAAAAATGTCATAGTTTAGCATGTTATCCAAAATGTCACAAAAACGTCATAGTTTAGCATGTTGTCCAAAATGTAACAAAAACGTCACAGTTTAGTATGTCGTCCAAAATGTGACAAAAATGTCATAGTTTAGTGTGTCGTCCAAAATGTCAAAAAACGTCATAGTTCAGTATGTCGTCAAAAATATCATGAAAACATCATAGTTTAGCATGTCATCCAAAAGGTCACAAAAACTTCATAGTTTGGCAAGTCATCCAAAATGTCACAAAAACGTCACATTTAAGTATGTCGTCCAAAATCTATGAAAAACGTCAGAGTTTAGTATTTCATCAAAAATATCACGAAAA
This sequence comes from Acanthochromis polyacanthus, assembly GCF_021347895.1. NCBI lineage: Eukaryota > Metazoa > Chordata > Actinopteri > Pomacentridae > Acanthochromis > Acanthochromis polyacanthus. Next base: position 6,683,484 of record NC_067114.1, on the reverse strand, counting down.
ACATCATAGTTTAGCATGCCGTCAAAGTTATCACAAAAATGTCATAGTTTAGTATGTCGTCCAAAATGTGTCAAAAACGTCAAAATTTACCATGTCGTCCAAAATGTCACAAAAAGTCAGAGTTTAGAATGTAGTCCAAAATGTCACAAAAACATCATATTTTAGTATGTCATCCACAATGTGACAAAAACTTCATAGTTTAGCATGTTGTCCAAAATGTCACAAAAACGTCACATTTAAGTATGTTGTCCAAAATCTATAAAAAACGTCATAGTTTAGTATGTCATCAAAAACTAGACAATTCCCGCTCGCGGAAATCGTGGGAGGGGCTCGGGATGTGTGCATGTCCGGAGCAGCGCGGGATAGGCATATTTACTCTAAAGGCTGTGTGAAGGTGAGAGGTTTAACTGGTGTTTCCAGTCTGTCGCAGGCTTTTATTTTGAAATTGTGCTGTGCGTTTATTTTTTGAAAGGCAGAGACAAGAAGATCTCACCTGGTCAACATTTGGATTGGAGTTACTCGCAAGGCTGTGTGAAGTTGAGAGGTTAAACTGGCGTTTTCCGGTTCATCGCAGGCTTTTATTTTGAAATTTTGCTGTGCTTTTATTTTGAAAGGCAGAGACAGGAAGATCTCACTTGGTCAAAATTTGGATTGGAGTTACTGTCAAGGCTGTGTGAAACTGAGAAGTTTAACTGGCAAATTGTGCTGTGCTTTTCTTTTGAAAGACAGAGACAGGAAGATCTCACCTGGTCAAAATTTGGAATGGAGTTACTCCAAACCAGGGGTGTCAAACTCAGTTCCTGGAGGTCCACTATCCTCTATGTTTTATATGTTTCCCTCTTCCAGCACACCTGATTCAAATAATCAGCTGATCATTAAGCTCAGCAGAAGCATTATAACAAGCCTGATCATTTTAATCAGGTGTGTTGGAAGAGGGAAACCCATAAAACATTGAGGATTGGAGTTACTGTAAAGACTGTATGAAGCTGAGAGGTTTAACTGGCGTTTCCAGTCCGTCGCAGGCTTTTATTTTGAAATTGTGCTGTGCTTTTATTTTGAAAGGCAGAGACAGGAAGATCTCACCTGGTCAACATTTGGATTGGAGTTACTATAAAGGCTGTGTTAAGCTGAGAGGTTTAACTGGCATTTCCAGTCTGTCTCAGGCTTTTATTTTGAAATTGTGCTGTGCTTTTATTTTGAAAGTCAGTGACAGGAAGATCACACCTGGTCAAAATTTGGATTGGAGTTACTATAAAGGCTGTATAAAGCTGAGAGGTTTAACTGGCATTTCTTGTTTTTCGCAGGCTTTTATTATGAAATTGTGCCCTGCTTTCATTTTGAAAGGCAAAGACAGGGAGATTTCACCTGGTCAAAATTTGGATTGGAGTTACTCCAAACCAGGGGTGTCAAACTCAGTTCCTGGAGGTCCACTATCCTCTATGTTTTATATGTTTCCCTCTTCCAGCACACCTTATTCAAATAATCAGCTGATCATTAAGCTCAGCAGAAGCATTATAACAAGCCTGATCATTTTAATCAGGTGTGTTGGAAGAGGGAAACCCATAAAACATAGAGGATTGGAGTTACTGTAAAGACTGTATGAAGCTGAGAGGTTTAACTGGCGTTTCCAGTCCGTCGCAGGCTTTTATTTTGAAATTGTGCTGTGCTTTTATTTTGAAAGGCAGAGACAGGAAGATCTCACCTGGCCAACATTTGGATTGGAGTTACTCTAAAGCAGGTGTGTCAAAGTCAGTTTCTGGAGGACCACTATCCTCTATGTTTTTGATGTTTCCCTCTTCCAACACACCTGATTCAAATGATCAGCTCATCATCAAGCACAGCAGAAGCCTGATAACGAGCCTGATCATTTGAATCAGGTGTGTTGGAACTGAGTTTGACACCCCTGCAACAATGGCTGTGTGAAGCTGAGAGGTTGAACTGATTTTCAGGCTGAAATGCAGCTTCTGTGTAGGTATTGGGCGTGAACGTGGGTGTGGCACACCAATGAGTCTGTGTGTGTGCGTGCGAACATGCCTGCGCGTGTGTAAGGGCGGTTGCTATGGTCCCCATAGCAACGGTGCCTGCCACAGACAGCAGAAAAGTGCTTCTCAGCAGCAGCGCGCAACGTCTCATTTTGGCGCTAATTGTGGGCTAACCGTGAACGCTAGCTGAAAACCGAAATGACCGTGAGCGAGAAGAAGGCCGTGGCTTTCCATAAATGTAATTGTTGTCCAAATATTGTGAGAAATGACCGAGTTACAGCGATTTAAAAAACACTGTCCCTCCATGAGCCAGAGGATTCAGTTTACATTGGTTCCTATGGAGAGAACGGTGCGACTTTGGTCTAAACTGCTGCCTGCCATTTCACTTCAGAAAGAGCGAGGTCTTCAAACTTGGATTCATTTGAATCCCAGGAAAATTGTTTACAATCTGACAAAATTTCATTCCCCTAACATTTATGGTTTGGTCGTGAGGGCGATTCGTTCGTGAAATTTTCAGGCGGATTTTTCTCCTCTCCTCCACTCTACCAACTGACATGCCGCACTCTAACCAGAGCAGATTTTGAGAATTTTCACTTTTTTGAGGACTCACTGATCAAAAACTGTAAATCTCAGCCTGATATAAAATACATTCCTGCAGAGACAAGAAAAATCCCTGCGTTTTGATGGTTAAATGAAGTTTCTAGGTGAACGTATGGCGAAGGAGTGGCGTTTGGAAAAAAGTGGATTTTTTCAGCCGATTTTTTTCACTCCCCATTCATTTTCAATGGGACTTTTTTCGCAGTTTTTTGCGAATAATTCTGCGATAAAATGACGAATTTCTTAGAAAAGTCATAGCACACTATTCCCGATGAAGCCGCACGTTTTGATATATAATTTGCTTTGGTTTTCTCAAAGCCCTAGGACGAGTTAGCGACCGAAAAACGGCGGAAACGTGAATAATAAACGCAACAGGAGAACAATAGTGGCTCGTGGCTTCGCCACGAGCCACTCTCCTCCCATTGCTTTGCAATGGAGAGGAGAGTGGCTCGTGTCGAAGCCCGAGCCCCTAATAACACTAAAAACGTCATAGTTTAGTATGTCATCCAAAATGTCACAAAAACTTCATAGTTTGGCAAGTCATCCAAAATGTGACAAAAACGTCATAGTTTAGCATGTTATCCAAAATGTTACAAAAATGTCATAGTTTAGTATGTCGTCAAAAATATCACTAAAGACATCATAGTTTAGCATGTCATCCAAAATGTCACAAAAACGTCACATTTAAGTATGTCGTCCAAAATCTATGAAAAACGTCAGAGTTTCGTATTTCGTCAAAAATATCACGAAAAACATCATAGTTTAGCATGTCGTCAAAGTTATCACAAAAATGTCATAGTTGAGTATGTCATCAAAAGTATCACCAAATGGTCATAGTTTAGTATGTCGTCAAAAATATCATTAAAAACGTCATAGTTTAGTATGTCGTCCAAAATGTCACAAAAAGTCATAGTTCAGTATGTTATCCAAAATGTCACAACATCATAGTTTAGTATACGTCGTCAAAAATTTGACAAAAACGTCATCGTTTAGTATGTCGTCCAAAATGTCACAAAAATGTCATAGTTAAGCATGCCATTAAAAATGTCAAAGAAATATCACAATTTAGTATGTCGTCCAAATTGTCACAAAAAAGTCACAGTTAAGTATGGCTTCCAAAATGTGACAAAAACGCTATAGTTCAGTATGTTATCCAAAATGTCACAAAGACGTCATAGTTTAGTATGATGCCAAAAATGTCACAAAAACGTCATAGTTTAGCAAGTAGTCCAAAATGTGACAAAAACATTATAGGTTAGCATATTATCCAAAATATCACAAAAACGACATTGTTTAGTATGTCGTCCAAAATGTCACAAAAAGTCATAGTTCAGTATGTTATCCAAAATGTCACAACAACATCATAGTTTAGTATACGTCGTCAAAAATTTGACAAAAACGTCATCGTTTAGTATGTCGTCCAAAATGTCACAAAATCGTCATAGTTAAGCATGCCATTAAAAATGTCAAAGAAATATCACAATTTAGTATGTCGTCCAAATTGTCACAAAAAAGTCACAGTTAAGTATGGCTTCCAAAATGTGACAAAAACGCTGAAGTATGTTATCCAAAATGTCACAAAGACGTCATAGTTTAGTATGATGTCAAAAATTTCACAAAAACGTCATAGTTTAGCAAGTAGTCCAAAATGTGACAAAAACATTATAGGTTAGCATATTATCCAAAATATCACAAAAACGACATTGTTTAGTATGTCGTCCAAAATGTCACAAAAACGTCATAGTTTAGCATGTCATGAAAAATGTAACAGAAATGTTATAATTTAGTATGTCATCCAAAATGCCACAAAAACGTCATGGTTTAGCATGCTATCCAAAATGTCACATAAACTTCATAGTTTAGAATGTCGTCCAGACTGTAACAAAAACGGCATAGTGTAGCATGTCGACCAAAATGTTACAAAAACGTCATAGTTTAGTATGTCGTCCAAAATGTCACAAAAAACGTCATAGTTGAGCATGTCGTCTGAAATGTCACAAAAACGTCATAGTTTAGCAAGTCGTCCAAAATGTCACAAAAACGTCATATTTAAGTATGTCGTCCAAAATGTAACAAAAACATCATAGTTTAGCATGCTCTAACGTTCTATCATCAGGAATAATATGAAAAGGGATACAAATAACAAGTTTGGCAATAAATACCCTCCTGTCCACACTCTGGCTTTAGAAACAGTCAGAGGTTGTGTAATAACAGCATACAGCCGTATATTAAAGCACTGCTTAGAGCTGTATTGATCAGTGCTCTTGGTTTCTCAAGGGCCTTGGTCTGGTGAAACTCCGGGTCTGAATTGTGTCAGGGTTCATGGATCTTGTTATACTTCATGTGAGTCTAGTTTTTAAATTGAAATTGCTCTCAGTCCCTCCCTTTAATGATGCCATTGAATGAAACATGAGATTTATATATTTACTGAATCATGCTTAACCATCTTCAGCACCTACAAAACATCTATGTACATTTTCCATGTATCATGGTACATGTACATGCATCATTAACTGGGTGTTGGCCTTCATGTTGTTCCCTGATTTAATTTCCCATCTATCATCTTTTTTAAAGTATATTGCTTAGTCATGCAGCTCATGTACAAATTGTGAGCAACTCTCAATGAAACATCTGATTGGCTCAGCATCATAATTCTAGTTTTATCAATCGATTATGTGCCAGATGCATAAGACATAAACAGCTCCGTGGGAGGCTACTTCATCGATTAGAGCGAGACTCGTGCTGTGTGCTCTTACCCCAATGCACATGCTTTTCTATTGATGATCAAAACATGCCTGATGAAAGCAGACCTTGTTATGATCAGAATTTAAATGGTTTGCAATAAAACACTATCTGCAATACTTGTGGCAAAGTCTGTAATTCACATGGCCTCATTTGTATATTGCTAAAGTGATTTACATACTCATATCTTCACTATTATGGATAAATAGTTTACAAGTCTTCGGAAATCACAGCCTCACATTAAATTTAAAACGCTTCTTTCGGTATTACCATGTAATTTTCAAGAGTGTTTTTGGAAATGCATATATGTCTGTACATGTTGAAATAATGGTAGCATACTGTATAATTTTACTTATGAGTAGATGCACATATTTTCCTCCTTACATCTGCTGCTTTCGTCCTTCTCTTGCTCATTATGTTGTTATGACCTGACTCAAATGAAAGTCAAAGAGGAGAGATCTGTACATCTGTTAAACTGCATATATATTTTAATGAAATATCACATCACAAAACAAGATCTAAATTATTCAAGTACTATCAGAGAAGTAGCATGTGTATGGATAAGTATAAGGTGAAGTGTCGAAGACAAGAAAAGCAGCACAAAACAAACCCAACCAAACCAGTGGCTGAGAGGAAGAGGACAATGATTCTACCAGCTCATAGTGGAGGACCAGGCAGCAGATTTACTGTTTTACTTCAAAAAAAGGTGAGGGACCACTCATGTCAGGCAGCACAAACAGGAAGTTTTCGGGCTGTCATAGTCTGACTCACCAGATTTGGGATGCAGTTATAAGCCTGTCACTGACAGCTCATTTCAGGTGGCTTTGTCCTTCCCTTCCACTCGCTGCGTGTTCGCATTTTCTCTGCTCACAATAAGAACAACCTCCAGGCAACTACCTACCATGCTGAAAATTTCAAGTTTTACCGAGGATATAGATTTTGAAGCAAGGGAGCCCAGCTTTTTTTTTTTTTTTTTTTTGGTGTAATATACCTTTTAATGGCAGTGCTTATCTTTTTGGCATGGAAATGTTCCACCAAAACAGTTTCACTTGTCACTACTTTAACTGAACACCAAAGCCACATGCTTTCTTTAGCCCATCATGATGACTGTGATCGGTTTAAAAGATAAAAACAAGCCAGAGCATCTTCTTCCACTATAGCAGAATGAAGGTTTCTTGTAGCCAGATTATTATGTGCTACAGAATGGGCTGGCGAAGCAAAACGAGGGCTGCCAATCCCTCCGTCAAGATGGAGTTCCACCACAAAATCTATAAAGAGTATTTTTTGCAACATTACATGCTAATCAATATTTAAAGTTTCTCAAAATTACCAAACACTCATTAAACAACCTAAACTAAAAAAAAAATCAACTTCCCTTGAACAAACACTGAAGACATCAGTACTAGCACCTTGCAGCATAATACATGGCAGGGGATGCCATCACAAGTTGACCTTTCCAATACTATTTACATCACAAAACTAGTCTGTGTGCTACTATTTGTGAAGGATACTTAACTGCTGTGGCTGGAAAGCTGTTGGAAAACCGGCCACCCCTCTGTTGCCAGGGTTGTGCCCCCCAGGCAAACACTCGACCTACATTTGCAGCAACACTAAACATTTACATGACTCATCCCCTACTGGGAAAAGCCATCTGAACTGAAAACAGAGGAGCACTGGTTCTGCAACAAAATTGGTTGGCCATGTATGGCTGAATTTTTTCAATATTACTACTTGCCATTGTGTAGTGCAGAGAAGTTCTTACAGTGTTTGAGCATAGTCATAGGTGAGCTGGTGTGCTTGAGAGGCAGCCAATATGGGTGGAGACACATGCGGTACTCCATCGATCTGCACATTCTAGAAAACACAACAGTGTATAATTACAGATAAGCGAATTGAAGGCATGAATGGATTACTTTCATTGGGGAAAAAAAACAGTTAAATATGTAATTTTGCTCAATAAAGACAAAGTTTTAGGGGTTTAAATCAATGTCCGTGACTGAAAACAAGGCCAAAAATAAGGTAATCTGATCCAGTTTGACAAAAAATGTAGTTGGCGAGCCCCAACTTAGTCATTCACTTGCCTAAGGTGTGTGACAAAAATGGGAAAAATGCATAAACAGAGGTTACACATTACATTTATTCCAAAATGACTGATGAAATAGGTTAAAAAGTGGGCCATGAGTGTCGTGTATAAGAGATTCAAACAATACAAAAAAAAAAAAACTGGTACAAAAATTAACTGTTTCTCTTGGGAGGAGACAAGGAGAGTTAGCTACTACTAATCCAGCCACTTTGACCCAGAGTTATCAGGTGGTAGCCATTTTCTGACACAGCCAGGCTCAACCATACAAGCAGCAGGTGGGGAGGAAAGGATATCACAATATGTACTCACACAGTTGTACTGCATTGCAACAGAAAGAAAATGCAACCATGTATCTATATTGTCTTTTTTGGTCTGAACCACATGAAACTGTGGGTGTGAAAATGATGCCTTTTAAAGAGCTAATTTAAGCCAAAGTGCCCTTTTGTTCCAAACATGTCATCTCTCTAGGTGTTTAAAACTTGGCTTGGGTTTTGTCAAAGATAGAAACGGAAAGGAGCACGCATACTCACACGTTTTATATACATACATATTCTGATGCAGACTGCAATATCAGAGTCTTCCCTTCTGGAACTGTACCCACACATTCTCCTTGTTGCAACAGTATTCCCAGAACTACACTGGTGATTGCACCACATAGACAGCTGGTTCTGGATGTACGTGCAGATGCATTTTAAACAGAGCCAATAAATCTATATCAGCTGCCTTCAGGGGCTCTCAAGTGTGTCTTAAAAACATATATGTATCCCTTCTTGTCAGAGCCTTGAGTAATCTGCTCTGGTCTGGTCAGGAAACTGAGAACAGCGTGTCTGACATGGTAGTAAGAGCATTGTGCTTTGTTAAACCACATGATGTGTGTATATTTTTAGGATGAAAAATATACCTATAGATCTAGTTGTACAAACTTTACAAATGCTCCTAAAATTCATATCTTTGGCTTGTTAAAAGAATGATTTTCACACCAAAAATCTTGGTTCTTTTGAATAATAACTTGCATGCAGAAAAACTGTTGAATATATAAAACATGTTTTTTTTTTTTTTTTTTAAATCCTCTGGCTAGTGGACAGACAGATTTTTCAAAATACTGTTGATAATTAAGCATTGGATTGTGCATCCTAAGTAGTTCCTTGATTTGCAACTGCGGGGGAACTAAAGTAAATATAATACTATGTAACCTGTGCCACTAAAACACATTTTAATTACTTTTTTGTGCTCTGCCAACACTTTCTAGTTAAAAATTTATTTGTATTTGACATATTTCTGACAAATCTCAGCACTTTTTGTCAGAACTATTTGAAGCTTTGATAGACAAGCCAGAGTATATGTCCTGAAATTCAGCATTTGTCGTGACAAGCACAGCAGAGAGTGGACAGCTGCATTATTTGCCCTTGCTTCATCTTGTTGTTCAACCTCGGAAAAGGTTTTTTTTAGAGTTCATGGACGTTTCCAGTTTGATCACTGCCATTTCTCATCTCCTGTCATTCAAGCTTTGCTGCTAAATGATTAATCTCAGATCATTCACACCTGCAAATAATCACGGCCAACATCATTAACCTGGTTGACCCCCTCTTCCCTGTCCAGCTCATTTTTCTCTACTGCTGAGCCTGTTCTTCTGCCATTCATCACTCCATGCTGACATGATCTCCAAACACCATGAGAGAAGAACAGCATGTCTTATTGATCTCCCGTCAATGCCTGGAATTGACCAAAAGGAAAGTGATATAATGCCCACACTTTGGTATTAAGTGCAGAAGAGGAAAAGGGCGAGACAACACTCTGTTACTGAAAGTGTGTTTACCTTTACTTAGAGAAATTTTATGGTGGTAGCCTAAAAATATGGTATAACCCATGCATGTAGATGAGCCTGTGTTACATTTCTTCAGAATTTACCCCCATTAAACCACAAGTTGATTTGTAATACTAAAACTAAGGGTGCTCAGAATAAAATAAAAATTCAACACAGTGATCATGGTTACAAAGCTAGTCTGATTTTAAATGAATTTCGCTTGAAGGATGACCTCATCTGACCCTGGCTGCATTTTGGAGACTTGTGTCTTTGTGCCTTGTTTGCTTGGCTTTTTTTTTCCCCACAAGAAGCTGGACCAGACTCTTTTTCAAGCCCATTAGAAAATTGTCTGCCGCTTTTAAAGTGAATAAAAGGAGCTGATGTGAAGGGCCATTACTGAACTTCTTCATCTCTGTGTGCTGGTAATGTATTCCTACCTTAAAGCCTTTTTGTTGTAGTTCTGCTTATGTTCGGGTTGTACCACATTGAGCTTCAGTTACACCAGTATGGTGTTTGCAGTTAGCGAGTCCCTCTCTTTCTTGGTTTCCACCAGATTTTGGTGTGTTGTGTTTAGTTTGTATTTATTAGAGTGTCTCTTTCCATCCTTCCATCCATTAGCTGTGGATGGAAGTGGCAAAATTACTCTCGCCCAACCAGGCATTGGGTGAGAGTAATTGCCCTTTTATAGTTAAGTAAAAAAGTTTTCATTTACTATGCATGTGTGGTCTTCTCCCATCAGTCTACCCCTGAGCCAGGTTGTGACAACACATCGAAAGCACACGAGTATTGTTTTCCTTGCATGTAGTGAGTATGTAGTTTAAATGTATCACTATTTAAATGTTTGTTGAGCTCTCGGTATAATTTCTCTCTTCCTTGTACATAAACTTCAATAAGGACTTCCTACCCATCACCATGCTCTGAGGCAATGCTTTAATTTCCTATTACTGCACCAGAACATTGTGCACAGCCACCACTTAGGAAAGACATTTATTCCAGAGGAACACAGAAAATGAGCAAAATATAATGTTCTTCCATGGTTTTTATTCCTGACATGTGTCATTGGAAAGTATATTTTTAACTGCTGTCATACTGTAACAAGAAAGAACAGATCTGTGTGCTTCAAGACATACAGTACATCCTTCAAAACCTGTCAAAAAATGTGGTTTCTCAAAAGTCTCTTTCTTGCAATTGTACCAATCCAGGTGCTAATTGTTATGACGAAAATATGTTGCAGCCTTTCAGAGGTTCTAAAACAACTGTGTTTTTTTTCACTATTGTGTATTATTCCGTAAATCTGCCACCCTTTGTCACAGTTTTTACAGTATTTTCAGTTTGTCTTTTACTCTTCAGACCTTGTCTCAAGTCTCCAGACAGAACCTGTGTGGGAGTGATTGTTTCATACTGGGAACTGAAGATCCTGTCATCAAGACATCAGATTTGGTAGCGAGTACTGCTGCCAAGCATCAGTATCTTGGGCTTAATCAAAATGGGTTTGGTGGCAGAGCCATTGAGTGGCACTATTATATCAATTAGCACTTACTCTCCAAAGCCATCTGGGTAGTGCAATCATCACACCCTCCTCTGAATTCTGTATATTAGTATGTGCTGCCATAGCACTGTGGCATTTCTTCCCTGGTTCCAGGTAGTGCAATATTTTAAAATGAAATATGAATGACATCCAGTGTAGACATCTTGTTTACATCTCCTTGATACAGAAAACAAAACTGCAGTATCAAAAAAAAAACAGTCACTAAATGAATCAGAGTTTTAGGCTGAGTTTACCTTTTGTCTGAGGTGATTAATGCTTACTGCACTTGCTCTACTGATTTATTTTTCTTCCGTGTTTCCTGGTCTCTTTACATTCTGGCTTTGTTTGAGCTGACCACCTTCTAGGGCTTTAAAGTGCCAGCTGTCTGTCAGATGAATGTAGTGAAATTGACACACAAACACTTACACAACCTAAATGAATGAATAAATAAATAAATAAATAAGCATACACTATCTCCAAGTGTAATATGTATGTACACAAATCTTTGCTTAAAATAAGGAAATGTGTGCTCCAAGAACAAAAGATGACAAGTTCAAATGCTTGAAAATTCTGTTGCAACTATAGCCTCCAGTACAGGATAATTGTATGCATATGAGTGTGGAACGGAAAAGGAGCAAGAGGGCCTTTTTATATATTTATTATTTTTCACCCCTGCATTGCCAGAAGAGAGAGAGGATGTTGTTTAAGTCATACAAGTCATTAAAAAGCAGACCTGTGCACACTTGTGGCCAATTTAACATGTAGGTCAGATAGCTTTTTTTTTTTAACTTTTTGCTGATTTCATAAGAACTCCATTCTAACAGAGTAAAATCAAACCAGTGATTTTAAATGGAAGGGTCAAAAAGACTTTCAGCTTTGTTATTAGACATGGGAAAAAAATGTTGGTGTACAAGCAATGGGTATGAAAGTTGAATAGTAAGGAATTTAATAAAAATGATGTGTCTTAGTGCTTGAGAGCCAAAAAATGTCTTATATTGCAGTGTATTCTGAAATTTCAAACTTATTGATAATTAGAAGGGGAAAAATTTGGGGGGTCTTAATGGTGGGTTTCACTTTTTTTTTCCTGCCTTGAAAACTTTCAACAATTTTTAACACACTTGCTTATTGACCACCACCTATACTGGGTGTGTTTTACAAGGTAACATAATGCTGGCAGCCAAGGACTCAAGGGCTCTTTAAAGGCTGTGTTTTTTAATGGCAGTGTGCAATCAGTGTTTTAGGTGCCTCACTGACTCCTACTGCCGGTGTATGGACCTCACGGTAAACCCTACCCATTAAAAATGTGCTTATATAAATATTGTTTACCAATTTCAAACTACAAATTAAATAATTTAGATTGAAATCTCCACACTCAGGCAGGTTGGCTCCTAGAAGCTGCATTTATATTGCAAGTGAAATGCAACATAATTGGCAAGCACACTGATATCGAGTGTGTCAGTGAAATATTCAAGTTGCCGTTCAGTATGCACTTGTACTTTCTACAGCTTTATTAGACTTTTAGTCAGTGTTTGGTTAATGTTAAGGAAATCTTTGCTACAGAAAATGTCCAGCGGCTGGTGACACAACACATTATATACACTTTAATCTAAACTACCATCTTGTTCTAGTCTTAACCAACGGTCTTTTGTTGCCTGAACATAATCACAAATGGGAGTCTGGATAGAAAATCCTAGCCTGTGAGAGCATTGTGCTTTGAATGCCCACCAGACAGTGAGATACTCTGCACTTAAACATAATTGGGCAAACAATTTAATTGCATAGAACACAATATTTAGAGGACAGGGTTCTGTGGGGCAGGTGCAGTGAAGAGATATTGTCTATTTAGGAAGCTGAAATGACAATGGCTCACAAACAGACTAGCAAGCAGATACAAGGACATGAGAATAAGTAGCAGACAGGATACTGAGAGCACAAACAAAAGACAAGACACTCTTACCAATAAGAGTGAGTGAGACTGTTACCAGTAAGATTGAGTGGGACTCTAACTAGTGGGGATGCTGATAGGAGAAGGGGAAACAGCCATCTTTAGGGAGTTGGGTGACTAGGACTGGAGGCAAAATCTGGTGAAAAATTGCAGAATGTTAGACTAGAAAGGTCCATAGAAATACAACTTGGAGAAATGAGAAAGTAGCTGAAGGCAGAGACAGCATGTTGTGTAAGGTACCAGTCAAGAAAATCCCATATGATGTTTGACTTGAGCTGGATTTTTTGATATTGATAAAGATATTAAAGTTCTCTCCTAGTACAGGATTCACGATGCAAACAAAGTCTGAATCAGAGCCTGATGGTAGTGTGTGCACCCTGCAATATTTTATTACTTGCTAACTTCTCCCCAAAAGATCATTTTAAAAATACATTTAAGATGTTGTGTCTTTATTTTTAATCATTTGATTCTAGAAACGGTGCCACAAGTCAAAATGGCACAGATTTAAAATATACACTAAACCAAGCTGTTAGCATGACTTCGAAACAGTAGCAGAGGAATAAAAGTGAAATCATCAGTTTGAGTTGCATCAGGTTTCTTCCACCACCATTTATCCAGCTAAATGAAACTTTGCTGGCCTTGAGGTCAGAAGCTTTAATCTCTGCAAGGTTCCCATATGGATTACTATCAGTCTCTATGGAAACTGTTACAATTACTTTTAGTTTTATTACTAGCCCCGGCCACATTATGTTGGCCTGCATCTGTGCACAGTATCTCCCCTGGCACACTTAAAGTAATTACATCCTGTTTAGTAGTAGAAATGTCACCATTCAACCCAGCAGATGTAACCTACCCTACCCCATTAAAAAAAGAAGTTGCTAGGGGGCCCTTATGCTTTCCCCCCTACATACTCAATTCAAATAAATTAACAAACATCCCCAAAGTACAAAGCATCACCCAGTTGTTGACAATGTTAATGTAGTTCTTACATCCATCCTGTTATACAATATGCCAACACTTTGTAGAGAAATATTTTCTTGAATTGATCATTTTAAGCAATATGTCATTTAGAGGAGAGTGAAAGATGTCCTGTAAAGTGAATTAATACAACTGTTGAAGGATACAGGACCAAGGATACAGTGTCCAAAACGTGTTCCATCTCTTGCACTTCTTTAAGAAGTTTCTATGCATTTCCAAAGTATTTTTCTCTAACTCTAGTGTACAAATGTATTTATAGCACAGAGGCAGTGTGCACACTAATGTCAATTTGTGAAACGCAGAGGTTCAAACTAAATTGGAAATCAAAACACATATATAATAATATGTCCAGATTTTATGAATTGATGTGCCACAACATTAAAACCACAGGCAACATTTCATCTGCTGAAGGAGGGATGTAAGTGGTCTGCAGCAGTGACAAGGTGGGCGGTATGTGTCAAAGAAAGATTCTCACGAATGCCAAGACCCAAGGTCTCTCAGCAGAACAGAGCATCACACTGCTCTTGGCAGCATGCCTTGTTCCCAGAGTGGATCTCTGTGCATGCTTTTCCCCAGGTAAACAATGGACATGCACTTGGTTGTCCACATGATGTAAACAAAAAGGACTCATCACACAAGGCCACCTTCTTTCACTGCTCCATGGTCCGATTCAGACCTTCACATGTCCCTTTTAGGTGCTTTTGGTGGTGGACATAGGTCAGAGTGACTGACTGGTTTGCAGGTACACAGCCCCATATGCAGCAAGTTGTAATGAGTTGTGTGTTCTGACATGTTTCTTTCATAGCCAACACGAAGGTTCTCAGCAATTTGTGCTACAATAATCTTTCTGTGGAAATGGACCACATATGCACCAGTGAGAGTACCCATGGCCTTGTTGCTGGCTGTCCTTTCTTGGACCATTTCTGGTTGGTGTTAACTGATGCATACTGGGAACTTCCCACAAGACTTGCCATCTTGGAGATGCGCTGGCCCAGTCACCCCAGCAATCAAATTCTGGCCCTTGTCAGAGTTGTCTGAGACGTCATGCTACTAACAGAAAACTGTCTGTTCACTTGCTGCCTGATATCCCTTTTCCTGAGAGACGTGATTACAATAATATACTAAATTTCTTTTTGTCTGTTGGACTTTTTTCTGTCATATGAGTGGCTTTATGGATGACGAGGATTTTGGCCCAGTTTGAAATGAAAAGATTTTTAGATGGATTGCTATGAAATTTTGCATACGCGTGCCCCTAAGGGATTAGTTGTAATAACTTGTGGCATATGGCATCACCATCAGGTTAAAGGTTTTTTATTTTGTGACTGATCACTTGCAACCTTGGGTTTAGTTCTAATTAACAAATGCTAGCAAGAAAATTGAATATTTTGCACAGTGTGATGCTGTGCATAAATACAGCCTCACAGAGCTGTTATAGCTGTAAATTTAAACACCAATTGCTTTTGGATGCACCTGTTTTTAAATTCACAACCTTTTACTTTGGCTATTGTAAATACCATTCACTTTTAATTAGATTTACATCCAGAGTTTATTTTTCGGATGCTCAAAAGAGAAGAGTTGTTCTGATGTTTCATTCTTTTTATCTTTTTCCTTCTGTATTTGTATGGTGATGAGTATCATTTCTCTATGAGCATGCTTTGCTTTGCATGTCTTAGAAGTGTGAGGTTACATCGATTGCATCCGGGGGGGATTATGTTTACCCTTCGCTGCACAAAAGGTCCCCATATTTATTGAGTCAAAGTGTAATTTTCCAATTTAGACTATGTATGAGAATTACAGATTTGAAAATGAAAAATCAATGTTTCTCAGTTTTGAAATGGAATTACATCTGCATCAAAAGCGAGAGCTAAGAAGGAGCTTGTGTGTTTATTCTATTTGTTTAGCTCCTTGTGTAATTTGTCCTAATCCTGAGAACAGCTCAGGTCTGCGACATGCTGCCAGGGGTCATTGATGGCTGCGACTGAAGTGTCTACGAGTGACAGGGTGCATAAATAGACACGCACGGTTCACAAAAAGTTCACTAGAGCTAAAAGTCAATGACCCCTGCTATTCAGCAAACACGCCTGGTGACGGCACATTGTGCTACAAAGAAGTGAAGAACAGTTACATATTGTAAATCAATGTTTTCTAGACCTGTTGTGTCGGAGGGTTCATTGCTTCATGTGGGAGAATTCCTCAGTATGGTTAAACTTCTCACTGCCTTCTATCGCTTACGTCATCAAAGTCACTGAAATAAAAGAGAGAACAAGGATTTTCTGTAGGGCTGTACAGTGGATCAGTGGTTTGCACCATCTCCTTGCAGCTAGAAGATCCCCGGTTTGCATCCCGGCCTGGGCCTGGCATCTTTCTGCATGGAGTTTGCATGTTCTCCCTGTGCATGCGTGGGTTTTCTCCAGGTACTCTGACTTCCTCCCACAGTCCAAAGACATGCTGAGGTTAACTGGTAATTCTAAATTGTTCATAGGTGTGAATGAGAGAGTGCTTGTCTTTCTCTATGTGTGGCCCCATGATAGACTGGCAACCTGTCCAGAGTGTCCCCTGCCTTGGCCCTAAGTCAGCTGGGATAGGCTCCAGCACCCCTGTGACCCTAATGAGGATTAAGTGGTGTATAGATGATGGATGGATAGATGGCTTTTCTGTGTGTAAAACTGTCCATGTGTCATACCATCATCACAAAATCAAGTCTCCATTCCTGTCTAACCTACTATACTGTTAAGATTATCTTGAATTTAAAATTGTGAGTGGAAAACTGTTCATTATTTACAATGACAAATTATTACGGCATTTAAACAACAGATATCAGTATCTTAATAATGCAACCTTTTCAGGCAATTGCTCACAAATTTTTTAAAAAAATCCTTAAATGGCAAAGACAAGAGTTTGAAAACGCTATAGTGAATGTTCCATCCATCCATTCTCTATACACCACTTTATCCTCACTTGGGTCACGGGGGGTGCTGGAGCCTATCCCAGCTGACTCATGCAAAGGCAGGAGACACCCTGGACAGGTCGCCAGTCTGTCACAGGGCTACATATACAGACAAACAATCATACTCACACCTACAGGCAATTTAGAGTGATCAATTAACCTCAGCATGTTTTTGGACTGTGGGAGGAAGCCGGAGTGCCCGGAGAAAACCCATGCATGCACAGGGAGAACATGCAAAAAGATCCCAGACCAGGAATGTTCTTGCTGCAAGGCAAAAGTGCTAACCACTACACTACTGTGCAGCCCTATAGTAAATGTTGCTTTTGACAATTTAAAGCACATGCACAATACCAAGTAAAAAATACAATAAATGTAATCACAAAGCATCATTGCATTAAAGCACTCTAATAAATGACTGTATTCCTATTCCGTTTCAGCTATTTTAAGGCCTTATGTGGCATCTCATTAACAGAAACTGAGAGCCCAACCTGCCTGCATGGCATATCAGACACAAGGATACATAATAAAACACTATGTATTGTCACTGATTTGATGTAATACTAACAAATGTGATATCTTTGCACATAACTTAATGCTGCCAATGACACACACTGCATTAGCTGTACCCACACAATTAATTACTATAGGTCTTGTTAAGCTGTGCCAGCACTTCTCTACACGATCTCCTGTTGTTGTTGTTTTTTCAAAGTTTGATTCCATTCCAGTTTGAAATTAAAATAAGTCAAATGGAAATATTTTGCCGGTGATGCTCCATAATGTTAGGTAGCATTTAAACTAACACTTTATATAAATTGCTGTGTGTAGATCAACATTTTTGACACACTACTGTCTCCATATTCAGACAAAATTAATCTTCTCCCAACAGTGGCCCAAGGACAGCTGAACAATTTCTCAGCATGATTAATCATGCCTATTCACTGGTGGGCTTCATGTTGAGTCTGTTTTGAAGTAATAGAATGTCTGCATTCTGTGGGGATAAAAATGTTGTTGGGGTCAATTTCATGTTAACTGACGCGAATCTGAGAATATATGTATGTCCAGGTTTGCTACAGCACAGGAACACACACATGCATTACATTGAGTGATTTAAAGATGTCCATCTCACTGTGTATGCACTAACTCTAATTAGGATGTAGAGAAAGCACTTTTAAATCTATTACTGAAACTAGTAATATTGAGTGCACAGGGGTCAGGGCAAAATGATAATTGGATGACAAAATTGATTCTCACTTCTGTTTTATTTGCTTCAGGCCTAGCTTGTCCTATTTCTATTTCTTTTTCTATCCATCCAATTTCCCTCCATCTGTAGTAGAAGCTGGCCACCATCAGAGTGTGGAGGAGGTTATTCAGCAATGGTGCACCAACTCAGACGTGAGGGAATAAGCGGGGCGGAACACAGAGCTATTTTGGTTGAGCTCTTCAGTATCTAGGTCTAAGTGATTAAAACAGTGGCTTACGCCCATATTATTCTCAATGAAGGTGGTTTCAAATTGTTATTTGACATTCTGTCTTCTACAAAACTCTGAAAACTATGTTCACTCACGAAATGTAATTTTTTTTCCTGTTCTGTCTGCAACACTGACAGATTATTATTTTCTCTGCACTATTTCTTTGTTGTTTTTTTCAGCAGGTACCCAATGCATAGTGCAAATGCCACATTGACTCTCATGGGCCTCCGCATCTAACCCAAATCCTTCTTTTAACTTGAAAAATTACTCACTGCCCTAACCACAAGGGACTGCAAAGAGAAATGCCTGGTCTGCCCACCACTGCTGTATTAGGTTACTTATTGACTGTAACATCTCTCTTCATTCTACCATACTTCATTTTCCTTGTCTCGCTCCCTGAGCCCTTTCTCCTCCATCCCTTCCATTTCAACCACCTTACTGTACAACCCCTGAGAGCACAATGCAGGCTGGCCAGTTTCAGCTCCATGCCCTTTTGCTTTCCACAGTCAACACAGAGAAGAGGTTTGTTATGGAGACCCAGTTAAAGTAGCGAGCGCTGGGGCAAAGTCTAGAGGGGCCGGGGCTGAATGGATGAGCTGTCAGGCAGCCAGTTCTGTGATGAGAGACCCAGACTTCTTGCAGGCTCAGATGGGGGAGATACTGGGCTCTGTCAAGCTCACAGCAAAAGAGGGTCCCATGTCAGAACTACCCTCAAGATGTGTGAGAATGTAGGAGGAGCAAGAGCCAGGAGAAATGGCTAGAAGAAGCTGACTGGGGGATTACAGCCTTCCTCGTTGCTTCATCAAGTCCATCTGTGGAACGCATATTTTAATGCAGAGACACACAACCACCATAGATGCAAGGCCACCATATACTTATATATATATATATATATATATATATATATATATACACTGACAGTCAAGAGAAACTTTGAGACCATATTTTTCAACATAATTTTTATTTTGAAGCCCGAAACTGGATTTTCTTCATATGAATCATTTGTTTAGCATATTGGCATACAGAAACAAAAATCTAAAGTTTCAAGAATGATTTCAAAATAAAGAATTTCACAAAAGAAAATGGCACCTGCCAAACACAAAGTCCCAACAGTCAATACCGAGTATGGCCTCCATTTGCTTCGATGCAGGCAGCAATCCGTCGGCGCATGCTTTGGACCAGGCTTCTGATTGTGGGTTGGGAACAGCCCATACGCCTGGCTACATCACTGTAGCTCAAACCGGCCTCCACCATACCCAGTGCCCAGAGACGTTGCTCATGTGATAGACGCAGCATGATGCTGTTCACTGGACTAACAATGGTGGCCTTTTTTGGGCCTTTATATAGGCCTTCAAAACCCATTCTCAAATTGTGCAGATACTCACTGAGTATTGCTTGGTGTGTATTTGGTTCACTTTTGCAAAGTAACCAACCCATGTGCAATGAATCATGACAAAACGACAACTCATCATTATGTCAACTACCAGGGCACTAGATCATCAGTAAATCCACAATGAATAATTACAACCCCCCTACAAGTAGAATTCTGCGTACATTTCTACCGCAAAGTTTCTATTCACTGTCAGTATATATATATATATATATATATATATATATATATATATATATATATATATATATATATATATATATATATATATATATATATATATGGTGACAATAGGTTTTAATGTTTTAATTAGACATGTATTAAAGATGCATCCCTGAGCATACACTTAAAGCTTCTCTTTGGCAATGGAATGCTCTTGATCCTCCAGTGTCTGCATTCGTTTTAACTCTGTCCATATTACATTTCTGTTTCGGGATTGTTTTTTCCAAGACGTACCACTGGGAGCACAGGAAGTGACAAGAGACTCCTGGGGAAGAAAGCCAAAATAGAGGGAAGGAGTGGAGTGGAGAGGAGAATGTTGAGGGAATAAGGAGACAAACAGGGTTCCCAAGAGAGCATGAACAGATGAGACAAAGATGGTGTCTGATAGCAGAACGTGGAGTGACAACACAGAGAAGCATTAGTAGAAAGAGAGAAATGGGGAAGAGGACACAAGTTGGGGGAAGAAAGGAGAGAAACTGACAGTACAGACCTAAGAGAATGCAATTTCTGTCCATTTCGCTGTGAGTGAAATTTTCAGTTTTGTCACTCCACATGTGGCGAATAAAATGTATAGATGTATTATATTCTGCTGCTTCTACCTTCATAATGAATGTATGTCTGTTGCAAATATTCGGCTGATTTAAGGCCTGATGATAAAATATCACTGTAAGAAGTGAGGAAATGTGAGTTTAGGATTAAACTGTTTTAGCCTTGCAAAAAAACTATCTAAAAACATCCATCAAAATTTTTACATATTTAAGATTTACCTTTTCCAGATAGAACATGCTGCAGTGCATTAGCATTATGTTATTGGTTCCACTGAATATCAATAACGTGAGATTGTTGACTAGCTGATTGAAATGCAGCACCATGGGTGACTAGAAAGCTGTGGTACATTAAGATAAGAATATGTTATGCACAGTGATAATTCAAATTAGAGGTCCATAAAAAGAAACAGTACTGTGGGGATTACAGCTTAAGAAGGTGAGTGACAATGGCAAGCTATAAACATAGTATATTGGGATTATATAATATCTCACATTCTTCTGAATTTAGTTTCAAATCATTCAGAGTGAAAAAAAAAAGAATTTTGTGAAATTATGCAATAATATTTGTAGTGCAAACACGCAGTACACAGTCCTAGAAGTTTTTACTTTATATCCATGAATTTAAAAATGTTTCAGTCTGTCTTTGCCATGAAAAAAACATTACCAAATTGAATTGGAGGTGTTAGCTCTAACTTGAAAGAAAACAAGATCAGGGAAGGAACTGTGAGAAAAGAAATACTGCCTTCGTGTAGTTTGACTTGACAAGATCAGAGGGTGACACCTCAAAACCAGACACCTTTCAGTGCCCCCCATGAAAATATATGGTGATTACATTTTGACTGCACTTGTGGATATTATTGCACTGACATCCAGTGCGGTGGTCATACGAACGGCGAGAACAGATGCAGCATAGTAAGAAAATAAGTGTGAAAAGACTACACATAAATCCGGCAATAGGATAGAAAAAAGAAGCACAAAAGTACGAGACATATTGAGAAACTACACCATGGTTGAAGACAGGCCGGAGAAAAAAGTAGATCTGGCAGAGTTGAGAGGAGCGAGAGCAGGAAAACATCAGTGGAGAACTCATCACAATGCAGTGCAGCAGAGCAGCTCCCGGGCTGCACCACAGGAATCCCATCTTCAGGGCTCAAAGCAGGTAATAGGAATGCTCCAGCCATTAATGCTGGGAGAAGAAGAACAGGAAAAACCCTGTGTTCTCTGTCGAAGCCTTAGCCTTTCTATCGCCCACCTCTGATTCAGCAGCAATCCACACTAGCACACCTAAAAGAAATGGATTAAAAGCAGTTCACAACTTGTCTGGTAGCCAACTTACATACAGGGCTCTGTGAGAAAGAGACCCAAGACAAGAAAATAAGGCTAAAAATGGAAAGCGTTGTTGGGTTTTATTTTTGTTCTTTTTTTCCCCCTTAAAGTACAAGGCCAGACACAGGAGCTCTGTTTACTCGGTGTTCTGCATATCCATTTGTTTTTAATGCTAATAGATTTAGCTGAAACCACAAATAGAGAGGCCTATTTTACATTAACTCTGATTATTCAGCTTGACATTGAAGAGTATAAAGAAAGCAACACAGAATCTCATTATACTGTGTACTTCTCCACAGTCTTTTCCTCAAAGGTATTACCACCAAACAATTTCATAAGGCTAAATTTCCAGATCATTTGGGAAACCTTGGTGAAATAACCTCCTTTTAGTCCTCTAACAGCTGTGTAAGAGAAACTAAGCAATTTACAGGCACTTCTTTTGCAGAAACTCACTCGTGGGTAGCAGGTGCGTGTGCATTTTGTGATGAAAAATATATTTAACAAGTTTGCTAGTTATCTTAATCTACTGGCAAATTGTAATGTACGTGATGAGGAGATAAGGGAATCTGATAGTCTGCCGCTCGCAAATGTAAGTACTGGCTGATGTAAATGACTGAATCCACCCCACAAAAGCTACTAGGATATCTGTGCTCGAGTGAAATTCATGTTCTTCTCTTTACCTTGATGGAATGATTTCAGATATTTTGTATGGTGTTTTTCAATCAAAATAACTCAACAAAATAGCTCAAAACATAGAGATTGTTAAGCCCTGAGATGGATATTTTAGATCTTTAGGGACTCAAGACCTTATTGGAACTTGCCCTGTTCCTTAATTTTATTCATTTAAGCCCTGATGTAAGATATATATATATATATCTGAAAGCATGCATCAATCTGTAAGTGTTTTTTCTTCTTCTCTGTAGTATTCAAGTGTTTTCTTGCTTGGCCTCATTTGGAGTAAATGATGCTATATATTACAACATAAGAGGTTTTTTCTTTTCTAACCTTTCTTTACCTGCATAGTTGTATCCACTTGACATATCTTAGTGGACAGAAGGCTTAAGCACTTGATTGTAAGGATTTGAAGATTGTACTCAGTGATAAATAGGATCATTTAGGGAGAAAACTGTGCATAAGCATAGGGCATGGTGTTTGATACTAAAACTGTTTATATACCCACAAGACAACAATTGTAATTATTGCTGACTAATTTGTGTTTAGCAAATGCCAATCATTGAGCTGTTGCAGATTTCCTTTGTGGATCAGTTAACAATTTGAATATAAATCTCTGTAGAAGATATCAAGAGTTGGAAGCGCAACTGGAAAGCACCAAATGAATACTAAAAATAGAGCTGTGTGGGGGTTATTGAGCACCATATTCAGAATAATTTACAAGCAAGGAGGTGCAATATTTGCAATATTTAGTGATGTTAAGCAAAATGTAAAGGCTAGCATTTATTTCACAATATTCTCTCTCTCAAGAGTACAGTGTGAGCTCGAGAAAGTGCTTACAAGAGATTCACAAATTACATTTTGACCGACATCAGAACAAAATTTGCCCCCACAATAAGCCAGTTGTCCATTACGAGGCTGGGATGTCTTCTTCTACTGCTATTAGAGCTGCTTGCCTCTCTTCCTGCTAACATAATCAGCAGCATAATCAGCCCAATCTGTTTCATGGTCCTTTGCTACCGATAGAGTTGAATCCGCGCTTGCCAGCTTTCCGAGATGGCACTTGCCATCATTTTGTATCCGGATCACTTGGTATTCACCTAGCATCTCTCATTGCCTTACTGCATCTATCAAACCCTGGCGTGAATTCAGGTTCTCCCCTGATGCCCCTGGTCATTTGGTCATCTGGCCATAATCAGATTCTTAGCATCTGATTCATTCCTGAAAATGGGTTCCGTCGACAAGTTAATATTCTCTTCTTTCTCCAAATCATGTCTGTGCTGTTGTTTTGGTTAACTTTAGCTTAATGTCTGCAACCCTGATCCTGACACCATCTGTTTGTCTCCTTTCTCTGCTTTGCCTCTTCCACTCACAGCCACCAGTATGCAACAACCATGTCCATGCCAATATAAGACAATAATAGCGTGACTAAACAACATTTCACACAGACAATAGTTATTTGAAAAAAATCAACTGCAACCACCATTTTTTATCTTTTTTTTTTCTGTCAGGGAAATGCTGCATGCTGCCGCACTGTACATAACAGCTTTTGGGTCATGGGAAGATATTCATCTAGAGCTTCCAAAGATTAGGAAGCCAACTGCTTTGCTATGTCTTATGGTAATGAAGGGTTGTTTTTAATAAGCTGCCTCTCTCACAGGAATGTGGGACTAATATCTCAGCCTAAGTAGGAGGGTCACTCAGGTCAAATCCAGATGAAATTGCTGCTCACTTTTAATTCCAAAATCTTCAGTATCTATTGAAACATAAAAGAGAAAAAAATGATTTAAATATTAAGATCTATTCGGGGTTATTACAGTGCCAAGGTAATGACTATATTATGAAACACGCTTTTTGTTCGCATTAAACTTGTGTTAGACATTGAATGTTTGCTTTTAACACCATGCAGTGGGTTGCACAAATGTTAGTTTTATACAAAATTATTAACCAGAAGACCATGCAAACATGAAAGTCCTAGAGGTTAACTTTGCAACAGACTGTGGATTAAATGTTACTTGAATAATAGCACTATCAGCTTAGATGAAGGATCAATCTCTTCTACGTCAGAAATAAGAGCTCATCAAACACCACTTTAATTAGCAGGTGTGACTTCTCAAATACGGCTTTGAGACCATTAAAACATTATTTGCATGTTTTAATAGACCAAAGTGCACTAAATTGAAGATTATTCTTTAAAGTTCATATCATATCTTGATGAGAAGTTCCATTTCACGCAGGCTTAGCGATCCAACTGGCAGCAGGTACAAAAATAACTCGATAGTTTGAAGTGAACAGAGGCTCACTGGTGGGTGCTCTTTCAAACTTCAAGGGCTCTTATTCCACTCACATTTTGAGTGTTGTGCTCAGCATTGAGAAGGGAAGTCACATCTGCCCCAGAGTTTCCCTCCTCACCCTTCAGAGGTCCATCCCCTCCATTTCCAAAATTAGGCAAGTATGCAAGAGGGACCCTAGATCGATGAATACTCATCAGCCTCGCCATCTGGCCCCAGTTTGTTTTCTTAGCAAATGAAGCTGATTATTGAGCAGGGTGGCTAATGGCATTGAAATCTACTGGGTTGCTCCCGCTTTACTCGGCCATCTGAATTTCGCAGGAAAATTTCTATAATAATGGGTACGGGAATAGCCTCAGATGCAACCTATTTAGTGCGCAAGCATGCTAGCATAATGGTTGATAATGCATGCAGGTGTTTTCAGTCAGCTTTTAATGGTGTTGACATCACTGATTCGGGTGTGGCCGGGAGTGGAGCAGGCTTGAAAATATCAGCCTGTAGACAGCAATGCAGCTGCAATTTTCTGAGTTATCATCTGTTATCACTGAGAGCAGGATGGTGACATGCATGGATGCGACTAAAACCAAGACTGGCCTTTCTGATTGATGCTGTCTTTGACAATTCAATCCAAAAATGAAATACAGAACAAAAATCCCTAGATTGCTTAATTAGTATGTTAGAAAGCATCCAGAAGTTTACTGCATTACATTCACACACTTATCAGATTTAACACTCAGTATATGCATCTGCTGTGTTGCTAATGTGTATTGTAAGTTCAGGCAGTTAAGTCTAGAATGAGTGTTTCACAAATGCAGTCCTCCTAATGGCTTTGTTAAAGAAACAGTTTAAAAAAACAACTATGCTCTAAATGATTATTATTTCCTACTATTGCAATCTACACAAAGCCTCATAGATTTTTATGAGCACTGACTTTTAATACGAGCAATGTTTCCTGTGAAAAAGGGTTTCTTTTTGTTCAGAATGTACTTGTGTCTCTCTGGATTTGAAAACTGGGTTTGGTTGAATTCTCCTGTCCCTCCCCAACTATGTCAAAAAAGGTAAAATTCTGAAGTCTATTTTGCACATTGACTTCACTGAATAAGGTAGAAACTGCAGCACCAACATAGAAAAGCAGAACACTGGCTGGCCCCAGTTTGGATCTCTCTCACACGCAGCTGTGTTAATGTTAGCATTAGCAAACCTGAAAAGCAGTGGGCGATTTGAGGAGAGGGATGAGGGAGGGGGATGCCATCCCAAAATGACCAAAATGCATCTCCATTGTTAAGCCACCATCCCCCGTGAGCGTGTGCGGTGGATGGTCATGTGGGAGCAACAAGGCGCTCTCATTGGTCAGTCCACCCTGTTTAAAAATAACCAATCATCTATTGCTGATAAGTGCTGAACAATGACATTGTACATGGGAATAAATCACAAATGGGTTTTCTAATAACTGTGTTAAATTCAGAGCTTAGCAAGATATTTTGGGCTGAGTAGCCTTAACTGCAATTAACATCATGGTTATGGCTATGTACTAAATCTCCCCTTGGGAAAACACAGGTACCTACATTGCATCTTCCTCAAAGTGATCACAAATGTGCTTCTAGATTCTGTTTAAAAGGAGAGTCTTGTCCACATTGCTGTCCATGCTATGCTAATGTAAAGGTTAGTCAATGATACTAACTTTTGGCAGCCGACAGTAACTTCAGGCCTGCTTGAACTTTTTCCATTAAATGTCATCACATTCTAATTTATACTTTATTAAAAACAATATTTACATAGCTAAATGAAGTTAAAAAGATAACCGACTCTAATTATTAGCTATTTTCCCACATGCTATCATCTAAATATACCTCTGATTTCAAAAGCTTTTTATAAAGGCTGCAGAAATATGATGGAGACTAAACACAAATACTTCAGTACTTCACCTCTGTGTATTCTGATTGAAAAAACAAAAAACAAAAGATAAATAAAAAGATAAATAAATAAACTGTGAAGTTCAGTTTTATTTATTACTACTTGAACACAAATACAAAGAAAAAGCAGTTCCTGACAGCCATCAGTTGAGTTTGGTAGTACTTCTGTTCGGCTGCTGATCGGTTTACTGAACATCCTGTGGCTCCAACCCCACACTCTGAACACAGGAAAAGGAGCTCTCCTCTATGAAAAAAAATTGATAGATATTTTTTTCTTTTCTTTTCTTGAGCTGAAAATGTAGAGGAAATCACTTAGCTGGCACCACTCTCTCCCCTGACCCTGAAGCCAAACTTCCTGCAGTCGTTGCTCCCTCATTGTGTTTTTTAAATACGATGTCAAAGAGGTTTCCAGCTGAATACGAGATGTGGCTACCTTGAGCTAGAATACCAATAATTGAGTTGTTTTTACTGTTTACACAATGTGGTTAAGGATAGTGAGGCATTTTAGCATGTTTGTTCATTTCTCCAAGTTTTCATTCCATTTTGTCAGTTGTTCTATTTGTTAAGTTTTTAGTTCTCCTGCTGCTAGAGTATATGAATCGACGTATCTTTTCTGATTTACACTGCCAGTGGCCTTATTTTTCCTGCCTGCAAGAATCTTCACTTCTGAGGATTTACTCAGAATCTCCTAAAAACCTTCTTTCAAACCATGAGCACTTCTAGTTGTGTTTGATCAAATTCATGATGGGACCAAGTAGAGCAGACAGTTTATTATTGTAGTTTTCCTTTCTTGGGATATTTTAAACAGCATTTTTACTTTCTAGAACCACAAACACCTCCAGGCAGGGGCACTGCTTTCCAGAGGGCGTTTGACCTCTGAACTCCTGAGTCTTTCTGCCCAGAATCAAAACGAGATTTAACTGTACCAAAAAGCCCACTGAAATCTGTGTCCTCGATCTCTGTTCACTTTTTTCTTTAAATATTAGATTCTCTGCAGATCAGTCTTTATTGTTTCAGCCAGCTATAGCAGTTATACACTGCAATGCAACCCAGGTAACAACAGTTGCAGTCAATTTTTGTTTCATTAATGATGCTGAATGATATGACTGCCCCAAACAGAAGACTTAGAAACTGTTGCTCGAATCAGCAAATTCAGTAGTGCCCTATGGTGAGCACTATTGTGGTTATTCTCTGGGTCTTAAGAAAGACGTCAAGCATATTGTTACGGCCACCAGTATTGGTGTGCTGTTTGGTTTCTGAGTGGTTATCTGTTGGGCCTTTGTGGGGGAAAATTGCATGTGTGGGGTCAGCTGTGGCTGTGCCTGAGTCTCTCCAGGATCCCCAGCTGCCAACCATTCCAGCCAACAAGTCAGGAGTTGACGACCTGCACTGCAGTCTTGTTCTGCCCGCCTTCTGACATCTCTGATTGGGCCACCCTCCAGCTCCCCTCCTCCTAACCAATTGGACCAGCCATCACCACACCTGCAGAGTGTACATATCTGCCACCATGTGCTTGGTCTGGGTGGCTGGTATTTGTGACCAGTCTGCCTCGGTGCCTCTGTGTGTGATCATTTGTTTGCATTTTGATGAGTTTTGGTCTGTAGGTACGTGTGGTTGGGTTGGTGGGTATCACAGACCACTTTGGTCTGTAGACACTCGTGGTGAGTGCTACAGACAGTGTGGGCTTAGTGAAGAAGCCATTCGAGTTTTGAGTCTTCATTACCTGTGTGATCAATGTGTGTTTCTGACCTGTGTGGTCAAATGTGTGAGTGTGAGGCACCAGTTTTGTTGAGTTTGTCTTTGCACTGTTGTATTAGTTTCTGTTACTGGTGGTGGGTGTTGCTGTTGTATTTATGTTTGGCTAGGGAGTTCAGTTGCTTTGTTTTGGGTTTAGATAAGTTTGGGAAACTCTGTTAGCCTGCATTTAGTCTTATTCTGTTCTTTGATTTAGTAACACTCACCAGTTTTGTGTTCTGTATTGTCACTCCTATGTTCCGTTTGCCACTAAGCAATAAATCCCTTTACCTCAACCAATAACATGTAGTTTTTTGTTACATCCAGCCAAGCCCTAGAGGTTGGATCATAATATACAGTGACTGAATGCAAGTACGCCTTTTTGGGTATTCATTCCAAATAAAACACTAAGATAAGTGCTATCGTGTATTTGGCTTACCACTGCAGACTTTAGGACACTTTAAGGATACTGATGTGTGATTTCCAAACAAGGAGGAATGGGCGTCTATATCATACATGAGTCTCAGGGTCCTTGAGGAACATAAATACACACCACTGTTGTATTGTGGGCAGTCAGTCAAGTTCCTGTTTCAGCTGTGTTCTGTTTTTAGTGTGATTTCCTGCAGAACAGTGCTTTACATAGAGGATGACAGACTATTGTCCTTGTTTGTCTGAAGTGGGTGGTTCTCGGTTGAAAAAAGGTGATGTCACTTCTGAGCACCAATCAGGATTTAGCATTATTTGAATTAAGATCTGATATTGCTTGGTGGGTCTCTTGCGTCTGTTGAAGAGAAACAGCTAACTCAACTACAGCAAATGCTATGAGGAAATACTTTTTGAATTTTTTTAGCTGCTTTATTATCAGATTTGCATGCAGTGCTGCTCATATATACACAAACACATCTATACATATAGAAATGGAGCAACTTCCCAGCAGCAGTTTTACTTCAATGTCACTCTTGATATGTTTTACTTGCTTTACTATAAATACTACATCTTGATAGTTTTCTGTGGATGGGGGAATTGTGGATATCCAAACTCCATCCCTTCAAAATGTTCTTAGCCCAAATCTGTCACAATAAAACTTTCCCTTTGACCAACAGAAACAAAGCAAACATCCAACCCCCTTCTTAAAAAAAGTCATGTGGCCACACTTGAGGAAATAATTACCGTTGAAAACTTAACGGTAGAAACCTCCCATCCCCCAGTATTACTATTGACACCGCCCTTTGGCCCGTGCCTGTGTTTGTATGAGGCACACTCCAGCAGTGCGACCGCCCATTCAGAGAGATTTCCTTCATTAGCTTCCTCAATACCCAAGCCCCTTTTATGGCTCTTTACTCCAGCTGTCTCTGTTTCAAAACCGCCCATACAATTTCGACTGGCGGATTCAAAAATGACAGCCTTGACCACAGCTGAACATAACAAAAAGAGGGTATTTAAAATGAAAAAATAAGATTTTTTTTAGTGCAAGCAAGTAACCTTGACTGACTTGCAAATGCTTTGTTCCAAAGATTTTCATGTTTTCATTTTGATGGTGTGTGAGATTTTCTGAGAGACTCCACTGAATAAAAATCATATAATTGATAATAAATGTTATGTTTCGTAAAGCAACATAATATACATACTTGTGCAGTCAGCTCTCTATATATCATCTGATTTTATTCAACCTTACTTTATATCAGTTTTATTTTACGACTACTTCTGCTTCTATTTTCACTTGTGTTTTCACTTTACAACATCGCTTATGTAAAGCATCATATTCAGGTAAACAAGTGTTTAAAAAAAAAAAGTACATTTCTACAAACCTATTTGATTGGGCAAAACGGCAAAACACTATGAAATGCCATGATGTGATTGGTGGAGAAGCCAGGATCAGTATCCTGTTTTAGTTTAAATGATGCAGCGGACAGATGCCAGGGTCGCTGGGGCCCCTCTAACTGCACACGACTCCCAAGGAAATCTCTTCATCCGTTAAAATACCGTGAGGCCCTGTAACTCAAGATCAATAGCTCCAAGACAGGATGTGATGTCGTTTTCTGGTCAGCTGATGCGCACTGTGTGGGTGAACAATAGCGACAACACCGAGCACACGTGCTCCATTGTTGCAGTGAAACTGAGACATAAGGCCTTTTCCCTTGGGGCTTCCTTCCACCTCCCATCTGTCTTTGTTGTCTTTGATTGGTAGACAGCATGTGGCTCTAACGGTGTCTGAGCAATGTCAAAACCACTGATAATGTTATGGTTTAAAAAACACAGTTGCCAGAATGTATCACATGTACGTGGCTTTTACTGACTAGAGGGTCATAAAAATACAAAAGAGCTCCTGTTGAGAGTTTCTGATACTACAGAACTAAATTTGTCAGGTGAAATTATAAGCATTCTTTTCTTGTTTTTATTTTTTCCCCCTTGGCTTTCTCACAATTAAATATTAGCCTAAATTCATTTTTGAAAACTAATTTATAATGATGATTTAATAAGTGGCATTTTAAAGCCTCCCTCTATTCAGAAATGTATTTTGCTTGTTGTTACTTTAGCTGGATGTTTAACCTTCATTATGCACAATGATGCATGTGTAGAGTTGCAGTCATCTACTGTGAAAGAGTCTCAAATTCAGTTCAATGGGTAACTTCACCCTCAAATTCAGCTAAAACTCTAACAGCAGAGGAGTCAAGGAGCAACAGCTGTAGCAGGAGTCGCCTTGTGGCTATGTAGTGTTTGACAGGAAAGGCCAGAAGTTAAAAGGGCAGATCACACCAACACAAATGGCATCGACACTGGTTACTTGTTCTTTCATTATGTGATGTACTACATTTTTTTCATACAAAATCATTCGAAAGGGAGCTTCTATGTAAAACTCTTTTTTTTTTTTTTTTTTTAATCCGAAACCCTCCAAAGAGACTTATTTTAGAATTTAATCAATTTAATCCAGTAACACTTGGAAACTCCAGAGGAGTCCATCTGGGTCAATAGGTCAAGATTCCAGGTGATGAATATTGACGTTCACTGCAATAAACAACATGGCTGCAGTTATATCCTGATCCCTACCACAAACACACACGTCAGTAAGCCTCTTACAGACAGAAGATCAAATTATTAGTTACTTCATATTCTATATCTATGTACATGTGCATGACTTTACAACACAACAACTAGCCTGAAAGCCGATGGTGCGATGTGGAAACTTGAAACCTCCAGTGCATATACACAAAAAAGAGTCTTTTTAATGAGGAGACATCTTTTGTCCACCAACTTGAAGACAGGTGGAGCTGATATTGGGAGTGATGTCTGGTCGGACCAATAAGTCATTCCACTGACAGTGATTAGGCAGCAAGGGAAACCTGTTTTTGAGCTGCAGGTCTCATTTAGGACTTTCACAGAATCTGTTCTTCTCAGTATTTCTGTTCTTGGAGACTCTTGAAAGCGTCATCAGAGACGAGTACTGTTCCAATTTAAAGTCTGCTTATAACCAAGTACAGATAAAATAACCACAAGTGTTTCTGCTCCACCTGTTTTATTAAGGATGCCTTGAATGCTGGTTCATGTGGACTCAGGCTAGTGAAGTATCCCAAACAATTTTTGTGCAGTCTAGCAGCAGTGTCAGAAATTTTGAGTCAAAAGTGTTAAAATTTTCATCCAGTTAGGATTTGTTTTGGGGTTAGAAAGTAACCATTTAGATCCTGAACATGCCCTTCAGTCATTGTACTACTGGCTCTCATGTGCATAGCATAATGTACAGAACAATTCCATTTGGAAGCTCAAATCTGCTCTTAAATTTGAAATGCTGTATAACATTTGATGCCTGCCTGTTTTTGACATTTTACATGTTTTTATTGGGTACTACAACAGTGCTGCTTCAGTGGACTTTGGGGCTCTTTCATGTACAGTTGACACCATAAACAAGGCCTTCTGCCTCCTCTTGTAAAAGGCTGTCACATAGCATGCTGATCATATCAGTAATAACAGCAAACTGAATTCATCTGTATGTGGGTCCATGATTTCATCTGGTGTGTAATCCCTCCTTTAAATAAAAAAAAAGTACCATAGACCAGCATGATGTCTGTGTCGGTCTATGTTGGTTTTTCCAGCAGGGATGGGAGTAGCATGCTGAGCTGAGTTAGCAAACTGACTGTTCCTGTTGCCTTGTGTGGTAATGCCAGCTGTTAAGGATATTAAATGGACACATTTACTTTGGGGGATCCTACTGTCTTAGAGGTATTTTACCTTGGACTAGCAGCGTATGCCTTTTGAAGTACATGTGATTACGTCTGAAGGGGTTTCATTATGTATCTTGTGTGCATCATGTTTATTATAGTTTAGTTTTTGTGGGGGAAATCAGGCTTTGTTTGCAACCAGTGAGCCACTGCCTTGGTGTTCTTTGGTTCTTTTGGTTGTTGTTTTCATGGTAGATTTTGATTTAACTGTGTTCTTTAGAGTTCATCCCTTGGACCTGTCAGCATTATTACTCACAATGATTTGCATATAGATTGTGAGTTCCTCCTGCACTAGGTTGATATGTTTCTTTGTCCCATTAATCTAATGCTAATGCTGTTAGACAGTGTGTCTGTGATTCTTAATGTATTGCCGCCTGCCAAAAAAGAAGCCCTGATATTTTTGTAAATAAATATTTTTGAATCTGTTGCCTATGGTGGAAATTAAACACATTTATATATGCTATCAATTTCGATTTTTAATGAGTATTTTGTGGTGAAGAAATGCATCAGTACAGTTACCATATTCTAAATGACTTAGTTTCATTTCTAAATCGTATTTAGCCAAATATATTCCAACCATTAATTTTAATTTACTTTTATCTTTTTTGCTATTAAGCAATGTGTTAGTCATCCAAATACATTTCCAGTTCAAAAGTTAAATTAATCACTGTTGAAGTTACCATGGAAATGTCAATTTGTCTGGCCCTGGTAAAGCTTGTTTTCCCATTTAATTTAATCATTTTTGAATGGAATGAAATGGGACAATGCTGTATGTATACTCTCTTACTGTAAATACTGTTTCAATGTACAGATAGGTCATTTTATTTCATTTTTCATTTTTTTACTTATATATCTCACGACCCTAATCATATGGAATGGCCCATAAAAGAACATGCAGTACCAACAAAACAATGACATGTTTAAGCTTCAGAAAAGCATCTAGTTGCCAAATAACTTTTGGATTATTTGAGTACAATTACTATTGTAATTCAAATTTCAACAATTTAAAATGATCCAAAGAAACCCAAACAATGCAAAGGGCACGTGGCAATCTGCCTCAACCGGCTGTGGTGAGGTAAACGGGAGAGAGAACAGGATTGCAGATAGTAGACGGATACACAATGCATAAGAGAACAATAAACACAGGAGGTCACTAAAGTCAGTAACTGCAGATCAGAAATGTTTAGCTCCATAGTCTGCAGTTACAGCTTTGGTTTGCATATAACAAATACTTTTCCAGTTTAGGTCCTTGTTTAAATTCTCATAAATATCACACAATGTCATATTTCTGGGCTCACTTTCCTACTTTTGCAAGAACTATTTCACCTCAGTGCCACAGTTCATTTCCAGCAGTTAATGTTGCTATATTTTTGTATTAGCCAGAGATAAGAAAATCCACAATCATTCAATATTCTCTTAACCTGCAAGACCCATGGTTACGCATATAGTTCGGTCATATATAGGCTAGCAGATAAATGTATAATACTGAATTCAGTCTAATGGAAATCAGATGTACTATTGCTACAAGTGTCTGTCTTTCTTTTTAAAAGAAAAGTTTGTTTTCTATACTCACACTAGAGTTTGTGGATGATGTCAAATGCATGCATATGACAACCATTTCAATAAACCTTCTGTAACATACTGGCAGCACCTTGAACTTATTTGAACAAACTCACTTGAAAAGTCATACTTGTTCTCACAGTGGGAATACTATCTCTCTGTTCAAATTGTTTCAGACTGATTTGGGTTGAATATGTCTGCAGTAGATATCGGCCATCAGTGCAATACAATGGAGCACTATGGCAAAAAAAAAAAAAAAATCACATTTCAGAAGAGATCCAGATTGATGATACATGACACATGCAGTCTGTTCTCACTTCTGCCAAAGCCGAAACCCAGCGTGATTACTTTTTCAGGAAAGGTACTTCAAGTCAATGTATATGTCAGTAGGTAGAATGCCAAACAGCAACAGTAACTCTATGTATAGAAATCTATTACCATAAGGCATGACTGATGTTTTTGTTTTTAGTATTGTTACTTTGGTAAGTGTAAATCAGCTATTTTTTTTCTCTGAAGGGTAAGAAGTGACTTTTCCTGTCTGGCACTTCTCTGTAACACATCCTACTGTTCAGTGCAACAGAAACAGACTCAAAATTACAGTATTTTTGAGGTAGTCATGATACTGTATCCTATTAAAGATGATCCCATTTGAGACTAAAAAGACGGAGAACCAGCACATCAAGGGCATAAATCAGTCCAGAAGCTTCTGAAACCTCCCAAATGTCATCCACTATTTACAATATACTACTATAATATGTGTCAGTATATAAACTATGCATAGGTCTATGTGTTGTATATGGGTGCACATGCAAAGGCTGCCTGAGAAGGGTTTTCAAAATGTTGTCTTCTGCTGATTAATGAAATGAAGTGACAGTTATGCCACCCACAAGTACACTATTTTATGTTTTATTACATGTGATGCTCTTTCATAAGTTTGTTTATTTTCTGTTCTTTCTTATATCCTTTCATTTCCATCAATTGAAGTTTCAGCTGCCATAACGTCCTCAGAAATATCAATCACCATGGCTTTGCGGTTCGTTTTTTTTCTTCTTTTTTTTCCCCAAGCTAATATTACCTTTCTCATCCCAAAATGCAGAAGCAATAATGAGTAGAGGCATCAATCCTACTTTCTGACACTTTACGCTTGAAGAAGAATTTTCATGTCAGGCAATAACTGCTAGTGAGCCTCAGTGGCACAAGCTCTGGGCTTGCGCCTACACCAAAGCCTAATGGGATAAATCAGCTCTTGCATAACTGGGGGCAATCACTCACTCCGTCTCCTCTCTGACAGGACTCAGTTATGGCTTCTGGGTAATATCATTTCTGTTATCTTAAGATATCAAATTTCTGTCTTTATTGGCAAAGACCTTAGCAAATGGAAGATAGTTCGCTCGCTTTGGCAAGACAGGATGAAAAATGAAAGCATATTTATCCACCTCACGAGCCCCGTTAAGGATGGAGAGCTCAGGACTTTGGTGACATATTAAAGGAATCAAAATATTTCACAAACTTCAGTGTCATTGAGCTTTTATGAAAGCAGACCCTAAATTCTTTACCTGCTCTCAAACTTTTGTGTGGCTTTTTAGATCTACTTGACACAAGAGCTGTTGTACAATGCTTCATGCTCTTGTGCTTTTCAGTGTCCACTTCCAATACTAATTTGTTATATATCTCAATACTGATCACGGTATAAAATGTTGTTAAAGTATATCTATTTATATTTTTTTCACTGTCAGCTGCATATCCCATTATGAATAAAACAATGAGCTCTGCAGTTTCATTTTAAGTAAATCTGGCAGACACTGTCAGTATCTCGCTGTGTCTTGCACGTTCGGGAGTGCTGTTGGGCTATATTCATTTAACTGGTGCTCTGTGACTACTATCCACATTTGACACTGAAAATATCCACAGTTGGTTTATTTCTTTGAGAACATTTTGTTTTTACGTGTGGGTTACATATTAATAATTATAATGTGCGCTGTGAAGCAATAAAACGAAGTGAAAACACTGCAGGTTGCATGCCAACAGTGCAGGTTATGTGAACTTAATTCTTCGGTATATTCCTCCTCGAAGTGAAGTGACACAGACTTGCAGTATGAATTGGTACTCATTATCTAGCACTGTAATACCCACTGTGTGCATATCACCTTTTGAAGTGCTCACACAGTTCTTAAAAAAAATACAACAGTTGCTTGAACTCTGCTTGAACAAGTTTGCATGCTTGTTGTGACTACTTGACTGTTGACTGTTTTATGATGATTAAGGTGACTTGTTTTTATTCCTATCTGGACTGTAAATGTACAACATTGTACAGTTCTGTCTATTTTCAATGCTGCAGAGTTTTAGGAGTGTCAAAGAGAAGGAACCTGCAAAAACTAAGGAGGGAAAGTTACCCCGCAAAAATATTAACGCTACCAATGACCCCAAACACGCTGGTCAGAAGACTTTTAGTTCAACAAAAAGGATTTTACTGTTGTCAGGTCTACCGCTGTGAATTAAATCAGGTGTGCTAACTGTGGAAACACTGTCTCCACACTTTTGTTGGCAGGGTGGGGTGATGTGTCAGTGTGAGG
Source organism: Acanthochromis polyacanthus (assembly GCF_021347895.1). Taxonomy (NCBI): domain Eukaryota; kingdom Metazoa; phylum Chordata; class Actinopteri; family Pomacentridae; genus Acanthochromis; species Acanthochromis polyacanthus. The sequence continues at coordinate 6,646,966 of NC_067114.1, read as the reverse complement.
TTTACAGAACATACTGTAACCAAAGAAGCTGACAGAGTGTTGGAGCAACACATTAGATGTACTCACCTGTCTCATCAAAAAATGACAATTACAGCATAGGAAAATCCTGTTGATTGGTAGAACATTGAAAAGAGATGAGCCCTATACCATACAAACTACTACTATACAGTTCTGTTGTAATGGGGAAAAGAGCAGAGGTGAAATGGAAAAATGTTGTCTTCTCTTTCAAAGACTTTCCTGCACAAGGACATTCAACACTGTCAGGTCAGTGGGACTGGTGGGTTGCATTGATAATAAAATAAGTTGTGTGTCTTTCTGAGTCTCAAAATCAACAAATAAAGCACTTAACAATTAATTGTGTGTAGTGATGAAGCCTCACCCGGAGGATTATGGGTTGAAGCTGAGGATCTTCTAACGTGATCGGATGAGCTGGAGCTGGAAGTGGTCTACAGTCTCCCAGGTCCCACTGCTGATAATTGGTTTCATAATACTTTAACTCCATCAAGCTAAGATGAAAAGAATGACCCTTGTTTGACTATTAGGTACTTAATCTTGCCTCTGAGCCTCGATAGGTTTTTGTTGTTGTTGTGTAATACTAATAAAGCTCGTGCTGTACTGTTTTTTCTCCTTAGGCTGACTTTCAGTTGAAGTTAATAGAGAATTACTCCACCTATGCATCGATCGGAACTTTTTTTTTATTTTTCAAAACTATGTAGGGAGTAACCTGGTAGAGAATCACACCAGCCTTCATTGACCTCACTGTGATTCTGATCGGCTTCAGGCTGAAAGTAAAAACCCCTTACCATGACACCCCTGAAGTCTGCCATCTACCTGCAGGGTCCTCAACAACAATGATGACTCATCTGCAACCTGCTGCACAGAAACCAGATCTGCCTGTTACATTTAAAGTTTTGTGTCCTGGTACTGGCAACAAAAAGGGAACAATAAAAAAAATGTCTGTTTTTACAACCTTGTGTTGGAGATTGCAATCCTCATAGGTGCAGTTTTCACCCTTGAAGGTATCCTTTCAAGATCATCTCAGTTACGTAAGCACAAGCACAGTGCCAACACAATATCTGTTATATCTGAAGCTCTTCCATTGCTTCATTCCTCTCATATACCTCATTTTTCCGCTCTCCATTATGTCGGCATCTTCAAAATGTCCGAATATGAAACTGCATCAGTTTGTTAAGAATTAATTATTTTCATTTCAGGTATTCCAGCCAATGATTATTTTCCATGTTTTTCCATTGTAATAGCCCTTTGTTGTAATGTAAAGTCAAGTACCCTTAATGTATGTATCTTCTATCACGTTATCATATTAGAGATAGAGATGGAGATTTAAGTAAAGGGCCCAAGAGATAACCTCATTAAATAACTATGCAGTTATCCCAATTAAAGCACAATTATCTCTACAAATGTAGGCAGGTATGTGGGAAATCTGCATTCTCTGTACTATAAGTCTGTGCTACGTCAAGCCAGGGCATGAACACAACACTCTCCTGTGAGACTAATTTGAGGATCTACGTTGGCTAATTACATGTCGACAAAAACACAGCTGCCATAAATGTGTTCAGGGACATTAATGCTCAACTGTGGATATAAAAAAATGTAAAAAAAAAAAAGAATTTTAAAAAAATGGCATGACGTATAAAATAGACCACACCAAACTGTGTGTGAAATATTGTGCACTTGCTATGAGTAAAAGCAGGTTTCGTACTATCATACCAGTTTGTGTTGGGTTTTTTGCTCTTAATGTGAGAAGCCATAAGTGCTGGGATCGCATAAATATTTCAAGACGTATTACATATGTAGTCCTGAATGAATATTTTATTATATATGAATGTTTGATCTTTCTCCATTCTGCGTAGCTGAAAGTGATTAGTAGGCATAGCCTTGGATATCAATACTTACAGAGATGACTAGGTTAACCAAGCCAGGGCAAGTTTTCATATATGTATAGAGAGAGCACATCTGTGATTCAAAGGCCTTACAAATAAGCAGGAAAAAACATACAGAAAAATAATAGATTAAAGAAGAGAAGTGCATAAAGTTTCAACTAACACAAGCCATCGCTCGGGACCTTGTATTGAAAGATGAAGAAATTATAATATTTTTATAACATAACAGCAAAAGAATGTACAGAATCTGTGATCTCACTGTTTGATATATCTGTTTACTGATCTTGCAGAAATCACAGCATTTGGCAAGGTTGGATCTCTTTCTGTGGGCTGACACCCTTTGATGTCTCCCTGGTTGTTATTTAGGCCTAAATACCTTGAACTCCTCCAGGGATAAATAAGTTCCTCAATCCTCCCCTCTCATGCTGCCACAGAGGATAAATTATATACAGATCTAGTTCTACTTCCTCTCATCATAATAATATGCTTTGCATGGCTTTTCCACTTCATCTAGAATCATGGTAATCCCTGTGCTTCTGTGTAATTATCTCTCCTCTAGGCTGATCTCAGTGCTCCTCACCTGCTCAGCCTAGTCACATTACCTCCTCACTTTTATCTATGACTCTTAAAGCTGCTGCCAAGGGTCCTCTTAAGTCACCCCACAACTTTTCCCTGTGCAGCCTCCTCCCAAACACACACCCTCTCTCAGTCTCTCTCTCTCTCCTATTCCCTCTGTTTCTGACTCAAGAGGAATGTGATTAGTGGAGGAAAAAAGCAGTGCTTCACAGCAATTTTGTATTGCGGATATATCCCTCATTAATTTCCCAACCATTCTAATAAGTGGAATGAAAAGAAAATAATGGAAATATAATTTGCTAAATTGACAAGGAGTCAGTGGGTACCTGGGGGAACACAGGCTGTTCTTTTCTGTTATGCATATTATCATAGCATTCTGGCCTTTTCTTGTAGCTGACACTAACTGTTACTCAAAGAGAAGATTTTCTTCTATTTAAAAGTTCTTTAATTTTTCCTATTTTTAATAAATGGCCTAAAAAGATGTTGACTTTTTAAAAAAGAAGAATTTCAACAAAAAATTAATGCAAGGACAAATTGAGAACAATGACACATTTAAAATAAGGAATAATATTTCAGACAGTAACTCCACTATGTGTACTAACACAATTTAACATTTTACCTAATCCTGTAATAGAAAAATAACATTTATATATACAATGATTTTCTTTGGATTAAGTAGCGCCAGTTGCAGTGTGGTGACTGATTTAAACAACTTGCAACTTTTCAGTTATATAGAATCACGTCCTAATAGCGTTTAAACCTTCAAACAGTCAAGCTTAATTTAACGGTCTTGGAAGTGTTTTCATGGCTTAGTTTGTGAATACTACGTCATACTGAGAGGTGACTAACAGTGCCTGGGGAATGGAGTCAGCACTGACTGTTTGGACTGGAGGCGGAGAGTCTCCAGACAGAGATGGAGTCTGAACTTGGGCTCCTCTTTATCATAGCATTTACCATATTGAGGAGACAGTGCACACATAATTTTGAGCAAATGTAAGTGAATTGCTTAGTACTTCAACAATACTGCCAATTTTTGTGTCTATAACACAATGTCAATAGTACAGAATAAGTTAAAAAAACATGCATGTAAAAGATAGATTGATGATTAATGTAGTTGTTGTACAACTTACCAATATTGACAAAAAAACAAACAAAAAAATACCAATCACCTATTGCTGAAGCAAGAGTTAAATATATTTAAAGGAACAACACATAAGTGCAACTTAGTCAAATACATTTCAGTTTCATTTTAATAATGATAATTGATATAGCACTTTTTTGACAGAAGCATGGCTGCCAATCCACACCTACAGCCCCTCCAACCACCATCAATACACTAGTGTGAGAGCAGCACTGGAGGCAAGGTGGGTAAAGTGTCTTGCCCAAGGACACAACAGCACATGACTAGAACAGGGCGGGAATCGAACCACTGACCCTTTGATCAATGGACGACCCGCTCTACCACCTGAGCCACAGCCACCCCTATTTTAGTTCTGTTCTGGTTAATATTCCCACAGACTTTTTATGAACACTGAACTCTATAAACTGTAAAATCCATATGGAGTCTCAGTCATTTAGTGAAGTCTCTCCATGATGTCATTTTACAAACACCAATCAGTCTACACTTTAATACTTTGTGTGTATAATTATGTTGTCTTGTAGCACAAAGAGCTCTTAAAGAGTTAACCAATTGATTTAATTGCATTAAGTGATTTCTGCAGGCTGTGAATCAGTCACATTTCATGAATAATGTGGAGTAAGAAAAAAAGAGAGTCTTGTACAGAAATATTCTAGGATGAATACTGTGGGCCTTCATATACAGATAAAACAAACAGAGGATACAAATACATCCGACCCCAGTTTAAAGTGATCACATTTGAATTGATCAGAGGGAAATCCCTGCAGGAACGTGCTAACTCACATTTGTGTTACCGTGGTCATGAATGATTTATATTCACACTAGATGAGATTGTTTCCTGAACAATACACAGCAGGGGATGGATATTATACTAGTGTGGCTTTTGATTTCAAGCTAGAATCACAGCTCTTGTATTATAAAATATTGTTTTGGTTCATTTGTTTTCAGACCACAAATAAACTACACTGCAGTCCGCTTGGAACTGAACTGAGATCATTATCTAAAAAAGGTTTAATGGGCTGGTGGAAGCAATGGGGACACTTAAATCACCCAATCAAAAGTTTTTAAAACAGTGCCCAGCCAATGAAAAAGTAGCACAGAAAGTACTAGTACCACTTCTGCTTTCTTATTGGGCAGGCAGGCTACAACCTGATTCCAAAATCCCCTGCTGCACACGGTGTCTCTTCGAGCACATGAGGTCCCAACCACTCATGAAAAATCAAAGACTCCAAAGCACAACCTGCTCCAACTTGCATACGGATTGGAAGTAACTGAAGTTCTAAGTCTTAGTTTAGTTCAGTAAAGTTTTCGTTTGTTATGCGTATTTAATCAGGGATCATGCACAAAATACTCATCTTCCTTTGAACTCAAAAGCTTCCCACGACTAATCCACTTGTCTAACTTCTGAACTGAAGACCACCCAAGCTGATCACCTTTTATTCCAATGAGTCGACCCTAATATAGCAGATTAAAACTGGCCCTTATGGTCTCAATCTGAGTGTTAAGCAGTGCTAATGTCTCATTTTTAGCTCTCTCACTCATCCGCAATAACCACACTCATTAATCAAAATGAGTGGACGTTTTTTTCTTATCTTTAAAACAGATTAGGTAAAAATATACTCGAAATTCAGTTTCAAAGTGACAAAGCAACAGTTTTGACTGAAATTCTACACAATGTATACTTGTATATTCCATGTCACCCAACAACTCAACTTCAAAGCCTCAGTGTCCGTAGTGTCTATGTTGTTGAACATTTCCAATAATACAACCATGTGTTTATTACAGGCGTGGAAAAGTTTCCATCAGACTCGTGCACCATAGTGGTTAAGAAGGTCTCTCCTCAGGGATAACACAAAGGGCAGAGGTGTTAATTATTCTACAGATCAGCAATGTCAGCAGAACTCTCTCATTGCACCTAATTGTCCCTTTGGGGGTGCTCAGGTCCTCATTATGAGCACACTTTGTAATCCAGCGTTGTTATTTTGCAGAAGCATTTAGTCATTTTAAAATGTTTCCCTGTGTTTAGCAAGAAATGTCATTGTAGCCACTCTATTTGATGATATTTTTTTTATTTTGTTAAAACACACATTTAACAAGGTATTCTCAATTTTTTTTGACTGAAACTGTAAAATGAAGAAATAAAAGCAGGAAAGAAAGACTCCCAACAAATACAATAGCCTAATGAATGCAGCAGAGACTGCTGCTGAATTATTCTTGGCACATCTTTCATGTAATAAAGAATGGATATGTGAATGAGCTTCTCTGCTTCGTCCTTCCAAAGCAAAGAGAGGGAAGCTCAAGTGCAATGAGACTGATTGGCGTACTATTCAGGTCTTACTTACTGATGCCAAGTCCTTCTTACAAAAAAGCAGGAAAGTACATCTCCTCAATGTATCAAACTTAACTATGCCTGATAAATTCTTGAACTCAGCTGTCTGATTAATTTATTCAGACTATTAGAACACTGTGTTTTTGTGTGTTTATTTGGTACATATTGCTGTAGTGATAATTTACCACATGTTCACAGCAGTTTCAGAAAAACATGTTCTCAGTTATTAAGGTTAGTCATCCATTACATCGGTTGCATCACACATAGAAGCACAAGGCTTTGCTACCTGGTAAAGCGCTGAAATAGTGAAAATATTGTGTTAGTGAGTAGATTGATGGCACCACAGTTTTGCCTGTGTATGTGTTTGGAGTGTGGAGGCAACTGTTTTGACTTTCCAGTAGTTCCACAGCAGAGTCCATCACTCTTGCTTAAAAACATGACAGCGACATTCATATTATCAAACGTTCCTATATGAGACTGCCATTTTTCCCCCCTATCAAAATGCCATGTCCGCAGATCTCAAAATTTGACAAAGAAATATGAAATATATTGTAAATGACAGATTGTATCAATTCATGTCAATTCGTATGTTAAAAATGTTCTATTCATATGAAAGGAAATGGTAATACACGAAAGTGCCTGACAGAAACAGGATTTTGTTATTGCAATTTGTCAACAGCCCAACACTCTATCAATCGACTTGTCAAAAATAATTATTCTGCTGCCATCATTTTCAGATTCTAACAAAATGTTCACATTCTAAATTACTGACAGGGTATTTTTTTTTCCTGTTTCAGCAACACTGGGTTAGGCTGCAGCCTTAGTCATATTTTCCCTTGATGCATATCTATGGTTTCAAAGGCATTCCTCTCAAACCGTGCATTTGACAGAATTGTTTATTAAAATGTATGATTGCTTGGTTTGTACTGCATTGAAATTACTCTCATTGCTCATCCAGATAGCAAACATCAAGATAATGTGAAAAATAAACGTCAATAGCCACTTGTCTATGAAAGCAAAACAGACTGCCGCACATTCATTTTAAATAAAGTCGGTTGATGCACATTAAAGGTTACTTTTTCCACCTAAGGTCAATAAGCAGACGACATCTTTGTGACAGTGGATGAATGATGCTCATCCACAGACAGCAAAGCCATGTTTAAAATATACAGCTGGTTTTGGTTTAACCTGGGGATACAGTGACAGCAGATATTATCCTGTCAGGGTTGACCAGTGACATTTCTTAAAATGTCATTTGATTTGCTATCGATTTGGATTCTCTGTTAAGACAATACATTGATGACTACAGTCCCCTAAATCTAGATTAGTAAAATAAAACATCAATAAGGTAATATTGCTTTCAAGCAAATTACAATCCATTGACAACTTCTAACGCAATACTAGGAGTCCAAATTATTTTAAGATCAATAAATTATCCAAACTGAACCATAAAGGTAATTAGCACGATGTTCATTTTAAAATAAATAAGTGAGACTCGTAAAATGTGAACATTTTTTGGTTTGGTTTAGCCACAAAATTAATTGTAATTTTCAGGGAAGATCTTAAAGATTACAGTGTGGCTTCTACTCAAAATATGTGTAGACTGATACAAATTCATCTACAAAACAATCTGTAAAACTTATTCATAAATGATGTTAAAAATACTATTGGAACTATACTAGAAGTCTGTGAAAAGAGATGAATGTGACACAGCCTACATACAATGCATTGCACTTATTTTTTCCTCATCAATTTTAATACTGCAACAGAGCTGCTTTCTTTCTCTTTAGCTTACTGTCTCTAGATATAGCTGCATGTAGCTGGTAATGAGTGGACATGGAGGAAAAGCGTATGAAGTATTTATAGGATTTATCTCCCAGAGAATGACTTTTAGCCCTATAGGCAGTGCGCCCCAGTATTGTTACAGGATATATAGGACCCAGTTTCTGTTGCAACATAATCAAGTGGATAATTAATAGTAGCAAAGCAAACAATACATCCCTTCTTAGTTCATGGGGAGCTTTGTGAGGCGGTGCATTTGGACACGCTGAACAATACAGGATAAATGCACTCATTCAAATGCAAACTACTGATTGACAACAGCAGAAATCTTGGTCAATTGCATATGGCCATATGGATTAATTTCAAATTGTCACTCACAATTTACAAGAAATGTTTCCATTCTCAATACAGGAAGTGCTCTAGCCCTTACATGCTCATGCAGAAAATGAGGTGTGAAGGTTAAGTGTCAATAGGAAATGCACCTTAATGGGCCTGTCAGAAGCTTGACAATAGAATTTTCATTTTTTTCACTCAGCTACAACTATGGTCTTTCTATAACTCTATGTACCAAAAAAACTTGTATAAAATACATTTGTAGGGGGAAAAACAAACAAAAACAGAATCCGCCCCAGAGTTGAGGGAGTTTAAGGGAGCGATTCTCTACATGTTGACATCGATTTGGTGTTGCCTCACCCTAGCCACAATAATCATCTTAAAGAGAGAAGAAGCCACAAGTAATGTGACTTCACTGTGATCTTTCCCAAACCTTTACATTCTGCAAATGTGATGCAGAAATGACAGAGGGAAATAGCAATAAAATACCGGCAATGGACATCAAAAGGCACTGTGATTTAACTTAATGCAAGGGTTGTGCAGAATTATTCAGTATCACATTATCCTCTGGCAATGGGTTGTGTAACACTGTTCAGTATAATATCCCCCTTTAGCCACATTTTCAAACAAAAGATAAAAAAACACACATACATAAGGTAGAATTGTCCACTGATGCTGTCGTATGTAACTGGTGGTGTAACCTTTGACAACATGTAATCACTGTAAATTTACTACTACTACTAATAATAATAATAACAATAATAATAATAATAGATTGTTCATTCATTTTGTTCTGAAAATGGATAGCGTGCATTTCCTCAAGACTGTAGACCACTAAAAAAATCCAATGAAATTACAATACAATTAAATCTGTGTGTAATAGCAGATGGAGAAATTTCACTGCAGAACAGCACGTTATTTGTCATTGTTATTTACTCGGCATGGATGACCAGAAACCTGCCACCACTTCATTTTCACAGTGACCACACAGCACGCTCATCACATCACACAGTTGTGTCCCCAACAGCTGACTGACTGCTAATCCTTCTCCTGCTCACCTTTAATGCTCTGCCATGGCATTCAGCTGCACTGCATTCAACTGCTCTTTTTCTTGAATTTTATTTATCTATTTTTTTCAAACACGATAAGAACATTAAAATTTGTCTCGGAGCAGACAAGCTTAAGCTGGCCTATATTCACTGACATGAATTTTTTTCTCTGTCTCGTTGACTTCCGTGATGCTTTATGTGGGGTAGCTGCCATTTACTGAGGCAGACACCCTGTTGTCTTTAACATTTATGCATTTTTGCTTTTAACAATTTGTCAGCTGCCTTGAAGCTTTTAGTTACCGCTATGTGGTAACCTTCAGTGTTTTGAAAGAGAGCCAACAAATAAATAAATGCATTATCCTCAAGACAAACTATTAATTTTGTTGGACTCCATTTCAGGGCAATTAGAAATTGGCTCATACAAGGTCAAGTGAAGATTGTAAAACTTAAAATTTCCTTGCATTTACCTTGAAGCATAATCTGATTCTAAAAAATAGTCATCATATGTACTAAGATGTGGATACTGCACACACCCACATGATATTTGAATTCATTTTTTTCTAAAAGGAACTTGTAAACTGGATTCGTGTCGCTTGTTGTCAGCTTGTGATGTCCTTCTTTCCAGTCCCATTCTCATTTTAGCGTAACGTCTTTCCAAAATACTTTCTCCTCTGAAAAAATGTCTTTCAATTGAAAACCTCTCCTCATCATTTAGCCTATCCTCTCCCTCCTTCTCCATCCTCCTGCACAAAAAAGGCTTCTCATGTCCTCATCTGAATCTGGGAGAAAAAGACAACCACAGTCAGCCACTCTCTTCCTGTCACACCCATTGAAACATCGTTCATCTGTCGGCCCAGAAAATAAGCTGTCAGGATGGAGAAAGCCACTTGTCTAAGGATCATATTTATGTAAGAGTTGTGTCTGCTTCCAATTTCACGTAGGTGCAACATCTTTCACCTTCACACTCCACTCGAGGAAATTCATGTATTTTCTCCATGTGATTGCAAATTGCTCCTGCACTCCACGTCCCTCACTCTTATTTCTGCTGCCACTGATGGATCAGGTCTGTGCTGCAGGCAGCTGCATTTTCCATATGGATCAATGGTGGCATATGCATTGCTGATCACAGATGACTATGAATATTTGATGCTGCAATATTATTTTGTTTAGAAGATATAAATCTTATGTAATCTACATTCAGCATTGGCAAACATTTTATTTACAGAGATTGTCTTGAGCTCGCAAGAAGAAAGTGGGCAATAGTTTATGCAAGTTATATTACTAGGCTGTGTGTATGATTAAATAACCTCTGTTTTGAGTCTCATAGTCTATTGAAGGGAGACTTCAGTTGTGTGTGGTGGGGCTTCACTGAGAGAGGTCAAATCAGACACTAATGAACTACATGGGCTTATATTGGACTTAATTCTTCGGAATGTCTCAGCAGTGCATATACTTGGTAAAAATCCATAATGAAATATGGAAAAATGTTAAAATACAATGCTGGATTAATGCTTCAAAATCAATCTATTTCTCTTTATTAGGTACACATATTCACATTCTTTTTGAGGATAGCTTATTAATCATTATCAGTGAGGCAGTTCTAAAAAAAAAGAAAAGAAAACTGCCCTGGGTACTCTACCTGCCGTATTGTTGAGTTCAGCTCAATTGTGACAGGTGTGTGCTGCACAGGGCTTGTACAGGATGCTTCTTGGTTTGTCATGTTCATGCCCAATTAGTTCCTGTATCATGGGTGGAACATCTGATGAGTAGAGACTGCTGGAGAAAGTCAGACAGGTGCATTCCTGGAGGAAAATGCCTGCAGAGGGATGCAAATGTCGCTGTTATGTTGCTTTAAATCAAAGATAATAAATCCTTAAATCATCTAATTTTTCACATTTTAGTATTCCAGATTTTACTACAACTAGAAATAAATGTGGCTTTTGATCACACGTCAAATTATGTTGAAAACAGTCTTTATCGGTTTTCAATGAACATAGTGATCTTCATAATCCTTCTTATTACGGAACTTGGTTTCCGCTCAAACAGAGACACATAGTGTTCCTTATACGCTGTTTTCACTCAGAACTGATTTAGTGCGATGTACAGTACAGCGTGTTTTATCTTTATGCTTGTCATTGTCACCATTGCCATTCAGTGATGTCCTGACACCTGGTTCGTTCTCGAAGATTGGTATTGTGGCTGATCAATACATTTTTCTAACTGATCTGTAAAGCCCACATCCTTTGTTTATGTCTGCTATCAGACAAGTGGCACAATCTGAGGCAGGCAATAAGAGACACATTTTTTAAAAAACTATTAATCCACCATCAACAACATTATCAATCAATGACCATTTAATTCATCATACAGACTGAGCACAATATAAGCTGCTCTCTTTCCCTGTCTCTTCTCACCTCTTGCTCAACAAAGGTAAAAAAAAAGTGCTCAAAAACAAATAGTAAAATCATATTTACTACAGCCACCGGAGGCCAATGTCACAGCAGCATATACAGTAACTGTGGGTCGTAATAAGCTGCTTGGCCAAATAACCTAAACCTGATTAAATTTGGCCACAATCCCTGTCGAAGCAGTCTCCTACACTGCTTGCAATGCTCCTGCAATGCTTGTAACACTCCCTGTAAGTCCCATTAGGAAAGTCTGTCAAGCACCCTGTGCAATAGCAGCTGAATCTCCTCCGTTGTGTCAGAAAGGTGATCCTTCAACTTGAATTTTGTTTTGGGGAAGAGGAAGGAGCCATGCGGAACCAAACATGGTGAGCACGATAGATGGGGTAATGAATGTGTTGTTGAGTGGCCCAAAAACTTTATGTTGTGGCACATGTTGTGTGATCAATGCACTGCGACCTGCCGCACAGTCTAATTAATGCACCCACATGCCATCGCACCACAACTCAGAATGTTTGTGCCAAAAGTTGATGGTTTGAGCCTGAAAGATAAATTTTCCAATGCACAACCTCATAAATGTTAAAGAAAACAACAGTCTTGACCTGATGCATCTTCTCCAATTTTGGAAACTAAAGATGTTTTCAATGTGAAAACTGTTGTTTCTTCTTTTTGTGGTAGCCGCAGACTCAACTGTTGTCACCAGCGATGATCCTGGACATGAAGACCAGTTCTTTCTGAGCTGCTGACTGACAGAAAATGTGATATTTGCTCTCTGTTTCTGAATGAGGTCCATGGAGAAATCATAAATGCCTGCAAATTGTCACAAAATGCATCACAGGTCCTGCAGTCTCTTCATTTCACTTGCTGAAGAAACCTGGCTTGGATGCTGACTCCCTAAGTAATTACCGGCCCATTTTAAACCTTTCCTTTTTGTCATAAGTCTTTGAGAAATTGGTCTCAAATCAGCTTTTGAAGTATTTGTCATTGAATAATCTTTTGGAGCATCTTCAGTCAGCTTTTAGGGTGAGTCATTCCACAGAAATAGTACTGACAAAAGTGGTGAATGATTTGTTACTAACTGTTGACTCAGAGGCATCATCTGTTGTGTTGTTGCTGAATCTAAGTTCTGCTTTTGATAAGGTGGATCACTGTATTTAACTAGACTATTATTTTGGCATCTCAGGTCAGATTCTCTAGTGGTTGAGGTCTTACTTTTCAGAGAGATCTCAAAGTGTTTTCTTTAACAATGTGTTCTCTGAATCCTGTGTTGTTATGCATGGGGTACCGCATGGGCCTGTACTGGGCACAATGTTGTTTTCTGTTTATCTGACACCTTTGAGTCAAATTTTGTGTTTTTTGGGATCTCTTTTCATTGTTATGCAGATGACCTACAGTTACACATACTGTTGGTCCTTCAAAGTAGATCTGACACGAAAAAACTTCAGGCCTGTCTCAGCTGTTAGGCGAAGATGGAAATGATGGTTATTCGATCTGCGAGACTTAATCCTCTGTTTGACAATTTTACTCTGTCTTTGGGTGACCGTGTTATTCATTTTAAAGACAGAGTTAAGAATCTTGGTGTGATCTTTCATCAAACACTTTCGTTCGAGTTCCATGTTAAAGAGGTGACTGGAGTGGCCTTTTTTCACCTCAGAAACATTGCCAAGATTAGACTGATTCTGTCGTTTCAAGATGCTGAGGTCCGAATTCATGCTTTTGCTGTGTCGTGCTTAGATTACTGTCACATATTTTTATCAGGCTTGGCCAAAGAAGAGTCTTCATGGTCTGCAGATGATCCAGAACACAACAGCTCGTGTTCTGACCAGAGCCAGTAGGTATGAGCATATCACTCCAGTGCTGACCTCTCTGCGCTGGCTACCTGTTCAGGTTAGAGCAGACTTTTAAAAAAGCTGGAAAAAAGATCTTCAGAAGCAACCCAATTACACTGAGCAGTGAAAAAAGCAAAACTAAATTAAAACAGCACTTACACCAGAAGTGGTGTGGGGTCATAATGAGATAAATATAAGTTACAAAGTTAGGTCTTTAGATCTTGTTTGCGCCGCACCGGTCATTAATAAGAGCAAAAGAGCCAGAAAAGCAAACACAATTTTCCTAGTGACCCAGTTGCAAAAAAAAAAAAAAAAAACCCTCTCTGGAAGAGTAATGAGAAAACCACACTGCACTTACAACAAAATGTGCAAACCCTGCATATACACTGCACATGTGACGAGCACTATGCATGCATGAGTGAGAGAGCAAACCACCGGGTCATCTGTGAGTAACTGTTCTGCTACCACACTTTGATGTAGCGTTGTGTCACCCCCTTCCTTATGCCACCTCCCGTCTTTTTTTGCTTGTGATAAATGTAAGCTGTCTCTATCAAAGCCGCTCAGCATGACACTGTTCTGTGTCCACTGGGACCCTAAAAGCTTTAGATGGTGTGAATAGTGCAGCCAGAGTGGGCAGGGCTGGTGTGTTACAGTGCTGGATGAAATGTGCATCAGTGCGGTGATGGTGTGAGACTCGTGCTGCAGGAAGTTTAACAACCGTAGGAATGAAGCGAACAAGCTTTGAAGATAGTCTTGAATATTGCACTGGAATTATTTTAAAGATTCTCTCTGTGTTGCATTTATATATCTAATGTATTTATAATTTGTTTTTGCATTTAATTTTCAACCTTACTTTAAGTTTGGTTGTCAGATCAGTGATTCAAACACATTTTTAGCTTGGATTTTTTTCATAAACTAAAACATTTCAATGGTATTAAATTTTTCAAAGCACAGTTGGTTGTAGGTGTGAGAGCGAGCATGCATGGTTGCCTGTCTCTTTGTGTTACCCCTTAGTAAAATGGCAACCTGTGCAATATGCACCCCACCCCTCACCCAATTCCACCTGGGATAGGCTCCAGCCTCGCTCACATAGCTACAGAATAAAGCGATAATAACAAATGGAATGCAAATCACAGTCAACTATCACCTTGCATTTGAGAATTTTTTAATAGTAACCCTTTTGCTTTTGATGGGAATGACAACAAAAAAATCCAGTCATTATTATTCCAGTGTGTGACTCTTTTCATAATGCGCTAACGGACTCTTTTAATGTCACAACAAGGCACAGTGGCAAAGGAAAATCATTAGAGATCAACAGAGAGCAACAAAGTGTATTTAAAATTAGAAAAAAAAATTCAAAGGAAAGTTCTGTTTTTTTCATGAGAATATTTAAATCAGATTACAGAGTTTTCAGATGCTGTTCTTTAATTTTTTGTCATGTTTGGTAGAGTAGATCACTCAATTGTAAGCCCAGTGGTGTGATTCAGAGAGGCTGCAAATAGGCATTAGAATTAAGGGCTGCATTTTTAGGAACAGCTCAGATAATTGTCTGATCTTGGAGTTTATAATGTGACATGTTTTAATGGCACAAAAGTCAAATGATGGTGCTCTGTTTTTCTGACAAATGCAAGCCCAGAAACTTTGATCATGCAGAGCATTTCAAAAGAACAATTATAAAGACTTAACTTATGGAAGAGAATTGAGAAAAAATATGCCGTATAGGGATTGTTTGAACTCGTTCCATATCATTGGCCTTTTTTTCCTCCTCCTCCGCTCTTTCATTCCATCTGATGCTGAGCTGACTGATTTTATCTTTCTTAAAGCAAAAGTATGAGCTCAGAATGGTTACAATTACCCAGCACAGTAGCAGTCCTGGTTGTACTCTTACAGCGCAGTTGTATTCTTCCTAATAAAGTCCCTCAGTACTGTGAAAGACTGCTCAGTAAATAGTGGCCTTAAGAACATGGGCTTCAGCCTGCTTTGTCTGGACTTAACACCACTGTGACATGTACATGAGCACTGTGGGATAGCGACAAGCTGAAGCGGGGAGACAGACAGAGGCCAGGAGACAGAGATTAGAAACAGGACAGCAAAGACAGATGCAGTTGGGGGGTTAATCCTGTCTGTGAGTGAGTGATCATGTCCATCCACCCAGCTGTGGCGCCATCAGGGGCCACAGGGCTTGCTGGAAGTCTGATGAGGCGTCACCGCCGTCTGCTAGTGGAGAGATCTCTCACTCGACAGTTCCTGTCAGCGGGACGACCAACCAGGTAGGAGGGAGGAGAGAGAAAGAGAGAGAGAGAGAAAAAAAGAGAGACAGGCGACAAGGATGGAATTACATAAAGTGGGGTGTTTTTTGTCATTTTTTCAATTATTCTAAAAAATTCCGCACCTCTTGCTCTGTTTTCACCATTTTATTTTTCCGCATCTTCTCCGTGAGGATTAATGTGAAGAATTGATTGGTTTTCATAATGAGATTTTTAAGGCTGTTATGATTAATAGCAGAGTGAGTGTTATATGCAAGGTCCCTGTGTACAACCAGATATCACACGACCATTACCTTTCACCTGCCAGGTATTAAGTGAGAAAAGAAGTCGCTCCAATGGTGCTTTTAAAACCTTGAATTTTAGAACCCTGCAAGAAACATTCCCTGCCCTAATATCAGTTGGTAAATATCAAGTCAGTCACATATATCGTGATGATTTCATGCAAACAAACAGCTCTAAAAGGTACATATCTGCTTTGTAGGTTGGATATGATGTGACACTCGTGTAATTGATCGCTTTAAATGAGCAAAAGCAGGTGATCACAGCGCAACTAGGGTTCAGTTTCTATCACCTAGTCATAAACAAACTGTAAATGGCTTCTGTATTAGGAGCAAAATAAATCCATAAACAAACACTGGGTACAGTTTACAAATAAAATCGCAGCATTAAAATGAAGCTGAATTTATAATAACTCAGGCCATTATTGCTTTGAGTGCCCAGAGGAAAACTTGCAGCTCACAATTGTTTTTTTTCTTTTCTCTTGAGAAAATGAATCATACTCTTATTCTGAGATCACTGAATTCTGAGTTGTTTGTCTTAACCCTCTACCTCACCCCCAAACCCCCTCAGGAAAAATGAGGAGCAGTAGCAAAGATCAGTCTTAGACAAATGAGCCAGACATGAAGAGAAGAGGAGGAATATCAGAAGATTTAAAAAAATAATAACATATCCCTGACAGTTAAAGCTGTGAGTCTGGGGAATTGAATCTGGTCTCTGGGGTGATGGGCAGCTGTTTTCTCTGTTCGCTACCTGCACTGTTGAGCACTGATGGGATTTACATCCATATACAACAGATATCTGTTATGAATCAAGAGTCAAGCCACCAAACTGAGGCTCCTGGAGATATGACCTGAGTTTATGCAGTTTCTTGCAGTTTCTTGCAGTTTCTATACTTAGCCATGGCCATCATTACTATCAGATATGATTTCATTTTACTCTGAATATGCAGCAACTTTACTTGAAGACAGTCCACAAGGACCATGTAAATGAGCTATCAGATGATCAGTTGAGTTCTGTTTAAGACCATTACTAGTAATGATAATTATTTCTACAATCAGCATACAGCAGTGTGGTTCAGGTGAGGCAGCCACAGCATTTGTGGAGGGTTATGGTTGTCACAGTTAAATGTTAATAAAGCACAGCGACATTAATTCTTGATGGGGGACAGAACTTGAACCGTGGTGTCACACCTCAAAGTCAGATGCATTACAGTATTCCTTCTCACTGATGTACCGGATAAGAACTGTGTTCGGAAACCTTGGCTAGGATACAGTCGAAATAATTACAGCAGCTCAAATCCAAACCTTCAAGTTACTCTACAAAATGTGATGGGCATTTAAAATCAAAAGATTGAATTCTGATTTTACAATTTTCCTTTGTTTTCTAAAGTATACCTTTCTCTGATGGTCTGACCATTATGTTTCTTGCCCTGTTAACTTCCATTATTGTAAATTGTGACTTTTATAAACAATAATTTCTAATCACAAAAGAACTAAAACAATTTATGCTTCAATGTCCCCCCCTATACCCTAATTCTTTCACCCATCCAACCATTTATCCATCTCTCCTGAAGCCTTGAGAAAGCTCCATTTCTGTCTGCACTAGAGCATCTTTCTGCTAGGTTTCCCTAACATATCCTGAAAATGTACACATAAATGCCATCAGTGCCCACACACAGCCAGATTGCCCCTGTCAAGCAAACACACCCAACCCAGACAGTCTCGCTTACTGGATGCGAAGCAGACATGAAAAGTGAAACGATTCAGTGATATTGCAACCCATCAGAGACACCGCTTCATGAAATCTTAAAAGGCAATGTGTTATAGTCTTGGTGAAGACAGCATTTCAGTTAACTTTGCAGCTCACTGAGAACTGTTGTATTTTTTAGTATGTATACACTATTACACACACACACACACACACACACACACACACACACACACACACACACACACACACACACACACACACACACACACACACACACACACACACACACACACACACACACACACACACACACACACAAAGAAAGTGTATCAGGATCAAGGTTTTCCTTTGTCTGAGTTCTGCAGACCTGAAAGTGAATTTACCAGCATAAGAATAATGGCCTTGAATGTCACTAAACAGTGTGGTATTTCATTTGAATTTAATGTTTAATTTTATTTATTTTCCAAGTCAAGGAAGGTTTTTCTTACCTAATAAACCCCCGCTTCTGTAAATAGCACATGATTTTAAATAGGCTGCATTGATATAAGAGTATCTATAACGTTCTAATGGCTTTCAGTGCCCTGCCTCCACAGGTCAATGGCCACATCTTCATGTACTTACGTACTTACAAATTAAATTGATATATAATTCCATACTTACTCAACACGCTAAATAAATGAATAAACAGACCATTAGTTTTCTTTTGTCTCACATTCCACCACAGTGTTCTCCTCTCATATCTTCCTTTCCAGGTCAGTGAAAGAGGGCCACTTTCCAGAACCGTCTCTCTCGCTCATTAATTAGGTGTGATAGCACCTTTCTCCACAGGATCAATCAGTGTGTCTAATACAGTCATTGACCTCAGACCCTCTCCAACTGCGCCTCCCTTTGTGCTCCCACCAACCTCTCGAGCAGGGAGGATGTCAGCCTGTCAGAAACACTGTGCCTACCTTTCCACTGGGAGATGAGATCATATTGGCATGAACCAATATGTGGCAATAAAGAGGGGGATTGCAGATGGCTGGCCATCTTGTCTTCAGTGACACAAAGAGACATCTACCTCATTAGTCCAGCTCTTCACTATGTCTCTGTTCTCCTCTAGTGGCAGTAACTTCCTCTCACATTTTACTCACTGTTTTAAAGCCACTTTCATCTCCCGCTTCTCTCTGCTCGCTCTCATCTGTTTATCTGGACTAATTTAAATGAACTCAACCACAGAACTCACAGCTGACCAAGACGTTAATTCCTTTCTAGTAATCCTACTGCATGTAATGATGAGTTTTGATTCTATCTTTTCTAAACGAGATATCCTATAGCGGACTTGAATCAGAGTCAGAATCTGAGAATTTATTGTCATAGCACACTTTAGTATACGACAAAATTATTGGTATAGGAAACTGTTTTACACATCACTTAACTGTCCACTTTCTTTTACATTAATCATTAATTACATTTGAACACCCACCAGCTCATTTCTGATGCTGCACTGATTCTTTCAAATTTACAACTTCAACTGCAGCCTGTGGAGAGCAATCACAGCTACAGTCTGGGCAAGCCACACTTGAGGATATACAAAATGGAAAATCCATCAAAAGGGTACCGTGTCAATTTTTAGCAACGCTCAACAGTGTTTAGCTGATTAGTAATATTAAATCAAACACTGTATGTTATATAACATAAGATTTTCCTTTTCAGTCGTTAACCATTTTTCTTTCTTTCTTCACCTCCTTGTAATCTCCTCTTTTCTTTTTTGTGTCCCTCGCATTCCCTCTTCATGCAGAGCTGACATAGCCAAGTGGACATGCTGAGTTATTGTGCTGGAGGCGGTAGTGCTCTGCTGTGCTTCACAGATGATCATTTCCCAATTCCACAGCCGAGGAGCGCAGGCCTGCAGTAATTGCTGCAATGCATCCAGCAGCCAGTCCTTATCTGATGCTGTGACAAGAATAGGCCCCATTTTATTGGTCTCACACCCTATGTAATTCAGTAGAGTTTGCATCATTTCCTGCAGAAGAGATGACCATGATGGTGTCACCCTAGGGTGCTTGATGCTGATTGGATGCACAGTGTGGCCCTGAGCAAATAAATCACTTCTCCTCTGTTCAAAGTGGAAACATAAGCCCTATGGGTGACCAACCACTCTCATCTCCGAGACACACGCACACACACACATGCTCTCTCTCACACACACACACGCACACGCACACTTCGCTTAGCACAAACAATTACAGCCTTGATTCCCAAAGCACTAATCAGAGCCAACACAAGACACATGCAGCATACTGGTGAGATCATAATTAAAACCTCTCTCTTGGCATATTATGTGGCATATCCCAGAAGGAAGACTCTGTGACTGTAAATATATATCACACTAAACCACCACAACACCAATTATGGCGCTAATACTGTCTGAAATGTTTCTGACTGTCGGTACCCACAGACACAAATAGGTTTTTACCTTTGCCCAGCATTAAAAAGCAAAAAACAAAACAAAAAAAAACAACAACAAAATAACCAGCAAGTCATTAATTCAAAGCAAATCACATCCTCATTGTATTTGAGCCAACTGTACCACTAGAGTGTTCTTGCAATCTGTATTTTCTAAACCAATTAAATGGTCCCGGACTTACGCCGTACACTGTGTCCACACCGGTGGAGTTTGTCTTTGGAGAATGTATGAGCTCAGACATTATGATTTCACAGCTAATTATCAGTGAGTATGGTTCTAGTCACTCTTTCCACATCCACTCATATTTATTGGTACACACAGTGGCTCCTCTAGTGCAAATTACGGGAACCCACACCAGTTAAACTCAGGGTTCAAGTCTTGATGTCACTACTTGTAAATTTTGCTTCACGCTTCCTGCCCCTTCTTCAGAGATTTTCCAAAGAAATCAACACACAGTGACATGTGTTTTGTCCTACTGCATTGTCATAGAAATGTGTATTTCTTGTGTCTGTTGTTCATAATCGCTTCATAATATCCTGTTCTGCAGTGATAGTTTCAGTGTCTGCATTTATTACCAGTGTATGAGGCAAAGTGGCAATTATGCATTGCGGCTAAAGGCTGATGAGGTTTGGAAGGTTAATGGGGACATTTTTGGCTTCAAAATTAGCTTTAGATACACAGATTCATTTAATCCAGATGCTGAGTTCAAAAATGTGTGACTGTGGTTTTCTAAAGTGTGAAGAACCGTGTCATCATGTGTAACAGTGTGGGACAATGATGTGCTTTTAATAGTTCTTGGATGATCGTGATAGTCTGTGGTACAAATAAATGAACTAAACAGGGGTTGGGATGCACACACAAAACTTGTCAGTATTATACATTCACTATTGTTCTGGTGTTTCATCGAATCGAAAGATAGAAAATAGCTGGCTTTGACCTTTAAACCAGATTAATAACCCTGAACATAGAGTACGTGATCACAATCTGGCAACTAGAAATGGTGCACTAAAGAAAGACATCAGGGGGTACAACAGTTTTTCAATTCTTTATTTGCCATAAAAGTCCAGTCCTTGTATTTCTTTGAAGCTTGTTCAAACTGTCCTTGTTGGGATTGAGCTGGATGGAGAAAATATAAACAGACATATATGGTTATAAGTACTGTACCTTTGTTAATGAAGGTGATGCAAGCATTGTTTGGAAAAGCTTTATCATTGTCGCTGTTTCAGCCGAAGAGCGGACACTAATACAGTCACACTGTGGGCTTTATAATACTGTTTACCACTTGCAGTAAACACATATGCAATTATTTATATATGTACTTGTATAATATTCTTGTTAGTCGTGGACATATTCCTCTTGATTCAGCTAAATGTTCAAGCTTCAGAATGCGGTGTTGTCATTGTTAATTAGAGGAGGTCGAGTATTTGATTTGGAAATGAGCTTTACATGTGACCATAATTTTGAGGTGATTCTATGAAAGTGCTCTCACCAAAACATCACTGAATCTAATGACTCTCTTAGGCTGGAAGCAGAAAGGCAATGATTTTCTAATCTTGTCCTCATTTCTAATTGCATAATTTGACACATGTAGAAAAATGCTCTGACATGTTCTGGACGGCTGATGAGGTGACATTTTTAACTGTTGCAACTAATATATATCCATATGTGACAATTTCTATGTCTTTTTATGCATAGAAATGATTGCTGTCACTCAATAAATGTCTGCAGGTGTTGCTTCAAAATGCAGCTGCTAACCCTGAGATATATCAAAGATCCATGCAAATTATATCTTTACTTTCTTATTCTTGCATTATTTTCCTGTTGACATAGGTCAATGGCATCATTATGTATTAAGTGGTCTTAATTAAGTTTATTTGAATCGATAAACATTTATCGGAACAGATATTAACTCGATGATAAAAAGGAACTCGAAGAGTAAATAATCTAAGGAGTCACAGTCTGCTGCTTCTCTATCTGTATCTGCCAGTTTACAGTCTTTGATGAAGAGTGCTCTTGTAGCCTACATGTCAACATGATTAGAGAGGACAGCTTTCTGTATGTACCATCAGTTCATATAAATGTGTATTTTATACACACACAAAAAGAAACCGAAAAGAAAGAGCAATAGAAAGAGAACACAGTTGAACAGCTGCCCAAAACGCCCAAAGGATTAGATTGCTCTCTTTTGATCCCTCTCTCACAACATGTACAAATGTTAAAATACCATTCTGTTGGATTGGTTTAGGTTTTATCTCTGAGTTCTTCTTGTTACTGTGTGTTTTTTTTATCTGATTGAAAAAGATTATCCCTGTATCTGAAAGGCTTATCGTGGTTAGAAAGTGGCTAAAAACAAAAAAGGCCAATTCCAAATACATCACATAACACGATATGAACACGCAATTAGTGTTTGTATTTATAATAACTGAAATAGACAAAATAGATAGTGAGATTAAATAGGGATTTTTTCATTTTATCTCCAGTGCGACGTGGCTCTTTGGTGTTTTAAAGACGTATGCTGTTTTCAGAGCACAGATATGCTTTAAGGTCACTTTTATATTACCATGTAAGGGAAAATAATGCAGGAAATGGATGCATTTGAAAGGGGTAATTATAGCATTTATTTTCTGACAGTATTATTATTTACTTTTACACAAGCTCTTTCTTTTTCATCTCAAAACCCTGCAGAGTGGAGCAGTATACAAACTCTACAAGGTACACACAGTACATGGAGGTACCCAGAAACTGCCTTTCTTTTTTAAATCGCCCTATCCATTTCCCACTGCTTATCCAGTTCCAGGCAGCCTTTCCCACAATACACTCTTCAGCTCATCCTGGACATCCCAAGATATTCCAAGGCCAGATGGGATATATGGCCCCTGTTGGTCCATCCTGAGGCTTGCTTCAAGTTTAATGTGGCCAGAAAACCCCCACAGGGAGGCATCCATCAGGCATCCTATCAGATCATCCAAGCACCTTAACTGTTCCTTTTCATTGTGGGTACAGTTATTTTTTTAAAACTCGATTTGATGTCTGTGCTTCTAATCTCTCCTACCTTCCACCTACAACCATCTACCACCTCTGTTGTTGTCAGTGCAAAACACAGCAGCAGATGTGCCATCAAGGCGCAGCACTCTTTGTCACTGGACTGATGAGGCTGATATGACCTTAACACTCAACCTGTTTAACATCATTCTATATTCAGCTTTTTCTCCATATATCAAAAATTGACTTCATTCACATCACACTGTAACCCCCACAGGCCATGCAATGTCTTGGACGGAGGTTCATTTTGCCTATTTTGTTTGGCAGTGAGATGATATCAGTAGCCAAAGTACATTTTCCCTTCATTCCCTGAGACTCTCTAGGCTTCCCTAAACCTAGATTAGCTAGAATGTGTATAATTTAAGGAAATCAGTTAATTATTGTGTTATTGCCATCCTCATATCCTCCGCCTTAATGATCTTTTTTCTTTCTTGTTACAGTTTTTGTGCTGACATAAGCAGAAGACTGAGCCCTCAGTACTATCTCAAAAAACAGGAACATTTTCAGTGTTTCGGCATGGATGTATGCCCAAGCTTATAGAGGCCATTAAAGGATTGTACTATATACTGCAATATAAATATTATTATATATGTAAGTAATATTTATCCTTATGTTCATTAGGATTATCTTTGACAACACTGAAAGGGAGAAATGATAATGTGCACACAGATTGCCTCAGAGAAGTAATGTAGTTTAAAATAAACCAATAAAAATCTCTAAATAAAACCAAAACTGAACTGCAGTATTCTTCAGTTGCAGAAAGCCATAGCTTGAATCTCTTTGGTGTTGTTTTTGACAGTAGCACAGAAACCCACTGACAGATTGGGATGTTGATCTTTCCATTAAGAAAAGTCATTTGGTCACCATTTGAGTCAGACTCAGATCATCAACCAAGTCATTCAAAAGAGGCAGTTTAATTTAAGCCTTGACTGGTGACACTGATGCAAGCTGGAGTGAGCACTCCGAGGAATTTCTTAGATATTGTGTTGGGCAGATCTTAGAAGTTTCAGAGGCCTAACAGGGAGTTACAAAGCTCGAAGCATATATCAGATTTGTCCTGAAACTCTGCAGGCTCTCAATACTGTTTGTTAACTGAGTTCATCACATAACCCTCACCATTTTCAGTAAACAGAACAGGAGCTGCTCTCTAGTCTTCTCTAACAAGAAATTACAGGTGTAAGCTAATCCTATCCATATGTTCCATTCTCCTAAAGCTGAAAGAATTCAGTGTGAGGGTCAACATTTTGAGTTATTTTATGTTCCTTGAAGTCAGTCAATTTCCAAATCCTCAATGAGAATGCACATTTCCCCCTTTCCTGTTTATTTGTGGGCAGGAGAAGTTGTTGCTGAGGTTTGGAAAGCTACTGACGGTCATGTGACAGTGGCGTCTTAGCAAATAACGTTGTCAGTTTGGTTTCATCAGTGCATTTGAGGGATTAAAAAAGAAAAAAAGAGGAAAGGGTGAGCAAAGCAAGACAGAAGAAGGGGACTGGGAGGGGAAATGCCTACCAAGATGAAGAGAGAGAAGATCGAATGCCAGGTCTTACACTCTTCTCAGTCATCAGTGGGGAGAAAAAAATCACTCTGGCATCACCGAGCTAATGTCCTGCAGTCTCTTCCATCAGTAGCACCCGAGATGTGCTTCTCCTGTCTACTCTATAAACCTTTCATGAAGAGGGAGGGAAAGAATGTGGCTAAGAGAAAATGTAGAGAGGGAGCCTGCCAAAAAACCCCAGATGAATCAAATGTGAGCGGAACTGAGGGAGAGACAAAAGAGACTTTGAAACTAAAGACAAAGGAAAAGTGAAGGAGGATGAAATATAGAGAGCCAAAGGGACAAAGGCTTTAAAAATTGGGAAAGGACAGAAAATGAGCGCACAGCTAAGGATGTCAAGAAACGAAAGGAGAAAATAAGTAAGGGACTAAATCAGAAAAGGTCATAGGTTAGGATAAAACACAAATGAAAAGGGTCCATCTGTGCCCAGATCTACATATCATCCTTATTATAAATAAAACCACATTAATGCTTTAGCATATCACCTCTAAAGTGTGTTTAATTGCACTATTTCTAATGAAAAAGAAAGATGCTTCTGGATTTTTATACATGCGAAGGACACAAAAGAAACACAATGTAATGTAACATCATGCAAAACAAGCAGACATTTTCTGCTCATGATGTCAAATTGTGGGTGAGAATGTAGATTTTATTCAGTGAAAAATTTCGATGATGTAGCCTTTGTGCACTCCATTCTCCCAAATTGTACCAAATACTTTGTACCCAAAATTGTTCATGTTAATCTAGAATCACGCTGCTGTGTATGAACAGCACAGATGAGTAACATGGAGGTAGATCACAGTAAAGTTGACTTATAAAGAAGAGTATAAAAAGAACAGTTTCCTCTGTATCCAAAATGAAACATAGTGCAATCTACTAAATGCAGATGTATCAGCGAGTGGCTTAGTTACAGTTTTAGCCAATTCAAATAAGTAATTCACCTCAGCCCTGTCTTACAATAATTATCCTCCAACCAACTAAACGGTAATGTCATTTACATTTTGAAAGATTTTCTCCTGGAAAGATAAAACCATAAAATAGTAGGAAATGCTTCCTTATCAGTGGGGAAGTAGGGGCCCTATATCCCCATGTGGGGCCATTATTCTTAAACTTGAGTTTCCTTTCACTCACTTTTTAGTTTTGCTTTTTACTGACTGCTTATTTAGGTTTAGGCACCAAGACTGATTCTTAGGTTTGTGAAAAAATCAGAGTTTGGAGTAACTTCAACTGTTTGACATGTTTAAACCTTTTCCTCGTTTTTTTAAGTTACCAGGGTGACAAGTCCTCTCCAACTAATATATGATTGGTTGGCAGAAAAGGAGTGACAGTACAGCAATAAATTAAATGGCAAAGATACCCTGATTACAAATATAGTTCTTAGATGTCATAAAGACACACAATCTGTGACAAAATTAATTTCCCTCAAAACAGAATTGAGAATACAGTTTATATGAATGCATTTTTTCTGTGAAACAGGTGTCTCATGCAGTCACATACAAGAGCTTCAATAATGGTAGTCTTTTCTCTTTCTGCTGAGCTTGGACGTTCTATTTCTCTGTACTTTATAACCATTTCTGTGGTGCATGGAAAAATCCCAGTTTTGCCATTGTTCATTATAGTATGAGGTCGCTATATTAGCAGCGCTGCACAGAAAATATCACCTTTGATAGAGGGAGTTATGTAAAGGTATTAATCGACCTGTGGATGGGTGCTTTTTATGGGTTTGGCTTCATCTGAGAGCTATGGGACAAGTTATTTTCAAGGAAAATGTAACAGTTGGGCACTTTCAGCAGGGATTCATAATAGAAGTGTTTTATGTCAGGTGGTCCCAAGCTGGTTTAAAAATGAGTTATTCTTACCTTTTTCCCGGCTCCCTCTTTCAAAACTGCAGCCTTATATAACTACTCAATGATTAATACTTTGCTGGAAAACGTGTCATAAAATAATTACCTCTTGAACAAATATGTGACAATCAGGTAGATCGAGCAGACGACTTTCTATGCTTTCAGTTTTCAAATAAGATATGCAGAACTGTATAATTAAAAATGAATAAGCTTCAAACACCGGATTTTTGTCTGCTAAAAAATGTAGGTTTCACGATTATTTGCAGAGTTTAAATTGAATTTTGTGGCGGTGTAGACATAGACATATGAAATAGACAAAAATAAAAATATATGACCATGTCGCCTAGCGGAGACTTTCCACAGAAACCAAAAAACAACAAATTATATCTTTAATTTAAACAGCAATAATGGGCTGCATCAAAGGAAGTGACAGGTCTGTTTAGTTTGTCTATAAACTGCTTTATTCTGGAAGGTCATTCAAGCAAGTAACCAGGAGCGATATTACTTTTTTAAAAGCTGCAAAAGATTGTTACAAATATTTTATGAATTGCTTTTGGTAAATTGATTAGCTGTGTGAGCTTTGGGTATGTAAGAGCATAGTTTCTGTAATATGGTGAAGAAATACCAACTCCATGCTTCGCAGACCATAAACAAGAGGCATATCTCATCTGTTTCAATATTGCCGAGAGCTCCCAGGCTCATACCTCCCTGATACCTTCCAGAGAGGCTGCAAATAGATAAAAATGACACACCTTTTAAGTTCCCTGTGGATAAATGCTTGGTTAAGTGTTCTCTCAGCCAGTATATTGTTGGCTGGTAAAGAAGATTTGTTTGAAATAAACAACAATTCACACTGTAAGCAGACCTGTTACAATAAGAAAGGGTAGCCTACTCGGTATTACCAATTTATTTTGATCAAGATACAGCTCCTGCCCATTTTGAGGACAGAAAAGAAAAAAAAGAAAAAAAAAGCACGACACACTTTCTTGTGATGGCCTCTATTGAGCTGTGCCTGCGGCGTTCTGTCACATCTGGTAACATGATTTAGGCAATGCAGTTGCCAAAACGTGTAAATTTGTCCGTTTTCATAGTATTTCTAGACACATCATATTTGTAATTTTTTTAGATCCATAGGCCATTTTTCACTCCACTGACTTGATGATTTTTTTTTCATCTCAAAAGACAGCTTATGATGTCTGTAGTATATTCAGTATGTGAACAATACACTTCATAAAAATGTCAAAGATTCATTATAAACTTGACCAATTCAAGGACAAGGTTAGAGTTACTTTATGCAGAATTATTAAATAATCTAACTGATACTTGGTCAGTGAAGTATTTAGATTGGACAAAATAATAATGCAGCATATGAAGCACTTCTTCTTGCACCGTCAAAATGAGCTTCAAGAAACTGTAGGGGACTTATTTAACTTGACAGGTTATGTATAAAATTTTGGTAGCTGGAATCAATACAAGTTAAGGACCAAAATGTGAACAAACAAAGCAATTGAGGCAACTAGACTTAGTCACGGTACATTTATTATACTACACAATAACAACAACTAACTATTATAGAACAATAACACACATTAAGACAATCAGCAACGCAAAACAAACAAGGGAGTGAATGTTACTGAAGGAAAAGGGAAAGAAGAGAACACTATATTTTAATCTATTATTGGGGTTAGTATTATGTTTGAAATATGGTGTCCTGAGAGAAAAGGATAAAGAGACTACACCTGAAAGCAGCTGCTGATTTGATGGTAGGTTGATTTGTCCATCCATCCATTCTCTATACACCGCTTTATCCTCACTGGGGTCGCGGGGTGTGCTGGAGCCTATCTCAGCTGACTCGGGCGAAGGCAGGGGACACCCTGGACAGGTCACCAGTCTGTCACAGGGCTACATATACAGACACCTCTAAACTGTTTCTTTGTGATAAAATAGAATTTGAGAAAGTTCCAGTGACTAAAAGATGATGATGGTGATGCTGCAGGAGTTGATGGTCGGCCTGTTAATGTGGGTCAGAACAGCGGTGGACAGAGTGGAGAATCCGAGTCGGTCTCATTGAACTTGGGAAAGGAGAGCTCTTGGAAAAGAGAGCGCAGGACAGGAGGACTTGATGGCAAAGTAGGGCTCAGAGAAAGGAGGGCTCAAAGAAAAGTTTTCAGGTGTGGTCTTTTAAGGGATTCTTTTGCATCTCATTAAAAAGAGGAGGGCTGTGGACAGACCTCTTTGGGAGGGCTGATATCCAGATGTCTCTCACATATTTACATAACTTTTAACAGTTTATCATTTCTACTCATTCCAATGTTATGACACATCATTTCTATATTTGTACTCCTGGTAGACAGACGATCACAACAAAAGCAAACACTTACATGACATCAGACACTGAGTGTGTCAAATGAACTTAAAAATAAAACAGATTTTAACACAGATCATGTTGTGATGGTGATCATAATGAGGTTCTTGAAGTCAATGTTTAACAGTTCTAGTACGCATAAAGAATGATTAAATCCAGGATTGGACAGAAATTGTCTTTCCCTGTCGTAATGTGACTTCATTAATGAGAATTTGTAGCATTGTCAGTGAAGTGGAATCCCTCTGAAGTTGCTATCAAGATTTTGACCTCCGCTTCTTGCAGAGTCAGCTTTAGTTGGAGAGTTGATTGGGGCCATGTGGTCCTTTCTCTTAGTAGTCAGTGGGGGTGAAATCCTTTTGCAGGGTCAGCAGTTGGTCAGAGTGGCTCTGGCTGCCATTTGGTCCTTTGTAGGCCTGGTAGTGGTTGGGGGTTTAAATCAGTCTTTTTCCTAAACTATGCCCAGTATATATCCTGGAGGTTTGAAGGACTGTTTTTGGGGAATCCTTTGAAATCTGTCTTCTTGCTGATTCAGACTTCACACCATCCAGCCAGATCTGGAAGGGAGTCTTGCTTCATGGTGCCTTGGTGTCTCTGCTTCCCTCTCCACTCTGTGGCTGTAAGGGGGTTAAAAAGTTTAGAGCTACAGGAGAGAGATAAAGATCTTCTCTGGTTCTGCTTCACCATTGTTAATGGCTGGTGGATCCTACACTTCCAATGTTCTGAGATAGTTAGTTCTGAATAGTACATATATATTCTTTTCACGGTCTTCTTCGCTTTGACTGTCAAGCTTTGGTCTGTTCTTTCTGTCACCATGGTGACTCTGTTCACAGAATGTTGAAAGCACAATTAAAGCATAGCTGTTGTGTAAGTTCAAACTGCAAATAACTTAGTTGAACTGGATGAATCTGATATGTACTTGCAGGAGCAGACGCCACGATATTGAACTTTGACGGACTGCATAATAGGCAAACTAATGGGCATCCCGGTGCCTATGCAGCAGAGCTTCCCGTGTGGAGGGAACAGTGTTTTATTTTTATTGAGTGGAGCCTACTATATCATGACCAAGTTCATTGTAATGCATTGTTCTGAAACTGCCTTGTCAAAAAGGATTGATTTTTGAAAGTGCAATAACTTTACATTTAACCACTCAAACAAAATCAAATTTCAAAAGCCCATCCATAAAACATGTGATCATATTTGCGTATAAATTATAAGAAATGTCTGACTGTCTCTGACATAAGACAAATAGCAAAGCAGTCTTCTTCTGCTGAATGAAATATTATAACTAAGCCTTTATTCTAGTCGTAGATGTATTGCATACGGTCCAAACAATTTTCATCTTTCTGTGGTCTGTCCACAGTTATGCACTCCATATGATTAACTTAGAGTATGGCCCGTCAAGTACTGAATCATATTACAAAAGCTTAAACCATGGCAATGGAAAATTCTGATTCCAACTGGTTGAAACATGTGGCTTAATTTTTCAAAACTGAACAGACTTACCAGCCACCAATGACGTAGGTGTTTGCTTTCTATTCAAAATGAATGCACCAGTAATAAAATGTAGGTAAAGACAGCAACAGCTGAGCCTCGGCTAAAGAGCTTGGAGCTACGGCTATTGGTATTATTAACAACAATCAAAAGGAAGATAAATAGCCGCTCAGTTGGATTCATGCAAATGAAATTTTGAATGTGAATCGTATTCGCTTTAATCTGGGAGACCAGCTCAACAGTAATGAGAGGGAATATGGAAACAGGATATAAACTGAGGCCTAAACAAGGTTTAATAATGTCAAGTTGAAGCTGGCAGCCTGATTCTGAAGGACAGCTGCAGGGGAAAAGAGAGACGATAAGAGAGGAAATATGACCCGAACCACACAGAGAAGTCGCAGGTAAAAACCAGAGGGTGAAAGAAACAGAGACTGTAACAGAAGAGGAGAGAGACACAGTGGATGTTACCTTATCTCAGTATCGTGTAGCAGCACACATCAATATTCTTTGTTTTAAAGCTTGTTAGAGTTAGGAAACTCCTGGCAGAGTGTTGCAAATCCCTTCCGCTTTGGATATGTTGCCTAGTGTAACAAACAGCAGAAATTCTGAGGCGCAGAAACAATCATTTTTATGATCTGTAAAGCAGGAATGCGAGAATGAAATTAGCTGTAATGTGTACAGCTCTCCATTTGCAATAGACATCATGATAGCATTGGTATTTTCTCTAGATAACTTTTTGACTGCAATAACAGAACTTTTGACTTTTGTTCTGAACACACTGTGTGTCCTTCAGTTGGGTACATTATCCAACGCATATTCATATTTAAATTCATCATGTCAATTCTGCACTTATCCATATGTATATTCATCATGCCTCATCTGTACATGTAAAAGTTGCACATATTCTTGATTATATCTTTAGTTTTTGCTTTATTGTATTTTTGTACGTAGCTGCTGCAACATGGAAATTATCCCGATGAGGGACCAATAAAGTTTATCTGAGTCTGAACCCACATTTGTAGCGTGTTTTCACTGGTCTGTTGGTAAGTGCACACGTTCGCATGTTCTTCTGCTCCACATTGGATGCCGTGACTCAGTTGAATGTACAACTTGTCGGGTAAAATGGCACGAAATCACTTATAATAGTGCTTGGGGTGGTTTTAGACAGTTTTAGCCCCATGAAACCAAGACAGGGATAGCACTCTAATACAGAAACATCTGGTAACACACGCCCACACATATACTCCACTGTGGGTTGATGCTTGATGAAATATTGATAATGACTAATGGTTGAGTCTTACATTTTCTTGGGTGTCTGATATGTGTAGCAAGACGGATGACACGTACTAGACAGTATATATGGTAAATCATTAATATTCACCATGAATACTGGATGAATACTTCATCCAGTGAAGTGCTACTAATACTCCACACAGCGACTTTTTGGCGCTTGATCTGGATGTCTTTCTGTTTTTAAATGCTGTAAAAACCACATCCATACACTGTAGTATACTCTCGTCATTACAGTAACATATTAAGTTGTGCAGTGAGCAGTCAGCTATAATCATCATATTCCTCAAAGTAGTTATATTTTGTACCTTGATGGTATTTGCACTTTTTGTTTTCAGTAACAACATAGTGGATGTTCCCTAAAACCACATTCAGGCATTTCATTCTTGGTGAGATTTATCATTAATATTCTGTCCTTAACTTTCCTGTAGTCCCCATGCCTTGGATTAACAGCTATGTTAACATTAGCCAGAGGATGTTAATTAGAAAAATCAACAAATTAATCAGTTCAGGGGGGATGCACGGGTGGAGGGAGGTAGCTGTTGTCTATCAGCAAGGCCTTTGCTGTACATTTGGCTAGACAAGAAAATCCCCATGGCAACACACTGGAAAAGGGTATGATGGAGCAGATGGCTACCCACTCTCTTCACGCGCGCTTGCCAGACAGACGATGCTACAGGTGTGACAAGATGTCCGAGCTGGATCAAGGCCCAGTCCCAGGTGTTCCCCTACTTATTTGCTCTCTGCAGTTTTCTCCCAATTCAAGCTCTTCCTCCTTCCCGCCCTGTGTTGTTGGGCTTTCCTTCCCTTCCTTTCAATTCCTGCTCCCTTTGCTTACCTCAAGCCAAAGATCAGTTGGCTACATTCACAGGCCAGGTGAGGGGAAGTCAACTGAAGCCAAGGAGAAAGCTGACATATCTGTTAGCCTGAGGGGCCTGTCCAGGTGGCTGCTCTGTTAGGGAACATCCAGTTGCTGACAGAAAGCATGGCAAATAAAGAAGAGATGATTTGGCTGTGATGATTTTCCAAACCAGTCTAACTAGCTCCCTGAAACATTACTGATTTTGTTTTCCATCACCAAACCACCATTACACACAGAAACTTAGATTTACACACGAATGATAACAATACTAACATAATGTCAATACCTGCAGCTAAGTCTAGCTCTGTTTTCAGAATGATGTTTTGAGCTATATGTTAGCATGCTAATATGCTCAGAGTGGCAAAGTTAACAGGTTGGTGTTTGACACTTTTATTGTATCGGGCAAAAAATCCATTAAAAAATTGGTTCTTCAAGTGGGGAACATGAATCTCTGTGCTAAACCTCACAATAATACATATAATAGTTATCAAAACATGACTAAATCTGGACCAAAAATGTACAACCTGGATGTCTGTGTTTTATATCAAAGACTCCACAAATTCCTGAGATGTGTTGCAAAATCAGCCAAAGTTGTAAACCAAATATTGTAGCCAACCATCATGGCCACTCCTATAGCCACAACACAAAAAAATTAGCTGCTTAGTCTCACCATTTCACGCCATGCTATGATCAATGAAGCTTGTAGACCAATGATGTGAGTATGTTCATAGTGTAAGCACCACGGATGTGACCAACACTGGTAGTATTTTCCCAAGTTATTGTCTTTTGCGCGATAGTGCAGAACGTGAGAGCAGTCAGGCTTAAGATGGAAGGAAATTTCATTCAAATTCAGTGACATCTTGAGGCCTTCCAGGTTATATGGTGTGCAGAACACTCTCCTATAAAATACCTCGAGGCCGATTGTCATGCCGGTGCAAATCAATGGAGTGACCTCGGTACTGGAGAAGTAGCCATATGAATGGTGAAAGCAGATTTTTCTTTAGCCTGCCACCACTCGACAATTTCATATTACTGCTCACATCAACACAAGTGAAGAATAGGAGAACTTTCCTTCTTAGAGGAGTGAATTGATTTACATAAATGATGCCAGCTCATGTCTACTTAATGTCTCTATACCATTGCTAACGAACCTGTGTTGGTCATTTAAGCCTGTACTATGACCCTTTCTCATTTCACTGGCATAAAAGAGCCCTTATAGATGGCCATCAGATAGAGGTTCCCATGCTCATAATAGATGAAATGTTGTAGTGGTATTCACACTGCTCGACACTTATTCCTGACAACTCCTAATTGTGATCCAGTCATATATCCCAAAGGAATGAGATTTCAACTACCCAGTCTTTGTTCAGAATTTTAAATGTATTTATGTGTCTCTGTGTGTGTGCATGCATGTGTAAGTGAGACAAAAACATGAAAAGTGACTGAGCAGAGCAGCAAGTTAGGGGTCGAGCAAAGTCTGTAGGAATGATTCAAAATAGTTGAAAATTCACTCTTCTTTGTATTCTCCAGAGAAATTGAAAACATTATGAAATTATATCATTTTTTATCATTACTACTGAAATAACAGGTTTTGGTTCAAAACAGGTTCATGCATATTACCTCCTTTAGTGGAAAAATATGGAATGTGGCAGTTTTTTTTTTTAATCATTTCTTTTCTTTTGCTATTATCTTTTTATCTGGGTTTTTTCCACATTCACAGTATTTTAGGTGTTCAACATTGAATACTTTGAGGTAATGCACTTGTACTGTTTTTCCACATCTCCTATTAGTTTAAAACATAATTGAAGGTGAATATTAAGCAAAGTGCTGCAAATTACGCTTTGGTCTCCAGCCAGCTGAGTCTGAAATATCGCCATGACCACTCTTAAACACAGCAGGTGTCAATCCCTTGCTGGCCCCTGAGAAGAAATTGTTTTGCGGAGGCATACAGAACCGCAGAGCATGGTGGCACTTCAAATGGCAACAAGAGCTAACAAGACTGAACAACATAACCTCAGTTGGTCCTTAATGGATCCCTGAGCCTTTAAGCACTGGTTTATGTTGAAATGTAAGCAGTCAAAGCTATGCATTAAAGGTTAGTGCAACATTTCTTTGGTCTGTGTCTGACAATTTTTAAAAACGAGATTAGGCAACGATTTTGAAAAAACAGCACTTGCCTCCTTAACACACACTCTATTTTAATTTGTGAACGCTCCAGCAATCAGTGTTAAACTTGATGAAGATACAAATGGAAAAGGTGATATGCTCTTGTATTTCTTTTATAATTTTAGAGACGCTTACTCCATTGTTCATCGGGGAAGAGACTGAGGACACATTTTCCACCTCCGTGCCACAGGGTGCTACCAAGCGCTTCTTTTTAACTGCCCACCAATACACTCAGTAGGAGATCACCACCACATCCCACCCACCTTACAAAGGCATTTCAATGGCTTCCCACCCACAGACTGTGACAGCAACTGTTGTTTGCTGAAGCCAAGATGGAGGAACTTCTACTGGGAATTGGACCTTGTTTTTTTTTTTTTCATTGGTGGTTGAGTTTATTCCCCTTATCATCGCTGCACTTCTCAGTGGACTTGAATTGTAAGCTTGCATAATTACATCCACAATCCAATCTTCAGCATCTTTCTTTTGGTTTTGTGGTTCACTGACAGCACACAGAATCTGAATCTGTTCGTCTGTCACCCCTGACAGACTTGGGACATGTTGTTGTCAATTTGATGGCTTGATTTAATTAAAAGGAGACATTCTCTTTGGAAAACTGATAAATTCAGCCAACCTCTGACCCGTGCATGTGTGCTCGCTGACGAGTCACGGAGTTCATCATTCTTTTTTTCTCATGTAGTGGCAAGCAGAACAACTCTCCTGACAGCCACCTACTTTGATTTCGCATGTCTCTGTGGAGAAAATGTGAGTACAGACAAGGACCTCAACAACTAACAGCCGCTGAGTCTTTTAAAACCATAGCAACAAGATGATAAGACACCTGTTTAGTTGTCCATGCTCTGGCACTGGTAGATGGCATTTACTGCAATCTGTCTGACGGGAGTGTAGTGTAAGCAATACCAAACAATTCTCTGGCATCTCACTGTTCTTCTTGAGACACTAAGAGAATAATTTGGAGTGTGGTGTTTTGGGTGCCTTGAGCTTAAAATGGTAAAAGGATCGATGAAAACATGCTAAGAGGATCCGAATAATGGGTTCAAATGGCAAAATGACTGATCATAAAATGCAAAGAGGATCCGAACAATCGGGATTCAGGTGCTACATTAAGCTGTCTAGAAGCAGCTAAAGACAGCTGCCCTTTCATTCCTCCACTTGGTCATGTTCATCATTTTTGAGGAGGGTCTGGAAAAGGGTGGTCTTTCGCTGACTGAGAGAAAAAAATAACGGGTCTGTTTTTTTGCTGCTTTCCTATTGAGAGTTATGTGGCAATTGTGGAATGGCATCTACATACTGTGGGGAGCCTCGGTTTTGACAATCCATTGTCTTTCTGCCAAGCCTAGCTATTTGCTGACTGAACACAAGGCAGATTTTGCTGTAATTTCTTGCTGGACTGTCCCTACACCCAAGCTGGGGAGTTAATCAGCTAGCCACCAAAGTCTGGAACTATTATGCATTTTTGTGGTTACATGACTGCTGCTGTGCACTTTCTAAAATTTCAAAAGACTATGTAAACTCCAAACAATAAGACCTACGCTTTGAACATAAAAGGCAAGCGGGGAAACGTGTATATGAGAGAACAGGGATCATTTAGGTCTGCAAACACAAAGCAGTTCCCCTTGTCAATACCAGCTGTGTAGCAAATGTAATACTGCAGCAGCAAAGCAGCAGCAGATGTGATCTGCACATATGTCAAGAGAAAATACATTTGAAGCTTAAAAGATGCTTCAGGGAATAGTTAATTGAGTGACGCACAAGCTTAGTATGAGTATGTAGTAGGCATATATTGAATAAAACTGGCGTGGATCTGTTCCATCAGACAAATGAAAGGCATGGCTAAAATGCATTCTTCAGCCTGTCAATTTGACACTCATTGTAATGAACTGCAGTAACAGAACGTGACGTTTTCCATTTTAGTGGCACACTTGTCACAAAGTCAGTTTGGACAATTTTGGGGACAAAGCATGTTTTATCACATCTCTGTGAAGGCACAATAGCAGAAAGGCAAACAAAAAGCAAGTACAGAAAGTACAGAAGCAAGTTATTCTCATGAATAACCAGAATTTTTTTTAGCAGCTAGAGTTGGAAAAAGCCCAGAGGTTATGATGATGATAAATAAACAATGATCTATTCACATGGAGCTGAAGTGGTTTGATGAAGAGGTAAAGGCATTCCTTCATCTGGAACTCAAACTTCCAACATCAGATTAGAAGAAATAATGGTCTTTGCTCTTATAGTTCTTCAGCTGTGGGCTTGTTCTGTATTTATTTTTCAGACGGAGGTTGCTCAAAAATAACTGTGAACTGAACATATACTTTTGCAGATTTGAAAGTGGCTTTCAGAACCATTATGCTGTCTCCTTTTGATGGTTGTTTTAATGAAGTTGTTTGGGATGTGTGGAGGCTTGTAAATTAAAGCCACTTTAATTGACATGGATTTTGTTTACAGAGATGAATGGTAAATGGTTGTATTTATATAGCGCTTTTATCCAAAGCGCTTTACATGATGATATGTCACATTTACCCATTCACACACTGATGGTGGGAGCTGCCATGCAAGGTGCTAACCACAACCCATCAGGAGCAATTAGGGGTTAGGTGTCTTGCTTAGGGACACCTCAACATGAGCTCGACGGGCCGAGGATCGAACCGGCAACCTTCCAGTTACAAGACGGCCACTCTACCCACTGAGCCATGTCGCCCCCAAAGCTATCTTATGACAACATGCACTTTAGCATGGCATACAGTATATATTGCTTTCCTTTGAAAGATAGCATTGTCAGAAGTGGGATGAGTTTGACATTCCATCATCCCACCAGGTTCGAGCCTTTTGGGGCGTGGGAAATGTAAAAACAAATGACAGTCTGTTAGGATCTTGCTCTGGCCCCTGTCTTTCTTCCTCTTTTTCCTTCTTTCTTGTTTCCTGATCTATTTCGGTTTTGTCCTGCCTTTTTGGTTCCCTGTCTGTCACCTCTCCCTCATGCCTCTCTCTCTCGCTCCCTGCCACTCGCCCTTCTGCTCTACCTGCACTCTGCTGCTGATTACCCCAATGACTGTCAGCTGCAGTAATCAGTAAACTCAGCTAACCTGTCCACAAGCTCTCCTCACTATTTAAACCCCGCTCAGTCACTCAGTCTCCGTTGGATCATAGGATCACATCTGCATATGGACACAATCAAGTTTAATAAAGATGGGCTTTGGTGTCTCGAATCTTAATATCAGCTACAAAGAAAAAAACATTAACATTTCCTGGGTTTTCATTTACTATATACTAGAAACAAAGGCATGAGAAAAGCACTTGGAATCCACGTTCCACTATTGTATTTATCACTTGCACCACAAGGACAAAATGAAAGACATTTAAAGTAATGTGTAAATTAGACAACAGTGTCACATTAGGTAAACACAGAAAAGTTGATTTTGTCAATAGCATGGCAAATCAGACTGAAACTGGGATTTTATGGTAATGTGTCTGACACAAAACACAGAGCTCACATTAAATAGTATTCTCATTCGTTCAACTGAACTGAAATAAAGTAATGAAAATATTTGAATACAATTTGGAAACTCGACTGGCCTCGACTGCAAAACATTTAGATATTGATGTGAGGTTGAAATCCAGTTTTTTAAAAAAGGGCAAAATTGTTGGAACTTGGAAACAAATAGCACTTTAACCATCCTCATGATTAGAGTTGAATCGACACTAAGTCCCGCGGTGGTCAGATTATCGATTCCAGTGTTGGGGAATTTTAGAGTTATCTTGTTGTGGCACCAATTACTGTGTAGGGCCAAGAGAACAGAGGCTCTTATTATTATGTTTTAGGCGCTAGAATAGCAGTGCTTTAAAGAAAATGTAATGTGTACTTTCCCTTTGTCGATAAATTTCATAAAAAATTTCATAAACAGAAAAAAAAATCAATTAAATCTGTATTCAGAGTAACTCCCCTTTG
Organism: Acanthochromis polyacanthus; assembly: GCF_021347895.1. NCBI lineage: Eukaryota > Metazoa > Chordata > Actinopteri > Pomacentridae > Acanthochromis > Acanthochromis polyacanthus. The sequence goes on along the minus strand of NC_067114.1, from coordinate 6,608,340 downwards.
CGTTTTAAACAACCTTAATTCAACTAGGTTACACAGTTGTTTCAGGTACTTGGCAGGCAGACGATTCCAGCAGTTTGGAGAGTTTCTTCTGTGGATTTAGGCTGTCTCTCCTGCCTCCTTGTGTAACCTCAGACTGACTCTATAATGTTGAGATCAGGGCTCTGTGTGGGCCACACCATCTGCTGCAGAACTCCTTGCTCCACTGAAGATATATCACTGAATATAGCTCTGTAGGAATCTAGTGGCTGGATGAGAATCTCTAAACATGCCTAAAGTGCGGAACACATTTTCACAGTGCTGTAGATGAAATCAGACTCTTGTGATTTAATAAAATGAGCCGATTTACCAGCTTCTTTTTTAAATACAAGTCAAAATAAACACATTGTTAGAGTTCTTTCCTGCTAGAGACTTTTAATGTCTGCGAAAATTACTTGTAACGGAAAATTCTTATTTCCATTGAACTCTAATGTCACCCATGTGTCCTTGCCTGTAATCACAACAAATGGTAAATTTGCATAGCCTTGACCCAGGTGAAAAGGATCAGAGGGCATGGTGGTGCACAGATGTGAGGGTCTTGAATTCAAATTAAAAGTTATACTATTTAATAAGGAGCAGGATCCCATGCTACTGAAGACTACAGCGCCTAAAAATTCACTCACAGTGTAGTATAAAGTTCAGAAAAACCCAGGTAGAGCAGGGAACAAAGTGCTGCGATACTTTTCTCTATATCTGAGACCATTTTGTCATTATTTTCTGTACATCTCTCCGGGTTAACACAATGCGACACCCTAACTATTTCTAAGTTTATATGTGTCTATTCCTAAATTTAAAAAAAAAATACAAGATGAAGTCAACTCTACATTTTAATTAGTAGTAGATTTAAGGATGTTTGGTATGATCAGCCTGGTATACTTTGTATTCATTCCAAAGTCTTCACTCATCTCTTACAAGTGCAAACACTTGAAATACAACCTCAAAAATAAGAGAAAACTTTTTATGAAATGCTGTGCAAATGATGTTTGAATGAGATAGCATTCTTCTCAACACTTATACTGACAAATGTATTTTAGCTAAAGATTATCATCAAAATGTCAAAAATCAAGGTTTCATGGATGTTATCTTATTACATGCTGCATCTTGTTATTAAATTAAAGAAAATGTTCAGCAACTGAAATTAAGCAGCACTGTGAGTAGAAGGACATGTAGGTCCACTTGAGGTTTCGACTATACAGTATATTAACAATGCAGTAATTAATTTGAATGTTTTTTACTAAAATTTCTGAAAACCTGGAAGATCCAAGCATGGGAAGAGCAATACCAAATTTATTTCAGAAAAGTGATTATAAGGATTTGACATGAGTGGATAAATACCCATAGGGTTTGAACTACTGTCAAGACAAAACAGAGAGATCAAAGAACAAGCTTTTAGTTAAAACTGATCGTTTACACTTGACAAGTCATTTTTCCAGACTTGACAAGCGGGGAGGGATGGGGGGGTTGGATTCTAAAAATTTTCAATGTCCTTGGCTGCTTTTGAAGTAAGAGTACAACTTCAGCAGCAGTTCATGAATGTTACAAATATTTTACTACATTTTATCAGAGCCAGTCATATCACCACAGGAAAAAATTCCTAAAGTAAAAAAAGACTGAACAATAATAATAATAATTAAAAAGCTACCTTTTTGTTAAAGCTATTTGATTGCCATCACCTCAATGTAAAATAACTCCACCAGTGAAAACAGACTTATAAAGCCAAAAGGCAGACTTTTATAGTTTGATCTCCTGTCTTGCATACATTACCTCAAATGCGGTAACATCTCTGGCTCTGTGATAAAAGCAAACACAGCTATTACCTTGGATTCTTGCTGGAGTCTTCCATAGGAAAAAGGCACAAGTGCAGCTCACCCTAATTGAATATTCATAGCATTGACGTCAGTGTGCATGTCCTTGAGCAAGCAAATCCTGTGCTAGTCATATGGACACATGTGTAGCAACACAGCTCTAATTTTCTCTTTAGCTTAGATTTTTTTGCAGAAACAACATATGCTGCAATGCTGTTTACACCATTTATACACTCCCACAGAACTGGATCAAATGAACATGAAGGAATTTATCAGTGTTTTGTTTTGTCCTTTTTCTCCATTTTTTTTTTTTTTTTTTAAATCTTGACACGTTGAAATTTCAGGATTTATTTCTCACAGCTCTTCACTTCCATTTGGGCAGATTGGATGCAATGGTTCCACTGAGCTAACAGCAGATAGTATTTGACATTTATTCAGGGGCATTGCAGTGTGAAGGTTATCGGTGGAATTTTTTAGGCTTGTGCCATATCTGATGACTTTCTCTCTGGTAAGCCTTACATTTGAGTTGAAAGGCATGTTCCTTCTTGTAGTTAGATATCAGCTTCTTTCTGTTTCACTGGACTGGCAAATGCTGTAAGGCTGAAGACAATATATGTCACCAAGTGACACTGCAGTTATGTGATGATTTATGTTACAAGTTACGGCTTGGTTAGCTGTCGGTTAACATTACCGTTCCCTCTGTAAATGAGTAAAACCAGACCAGTGACTGATATGGTAATAACTCTTAGTCATCTCAAGTTTACGTATTTCATTCCCAATTGAAGAATTCTTGCATTGCTCATTTCCTTTCCTACACCTACATCCTGAGGAAAATAGCTTGCTTTTTAATTTGCTAAATGTTCCTCTACTGAGCAGTTGGTGCTGAAAACACCTTTCTGCACACGAAAGCACCACCCATCAAGAAAAACAGTCCTCTTTGGAGCCAAGCCCTCATTTTATTATCTCTTCTGCTCTGTCCAAACATTGCAGTTTGGGCAGTACAACAGGATTATAGCTTGTAGGAAAGGTTATCTTCATAACTAACATCCGTCACTGGTGGCAGAATAATTAAGCCCGAGTTATTTTGGGATGGCCTGTGATGGATACATATGCAGCAGGAATACCAGGAGCTTGACTCATGAAAACAGTAACAGGACATTTGGATGAATCAAGTGTGTCTTTAAATCAACATCTAACAGAATTTATTCAACAATGCTAAGCATGATCAAGTGTAGCAAGTGAAAATTAGGCGGGTTCCACATGCTAGCTTGTGACAACAATTTCAACAAATAACGGCAACAAATATTAAGCAAAATAAAACTCATAAGTCACAGTTATCCTGTGCGCCTCTCAGACTGTGCAGAATAGTTAGGTTTTTTTTAGGCCATGTCTTCTCCTCTCTGGCAGTGTTGGCGTTTTCCTCTGCAGCTGTATTGCATCTGATTCACAATCCCACACGTGACCCTGAACTACACTGGGGTCATGTGACTTGTTTCATATTCCGTTAAATGAACATTGTAAAACAGTGTTAGATTTTAAGCCAGACATCTGTTTTTGAAGGTGTACATTTACATCTTATTTATTGCATTTTTAATGAATTTTAATGATCATATAAGTTCAAATATTTATGAAAAGACAACAACAACCAACTTGAAACCAGAAATTCCAAAATTACTATCTTTGGACAGTTACACTACATTTAGTAAAAAAACAAAAAAAATGTCCTAAAACAACTGCTAACGGCTTTGTTGGAGAATAATTTCCTCATCGTGTGTTTAATCATTTCGATATGTGAGAAAAGGATGCAGAACATGCAATATTATGTTAATTTTCAGAGAAAGGCTTGAAGCTGTGGTGAAAGCCAGTGTAAGAAAATTTAGTCAGCATGCAGTTATCTCTCTTGCTGTTTGAATGTTTCTCCTTGCTTTTCTGCCATTTGCACTGTCTTGACCCTGACTTTTATACTCCATATTTGCATGAAATAATGATTGAAACACCAGAAAATACATGTCTGCTTCTCCCTCATGTCTTCAGTGTTTTGTCCCTCCTCTCCATACCACTTACTCCTACTTTCCGATCTCCAACTGATCAAGAAAAAAAATTAGAATATGAGAATTATAAAGATGTCTTTTACTCAGTGTTCATGTTCGGTGACCTCCACTCAAATCAGCTCAAGATTTAACACAACTTAGCCGTCAAGATTTTGAAACCGTCACGCTGAGAATTCTTTAAACCATCTCCTGATCCTGAGATAAGTTTTTATACTGACAAAGTCTCTTTGATTTGATCTGAATTGATAAAAATGAACGGGCAGTGAATAGTGCGAGCAAATGCATGATGTCGGGGACAATTATTTTCAAGGCCCTCTGTGCATTTGGCTGCATTAATCTCTCCCTCACATCAAACCAGTCTCCCTGCATCCACTCTAGAAAATCACTCCCTCACAGCATGATGCTTCCACCATTATCCTTTACTGTAGAGCTGCTATTAACCAGGCAATGAGCAGTGCCGGTTATGGCACTTGGAGTTCCTTTAAATGCCATTTGGCAAACTCCAAGCTGGCCGTTGTGCATTTAACTCAAGAGCTGCTTCAATCTGGCCACTCCATCGCAAAGGCTTGATTGATGGCCATCCTTCTGACAGATTCTACCTCTCTGCAGAGGACCTTGAAAGCTTTCTTAGAGTCACCATTGACATCTTGGCCACCTCCTTCCGTCCAGTCCCTCATCCGCCACAACTACAAGTATTTCTAAACATGATTGGACGTGACAAAGAAGAAAAAATATAAAGTTAGAAACCATCATTCTTGAAGTTAGAAATCATTCCTGTGGTGGCTACAACTGCAAGGAAAAATTCCAACATTCTACAAACTGTTGCAGGTCATTCATCAAAAACAATGTTAATTTTGACATTTCTGTCTAACTGTAGCTCACCGGATTGCACTCATGTGGATGATTTATAGATTGCAGGAGTCTTGCATTTTGATACACATATCAATCTGCTGATCATACTTGTGAAAAATGATCACAATTTCACACAAATGAAAAGGTGCTTTGCAATTTTGGGGAGTAATCATGATTCTACAGTTTTGTGCCAACATGAGCACCCAAATTCCAAATTCTAAACCAGCATCCACAGCCTCAGCTGCACCTGTCCTCCCACCTCAGCATGTTAGTTTTTTCTGTCAGGAAATTACCGGCTCACACCAAAGAAATATAGACTAGTGCCTGCAGAAAATTGCATAAAAACTGCATTTGCCCCACAGGAAAATGGAGCCCCACGTCTTTGCACGCCTGAAATGCCTCACGATAAAGGCACAAAGTCTGCCTAACCCTATGAGCGCCCTGCAATGATCGAAGCCTCACAGTCAGTTGCAGTCCTCCTGCTTATGATCTGACGGGTCAGCAGCAAATAAGCGTAAAGTTCAAGTTATTTGATCTCTGAGCACTCATGGGTAAAATTCTAACTAAAACAGTTAAAACCTGGAAGGTCAGTGCAAGAAATAAAAGCATCTATAACAGAAGATATGTCAAGAGAGATCAGAAAGATGTAAGAATGCGTGAATGAAATCAAAATTGTACAGTAGGTAATAATAATAGTCTGTGAGAATTAGTTTAACTTTTACAATGAGGACTGAACTCTAATCAACACTGCAGAATAATGCTACACTATTAGCAGGGGAGCTAAAATCCACCCAGTGTAATGCCATACTCATTAACCCATGATAATACTATAAAACCACCACTCCCAACATGGGCATGGCAATTAACTCAGTCATTAAATCTAACTCATTAGCAGTGGTTAGACCGAATAGACTATGTCAAACAAAATACACACACACACACACACACACACACACACACACACACACACACACACACAGTAGAAATGTAATCCAAAGTTAAGAAAAAGCCGTAGTGTGCGCGTTTGTTTTTAAACACCATTACAGTAGATGAAATTAAAAACTGTCAAAATCAGCAAGATCTGATTCATCATCTGTCAGCTCTGGAATGTTTGTGAAACACCAGAGACATCTATTATTCCTTAAGAACATAAGAAAATGTCTCATTAAAGTGAGGTCTGTGTCTGTGATGGGGATGTGCTTTATGTTCGCAGGAGTACAAAAAGATTCTTTGAGCAGAAAAAAAGCGTCACTGTTTTTCAAAAGATGAAAATATGTTCCCTGGATAATTTGTCCGTTATTTACGAAAGGCAGAACCATCTAATGACATTCTGAGAGAAGCAATATATATATATATATATATATATATCAGAGTGGGAACTGTTCCATTGAAAACTGTATGACAAAGTTGTCTTTCTGTACCCTCATATTACAGGACAGGTATGATAGTTGCCTCGGGGAAGAGGTCAGTTTTCATTTGACAGAGTGATGTCTGGATTTTACTTGGAGCCATGTTTCTCTGAGGGTTAATTCAAATGACAGTACATGTAAAACTGACTGACATATTAAATATCTCCATTGCTGTAAAAGTACAGTGCAGCAGTCTGCCTTTTTTAGGCTAAATGTCTGCATCTGTTACCTGTCAGTGTGTCATTTTCTTAAGAAAGAATTATGTATTGTCAGTTTTCCACATATTTGCTGGTCTCTTTTACATGATGATGTTTTTCTGATTTCTTATCTGACTGATGCAGTTTTAAAAGTTCTCTTTTTCTTGTTTCCAACCTAACCTGGACTTAGGAACAATATGGGGTTTATTAAGAGTGTGACACTGGAGGTTCTGCAGCATCACATGTAGTTAATAGAGTTAAAATGCAGTTACAGTTGATGCAGATCGACAAATTTAAGAGTATCTGATTTGTCAGTTTGACAGTATGTGGAATTTGGTGACAATATACTGCCAGTTTGACCAATTGAAAACACACTTTTTCCTTCTATGCAATACATAATTTTTGTTGTATCATTGACATGAAGATGCATAAAGAGAATTTGTGGAAACTGAAACTGAAGGCTAGATTCTACAAATACCAGTGCAACCAGATTGGATGTGTCTCATCGTAAAGTTCTGGGAATTTTCACAAGCTTAAATGGTAGAAATAGCCAGAAATCCGTATGTCGGTGCACCTAAATTCAACCTAATTTCACCACCGAAAGTAAATCTATTACAACACAAGATGACGCTGTGATGACTTATTTCCTGGGTTATGAGAGCTTATTGACCGATCTCAAAAGTAGGACTAATTTCTGATCTTTTCTACACTGTTATGAATAATGCAGCCCTGTACGATGTAACGGACAGTAAACCTTTTGTGTATGCTGAAATCAAATCGTGCTTGTAGGAAATGAGAGGATTTTATGGCCTATATCTATATGTTTTATTTATGAACCTGTCTCTTGGTTTCATCACACAGAAGGCTGTAGCACTGTAATGCTAAGCTGGTTTGACATGTTTGAATATCCCTCAGCAAAATGTCTTGGCCTAAAGTACAAGATTACAAAACCACAGTATGTACTATGTTCCTTAGAACGAAATCATTTCATTATCATAATCAATTATTTTTCCAAGTCAAAATTTGAATATGTACATGTACAAGCAATTCCCACACAGTATGAATGTTCCAAACGCATTTTACAGATCAAAATGTGTAAGTTAATTATGTATTAAGCGATATTTTTGGATAGAAGCCAATCATTGTACTAACATGCACACGTCAACTATAGACTTCCCAGAGACGACAATAAACACAAAGAAGCAAATGTGTACTTAATTTGCTCTTGCAATGAAGGGTGAACATGATTTGTTACCTTTACTTCATCAATGAGAAGGTCATGCAGGTAATTCAGTTCTTTTGTTTTTAAAAGCTATTATCGAGAATAATGGCATGAAATGCATGTTCATTTTCAGAAAAGAAAAGGGAAATGTCGCAAACAGGAACACTAAGATGAGTCAAACATCCCTGTCATCAGTTGCCATGGTGAGCGGAGAGCATATCTTTCTGCCCCTCAAAAGCAGCCTATTAGAATGGCAGAGGAGAGTGTCCCATTGCTTTTGCCCGCACATTAAGTTCTCAGCCCTTCACACTGACTTGACATTCTACCGTGTTTCCATTGTCTGTTTACCTGAAGGTTGGACTAAGGTGCAGAATTACTCAAATTCCGAACAACAACTGAATTTGTACTGGATTGAACTCACGGTAGAACAGAATTGAATTGAAAATTAATTTGACATTTGAGAAATAAAGGCTGCTGCTCAGAGATATGCTAGAGTACCAAGTAACTGTGATAGTAATGGGTGAGAGTCACGTTTTACACAACAATTAGGAAATTAAATTTGAAAGGCAAGAAAAGGTTATTTTATATGTGAAAATCTGAAAGAGGAGTCATAGATTTCTGCTTTGGACTCATTGAAGCAGCATTGGTTGCTTGTTTAAACACGTAAAATGGCAGATGTTAACCTTCTGGTGGAATACAAACTCTCTTGGCCATGAAATGAATTTCACATTTCTCCGTCAATATAATGCCACAAAGAAGAGAGCGTCACTGATTAGTAGGAATCTGGCTCGAGCTTTGGTTTCTTTTAAACATGACCACAATCCTTGCTAAAATCTACTCTACAATACTGCTTTGCTTTACTGAATAGTCTTTCCCTGACCTTGTGGCTAAACACAACAATAAAGACGGTAAACTGCACTCAATATGAACATACTGGCAATGTGATGAATTCATAAATTAAGAATTCCTCATTATGTCGCCCGGGAACCTCAACTGGATGAGCGGGCGACCCTTGAACAGGGGCTATAGTCCCCAACGTAGCGGCCTGGGTTTGATTCCAGCTCACGGCCCTTTGCTGTAGCTCCTCCCCCCATTCTTCTCCCTACTTTCCTGTCTGCCTCTCTACTAAACACTATCAAATAAAGCTAGAAGGCCAAAAAAAATCTTTAAAAAAAGAATTCCTCATTTTGTTTCTGAGAGACAGGTTTGCTCTACTGTCCTCATGATGTGACCGTGTGATGATCATGACATGCACTTGTGGATTCTTATGTCCATCCTGCAAAACTTTCACTGGCCCATTTTGCCACCTCCACTTCATTTTGATTTTTCTAACTCTGAATTCTGTTGACATTTCCTGAAACCTCTTTCTTTCTTCTCTCAACTTCTCACTTTGCATGAAGTTATCGAGGAAGCTATTGTCTGTCCTCTCATTCTTCAAAGTGACGTACCTCTTGTGCTTCCTTGACAATCTCTCCGTTTCACTGACACTTTAGTTTTTCCTTTTGTTTTCTTGCAATTCTTCTTTTTCTTGGTTTATTCTTCTCCTGTCTAATCTTAAATAACCTCTGAGTTGAAAACTTGTGCTATTGCCCTATACTGCGATGTTATGTGTGTGCAGCTTGCCTTAACTTTTTTCTTCTATTCTGCTCTTCTGCAAGTAAGACTTGCTCTGCTTCCTATGCTAATCGTTCCTACTGAGACCTAAATAACCATATTACTCACCAATCAATGTTTTCCACAGCAACAGTTTGTTTTGAAGGTAATCCATAAAATGCAACTTAGTTTCTTGGTTTTAAAAGCTGCATGAAGAGATCTTTAGTTTTGCTTCTCGGACACAAGAGGAAAAATAACTCAAAACAAACAAGCTCACTGTCTCAAACTTAGCTGGGTAGTTTTCTTTTTATTTAAATGAGGGCAAAAATACACCATTAACTGATTCAATTAAAGCATTAGGCTGGTACTGTATTACAAGACTGAGAGCATATAAATGAAGCAACATGTTTTTTAGGCAGTTCATGCTTCATTATCGGTGGCTTATTCATCAGCAGGGTAATCGACCGACTGACTTACAATATCCAGTCATATTCCCTCATTTTATACCAGCGACCTTCATACCTGACACTGACGCGTAAAGTGAGCCAAAATAACTTAATGTGATGTAGAATCATGCAGACTGCAGGCTAATATCGCCACTTCTGAGAGAGGATCTCCGCTCATCTGAGCTGAGCTGCTCTGTCACACACACTCTTGTCACAACATGACACTTTTGTTCCAACGTGACTAATGCACGTACACACACACACACAAAGAGAGAGAGAAGGAGGAGGATAAAGTGAAACGGACTTGGTTTTATTTTACTCGAGCCGACAACGACAAGGCTCATTAACTCTGTGTGTGACAAAATGAAAGGAATCCACCAGCAGTGGTGGCAGTGCAAGTAATTCATCAAATACCTGTTGCACTGGAAGAACGCAAACTTGCAGAAATGTTGTGTCAGGTCAATGCAAAAGTTGAGCATTTCTCTAATTAAATTTTGAAACCCTTGACTATGGCATCATGTACTGTTAAGTGCCTCAAAAGTGGGTACCGCTCCTAAAAAAGCTTTTTGATTGAATGAAACAAGACATTTATGAACTCCATCTGTCTGGGTTAGAGTCAAGTGACTTTTTCTGGTTTGTATTGTTGGATTTCTTGATTATAACCTTTAAGTAGATTGAAGAATCTTGTGTCCCAGCCAGACAGGTGAAGAAGGCAGTTTGCTAAAATGTTGATCTTCACAAGACTCTTCAAGCTCCTATAATCCGTTCATACAGATTCTACAGCACATGCAACAGGATACACTTTTCAAATCTGCTTCTTTTCCTATCGGCTTTTCCCTTCAGGGGTCGCCACAGAGAATCGATTGCCTCCATCTAACCATGTCTGCTGCATCCTCTTCTCTCACGAAAGCTAAATATTCCAACACGTTTTAGTCTGCCAATTCCTAAAGCTCCATTACTCTGTACTGGACAGGAGGCATAAAACCAGCCTGCAGGACTGTGTGAGAAAGGAGTGGCAGCCTCAGCCAGTATGAGCTCCAGATTAGAAAATGAGGAGAATAAACGGACAGCAAATGTTTCCATATTAAAGCAAGTTTATGTGGCAACTGTACGATTTTGTATTTTTGTTATTCAAAAATCTGGAAGCGAGTTAACTACTTTTCTAACTTGAAAAGATCACTGAAAGAGCAAGAGGTCAGTAGAGTGAGTTAAATAAACACAGGCACTTGTCATAAGGGATGAAGAGAAAAAAGTATTTATTTTTTTTAACAGTAGGTCTTGTTTCAAAAGCTTCAAAATTTGAAATGTTTGAGTCCATCAGCTATAGTAAGAAAACATAGTGACAAAAACAGTAACAAACCTTACCTGGATCAAAATGTATATTCTGAAAGAAGTTGCTTTCAGTGTGTTCTTGGTAAATATGGGGTATGTATAATACTGTTATAATACTGTTTTACAGACTACATATTGCTTGAATCATAGTGTTCCCCTTTTGAAACTTTAAAAAGAAATCTCAATGTACACTATTTGACAGCATCAAAAGCTTTGCATTGACTTGGTCTGGCTTTTCATTGAAGCTGTATGATGTTCACACTGAATAAAATATCCAACCCGAGTTTTTGATGCCATGACCTTCTACAGGATAAAGCCAATGGATGGGTGGATGGATGTATGGATGGAGGTTTTGATGACTACATGATTTAATGAAACGAAATAGTACCAGAAGCCATGTATCTTATTAAAGAAAACTGACACCCCATAGTGAGGTTCTGGCTCACGTGAGCACAAAAAAGGAAGGTTAAAATCATTATATGTATCAATAACTTTATGTATTCCTTATTTGATCTTGGTTAGTATTCATGGTATTAAGTCTTTTTTGCACAGAGATTTAAATATTTTTTCTTTATTGTATGCATTCCTATTCTGACCTATGCATCTTTCGTTTGTTCTGTTTGATTTCTTGATCATAGAGATTTGTGTTTGGTGTCAGGCCTCCCTTGGATTGGCACTTTGAGTTTACTAGCCTCATTGTCTTTAGAATCACTTTTCTGAGTCAGTAAAAAAGGCAGATTGGTGGCTGCTCTTTCATCCTGTGAAAGGCATTTTTCCAAAATGTTGACCTTCACTGGTCTCTTCAGGTTCTTTACTAGAATGTATATTGCACATGATCTATGGATCTAAAAAGTGCTTCACTGCACAGCATGAATTTGTGATGACTAGCCCACTGGTGGGTCAGTGAGGCTTCAGTAGCTACAGAAAAAAATATGAAGGACAAAGTTAGGGTTGTGGTTGTACGGGAATTGAGCCTTGTAAACATGAGATAAGCAGGCTAACATGACAACTTATTTCCAGACAGCTCAGCTGGGTCGTCTGGGTTGGTTTAAGATAACGCAACAACCCTAGGCACTATGTCTATGTCTTAAATTCATGTCGGACAAGAATATAATATTCTGAGGGGATAGTTTCCCCTGCAATGAGTAAAACAATCCAACTATCCATTCATTGTCTAAACCGCTTATCCTGTTCAGGGTCACTGGTGAATGAAGCCTATCCCGATATGCAAGAGGTGAGAAATGGACACAGGGCCGACGAGTAAATCGACATCCTCCACACCTGTAAATAAATCAAGCTCACATATCACCTAATTCCAAGCTCACACTGCAAGATCTTGGCTGTAATTTTCCTGTCAGGTAAACGTCTTCACTCCAAGACAAAAAAATAAAAAATAAAAAAAACAAGTTGTGGTTAAATCTCCATCACACATCCTTACCCACTCCAGGAGCCAGGTTAGAGTTTCTGATCTTTTCTGGCATGCTTGAAATTATTGCCGCAAACTCTAAGGTGCTCTTCTAGTGTGTGCAGCTCTTGCAAGACACCTTAGAGCTGCATTATGTGTGAGCCAATGAGGAAAGTGAGAGCTGAGCTGGATCTGGCAGGTTGTAAACAACATCTTGGCTTAGATTTGATTTGCTTTCTCACATGTGTTTTCACGAATTTTCACTTCACATGTGAGGTCGCGTGAACATCGATTTCATACCTCTGGAAGGGGGAAAAAAAGCACTGTTGTAATTAGCGCATCTTGTTTTTGCTCAGTTATGTAGCATGAGCAGCACACTGTCGCTATGAATGAGAGGTTGCTGTGAAATTATGGTATTTAAGTGATTGGACGATTTGTGAAGTCTAGTGGTCCAAGCTTGGCATAACTTGGGTATCTTTGGACTGCAGGAGGAAAACCATGCAGACAGCAAGCAAACTCCACATGGCCGTAATTCAACACAGGGCCTGAACAACTATTGCATTTTCCAAAACAGCCCTACTGGCTTCAGCTGACTAACCTTTATTGATCACATCTGTGGTCTGTTCAAAATAAACTAATATGTTTTCACAGTGGTGCAGGGGTTAGCGCTGAGCTTGAAGGTCCTGGGTTTAAATCTACTGATCCTCCCTTCTCTGTGGAGTTTACATGTTCTCTCATGCGTGGGTTTTCTCCAGATGCTCCGGCTTCCTCCTACAGTCCAGAGACAAGCATAAAAGTTTCACTAGTGATTCTAAATTGGTCGTAGGTGTGAGTGTGAGCGTGATTGGTTGTCTGTCTGTCTGTGTTGTCCCTGTGATGGACTGGCAACCTGTTTCTTCAATAAAAGTACCGAATTCGATATAACTAACTTGATTCAATTACATTTTCATTGAACAGTTCACCAGCTTCTGGAAGTGATTTCTCACAGTACATCCAGTCGACAGTCTGATAAAAATGCAGATATAGGTCTGTTAGTTTTACTTGGAGGCCACGAACACTGAGGGCAGTTAATGAGACAAATAAGTTGAACTGAATACTGCTGCGGTAACCTTGCTGTTGCTGTGGTCTTTTTAATGACAGGCTCCTGTAAACCAGTCAAAACAACTTGAAAGCAAAGGAGAGATGAAATCTAAAGTTGTTTGGCTTTCTTTTTTAAGAATAAAAAAACAGAAACCTCTAAGCAATATGTGCAATAATGGCATGACATTTAACTGGCAGAAGTAATGCCTTTATTAGCCTTTTTACATTTTTCCAACAACTTTATGCACTTTCAAAAATCTGTTTGTTGGGTTTCCTAGTTTATTTTTCCTCAGAAAACTTGTGAGACCTACAGGTACCACGCGGCAGACCTCTGGGGAGACGGGAATTACTGTGAATGGCATTTATGCAGTGAAAAAGAAAGATAAAACAATGATTAGGTTCAGGCAATAATGAATTTTCATAATTTTGGTAACCCCCTGACACTTCCCTCAGCATCAAAATGAAGATGGCATTTTTGATTTTAAGTAAAATATCAACAACTCTGCAATTAATTGCAAATTAAGTCTGGCAGAGATGTATTACAGGTGCTCAGAGAAAGATTCTACTTTGATTATTCCCTGACTTCTTCTTGATACTGGTAAGTCTCTGTTTTCTAGAAAATATCTACAAGTATACAGGGTTAGAATTTAGTCAAGACATTCATGATTCCCAGAACATGCACTATCCACAACAGCTATAGTGCAGAAAGACTTCCCCACAGAATGAACTTTCAGACCTTTTGTTGCACCCTGAGTCTTCACCTCATGCCAGTTGGTCAATAATTGATTTTGCATAATAATTCAATTATCACATACCTGCAAAATTAATGGCATTACCTTTGGTCTCATCTGTAACTGGACTGTGCTATTGAGAGTTAATAAACAAATGCTAGTGTGAATAGCAACCATGGTACACATTACCTATTAAAGATAACAATGTTAACACTTTAAATGTGAGCATGTTAGCTGTTGAACGACAGCATTTTGGCACGAACCGCTGCTGTGTCTAAATACAGCTTCACAGAGCTGCTAGTGTAGCTGAGTACTTTGAAGCCACAATCCAACCAAGTAGTTACAGCTGCCTCAAATCATCACACATTACATGATACGATACAATATAATGAGCCTTTACTAATACCACAGTGGGTAAATTAGCATTGTCACAGCAGCAAAGTTGATAGTACAAGCATTTAAGGAATATCAGTAGAAAAATGGTTTAAAAAATATTAACATAAAATATGCTTAACTACTGTTTTATATTGTTCAAATTCCTCTGGATTGAAATTACAATATAGCACATATCAATTGTATTGCACATCTTAACTATATAAGCTAAGTTATATTCAAGTTTGTTTTTGTATTGTCATCCCCGATGTGTTAATTTTTTTCCGATGATATTTTAGTTTGCTTTTACATGTTGCTAATTCATGAAAAAATTAAATGTATTTATTTTGTGCTATGTGTGTTTAAATTTTTCTTTTCTCAAAAAGAAAGAACTAGGCTGTCTCAAATCATAGCGAGATAAATGGTCTGCAGGGATTAAACTGTAATTTAATGGCATTGGAATGAACTGACACACACTCGCAGAAACAAAACTTGAATTACACACGTTCAGATGAAACTGGTGTGAAAACTAAGCTACCTCTATAAATAAAATGTACAACCCCTTATTACAGTTTCACCACAGCAAATAGCAATAAACAGCATCATACTCTAATGGATGACACTGAGAGCTAAATGCTTCCATTCACTTCCTACTTATTCAAACAAATGACAGTGCGTCACATCATAACCGTGCGACAGTGATACTGAGAGCGATAGAGACGCCGTGCAACTGTGATTAGTGATGAAATAAATACGGAGAGAACAGAGTTCGATGGTGGGGGGTAATGGGGAAGGTGAGATCAGGAATAAGACGCTCATAATGATTGCTACTAAGGCAATACAAACTCAGAGAATGCCATTTAGAAAAGAAAGAAAAATCAACAAAGGGCAGTAGGAGACAGAAGAGGTAAATGAGCTCTAAGTACACTACCAAGGACAGATTTTATTGCATTTGACTGTATGCAAGCAGTGGAGTTGCAATTATGAAAATAAAAGGCATATTATAAATCATACTTGTAACCCAACAGCGCAAGCAATAAAATTATAGAAATGTGTCCCATTCATAACACCCTTAGGAACATATTTCAATTAATTTATCCAGAAAAGCTCATTAGCCTCTACCAGCATGTTGGTGTGACCATAAATTCACTAATCTGGAATAAACGCAAGAATTACTAAACACAGTGCTTCCTTATTAAGGGTTCAGTGATTCATATTGTTATGAATGTCAGCCAACAAATGAGCACCAATGCTCTCACACAAATGTGAAAGCCAGGAAGGAAGGATGGAATGGAAAGAGTGAACAAAAGCTACAGTTTCAGGAACTTGGGCAATTTATTCACTTCTGGAAACCAGAGGTGCAAGCACAATCTTGACACAGCTCAGTGCTATATGGACAAAGGAGGCCCAATATAATTGTTAAGAAAAATACACTATCAGCAGATGGAGTTTGGACGGGCTTCATAAATGGTCAAGACTTCTTCACAACCTTTTAAAAAGGCGGCAATGAGATGGGAGGAGAGTGCAAGAAAAAAAGCTTCTGAGATACAGCGACAAGGAGGAAAATAACGCAGGACTCCAAATATTGGCATACGACCACACATTCGCATGTACAAGCGCATGAGTTTTCACTTCTTTGGTTTTCTTTCCTGCCAATTTAAGCAATCCCTTGATTTTTCTTCCAGCACCACCATGTAGTTGACCAGTGTGCAGACATCTGCTTCTCTCAGGATAATTTGCAATAACCTTGGTGATTCACCAACATTGTTCTCTATCAACTGGTCAAAAGTTTGGAGCGGTTGCATTTTAATACAGAATTTTCAAGGTAAAACTTGAATTTGTGTGCGTGTGTGCATGTAAGTGTACTTGTATTGCTCTGGGTTTCACAAAGCCAGCCTACATGTAGCATAAATCAATTAAATATTACTATGAAGACTTGATTTAAGGTTAGGCTCATGCTTGGGCAAGTAGCTGTTATGATTGGAGGTCAGGGCGAGTCTGCAGGAATCACATGTAAGTTAATGTAAAATGATGGAAGCTGTTAAAAGGAGCTAAAACTTTTGCATTTATAAGTTATGCATCTACGGCAAACTGTAGTGCAACAAAACATTTGTTCTGGAATGTTATTGTTCACATTTTGTCACGTTTCAGTTTGCAAATGCTAGGAATTCAGCCCACCTCATTTGTTTTATCTACTTTGACATGGATTTAATGTTTGTCTATTTAAGTGAAAGATATGCAAGTATACACTGCCTATGAAAAGGGTTTCTGTGACTTTGAGAGGGCTTTGCAAACTAAAACCACAAGCATTGTCCTCATGTACTTACATAAGTGACAATACTGCAATGTTTTGGATATCAGAACTGCAATGTGACACTGCTTCCACAACCACCTCAGCACCACCACCCATCTCAGGGCAATTGAATCACTCTGAATTGCAAATGACCAAATATTGCATTTATCAAATTGCACCTGTTTGCAGTTCAGTGTCACCTCTGAAATATAATCTGTTTTGTTTTTGCTCTACTGATTAGGTCAGAAAGCACCTGTGAATTAAATGAATGCCTCTCTCAGACACTTAGCACCATGATCACTGTAAACTAGCTCATGGCCTGCGTAGAGGATGAGCTTTAGTACAGGATCTATACAAACACTGTTTGCATCTTGACGACCTTCAAACTGATTCCAATGGACACATTTGACGCAGGCGGTTTCATCGTTTTAACGACTATGGTAAATAATGGAATCATTCCCTTGAATTTCTCCAACAATTGGACATTTGAAGGCCGGGGATGAATAATGACATAAAGATAAATGGGACTGATGGTGGGTAAGAAAATAGACAGCGAGTTCGGAAAAAATGTCATTTATCATCAAGAACTCAACAAATACACTATATGCTTCTTGAAAGCAGTGAAGCACCGCAATAATCGGCTTGGTCTGCGGTCATTTTCATCTCATGCCAAATGACCTTAAAACATCCATTTTTAGAGATGTGTTGTGAAATAATGAGACATGCTCTTGAATACATAGGGTGAAGGCACAATAGACAAGCCAGTGAAGCAGTTACACGTAGTAAGAAGAAGGAGGAAGCACAACCAAACAACAAAATGCACCATTTTCTTTTCACATGGAACTTGGGAAAAAAAAAACATTTTCACAAAGGATTCTATTTTTTTTTTAAATTTGGCCGGATGTTGAATTCTGAACTACCCATGCCTTAAAGGTTATTTTATGTGACAGCATGTATTGAGGCTGGGCCGTACAATAGTTAGTCAGTGGTAACTAAAGCGCACAGAGGAGGAAGCTGTCACAAATGATGTTACCCGACAGTAATTGGAAAAATACTCAGAGACTGTGAGGATGGATGGATGAATGGGCATCATAAAGTTTGAAATCATTTTCATTTTAGTGTTGTGAACCAGCATCAATTTTTCTTCATGTCAAACCAATATGAATTATTTGGGGTATGTTACATTTCACCCCCCTCTTGTCTCAGACGAAACTAAATGAACCAAGGTTGTTAACGGGTGAAGCTAACAAAAACCGCACAAAAGAACAGAAAACAGGGTTCTGTGGTCTAAAAGAGGATAGTGTGGTTCAATACCACTATCCCCCACTAAATCTACCAAGGTGGCTGACCAAACAAAAATTAAGACCCCTTAAAAGAAAAATGTTCCCCAAAACAAAAGCAAGGAAATGCTGAATTCTGTGCACTGACACGACACAATGACAAACAGGTTCCCATTAGAAGGCCGACTGATGGTGTCAAACCTTCCACGTCACCTACCCAGAACCAGCTGAGCAGTTGGGAGATCCCTGTGTCCCTGTCTAGCTGATTGGCAAGAGCACACAGCTCAGCTCAATCTCACAGGTGCAGCAGACTGAGCCTGATCTGAGAGCCAGGCTGTGAACGTTCCAATTCCATAACAGGTGTTAAACATTTCCTTTATTCATCCTCATCTTTTTTTGTTTCATTTTTAAGGATATTCTGAAGTGAACAAAATAACGGCATAAGAATGAATATCTGGACGGGAACGAACAGCTTAATGTCTCAAGTGAGTATTTTCATCATCTCCAACGCCAACTTTAGTTTTGCCTGATCTCCAGTTCTCGCTTTTCTGATTGAAAAGGAGGCTTTACAGACTACCTATCCCTCTCTTGTGGCAGCCATCTTTTACCTCCTGCCCAGAAAATGCCATGTTTACGGATGGAGGGCACTCCACAGTCAGGGCACGTCCAGTGAGTCATTACTGAGAGGAGAAAAGAGAAAGAAGAAGCAGATAGATGTGAAGAAATGGACAGATGAGGAACAAAGTGATTGAAAGGTAAGAGATAGAAATAAAAAGATGGAATGGGGCTAAGGTGAGTCACAGAGCGGTGAACACAAGTATATTTCTCTTATTCTGCTCTCTCAGCTAGATATTTGCGAACAAGGATAGAAAAGGCCAGTGTTTCTCAAATTTTAAGGAATATGTAGTTTTCTTCCTATTACGGCAACCTGCAGTTAAGATCCATCTGTCCAAAATAATGAGCTCCTTAAAAAAATACCATCCGTCTCAATCTCCCTCTCTGTTTCTCCCCCCTTTCATTTGTCAGTACATTTTTCATTAATCTTGTAAGGCTTAAATATGTCATCATTTATGCCCAGCGCAGACTGGAGGTACATGTCATTTGGGACAAATTAAAGCCTAAGTTTCAAAAGTTGATTTCGTATTCAGAAAGTCCAGAAAACAAGTCTGCAGCCAAAGCCAGAGACAGAAAATCATTTCATGCTGTATACATAATATCAACCTTGCTGCTTAATAAAGTCTAAATTGGACTCCCAGAGCATCTGTTTGGAAAAATGGCTAAGTTTCTGTCTTTTGGTGTCTGAACCACCACCGCCCTGAAGGGAAATGTCTTCTAATGAAAAGCTAACTCCTGGGTCCTGGTGTATCCTTCTGGCTTTACAAAAATATTCTTAATTTGTAAGGACATAGCTTTTTTGGTTCGGTGAGCCCTAAAGTTTTCATCCATCTTCATAAGTTGTCTGATTTAAAGTGGAATATTGAGGTTGTAAAAACCGAAGGCTGTGTGTGTGCTCCAGTGAAGAAAGAGCTGCAGAGGCTTTTGTATGGCGTGTCCTCAGGTGTGCACGCTGTGTAGTCTGTTATTTATGTGGCATACATCTCTGTTAAAACTAACTGAGAAAATAACCAAATTAAACCATGTTGTGAAAACATCCTCCAAAGAAAAATGAGACGATTAGTGGTTTAAACAAATGCCTACTACTACACTTGTTTAGGTATAAATTAGAAAGCCTTTCACTGGTGATAGGAATAATTACTCTGTCCCTTGGAAGTAAAGGAGGAAGGCAGCTGAAGTTGTTAAAGTCCCCCTGCGGACATTGATTAAATCCCAAAAAACTCATCTCTGTGTATCAATATTTAGGAGTTGTTTGTTTTGTCCTCTTGGAAATAATACCTTCCTGCCTTTAAAGAGATTAGACGTAACTCTGCACTGTTGCTAGCTTAGTAAGGTGCAAATCTATAAAGTCCCCGCCTCTCTTCCGACATCCCAGAGGTTCGTACATTGAAGCGAGTCGAACGTGTGCAGGGTTTCTTTTTGTTTTCTGGCTTCACTTTAACTAAACTGGGATGAGTAGCTGCTTACAAGCTCGGTAAGTCAACCAGAGTTTCTGAACCCGTATATAAGCACGTTCACATTAAAGAGGCCGAGTTGGAGGCAAATGAGAAATCACAAACATGAACGGGTCTACTGGCATCAGTAACAAACAAAGAGCAAACTGTATTATTAGAGTAACACAAAGATTTTAAACATAATACATACAAAAAGTAACACAGCTGCAGCAGCCAAAGCAGGAAAGCTTGCAAAAAAAACAAAACAACTGCAGACAGTGTGAATGTTTACAGGCTTCTTAAACTCATTACCAAATTATTAGCACACAAGTAGATTTGTCAATGATGACAATTGTATTGTCTATGAAATGAACGTATGGCTTAGATGTACTCTACTGGTGTGCAGCTTTAGACACATTTTGGCTCACAAGTACAGAACAAAAACCAAAACATTATTCGAATCAATAAGCTTATTGCAAACCTTATAAGGTCAACAAATGTAAGTCCTGTACTGCTTTGTAATTCAGGAATAGGCCTCAGCTCACCTACAGCTCTGCTTAAACACCACTATTCTACACTACACACTGGCAAGATGGAGTAATTTAGCCGTCAATGTTCGAATTGGATTCAGATTGTGAAGAATGACACAAAAGCCCCAGTAAATTGACAGGATTGGATCTTTAAGTCTCTGACAAATGAAACTCCAGAAGTCTAAATATATATATCTGACACTGTACGAAATGAATGAAATGCTCCAGACATGTCTTCCAGCATTTAAAATAAGCATTATATGAACACTTTAACATATAACATGTTCATAAAAACAGATTTTCATTTACATTAAAGAGCGAAAAAATATGCATAAGGCTGGTGAAAATTTAAAAAATTAATACGCAAATCTATTCTTCTTGTATTTTTAGATACTGCCAAATTAATTGCAACAATACAAATGCAAGTATTAATATTTAATATTATTGTGCTAGACTACATTTTTATTAACCTGAGTTGACACGACTTGAGTTGGAACCCTGTTTATTGGGCATCTGATCAGAAAGTGCTAAATGGATCACTTTGGAGGGCAGTAAAAACCAACATGTTTATTCATGCACAACTGTTGTACACTGGTGAAATGTGTTTTGTAGGGAACATAATCCTGGACAGATTTGGGATTTTTATCAACAGAATGTGGGGGTGTTATGTGTTGAAATTATATGCAAACTGTCAACTGCCACTGTAAGATGTTCATACCAAATCTGCAAAATGCAACTAATGTATGATTAAGAATTTTATGCTAACTCAAAAAATTTAACTAATGTTATTCTAACATTGTGGTCTTGGGGACATATGGGGGAAAATCAGCACAGACTTGATCTTTTTCTAATCCTTGGGAGAGAAGAAATGAACAAAAACTCAACAGACTGATACAGAGTCTTTCCCTGAAATGTGCTTGAGTGAGAATCGTCTCAGATCTCTTCCTGGACACTGGCAACTGAGATCTGGGCATCTTGATCTCAGCTATTTCCATGTACAGGTGGGTGAGGTACTGCTGTATATCAAATTTTGACGTAAAAAATATGCTTTGATAGCCTTGTCGAAGGATATTTCAGAAAAATGTTTTTTTCAAAGACGTTTGACATTTATAGAAGCAAAAAAATAATAAATTTAAAGAAATAAGAGAGGAATTTATTAGCCACAAAGAATGTCAGTTCAGCTCTGCAGCTTCAGCAGCTGTCTGTGCAGCGAGAGTGTAGTGAGGGAGCAGCAGTGAGAGTTCCATTTTCTTCTCAGGCCAAGAGCACATTCCCTTCTGGGGGTGGAAAGTGGAGGACAGCATGGCAGAAAACACTGCCAAAACACTGAGATTGATTTGGAAAATGACCGGATTAATGTGGATGAAAAGGAAGTAAACTGACCCCGACGGGCCTTTTCAACCTCAAACAAATACATGTGTCCTATATACGCAATACACTCAGCTTTAGAAGAGTTAAACTCCCTGATAACCATCATTTAGATAGTCTGGAAAGAGAGCTGTCATGTTTGCGTGACCAAGCAGATAACCCAGCCCCAAGCCCTGACGCACTGCATCAGTGAGAAAGAGAGCACAAAAATGAAATCTTGCCCCATCAGACAGGATTAGGTTTAGATGCTGAAAATAATTCAGAAGATCATCGACAGGCACAGCAGCCGTAAACGGGGGAATCGTTCAGACTGTACATCATCAGAAAGGATGTGTTTAATATTATAGGACGCAGACAATTCGTCCATACTATCTCTGGAGGAAAACCCAAGTTATAGCTCTTTTTACAAGGGGGTCCTGTGGGGACATAAATATGCCACTGAAAGAGCTTCAGGTCTGGCAAACCAGTGCAATGCAATTTATGATGAACTGATGGGAAAACCTAGAAAATCATTTTTGACCGACAACTGTATCAGCAGCTGTTTTTTTCTCTTTTTTTTTAAAAACAAACACACCGGCAGCTTAGTGCAATTAATCATGCATACTGTGAGAAGTCCTACAGGAGGGATGTGTCAAAAAAGACAACTTTTTTTGACACATCAGGTACACATGGAGTGAGAAATAGCAGAAACAAGCTCTGTTTTCGGTACATTGTCAGCAACACAGAAAATCAGCTGTGTTTCTTCATCCATCTCAGCCATCTCCTAGGTTCAAGCTTAAATGACTATCTGGTCCTCCAGAGGGGATCTAAAGTACAGTATGATGCCTCAGTCAACAACATTTTGCAGTTACCAGGAAATGTAAAAGAGCTTCGGGGTGCAACATTGTTGTGTTTTTTAGAGAACTCAGTCAGCAAGATTTGTCTAAATTCATACCATGGGAACAGGGGAAACTTTGTACTGTGCCATGTTATTACATAAGAGGTATTACTACGACATTAAGAGCCTGGCCACTTTGGGGATACAGGGCTGTTTGCAACACATGGTTAAGGGATGATTTGCATTGAACACATGTTTAAGGACATAAATTCTGTCCCGCTTGAGACCAAAGTTATTTTTCTAATCGGTTTTGAAAAATAGAACAAAAAAATCAGTAAATGTGTCAGCACAGTGGGTCTAGATAGATAGATAGATAGTCTAAGTACAACGTAATAAAAACAGAACTAATAATAAATATAAACATAGAGGGGGTTGCTTGGTTCTGGTGGATCAGGATTATTTGGTTTGCTCCCCACATGTAATAAATGTGGTGTGGAGAAGTGCAGTATCTATGCACCAGTAAGTCAGCTTGACACCATTCACATCTGTGATATTTAACCTGTGCTAATAAAGATTATCTGGTTTGAAGATGCTGATTTCAGACAGCATTTTACTTCCTCTCTGTGATATTTGCCTATGCAATATCAAACCATATCTACACAGGAGGCGTAGCAACAACAGCAGAGAGTGTCCTGTCTGTGTCTCTACACAGGAGGTATTTAAGTAGGTACCAGCATTCTAGAGATGGTCAGAGCCCAAAACATTAAAGTTGACTGTCATAAACAGATAAAATTTCATCTGAAGTGTAAAAACATGCTTTGGGTTGTGGCTACATGTATACAGCACGTGTGATAAAAGAGAAGTTAAGGGGTGGTATAGACAGCTGTATTAAATAACACAGAGGCCCATTGTTCCATTAGATGTGCAGAAAGGATGACTCAAAAACAGTGTCTGAAACCCAAAAAACAGTGGTTCAAATTCATTTTCTATTCACATGCTTAAAACAAGATGTGGTGGCTCACTGAAAATCTGTTTTTGTAAATAATCCTAGAAAATACTGAACAAGTTCTGAACTATCTGACTGATAACATTATATGGATATATTCTTAATATCAACTTTCATATGATAAATAGCAAAAGAAAATAAGGTGACATTTATTCATAGTATTGCAGAATGTTTTTATCATAATGAAATTGTTTCTCTGGGTAAGAAGCATCTGCTTCCAACCATTGTGAAATTGTAAAAGTAATTATGCAGTTTTATCTTAGACCAGAAATGCTCATACTTGTGTATTGGACAGCCTAAACCCAATATACAACCAGAATACGTAAAAGTTGCTCACATATCAGCTGCTTTCACCCAAAATGCACATAGAGAAAAGATCAAGAAAAAGGTAGAATAAAGAAAGTGTTCAAATTAAATTAACTGACAATTATATTTTATGACAGCTACAAAATATTTTCATTGGGCTTCCAACAGTGTGATAAAACTCACAAGGTTTGGATGTAACACTTTTTGGTGTTTTCTGAAAAAGAGAGACATTCTTTATGATCATTTTAATGGCACTGTCAAGCCTGGTCGGCAGAATTAAATGACTTTTCATGAGAGTTTATATTGAAGGCTTGAATTAGAGAATATCATTCCTGTTTTGATTTAAAAATGTAATATATGCTAGATGGATAATGGTAAAAATTGGGTGAGAATCCAAAGCTATCAGAAAAAGTTGTTGTTCATTAACTAGAGTGATGGCAAGCTAATGTTCTCTGGGAAGTGTGGGAAGATGTGTATCGACTATAAAGTAGGTGGGCGGACATTTTCTTACAAGCAGTTGATCGCAAGCCCAGACCCTACAAAATGCATCCCCTTTGCATCAAATGTTCCAACTTATTTTTGTCCATTGAGATCATATAATTCCTGACATTTCTTTTTTTAAATATGGGTATAAGCCATTTCATTGTTTCTTTAACTCATGGCCAGTTCAGACTGTGGAGGAAAAAATCACTTTCTTTAAAAACAGTAAGGGGTATAAACATATATTATTGTTGCACATGCCAGCTGTGAATCAGGTTTTTTTTTCTGCTTGTTTACTAATTCATTAAAGTTCATATCATAGCCCAGTAGGGGTGAGTACTGGCTGATTAATTTGTCTCCATGTGTAACGTCACCCTGGCAAAAACATATTTTTGAGTTACTGATTGATTCTCCTGCAGCGCCATGGGCAACATCCGAGTCATCCCTTGGAGAAATTTTGACGTTACGATGTAGAAAAATCTGGATCAAGACATTGTCTCTCATTTACTGGAAAAAACTAAATTCATATGTCAGAGTAACCAAAAACGACAATTTCTTCCAAAGCTTCAAGCCTTAAATGACCTGAATCTTTCCACCAGTTTCACAGTGACCTTTCCCATAGCTACAGGTAATCAGCTGATTAGTGTCAGACTTAATCTCAACATGAATACTTCCAGTAACACGCCTAGAGACTGAGGATAATTTATTCGGTTAAAGAAAAGTGTCATCAGGTTTGCAAATTGACCTTTAATATCTGCTGTCTGTGACAAAGGAGAATCACTGTCTCCTTAGAATTTACAGTGTCGCTGCAAATGACTAAACTGCACAGCTCTGCTTTGATAACACTTAAAAGCACCGAGGTTGAAACATACAGGGCACAAGCAACACCATCTGAACCACAGCAGGTTGATATGACAAACTGATTCTGACCTCTACCTACCTATCATAACTTGTTCTCACATCCCATCCAAGCAGGCCAGGGATGCATATGTGAACACGTGAACGGAATTCAGAACGCACCATATATTTATTCCCTCACAGAGAGGACTGGGTCAGTTCCACAATTCCTATCTCACACCAATCGTGGGCACGCACAGACAGCCTGTTGAGCTTGTCGTGGCTTGAATGCAGCTGGAGATTTGCAAACTACCACTGGAATGTGATAAACCCACCGTTGTTCTGTTGTTCGACCCTGTGAGCCACATGCAGCAATGTGGTCATGATCTCATGTGACAGGCTCACACTCATTGTCTGAAAATCCAGGTGTAATTTTGCATGTTGCACCTGTTGATTAGCCTAGCCGCGCTAGACAACCCACAGCAACGAATTTAATTCTCTGCCAGGGTGGGTCTAGTTACCCTCCATAAGGCTCGAGGCTGGATTCTCCTAAAACTGGCCGGACCAATCACCATGAAGTGTAGAGTCAGAAGGCGGGCGTAACTAAGTGACGACAGAGGCGTGACGATTCTGACAGAAACAACCAGCGCACAATAAACAGTTATCTTTTGACTCGGCTTTGGCCACAGCCCTTAAAGATTTGAAGCTAAAATTCAACTTGAAAGATAAACAAAGGACGGCACTTAAGTGTTTCATTGAGAAGAAAAACGTATTTGGACTTATGCCGACAGGATATGGCAAATCCTTAATATACCAGTTGGCTCCGCTGGTTGGGAAGCTAATGGGACTTAGCCACAATCCGCCAGTGCTCTCGGAACTCCATCAGCCTATTCATTGCGTTGATTGGTTGTATACCTACCTAACTGCTGCAGAGGGATTTGATAGACAACCTTTTAGCCCGCCTCCCTCCCTGTCGAGCTTCCCTAGACCCTTGTGCCGTCAGAAACATGGGTGTAGCATGGCTAGGCTACCTGTTGATGGTAAAGACAAGAAAATCAGTTTCATTTGTGCAGAATTTTTGTTCCCTTTTCTGTGAGTGGGCTCAGTGTCCTCACCACACATTCGTAACCAAAAGGTAACTTTGATAGAGCCACCAAAACCCCCTTAATTGGCATTTGTGGCAGAAGCTGACTCCAAGAATTGCCCCCACCATTTGTTCCTGGATCTGAATCTGCATGTCTCTGGCCTCACCACCTGCTATCCTCACCCCAACTCCTCCCGCTATCTCATCCCCACTCTCACCCCAACTGGTCGAGGCAGATTGTCACCATCCCTGACCCTGGTTCTGTCGGAGGTTTATTTTTCACCTCTTTATTGTCTTTTTTTGTTCATTCCCACCATTGCTCATGGGGAATGGCAACTTGGGATTGTTGCGTTTTCTGTTTATTATTTGTAAGGTCTATAGCTTATTATCCTAAGTGCTGTGAGATTACATATGCTGTAAATTTCTATATACAAAAAAATGATTTAATTGAATTGACCACCATAGGACTCAGCTTCAGCCTGGTGGTGCCAGTCAAAGCACCAGAATCATGTCTTGGGCTTGTCAGATGCCACTAGTGGCAAAGTGCAACTCAAGCAGGTCCCAAGAGTTGATATGGTCCTAGGACACCAGAGGGTGACAAGTTTCATAAAGAGATCTTTTCTTGTGAGCAGCTGAATAAAAAGGGAGATGGGCAGTGTATGCATAT
Organism: Acanthochromis polyacanthus; assembly: GCF_021347895.1. Lineage (NCBI taxonomy): Eukaryota > Metazoa > Chordata > Actinopteri > Pomacentridae > Acanthochromis > Acanthochromis polyacanthus. The sequence continues at coordinate 6,581,093 of NC_067114.1, read as the reverse complement.
GGAGTTTTATGAGGGATCTCTCGCAGGGTGTCAAAGTGAAGCATCAATAGGGTAACTAATAGTTAAGCCCATCAGAGAACACAGTACTGTATTTTTAGACCAACATGTGCAAAACAATCAAGTGACAATAAACATAATAAAAAACCTGCATCACTTGTAAGAGTGTCATCATATTAAAACAGAAGTCTGCTTTGTAATTCCTCTTCACTGTTTGTAATTCTTGATATCAGCCAGTAACAACAACAAGATTAAACCTGGAAACTGTAATAAAGGTTTGATTGAAGGTGCTCAACAACAAATTTGCGAATACCTTTTCAAACCCTTCTAAAAACTACAAAATTGCTACAAAGCACTGTGCACACAATGAGAGTGACAATCCAAGAAGAAAAACACTTTGAATGTGTCATGCATTCATTGATAAAAGGATGAGCTGTTATTGTTTGTTGTTGTTGTTTCCCATAAATTGTACCTCAACTGAATTAACACATGCTCTGTCATACAAATAGAGTCAAAAACTGCACACAGATATCCAGGTTTTGATTGCATATATAGTGACCTTTAGAATCCTTCAGTATCTTATCTGTTGACTGGTGGAAGGAAAAATGTGTGACAGCAAAATGAGCTCCTGCAGCAGGCCACAAAGCTGTGCAGGGAGGCTGGTGACCGAGTGGGGGAAGACCGTGGTGTTAGAAAGACACAGGCTGGGTTGGGCGGTCTGTGACGCCCTCACTGTAAAAAGCTAGCAGGGTGGAAGAGGTATTGCAGCAAAGGAAGTGTCTTCAGAGCTGTAATGAGAGTGCTGTGAAGATGAAACCAGAAATTATGCAGCCTAGGAAAGAGTCACGGGTTCTGTCTCCCCCTCTGTTAAAAGCCAGAAAGAACAGCGTGTCTCAAAAAAAAAAAACAGGTTATGGGAGAAACCATGTTGTTGTTTGGTTGATGATGAAACAGCAGTCTGACAGAAACACAATGCCCTTCACATCTACTTTTAAGGGTTAGCGCAGGCTTGTTTCTAAAAAGTAGAAGAAAAAGTCCACATATTGTTTGTGTATCCGTCACCATTCGGTATGCTAAAAGTACTGACACCCCACAGCTGCTCTGTCCTCAATATCGTTGCCCAAACACTGAAAATTTCCCTCTGGTAATCCGTGCTGACCCCATCCCACATGAAGACACACACTGAGGCAAACCTCCTGTGGCTTCCTCCCAGGAGTTCTCGTCCTCCCATTCACTCTCTTTGGTGCTTTTGAATTCATGAGCTATTGCTCAAACATTTTTCCAACAAGAGCTGCCAGTCCACCTGAGCGTTCGGTTCACCATTTCCGGCACGCTATTTTCACCAGCAACTACAGAGAGTTGGGCTTGGCATCAATCCTGCCAAGTTTTTATTTTTATTTTTTCAGTTGTTGTACTTTCCATTTAGTATCGGGGTAAGTTGTCTTAGCCTGTCTGTGTGGACACGACACTCTGCTTCACAAGCCTCCTAGAATATTTACCCACAAAGACACTGTAACAGGGTTTTGAAGAGAATCCATTTCCACTTTTCTTGTTCCTCTCTTAGCCCTAGTTTTCTCTGTGCTCTTTCCACTTAAGCCTCGTGGTTTTATGCCATCATATCAAGGTTCAGATTATGTTGCAACCAATGTTAATGGTAAAATGACAGAGCCACGATGGCCAGTACTTCATTGATTCTTTCTTTTGTGTTGTCTTCTTTGTGGTCCACAATTACCACCAAGGTAAAGAAAGCGGATAACTTTAATCAAGTGAAATAAAATTTAATTTGTCTTTTTTTATTTATCTATTTTTTTGGGGGGATAACTTGTGCCAACCTTTTTCTCCCTCCTTTATGTGATTTCACATGATCCCGATTAGGCCTTGATCTTAGTCTAACACTGTTTCTTTATTCAACTGTTTTATGGTTGACGGGACTGCTTTTCATTCTCTCCAACCTGGACTAATTTCAGCAGCACAAACATGGGACACTGGACACAGATTTTGATATCTATTGTTCTCAGTTTTTTGGGTTTACCCAACCATCGTCTCTGACTATCCCCTTATGACTTCTGTGCAAATGCAAACCAACAGACTTGCTGGGTAAGAAGCCAGTGAACATTATCCAGGAAGCAGCTGTTTGCTCTAAAAATGCAGTGGATAAATGTTTTGTGGGAAATTTGCAGAAACTGAGACATCTGCGTCTATGTGTAGTGAGCATTGCATTGTGTCTGGCAGTCACTGTTTTTGACAACTAGTCGAGCTATGAGCTATGAAGCAGTGTGTTTTTCATTCATCTATTCATTGATGAATGAATTCTTCTTTGAAAAACATCAACCATTACTAGCAGAATTGTGCATTTAAAATCTGATCCTATAATACATCAACAAGCTGTCACGCAAGTCAAGCAAAACATTCAAGATATTAGAATCAATGAAGAGTGCCCTTAAGGTTTTGCTGTCCTCAGACTGCATGTGCTTGTTTTTCAGTAGTCTAAGTCACCCTTGTTTCACCCCTGCTTTGCCCTCACTTCATCTTCACCCCATCAGCCTTTTATTATTACAATTTTACAAATCATCCACTGAATAAATGGGGGTGTTATTTCCTACAGATGATGGAAACATCTGTAACGGATATGACTACAGTCCCCCACGGAAATCTAGCATCACTTCGGCATGCCAATAAAAAGGAGAAAAATATTATTCCACATGTAGATTTATGCAACGCTCACCCACATGTTTTCTGATCTTTTAAGAACAGCAACCTTTACTAACAGAAACAGAACTGATGCATTTTAATGCTGATGAAGTTTGGTGTGAAGACAGTAAACTGAGAGAGGCAGGTTTCACAAGATTGCACAAAAGGGAATTTCTGCAGGCAAGTTTTTAGGACATGTGGTGTCTATTGCTTGTATCCATGTGGTCCCTTAATAGCCAGAATCCATCAAGTAACTCGAAATACTAACACCATTTGTGGTAATGGCAGATCCATGTTGTCAATTTGTAATACAGCTCCTTTTCATAAGACAAGTAAAAATCTCTGCTGTCCCCCACAAAATCAAGGAGTTTTTGAGATGCTGACAACATTCCAGTGTAACTTCTCCATTTAAAACTTCTCTTCCTGATCCACACTAGCGTTAGCATAGCTGACACGATAATAGAAATCTCCTCAAATGTTCTATTAAGAGTTGTAACTTTACAGAAAGAAATTATTCTACCCAGAGCTGGAACAATTTTCTTTGTTCTCCGTCCCTGAAAATGTGTTCTGTCTGGATCAGCCGCTCCTTATTTGGTTGTTAAACCATTAAAAACCCAGCACATAAACCTTAAGGTGATTTCTGAGGCTGCTGGATTTTACTTTTACCATTAGATTTCATAACACCCTTAAATCTCTAGGTGGCATGACAGACTTGGCAGCAGGGCTCTGAGAACCAGGTTTCAAGGCATTACAGACTAATGGAAAGTTAGAAAATTTTGTCTCCTATAGTATCAGGAGACCCATAATGATGTGCCGCTACAAAATTGCTTATGTGGAAAACATGCTCAACAGGATTGTGGAATTACAAGATCTGTTGATAAATTAAGCTTTGCAGTTCTATGTCTTTTATTAAGACAGTGATTATAACCAAAGTGTTTCTTGAAGCAATTTAGCAGGGGTAAAGATGTAAAGAATTGGAAGTAAACCTAAAAACCAAGGCAGACAGGAAAACTATATTTTGTGCTATACCCCATTGGAAGACAAACTGAGGTGTTGTTCTCCTGAGTAGGACTGTCCAGCATCATCAGCAGTTTACTTCACAAAATGAGAAGTCCAATTTCTTTGTCATTTCATCTAATGTGACATTAGATTTTTCTATTTTATTTACAATTTTACAATGAAACTCTGTAAAACAAATTTGCTGCGCGGGTTTCTTAAGAAGAACCGTGCTTACGTTTGTACGACACATTGGCAGTTTGGGTTCGGGAGGCAGACACCCTCTCTATTTTTAAGACCAGGCTTAAAACGTTCCTTTTTGACAAATCTTATAGTTGGGGCTGACTGGGTGACCCACAGAGGTTCGGCTTGTGTCTTCATTGCACAGCTGACTCCCTCTTGGACGTCCCTTCGTTCTGCCTCTAGTCATGCTGCTATAGGCCTATAGGCTGCTGGGGGACTTTTCTTGACGCACTGAGCCCTTCTCTATCTACCTTTACATTTAATATGTATACCGTTATTGCAGTACATTCACTCTGTTTCCCCCTGTGCTATTTCTCCGAGTGTCCCTGGTCCCAGAGCTGGATGCTTCAGATCTGCGGTTGATGTTCCACCAGCTGGTCCAGTCTCCACCATGTCCACTGTGGGATGCTGTTGCTGACCTTCCTCCAGCCCTCTGCTTCCAACTCCCTTTTTCCACCAGTCAACTCTGCATTGCCTTCACTATACTGTTATGCTAACTTACATACTGTTTGAATTTTACTGCTAGCTATATATGGAGTATGTTTAATGTCAGAGCCGTACATCATAAGAGTAAATTATGAGTCAGTTTTCAATGTTAGCTTATACTTTGTCTGTGTCACATATCCTGTCATGCATGTATCCAAATGTGTGTTGTGTTTTCCTTGCTTTCCCACCCCTCCCTCTTCTCCCATCCCTCCCCCTTGCCCTCTTCTGTCCTTCTCAACCCGCCCGGCCAGCAGGCAGATGGGTCCCCCCTATATAGAGCCGGGTTCTGCTCGAGGTTTCTTCCCTGTTAAAAGGGTGTTTTTCCTTGCCACTGTCGCCTTTGGGCTTGCTCTGGGGGTCAGGCATTTGGGTTCTGTAAAGCGTCTTGAGACGAGTTGACTGTAATTGACGCTATATAAATAAAATTGAATTGAATTGAATTGAATTGGCAGCATCCTTGGTTGTGAGATTATCTCCTCTTTAGCTATTCATGCCCAGCATCTTAGAACATTCAGTGCTTGGTTATATTTGCATGTTAGTTTATTGCTGCATCGTACATGTGTTTTGTTTAGACGTGTTTATAGCTGTTGTAGGTGAAGTGTGTCAGTGAACCAGTGTATGATGGGGTGAGAAGATGTAGGTCATGAATGAAAGCAAGAGAAAAGGATTTGGATGATAAAGGCCAAAAATGTGGTACAACAGATCATTATATTGTCACAAAAAAAAAACAAGACAAAAATCTGTTTATATAAAAACTGTTGAAAATGAAAATGTTAAATGTGAGATCCCAATTATGAAAATTTATTTGATTCACTTTAGTGCAATGCATTTAAAAGTCCACATAATGAACTCTGTTTACTTTGATATTATGAGCGGTGCCAACATGCAGATGGAAAATGAGGTGTAAAAGGATTTATAAAATCTTTTTTTATGTTTAGGCATGAAATGAATTACTGTACTTCTACTCAAGCCACGCTTGCACCTTTTAAAAAAACGGCTTAAATAAATTCAAATAAGCGGTCGGTCTGACCATCATGAATGCAAGATTTTGTGACGTGCTTGTTTATTTTGTTTTAAATTTCAACCGTTTCTCCAACGTTGCCATTTACAGGCTCCTAATTCTTATAGCCATCTGCTTCATTCGATCAAAGTGTCAGGGGGATGTGAATAAATGAATCATCATCAATATTGTGGCATATAGTGTTGCCAAACTGAGTGGTGTTAAACTAGTATATGTCAGAATGACCTCTTCCATGTGTGTGTGTGATGGGGGAGCTGAAGCCACAGTAAAGATTGTTCCGGTCAGTTAATTGATGCTGTGACAAAGAACATGTCAGAATATAGTGTCATCCATGGGAGATAGCTAATTAGATCACAGTCTGCCTTTTCTCTCCCTCTCCCTCTCTCTCTCTCTCTCTCTCTCTCTCTCTCTCTCTCTCTCTCTCTCTCTCTCTCTCTCTGCCTGCCTTAAAGTAACACCAGCCATGAAACAGATAAGACAGCAACACAATTATGAATATATTTGCATTCTGCTGTTAATTAGAACTTTTGTAATTGCGGCAGCCAACCTATTTTGTAGTGACAATTTCAAAAGTTAAATCAATTTGAACAAGCATGAAAGTGGAAGGGAAGAAACAGGCGTGCCTGAATAAATAAATGAAATACGGCCACTTGAGTTTTAATTATAAAAGGCATCACCATGTGTCGTCGTTTGAAATAAATGCTGGTGAGAGATTGTTGCGATAACAAGCCAGTGCCACATTCATGCAGTCTTGCTCTCCCTTGACAGATTAAGACCAGACAGTCTTGAAAGAGCAGTGTGTTATATATGCATGTGTGGGTGTGTGTGAGGATCTGTGAAAATGTGCTGGTGGTTGTCTGCTGGTCCATGTTTGTTTAACATTTTCCACTTTCTTAGACGGGGGCGCCACACGTCACGAGGTGTAGTGGCACTTCGCACCCCAGAGATTCAAAGATTATAAGTATGTTCACGGATAGTGGTCACAAGTATACTAAAATACACACACACACACACACACGTCTGCGCTCGTACAAATGAAACGTCACATCAAGACAGGCATCAGAGGCACAAGAGGCTTTGCGGAGTTGTACTGCACCCGGATACCATGCATAATTCACTAACCTATCGATTGGAGGCATTTGGTTCAGCAAGCTGTTTGGCGTTGCATGCCTCTTGGCTATTCTCGCCATGGAGAATGTTCCCAAAATAACTGCATCGATTTTTGATTTAGGTAACAGGCTAACTCCAATAAAACTTCCAGGAAGGGAATCTCAGTGCATTTTGGGCTATTGATGAGAACTGATGAGCATTTCTCAAGTTTATTGGTCTACATACTGTATATTAATGCACGAGGATTGTAGCAAATTGCTGTGGAGAGGCTGTTAATATTTTAGAAACCCGAGAAACCTCTGCATTTTGATATGATAGACACACAGACGGAATTTGCAGGGTCTTGAACAACCGATTAATAACCATTAGCCACAATAAATAATAAAATCGACCTGCTCGGATCTAATCAAATTCATCTAAATACGGTATTTTAGCCATACATGTTGTAGATTTTGTTTTGCTTTATGTAAAATATATTTCACTGGTGTAGATAAAATTAAATTTCCACACATTTACTGTATTGCACTACAGCAAACATGCTTTGACAAAACATTCTGTCGAAAAAAATGTGCTTTCTTTTACCATAATGACCAAATGTTTGACAGTGTGCTTGAAAAGTTGAAAAATCTTGATTTTGAACATTTTAGTGAAGTGTTTATGCACAGCATATCTGCTTTCTGGTAAAATATACAATCTAGGAGAATAATATCCACTTGTAAACAATACACATAAAAATACAAAATGTATCTTAACATGTTGGAGGGGATTTTTGCAGTTAGGGAAGGTTCCTGGTCGGATTTAATACAGAAGAACATCCACAGTGACTTCAGACAAAGCGTGTTTATTAACATTTCTCCAAAAGCACAGTCTTTCCACTGAATCAAAGTGCTTTTGTTGCCTGAACTTGACCGCAGACAGGAGTCAGGATGCAAATCTGAGTCTCTGGTGTGCAAATTATGACCTGCCACCTGCCCTGGCCACCTAATAGCGAATTTGGTACAGTTGAAGGAACAAAAGAAAGAATGGAAGAAAAACAAAACAAACACTGCCTCTGAACATACCTCTGCCACTGGCATATTTGTCTATAACTGAGAAAACATCCATCCTCTATATACCGCTTTATCCTCACTAGGGTCACGGGGGTTGCTGGAGTCTATGGCAGCTGACTCGGGCGAAGACAAGGGACACCCTGGACAGGTCACCAGTCTGTCACAGGGCTACATATACAGACAAACAATCACTCTCACATTCACACCTACGGGCAATTTAGAGTAACCAATTAACCTCAGCATGTTTTTGGAATGTGGGAGGAAGCCGGAGTGCCCGGAGAAAACCCACGCATGCACAGGGAGAACATGCAAACTCCATGCAGAAAGATCCCAGACCCACACCGGGATTTGAACTGGAGATCTTCTTGCTGCAAGGCGAAAGTGCTAACCACTACTACACTGTGCAGCCATACTGAGAAAACAATTTAACAAAAAATACATTGTTTATGACACAGTTGGAGATGTAGAGCAGAGTATTATTCAACATTTGTTTTATTTTATACATGTAATAGATCTGTATTTGGTACGATATAGACATGAATCTGTAAAGAGGTCTTCAATTTAGTCTTTATCTTTAAGATTAATTACAATATATGCAGAAGTGGAAACACAAATTATTCATAGACTGTATAGCAAGATAAACAAGTCATCTGTGATATCAGATCTCAGGTTTCCCAAACAGTTGTTTTGGTGGCTCTGGCTATCGGCATCATGGCAGTGACTGACTGACTCTGCCAAGGGAAACCAAAAATAAAGTGCAGGGCATAAGTAGAGCCGAGTTGGCCAAGCAAATGTCTCCATTCCCTTAATTATGCGGAACTTTACATCTTACTGCAATTTCAACTAGTAAATGTGTACATAAATGTATCTCAACAACATTGTAATAAATGTGAAAACTGGCTTTTGAGACCAAAACTGCTTTTCGCTCCAGGCTGTGAACATGTTTTCTGCTGTTAATTTGGTCATTTTCATGTGAGAGTCTATGGGGACTGACTCAGTTTTTGCACAAGCCTCAAGTGGCCATTTGAGGGACTGCAGTCTTTTGGCAGTTCCCTGTTGCCTTAATTTTTCAGCCCTTGAGGTTATTGCTTGAAATGGTCCAGTTTTAGGTTCTAAATCTATGTGATGTCAGGCTGAACACAGGCGGATTCTTTGGAGATGTAATATGTTTTTCTTTATATTGAAAATATTCTCTCTATTTGATCAAGCAAACTGTTTTGAATGGAAAAATACTTTATGTAATTTAATAGAAATTAATCACAAATCATATCGCCTATTACTTCCTCAAATTTTTTGACCTCTATATGTTGTTAAATGACACTAAAATTAAAATACCTGCAATATGTTGGTCTGTTGACATTTGATCAGATTATTCCCTGTGCCTCTTCTCGGTGTGTTGTGAGATCAGTCTGTTTTTAGGCCACACACATTCCTATAAATAAATTGTTAAGAACGCCTATGTTGATATGATTTGATTAAGATGTCAACAAAAACCGTTTAATCCCACTAAGATGTACCAACCTCACACTAAACCATCTGAATTGGAATCACTCAGCATTGACATTCTCTCCATCAGTCCAGTTCAAACAGTGTGAAATGTGATTTTCCACACAAATCGGTGATCCTCTTTAATCTCTTATGGATTGCTTTGGCATTCCCCGCTTTAGGGCGAGGCCACTCAGGAGGGAATTGGCTTGAGCGATGGGAGGAGTTGTTCAGGTTACCCCTGAGAGTGACACCTGGGGAGAGGCACATGCAGACATCGATATGTGGGGGAAGGGGAACGAAAGGAAGTGATTACGCTGAGTGTCTAATGGATCTTGCAGGGATTGTAATCAAAGGCTGAACCCTGCTCATCAAACTAACTCCTCTTTCTCTGAGGAGCAATTTGGTAAAGGGCTGTTCTGCACACTTTCATGCAAATGAGAGATTGAATTGTTCTGGATTGTTTCTTTTGGTTTAATCATCTCAGGTTCACATAGCTTGATTGGTGACGCACATGTAAAGAAGTGGCACGGCTTGCTGAGGGGCAGCATGAGCATCTTGTGATCTTGCTCTGATTAAAAGCCACATTGAATGGCGTGGTTTCATAACTTCAAAAGGATCTCAGCAGTCCTTCTGTGGGAGGCAAATGGAGTTTAAGTGGCAGCGGCAGTGTAAAAATGGGACCATTACTTGCAAAGCACATTTGAAATACAAGGTACAAAAATTAAATCAATATGAGATTGGCCATACAAGAAATATAGAGTTCACATCTTAGAGAAACCAAACTGAAAGAAAATGACACAATGAAAATGCACATTCCTTCCAAAAAGGCTGGCTAAGTGTGATGCACAAGACTGTATAGCTGGATTAAACAGAGATTTTTCAACCTTTTAAGATTCTGCTACCATTTCCACAGAAGTCGCTCGTTGTTTAATATCATTAGTTATTTTCGTATATTCCTTGCAATGCTGGAGGGGACTGCTGTCTAGTGACTTTAGATCTCAAAAACCAATATAAAATGTTTTGCAATATTCCTTTGACAGCACGTTTGGGAGAAAAGCTAAAAGGCAAAACTGATGTGGGATTAAAGTTTTTTCACTGAATAGTTTTCTCAACAGATCTTAAAGTATCTAAATACTTCGCTGCTTATCTACAAACCTTATTGTTGTAGCCTACATCCTCTTTAACAGTATAAGGAAAAACAAAACCTGACTCCCCTACAACAGCAAAATGTAGTCAATGGAATTCTCTATTTGACTTTCTGTTTCTCATACAATATCAAAAAAACTATGCCTCAGAGATTTAATATTTTCCAGGAAAAACTGTTTTTTTTTATTTGAAATTGACTTAAGGTGAAGTCTGGGGAGACTCTGGACAGGTCGCCAGTCTATCATAGGGCTACGTATAGAGACAGTCACATTCACATTGACACCTATGGACAGTTTAGAGTTACTAATTAACCTGAGCATGCTTTTGGACTGTGGGAGGAAGCCGGAGAACACAGAGAAAACCTATGCACAGGCAGAACATGAAGACTCCATGCAAAAAGAGCCTGAGAAGGCGGGGGTGCAAACCGGGGATCTTCTAGCTGCAAGGCAAATATGCAGCCCAGAGATGAATATAAATAAGATTTTTTTATTATGTTGAAAGAAAAGCTAATCTGGCCAGTATGGCATTTCCTTTCTAATTGTATTAAAAAAGTTCTCGTAGACAAAGTTGCCCCTAATCTGTCAGATACTTTTCATAGAATAACATATTTTTTTCATCCTATAGTGTAGTGACTTCAACGAACAAGAGTCGCTGAGAGACTGAGGCTGGGCCTGTTTGTCTGACACGCTAAACAAAAGAATCCACTGAGATTTCCAAAGAATAAATGTAGCCTTTTTTTTTTTGAAAGAAAAAAGATAATCAGCAGATGATAACATGAGCAAAGTCATAATCAAAGTATTCAAAGTGATCAAAGAAAAATAGCGGTCAACAAGAAATACAGGGACCCGGCTCACTCACTCTCAAACAATGAAAAAAGTCAAGACAGGTGAACAGGTGAACATAATTTCTTCATTATCCATGCTCATATACATGTGACCCGCTATCCCTCTATCCAACATACCAAAACAATATCTTAACCAAACAAACATAAACAACAATTAATATGCCCCTTAACCTTACAACAAAACAATTCATTCATGGTTCCTACATATACAGTCATCATAATATAAAATGCATGCATACATGATCTCATATCTCCATCTTTTGTCTATTTTTGGCTTTGGCATCATTTGAAGTAGTGCCAGTTACTGATGATGGCTGCATAGCTGAACACCTGTTAGGGTTTTAGCTGTGTTGCTGTGCCTTTCATTTGTTTGTTTGTTTGTTTTTGTAGAGTTTATGTTTGAACAGATATTGTGAATCACAGTCAAACACATTTGGGTGCACAGTTCCCACTGCAAGTACTTTCATTTTTTAATGTTACTGATGTCCTCCAGTTGTGTATTTGTACACATGTATTGTTGGGCAAGACATTAAACGTGCATTTTGAGTCCAGATTACGTAAAGTTGAGTTTCTACACTTGTTTTGCATGCTCAGGCAGTTAAACTATGCTGTTTTACATGAGCTACCAGCTGTTCAACAATGAAGTTGTCCAACAAACATGTTTTATTGAGGTTTGAGCACAATGGCTTTTGCTGGTAGAGCTCAGCAACACAGTATGCAACTATAGTAGGGCTGATCAACTGCCATTTCTAACGGAATTAAGTACATCCCTGTGCAATATCAGGTAAATGTTGTATTATTCAAAACTGTATCACCTCTAAATAATTACATAACTTATATTTGCTCGTATGAATAATTAAATGCAAATGTTTGAAAATGGTTATGCTGACAATATAAGTACCAATGTAGAACTTACTACATGAAAAACCAGAAAAGCACTCAGAGAGCGCAGTATAATTTCTGACAGCTGAAAGCTTGAAAAAAATTGTGGCAGAAATCACAGCAACATAGCATGTGGTCATATATTTATTACTATAGATGTACCCACAAACAAAATGACCTTGCACTGAGCACAGGCATATGTTATGTATGTGTACATTATGTATGGAAACCGAATAGTGTGATCTAAATATGTAGTGGGCAGTGGGAATAGATGGGACTCATAAACACCCCCTCCTCCCACACACAATTCAATCAGTTGTTCCTTGTATCATTTTTGACGAATAAGTCCCAATAAATCTGCAATGGTCAATTTGTAATAGAGGATCGCAATCGTGATCGTCAGGAGGCAGCTGACGTAGCGTTCACTTGTTGTCATAGTTACAGTGACACTGTGCTGAGTCTTGCAGTGACACAGAAATCTCTAACAAATCCGTGGGTCCAGACTATAAGCCAAATCACAATCACAAAATCTAGTCAGGTGGGGCTGATGTCATTGCTGACCTTCCCTGAAAATTTCATCCAAGTCTGTTTTTAAAAAATGTTTCAGACAGACAGACCAACACTCAGTCTAACTGCATTAACTTTGTTCTTAAATGACATTTGAACACCAGAGCTTTCACAGCTTTAGACCTACAGGATGCACACTGTCTCTTCTATCACACAAACACTTCAGAAAAAAAAGTATTTCTGAAAGCATTTCAGGCGAGAAACAAGTTGTGCAGTTGCTGAATCTGTCCTCGTTTTAGTTTATCGACAGCTAGTTTAGACATTTTACGAATATTTTGCTATGTGTCAGACCTCGTTGCAAGCACCGAATTTGCAAGTAGACTTGACTCCTACTTTAGTAGAACGCACCGGAATGTACTGTAGCTCGAAACACGCTGCAATGCAACCAGCATGCAATGGGGTGCGTTTCACATAGACAATGAATGGGATGCGAGAAATTGATGATCCTGTGGACACATTAGCTACAACAGTCCTGGTACCGGGAAACAGTGTAGCCAGCCCACGCCGGACCATTTTTGAAGACATTGAAAGGCAGGCAATGAAGTAATTCTTAAATGGCAGAAGTCTTAAAATGTTGAATACAATCGCTATAATTTGCTTGCAGTAGACAGATGAAAATATGTGTGTACACACACACACACACACACACACACACACACACACACACACACATATAGTATCACTGTTCCATTTAAATCAAATATTTAACAGGAAAGGCATGGCACTGCCCTGGTGACAGCTTCATCTAGCAAAATAAAAGGTTATTAGATGCAAAAACAGGATACTACTTCTGACTGACTCTTATGTTCTTTTACTTATATCTATCTGTCTGTCTGTCTGTCTGTCTGTCTGTCTGTCTGTGTCTACCATGCTATAATTGTTAATAAATGTAAAATGAATAAAACCCCACCATCATAAGCTTTATTTACTCCAAGATAGAAAAGTAAGCTCATCACAGATGCAGACTTTGCTTAATAAAGAATGCAAGACTCCAGTTAACAAGAGAACAGTCAAAAGAAGGGTGTAGTTGTCTCAGTGGACAAGTAGCATCTCTAAACTAATTCTCAGCAGGGGAAATAAGGCAAGACACTTGGGGTGATCTAAGATATAGCAGCATTTCATAATGTCTGAAAAAAAGTCCTATTTACAGTTGAGTCCCAGTTAGAGATCTGCGATAGAAACGGAGAATGTAAGAAGACAAACAGGAGAGAGAATGATACCGCAGTGTATCAGAGCCACAGTAAAACATGAGGGTGGGAGTATTCAGTTCTGGGGGTGTTTTGTTGACTCTACTGCTGGACACCTGCACTGAGTCAACTACACCCTGATCAAGGACACATTCTTCATCCTCTGGTCTGCAACTTTATGGAGAAGGACACATGCAGCAGCAGGTTAGTGACCTCAAACACACCTCAAAGCTTTGCAAGACCTACTTGAGGACCAAAGAAGACCACTGAGTGCTGTCTATTATGGTCTTGCCTCCAAAGTGACCTGACCTCAACGCTACTGAATATTTATGGCCCACTTGAAGACTGAGAAAGCCATTTTCAAAGCATGCTGGGACAACATTTTATACAAACCTGTGGAGCCAGTGCCAGTTTGATGCTGTCATTGAATGAAAAGGGAGGCCTGCCATTTTGAAATTCGGATACATTTTTTTTAGTGATTCTACTGTTCAGACTGCAAATTTTATCTTTTGTAATGAAAATTGTTGTATTTAAAAAATGCAAAATAATATCTTCAACAACATCTGAGATTTTTGGACCCTGTTGTATACCCTCATCTATTCCCTGAAAATCAGCCAACGTTTACTTTAAAATGAAACTCCAAGGTGACAGCTGTCCTTATAATTTACACAACTAGTTTACCTGATAAAAAACACTTTAAGTCTGTGTAAGCTGTTAGGTGAACATATGCAGCTTCAGTGCAGCCTGTGCTATCACATCACTTGCTCTATCCATTCATTAATATACTTATATCTGATAAAGGTTTCCACTTAGGATGATTCTTTTTCTCCACTCAAGCATCTGTGCTCTTGCTCCTCTGAGCAGAATTAAGGGAATTGAGATGTCATTTATGATGGCGGACCCAATCAATTTGCATGGGTCATAGGAGGACGGGGGGATGAAGGGACCTGAAATGAGCTGCACCTTCAGTAAGTAGTAACAGGATCCAATAGCTTCATTCCTCCCAGAAGCATGCACACACGGGGGGACAGTTAACATATACCTGTGATTTTATTAGATATAAACAACACAGCCAAGGCTCTTGCCTACTCCGCTAAACAACAACTCAGGACTTGAGGCTCGGAGAGCATGCTGCTGGCGTACATAATCACCAGGAGAGAGACTCCAGCCTCACTGCAGGGGAGATAAATAGACAAGATTACTAATTACCAATTTACCTGCAGCTGTGACTGCAGCACTGTGCCTCCACTGATGTCTCCTATCCAGACGGATACAAAAAGCACACCCCACTGCCACAGTATTATCCGTCAGTGAGTGAAAACCATTGGTGGCAGATGATCTGTTTTGTGTCAAGACAGACAGAGACGGAGGCATCCACACTCATAGAGTGTACATATGGTGAGTGAGTAGGACGTTTATGAACTGGACTGTGAGCACAGAACTGGGCTCTGAATATAATTGTTTGCATTACAACAAGAAATTAGCACAGATGGTCACACTGACATTAAAGACTCACTCAAGTGCAGAGTGAGGTGACCTCCATGTTGTTAGGATAAATGATGAGAATTAGTGCTACAGGAAACTCTCAGAGTAATCTCTTCCATGATTTTTTGCTCACCACAAAACAG
The DNA here is from genome assembly GCF_021347895.1 of Acanthochromis polyacanthus. NCBI lineage: Eukaryota > Metazoa > Chordata > Actinopteri > Pomacentridae > Acanthochromis > Acanthochromis polyacanthus. The sequence continues at coordinate 6,565,758 of NC_067114.1, read as the reverse complement.
CATAACAAATCAAAATGTCTAATCTGTTATTGGAATTTACATAGAGACAGTGCAGATGGAAATAGAGCAGTCGCTTGAACACCCTGAAGGATCACTTGTTTGAACCAGACAGTGTATTATATTATGCTTACAATGTATTCTTGATCTGCATTTTTGATTGTCTTTTGATATCATAGCATTAGATGTTTTATTTTAATGCAGGCTTTTGCATTTTACAGCATACTGGTCTTCTACACTGCCTGGCCAAAAAAAAAGTCACCACCTGAATTTAAGTAAGCAAATAGGTAAGAGCCTTCCATTGGATAATTACTGCACTGATGAATATGCTTCAGCTGCAACAACTTATTTAACCCCTAGCTGATGCAGGGCAGAGCTTCTCATTTCTTAAACAACCGTGTCAGAAGACATATCCTGTGGTCATGGGAAAGATGTTAATCTGTTTCAGAAGGGTCAAATTATTTTCCTGCATCAAGCAAAGAACACAACTAAGGAGATTTCTGAAACTACTAAAATCAGGTTAAGAACCATCTAACACATTATTAAAACCTAAAAGGATAGTGGTGAACCATCATCTTTGAGGAACAAATGTGGTTGGTCATGTGGTCTGATGAGTCCAGATTTACCCTGTTCCAAAGGTCTAGAGTTTTTTTCCTGCTTACATTCAAGCCATAGCACAACTCACAAGTTGTCAGTGCTCACATAATGCCTAAAACAAAAGAATTATGTGAAGCCACAAAGGCAGCCATCTTGGCACTGTTGGAAATTGGCATGAGTTGAGAGACAGGTAGAGAAAAAACTGAAGATCTCCAAGACAGTCGTTCATTACACCAAGAAACAACAATCCCAACATGGTTGTACCAAATTGCTAGCTGTTAGTGGCAGGAAACGTTTTTCTACCCCACAAGATGACCGTGCACTCATCCGTTCCTGTGTCAGGAATCGTCATCAGATCTCCAGGGACCTTAAAATTGAGTGGGCACTGTGGAGAAATGGGACTCATTTGACAAGGACAGTTGGAAACCAACTTCTTGAAGCTGGTCTGAAGTCAAATGGGGCACGGACTTGCAGACAAAAAAAAAAAAAAAAAAGGGGCATGGAAGAAGCACTTCATCAACGAAAGGCAGAAGAAAGACCGGTTACTCTTTGCCCGGGATCAGATAGATAGATAGATAGATGGATAAAACCTTTATTGATCCCACAGCAGGGAAATTTACGGAAAGAAAAAACGAGGAAAAAGAAAATAAACATAAATAAATATTCAACGAGTGAGAGCTGCTGCCACTAGAGCGGCGCAATCTTGAATACAAAAAAATTGGACTGTTGATGATTGGGCTAAGGTTCTCTTCAGTGATGAATCCAGTTTTCAGTTAATGCCTACTCCAGCCAACGTACTGGTTAGGAGGAAGCATGGAGAAGTCTACAAACTAGACTGTCTTGCCCCTACAGTAAAACATGGGAGTGTAACGATCTGGGGTTGTTTCAGTATGGGTGGAACAGGGCAAATGCAAATGTGTGCAGGGCAAATGAACCAGGTCATGTTCAGGGCTACTCTTGAAAACAGTCTTCAGCTGGAAAACTCTTTCCTGCCTTCAGTGACTGGATTTTACCAACGAGACAATGCCCCTTGCCACAAGGCAAGGTCAGTTAAAGACTGGATGGAGAACCAGAACATTGGAACCATGCCTTGGCCTGCTCAATCACCAGATCTAAATCCAATTGAAAACCTGTGGAAAATCATGACACGCAAAATGGAGAACCACAAGCCAAAAAACAAAGCAAATTAGTCTGAATTTGTACAACAGGAATGGGCTGCTGTGACAGCAGAACAATGTCAGAAGCTGGTGAAGAGCATGCCAAGACGCATGTCTGCAGTCATCAAAAACAATGCTTATGCAATCAAGTACTTACATGAAATGCCTAAAATTACTGTTTTTGGCAGTACAATGCCATAGCTATTGATGTAAGAACTGGTTTTGGTTATCAAGAAAACCATGGAAATCATCTCTCTCTCTCTCTCTCTCTCTCCCTATATATATATATATATATATATATATATATATATATATATATATATATGCATGTATGTGTGTGTGCACATAGGGAAGGGTAGCAGGTGATAAAGTGCAGAAGGGCATCTTCCATCCTCCTTCAATTGGAAGGTCCATGTTTTAGCCTAAGCGATGACAAGCATTCATCCCACTGAAGTGTCCTTGAGCAAAACAATGAATTTATACCAGCCTCGAGAGTGCACTTCTCAAGCTGACCCAGCGCTCTGACTTGCCTGCGCACAAGGGTAAGCAAAAAGAGAATTTCCATAAGGGGATCAATAGAGTATCGCATAATTATTACACACACAGACCTTTTGCCCTGCTTCTTGTTACCATAGGGACAAGCAAAAGATCTAGCGAGACAGCATTTTCTGTTCAAACTATCGTTCTGCAGGAAAGGAACTGCCTGGCTGTATTATATATTCTACATTTGGACACTTTATCACACTCCAGTTAATATATTATATTTGGCAGGAGGTCAAATATTTTGACAAGAAAACAGTACAAAAGGGTAAATATACTCCAGAAAATGGAAAAGAAGTTCAGTTTGCCATCTTGGGGATTTATTTCCAATATGTGACCAACTGAACCTTTCCTGAAGGTGGAACCGGTGTCAAAATTACATAAGTTATCCTAGCACATTGGGAACCCAATCTCTTCATTCTGAAAAATGAAGCCAAAACCTGCAGTTCCTCGGTGGGCCTCTTGAGGCTGGCTCCAAAAGCAAAGCAGTTATACTTATTCACTCCAGTTTTAAAATGCTCAGCTAACTAGCAGAAGCAAACATGTTAGCAGTCTGGTTTCTATAAGTACATTTCCCATTCATTTCTGTTGCAGCTACATAGCAGCAGTTCAGTCAAACGTGAACAATGTCTTCTGTTACAAAGAGGTCAGGGTTGTCTCGCCGTTACAGAGTCTGAACACAAACACAGGGATACAGAAGCGGTTTATTCGGCTTGTTGTCACAGTAACATAATGCTGCTACAGCTAGCTTGTGTTTACTTCTGAGCATTCTAAGATCTACCTGAGGCTACTTATGGTGAGGAATCAGATCACTTTAAAAATCAGGAAATAACAAGTCATTCAGAAATTATAGACCCATTCAAAGCACAGACTACACATCAGATTATTTGTCCTCTGAACAATCAGAAAACATCCAATTATTTTAGGACTGTTGAATTTTATTTCCTTGATTCTCTTCCTCTAAATGCACAATGGCTTTCCAGGGAATATATTGGCCTTCAGCTGCTGTGGTCAGAGCTGGAGAAAATCAAAGAGGTGCCATGACTTCAAAAAGCAAAAAAATACTCTTGAGCAGTCCAGAATCAGTACTACTTAAGCTGAAAAAGCTCAAAGACTGGAGATATTACATGTTTACTTCCAGGTTAAGCTGCAAAATAGCAGAGTTGTGCGTGCTTTGTGCAACAACCACGTTGTAAGAATACCGAGCAGATGACTGTGATTCAAGATTTTCTGTTATTGTTGTTGTTTTTTCTACAAATGACTGTAATAATTTCATAAATGACAAAAACTGTGTTTACCAGTGTAAATACTATGCCTTGAAAGAGGTGCAATATGATTTTATAGCCTTATTCTGCTTTGTATTTTTGCCAAGTAACTAGTGACCCCACAGTTACCCAAGCAGTTGAGAATTTTTGGGCAACTTACAATGTACAACCACACTGGCAAAACCACCATATGAGGCTCATGTGGTAAACTTACTAGCAAGCAGGCTGCAGGCATTATAGAAAAGAAAAAACAATGAGCAAAAAGAAGCTTAGAAAAACTTGTTAGACAGTCTAACCATACTAAAAGCATCCAGATCAGTGCTATTAACAGTCCGTTTCTAGAGGTTTTTGTCTCCATTCCAAAATCATGCCAAACCCTTTGTGAAAGTAGCATGGTGTGAAATCCACTTGTAATTGTTTTAACTGCTAATGCACCAGTCCATCAGAAATTCCCTGCAGTGCACATATCTGGTTCTTGACGATGCCGACCAGTGGCAACTGCCCCGGGCGTCAGCAGTTACTAACACAAGTGATTTCAGTGAATACAGTGAGTTTCTAATGGGTCACTATGCATCACCTAAGGCCATGTTGAAAATACCGAGGGAGTGACGGGGAGTGAAAACAAGAAAGCGAAAGAGTGACACTTATTGTTATATCCTAACTGTCCTCGTGTCCTAAGGCTACAAGTCACAGTTCCTCGTGAGAACGATGAAACAGTGGAAACTGATGAAGAAAATCCATGCGCTGCTGTACATTTACCCAGTTGTCCATCTGCAGTTAAAAAAAAAAAATAATAATCCCCTCGGGGTTGTCTTGACTTCGAATCCCACACAGTTATCTCTGTCACTCAGCATTGTTGTCGTTAAGACATGAAACTGTAGCTGGTATAAGTAAAGAAATATCTAGCACTAGAAGACAAGCATGAGGTCATTGGATTCATTTTTAGTAGCCACATGATCTTGCTGAACTTCTTTCTTTCTTTCTTTCTGCTACAGCACCAGACTATGCATTATATATGTCAAACATAGGGTTACAAGCCTTCCTTCCTTCCTTCCTTCCTTCCTTCCTTCCTTCCTTCATTTATTACAAATGTGGGCTCTCTTCTCAAGATGACCCATAACATTTCTAATTATGGTCCTCTCCCACGGGAATACCTGGCTGCCAGGGGCTGGAAGAGTTCACTGAACCTTCAAAGTGCACAGCTGTTATCTTTGACTGGTAGCCAAAAACAAAATTGGAGCTTCGGTAAAAGGCGGGTATAAATTCTGTCTAGTTAAAGCATAGCGGCGCCTTTTTTTTTTGTCTTCTTTAAAAATTTCTGTCATTTACTCACTTATCTGATGATAAACAGAAGCAACTATCAGCAACATATTTTTCATTACATGTTCGATGAGAGACATTCACATTAATGCACAGAAACACCGATGCGTGTGATTTGAGATTCATTATGAGGTTTTTTTGTATGCATACTCTACGCACAAAGCAACACACACTGATACGAGCCATGCACATACAGAGTACAGGGACATTCTTTTTTGCTCCAACTATTGAGACTGATGTTGCTCTGGGCGCCTCTGTTCCAGATGTTTCATCAGCTGCACTGGGTTGTGTATATGTAGCTATTTAAGTAGTAGCGCTGTGTTCTATTTCTCTTCAGTGTTCTTTTCACTTTCAGCTGTGAACTTTCCAGCCTTTTAATGTCTGTTTGTCTCTGAATGTCTCTAAAACAACAGTTTCTGTTGCACCTTTTAATACACACCTGCTTTATTTTTTGCTCCGGCATTTGCACTCTTGGTCAAAGTTTAGATTAAGTTAGACTGCAGAGACGGTGTTAGGTTCAGTGGGATATGACGGCATTGTCAAGATTCAGGCTGAGCTGATTTCCTGTGACTATTTCCAACTGTGTCAACACTTGAACATGAACTGAGACGATTCTTCCGCCTATCTGGGTGCCACATCAATTTCACATGCAAAAATTGAAACAGTTGTTTCACACATATACACTCCCTCTGAAAGAGTTCCCACAGAGTTAGAAGTGAGTGTTGCAGATCTGTGGTGGTCTTGTCACATCGGGTTGCAGATTTAATCACCGGAGCTTCCGGCACAGATGTAACAGTACAAAATCCCACACATGCTTTAGCTTTTTCTCCCTGTATTTTGCCATTTGTGTGAACTATCCATTTACTTAATTATTTTTTTTCCTTTTTATGAATTATAAGTAGTCTTTCTCGCGCTCTCTCTTTTTTTCATTTTACTTAGTTGCTTCAATCAGAAAACTGACCCGCTGGCACAATAAAATGGTTACTTAATGTATTCTTTTATAGACACTGAGCATACAAGCCAGATAAACTAAACTGCTATGCAACCCTCAGCCAGAGGGGCAAAATGCATGTGAAAATAGGCCAAATACTCATTATTTCCTCTGGAACTTAAACTTATCCATGTCTAAACTATGTATTTTCAACAAATCCAGCAAATGAGTTTTTAAAAAAGACCAGGAGAAAAAAAAAAAGCCTGGCACTTTCCAGCTGTGCCCATTGGACACAAACAGACTGAATAACAGGTTTAACCTCAATATTGTTTTATTAATTGGGCCAGACAAATCTTTATACCTAATCCAAAACATGTTCCTGTTTGCTTTAGGCCAACATATATTTTCCTACACTACAGTGGGTTTAGTAATGTATCGAAAAAAAGATTATACCTTTAAAGTTATCTCAGTTTATGTAGTAAACACACATTGACTTCAGCTAATAACACACAAATCTTTGTGTTGATTCGGAGCATACCAAACACATAATTTAAATAATCACAGTGTAAATTGGAAAAATCATTTAAACTCATTTGCAAACCAAGATTGGAGGTGTGGATTAGAGATACTTTGACTCTTGTTATTCACAAGAAGCATTTACTAATACCCTGACTGGCAAAAAGAAGGCTTAAAAGTAAGACTGGAAAAAGCATACAAAATCGGCTCAGATTGATTAATCTACAGTTCTACAAATTGTCTATAAATGGAGACAGTTTAATACAGTGGTATCTTCCGACATGGAAGTGGGTACATACAAAGCTAATGCAGGGTGCTAAGTACATGGTCAGTGAGTCACTGGTGCTGGTTACCTTCTTTGTTAATGAGTCTACCATAGGCCAATACTGAATTGCAGGACACCAAAGAGGAAGATTCTTCTCTCCAATAGTACCGCTGCATGCCTGACATTTGCTTAACGAGCCCTTGTGTTGTATCTGCTCAGATGAACTATATGTTGCTTTGGACAAAAGCATCTGCTAAATGAAACTGCAGAATTGTAGAACACATCGACACTCCCCAACATCACTGGGAACATGTTTTGTGAACTGATAAAACCAAAAATGTAACTATTTGCGAAGAACATGCAGCAAAATGTATGACCTTAAAAGTTCACGGCATACCAGCATGAAAACATCATCCCAGCTGCTAAAGTACATCAGAGGAACTGCCACAGATAGTTTGCCAACATCGAGAGACAAACTCATTCACAAGACTTCAAACAAAGAAAATCAACAGTTTGGAGCGGCAGAGACCATAACCCAATACAGACACTGTATGATGTCAAGAGAGTTGTTCACACCGGACATATAAAAAGTATGACTGAGATGAAGCAGTTCTCTAGGGAGGAGTGGCCTAGAGTAACTTGTGCGGTTGTAAAGGTCTGATCTGCACCTACCGGCAATGACTGTTTGAGGTTATTGCTGCCAAAGGAGGTTCAATGAGTTATCAAATCCAGTAACTCTCATATTTTACGGTACCTCCAGCCATGGGAATTTTTAATTGCAGTGTTATTTAAAAAGAGAAAAGATTAAAATTGTGTGTTATTGGCTACTTGCAGGAAAGATTTGAGCACACTTTATGACTAAATTCATGCAAAAAAAATTTGGTTATTCTAAAAGATTCACATACTTTTCATCATTATCATTATTATGTAGGGCTTTGTAATGCAGAAGTGACAGTAATCCGTCAAAAACAACTTTTCACCAAGTAGTTCTTTTCAAGCCACTGGCTAGCTGAAAATGATAATAAATTGCAATAAGAAAAAAGACAACCTTTTTTTGTGTACCAATGCCATATCAAGTTACTAATTTGCAAAGTGCTATCCAGATCTGTACTTATCTTCAGTGTACTGAAAAGAAACACAGATATGAAAACCCTCTTTCGTTCTTCTTTACTGATAGTTTTGACCTCTTCAGTGTCATCAGGTTGTGATCTAACCTTTATGAGATGCCACTTTTTTTCTACATTATTACCGTGACTGAACCAGACTTCATACTCCCACTCACAGCCATTCATAACGTTCATCTCAAAATGCAGTCTGGAGACTAATAATAGTTAAAACACATTTTCCGTGGGTTTATGCAAAATGAGTAGTTCTGTTTCGAATCAGTCACTTTTCTTTGGAGGAATTCTCGGCTTGTCTGATTGAGACCTTGATAAGGAACAAGGAGACACTGAAGGCTCGTATCTCCCACCTGGCATGGAGCTACCTGGGAGTCTTAACAGTGTGGCTGCAGAATTATTTGCTGGCGGATAGGACAAAATGTGACGTTTCCCTTGCTGTCGCTGGGCGGATAGATAGATGGATGGATGGATGGATGGATGGATAGATGCTTTAAATTCTGGATATGTGGCTGCTACGTGTACAGAAGGATGGGTGGATGTCTCACTTTGGTTAAATAGTTATCTGACAATGTTCTATTACATGTGTGTCTTCTTACAACAACAGCTGTAATGTTAAAGTTACAATCTCTAATCCAAGTCTAGGTAATCATTATGTAAGAAAGATTTAATTTAGGCATTATATAAATTGATGGGCTGCACAGTGGTGGGGTAGGTAGTACTTTTCGCCTTGCAGCTAGAAGATCCCCGGTTTTGTAGATCACAGCTTTTTAGTTTGCTAAGTGTGAATAAACCATATTCTTGTAAATACGTGAATTACATGTTGAGATTCAACTTTCAGACACAGAGTTGTTCCAGTTATTCGAACATGAATGCCGAATGAGCTTACACCCACGTGCTACAAAGAGGGTATAAAACACAAAGGTGACTGCACACTGAATAATTTTACTTTTGATCAGTGCAGACTGATCACCGAGTGCGACTAAACCAGCCTCATGAAAATCACAAAATTGCTGAACTTCAATACCAAAAATTTGAAATTTGTTCTCTCTATGCAGTGACACACAGTCGTTTCAGTGCTATTGCCACACTTCTTTAATGCTCGTGGGATTGTGCTAAAATATGCATCCCACTGAGCAGTAAGCTTAAAAATAGATACATTATACAGCGGATAAAGCTGTTTGGCTGAACTTTGAAAGATCAGAAAAAGGGGAATTTGTATCTTCTTCAAAGCACCTGGTGATTGATCACTTAGGGGTTCATGTGACATGAGGTATGAAAGAATCTTCAAGGATCATCTCGGAGTGGATAGTATTTAATGTAGAATATATTATGATATATAACACTAGACTCGGATATGGTTGCAATCTCTTAAAATAACCATGCTGTCAATGACTAATGCACAGATGCACTTAAAGGCTGGCAAAAAAAAAGATGCAGTACTGTTCCCTGTTTGCTCTCTTTATCTTTAAAAAATGTAAATGGTTGGAAGACCACCAAGGGTGAGAAAAGAAGAGGTGAGATGTTTCTCACCACCTACGTGCATGCCGATAATAAAGAAAAGAAATGATCTAGAATCCAAAAAAAACAGGCCACATTAGAGTCTTAAAGACACAGCTGGGGTAAAATTCTGAGATTAGAAAAGATTCAAGAGCAGAAAACAGCAGACACTCCTTTTTTTTCTATCTGTACCAGAAAACCGTTCACAGAGTTCCACCCCCCAGTAGTTAATGCTGCTATCAAGCCTCCTATTTTAGCACATCTCAACATTACAATTTGAAAAAAAACATTCAAGAGTGTGAAATTTCATCAGTAGCAACTAATGCAGTGCATCTCTATCTTAGAAAAGCAACTGCAACACACAAAATTATCCTTTCTTATAATGTCCTTTTAATGGTGTCACAGTCAATTCAAAAAGTCTTTTCTTTTCTTGATCCAGATTTTTTAAAATAAACATAATTGTTTTTTATGGGTTGAAATTCCTCTGCTTCTCCAGTAAAACAATTAAAAAAAAAAAAAAGCATACTAGATTATTTGAAATATGCTTTGTCACAAAGCTGAAAACAAGCCTGCCTTTCTTTGTAAAATGGCTTTAAAATGTCAAAATTGTCAACATTTGGAAGATTCAATATTTAACCGTGACACAGCAAAGGCACATATAAAAGGAAGCACATACTTTACATCATTGTGAATTATATTTCAGTGAATGTAGACATTGTTTGCTTTGTTTTAATTTTGGCATTGTATTCCTTCCACAGACATAAAACTATGCTGTGGTCGCTGATAAAACACATAATTCTAGCTTAACTGTAAAAGCAAAAGACATCATTTCCCCAGGGTGACCGAGGACAAACCTTCTACAATTATGAATGAATGTTTTAGGACATTAAAAACCTGTGCATATCTACAGTTGGGTTATATTAAAGCTATGAAATGTCCAGAATTTCTTTTTATAGAAGCCTTGTTATGTATAAGCGCTGGGCCGTGCAACATGTCTTGATCCAGCTGTACTCAGTGTGCTTCTGTCTGTCAGGGACATTTAACTCTTCATGATTCCCCGTGTTTATACAGCTCAGTGTTTTATAAGCACTAGGGACAAATAGGATTTAAAACATAGAGATGTAGACATTTCACCCTGTTCAAGTGCAGCAAATTATTTAACAGGGTACCTTTGAGAAGTGAGTTGTATATTGTGCACACACACAGCCTGAGCTGTTGTTTTTCTGCACCTACCACTGTTGGGGGGGGGTTCCCGGGCACGGGTATAACAGGGTCTGTGCTGACCCTGACAGCAAAAGAACAGCCTTTAATAACAGACGTCTGACTCTGCAGGGAGCTTCTGTTTGATTTCATTGCTTGAGGCAAAGCTGTCTGAATATTACCCAAACTCCCCCTGTGCCATGGCAGGAAGCTCAATCTCACTGTCTTCATTCCTCATATTTTTATTGGCAGCAGGAGGACGGGGGTTGCGGGTGAGCATGGGTGTGCATCTGTGTGCTTGAGTTGCGTGACTTGAAAGAGGCTGGGCTGAGGAAGGTGATGCACTGCTGGCAAGAGGTTATATGTGTGCGTGCGTGTCCGCATGTGTGTCCAAATGGCAGGAAGCCTTTCTTGCTAACCAAGCCAGCTGAGTGGTCAGAATAAAAACATTTCTCAGCTGTCCTTTGACCGCGGAGGTCAGGCCTTGCTGTGAAAACTCAGTCCTCAGGCGGAGCAGTAGAGACATTGTCGAGATCCAAGCATAGCAGCCCGGCCAGCCAGCCTCATAACAACACTGCTGATTTGTAGCAAACTCCCCAACCTCAATCGCCTCATCAATCAAGTCTGCAGCCCTGCTGATGGAAACACAAGCACTCAGAGATCCTATGCCCTCTCATGCGATACACATGGCATTATTGCGCTCGTATTTTATTTATGCCCACTAACAGTTTTACGTCCCAGACCTTGGGGATGATAATGTCCGTGTAGCTATAATTCTAACATGATTTTTGAAGGAGAAATCAAAAATGCTGTGTTGCCAGGGAACCCTTCAGAAACTCTGGAACAATTAGAAATGCACGTGTGTGTGTAACAGTGTGGTTAATGGGTCCTTTATGGCAGATCAATAGCGCTAAGATGTACAGAAATGCAGCCGTGCGTGGGCCTGTGTATTAGGGTGTGTGTGTGTGTGTGTGTGTGTGTGTGTGTGTGTGTGTGTGTGTGTGTGTGTGTGTGTGTGTGTGTGTGTGTGTGTGTGTGTGTGTGTGTGTGTGTGTGTGTGTGTGTGGTAGATTGCGTAGTGGTGCTCGACTGGGCTGGGTGGAAGTCTTTTAATGTCTAGTAGCGATTAATGACCTAGCACTGTTCAAGACAAAATAATTACCAGTAATTATTTCCTAACGAATAACAGTAGTTATGCAGCCCATTGTAATATGAGGTGCTGGGATATCAAATAGAGGACATAAAAAAACAAAGTTGTGGAGAGTTTAATCATCTTCATGTGTTTGGACTCAGTGCTAGTCAGACTCATTTAACAGGATGGACGGGATATTCAGAGATGTAGTTTAGAAGTTGTACTTCAGAGGTTCCTGAATAAACCTCAGGGCTCGTCTGATATAGTTTTTTAATGATCTAAGTCATCATAAAACAGAATTGCAAGAAGGTCGTGGGTTGAGATGTCAGGATTGGGGCCTTTGTTTATGGAGTTTGGATGTTCTACTTGTGCAAGTTCCATCTTAGTGGCCCAGTTTCCTCACACTGTCTAAACGCATGCATGTCAGGAAAGTCATGATTCTAAATTGACCATAGGTGTGAATGCAACCTTACATGGTTGTCTGTCTCTCTGTGTTGTCCCTATTATTGGCTTGTTTAAAATGTAACCCGCTTTTCGCTCTCGTTAATTTGCTCACTGTTACAAACACAGAACCTGGAAATATCTACACCTTTGCACCTACTACACTATGCACCTTGTAATTATTTACTGATTGTAACATACAACTGCACATCATATGTAATTACTCTAAGCCATTATTTTGTCATATATGTTTAGTAATGTTGAATATTCACACTGTTTTCATTATTCTTAATACAACATATAAATTATCTTTGAAAGACTAAGCGATCCCACTGTTTTCATAGATGCACTTGTACATTAAATTTTTAAACCAGATTTTTATATTTTGTGCTAACGCATCTCTGACTGTCCTTTAACCCTTTGATGCAGAACATGGGTCAAAAGATACCCATATTCCATTGAATATAGGTCATTTTTGACCCATGTTGTGCATCAAAGGGTTAAAAAATGTCTGATTGTGGGAATACACATGCAGGATTGCTGCTTAATTTCATTTTACACTGTGTAATGACAGTAACCCAAGTCCAACTGTATTCTATTGTAGTAGAACACGGAGGAGATAAAGTAGAAAATCTGTTAGTTAGGGGATTACCAGTGAGGCTGGAGCACTGAAATTCATTTTTGCATCGTTGTGACACCCAGATCTTATCTGTATTGACACTTTGAAACAGCTGCTTGCTTCTCTGTTCACAGGGATCTCTGCACATTTTGCAGCAAAAAGCAGCTAAGCAGGTGCTTGTCAACTCGAGGACAGCAAATTTCCAGAGTCCTCTGAAGATGATATTATTTTCTGCGGAAAATACTGATAATGTGAAAATTGTGAAAATGTTTTATTGCAGATCAGTTTAACTGGAGAACAGGTGTCTAGAATGACACAGGCTCTCATAAGTGGCTGAAGGGTAAAACTAGTGGATGTTACAGTAGATGACATTCCATTAAGTTGGTGACCTTCTTTTTGTTTGCAACTGGGGTTCATAGTAGACTCGAGATGTTTGTTTATTTGGACCTGCTACTTCACCTCTGTGCTTAGTTTAGTAGATGAAAGGTTCCAGGTCTGGTGAGGCTGAGACAAGGGCAGTTGCTGGTCTGTAGTCGGGGGGGAGTTTTCTGTCAAACTACAGATTTTCTTCGTTGGTTTTATTGAAGCTTGAAGTTATTTTTATTTCGCTGGGATGAATTTTTTTCCCATTATCTTTCCCTTTTTTGTCAGTAAAACATTTTTGTATTGACTCCTGCCTCCCGTTGCCCCACTTCCATTTGCAAAAAAAAAAAAATAAATCTACCACCCACATGGGGCGTTAACTTTACAACAAAATTAACACGCAAGTTGCACTGAGGAGAAAAACTGTGCCAGCATAAACTGAAGTGTCACTTTTACTCACTAGAACTCTGAGCAACACAACCCCACTCCTGAAATGTCTTCATTTTAAATTATGTTGTGTGTTTTTTTTCTTGGTCAACTTTCCTATTTTTTGGCTTGGTCCACCAAATCTTAAGGAAAAAAAAATCAAGGTTTTCGAGGGTTTTTTCCAGTTCTCTGCTTTGCCATACAGCTTGAGTACATTTGATTTGTCTTTAGCTGCAGGAGTTGGTGAGAGTTTTGAGACACAGACTAAATACAAGAACGAAAACACGGCAACAAAAGGGGCTAACAGCTGCAGAGCTGAGTAATGGAGCAACCCTCCAGTGACTAAAAAGGTTCTGCAACAACTGACGCCTCGTTCAGTTACACTGTTGCACTCAATGTTCATACAAAAAACATCCACTGAAGCTGTGTTTGCTTGTTTTATGTTTGATCACCTATCAGCTACAATAAATACGTTTTATTCAAGGTTCTATGCACTGGTATTTTGTAGTGAAAGGAATGGAGTATAATTTTCTTTCAGTTTCACTTTTTCCTCAAGGATTCGGTTGTGTAGCATTTCAGATCATCGGTTTTCACTGTCACCTTTCGTCATCACAACGAGGTGACATCTGTGTGTAGATGAAGTAAAGACAATGAAGGTTATAGTCTTGGTAGCTGTGAAGAAATTTGCCTAAAGCATGTCAAACATGAAGCTCTGCTATATTCCTATCACATGCTGTATTACTGGCTCCAAGATCTGTACTGATATGGAAATATACTGGAAGAATTTAATAATTTTTATTCGAGTTCCACAAATCCTTTAATGTAAAGCAATTTTAAAAATCAATGGGCAATTTAGAACTGCACAGACTTTTAAAACAAAGTTTTGTTGGAAATGTATTTCTGTGGGTTGCAGGCGAGGTCAGAGTCATTATGCTGATGATGAACTCACTTTGTTGACTGTCTTGTTATTTTTTTCAGGTAAAAAAGTTTTAACCCTGAGAGTAAACTTTTATCTCATTACTTAAACACCTATCCCTATACACCTGAAACAATTCCCCTCTCTCGCTAAGCTCATTGCCCTCCTGTTACATCGTTGCTGACCTAGACACGGTGCCGTCATTCACTACGTTTCCTTCTTTTTGAGCTGCCTGTACTCAGACATCAGCATACTTATGCACGCTTCTTCCTGTTTAACATCTTTGGTGGAGTTCAGAGCTCATCATCCTGACACCAGATTATAGGAGAGATTAGAAGTTCCTCACAGACTCTGAACTGTAGGGAAGACTGGTTTCTAATAGTGATAACCTCACTGCTGGAATTAACCGCGACACAGCTTGTACTTAGACTCTTATTCAACTAAGAAACTTTAAAGCTCTACGACTGCTTTAACCACAGATGGTGTCAGTGCATATGTGTGACTATTCTGAATTAACTGTATAACTATAGATTACAATGTGATGTTCTGCTGGGTCCTGGCATGTATGTGGATGTGGCTTTGATATGGACTACCCAACTAAACACTGTTGCAGATCAAGCACACACAGCACACCTACGGGCAATTTAGAATAATCAATTAACCTCAGCATGTTTTGGACTGTGGGAGGAAGCCGGAGTGCCCGGAGAAAACCCACGCATGCACAGGGAGAACATACAAAGTCCATGCAGAAAGATCCCAGGCCCAGGCCCGGGATTTGAACCGGGGATCTTCTGCTGCAGTGACGAGAGTCACGTATAAAGCTGCACATATACAAGGTATCACAAGTTACTTAGTATTTCACAGTGATGTCTGTTTTTAAGCTACTAATATGTCATTCATTTCAAAGAGGCAAATGTTAAAAAATTAAATGCTCATGTCAGGCTACGAGTGTCAAAAAAACCAAAACATTCTGCAGAGATCATTAAGCCTGACATGTAATAAATACATGCAACATACTATTAAAAATGAATCATTTTGTTCCACCCAATTCTTTGACTTCAACAAAAAGGAAAATCTTTTTGTTATTTATGGAACAAGACATTTTTCCCCACTTAAATAACACACAATCAGACATGAAGCACACTTTGTGCATAATTCTTACAGAAATGGTTTTAGAAAAGAAAGTCTCTCCTGCCTTTCTCACGCACCCACTGACAAAACACCGGGGTGTCGATGCAGTCAATTTCACTTCAAATTTTAAAAAAATGTATAAATAGCCTCCTTATCAAACGTAGGACTATAAAAGACACAAAGGCAGCAGCCATGTCCACTTTGTAATGCATCTTCAAAGCCCTAACCTTGTAGAAATAATTGTGTAATCAGTGCTCATTAGAGAGACCAGGCTTTCTTGTCTTTTGTTAAACTTTGACCATGCTTCCCTGGCTCTAATAGCTATTATAAGAAATAAATAACAGAAGAAACATGGTGATGGTGCGTGTCTGGCTTTCTTGTTAACATCACTGAAACACTGTTTACCGCCACAGTCAAAGCAGTTGTAGCAGTACAGCACAAACACACTGAATTATTTAATCCATACATTAGAGGTCTGGTAAACAAAACAACAACAAATCATCTTACTCTATAGTGGAGTTCTTCATTTCACACATCATGCATGACTGCATCACTAAATATGAGACATGCATCAGCACATGTTTTTCTCCATATTAAAGCACTGGATCTACCTTTATTGAAAAGAAATAAGTGAGTGCCATTGAAATGAGAATAATTGACGTATGTGTGAGAGCAGGCATAAGCCTTTAATTCAATAACATGGCAGATTATAGAGGGCTTAGATTCCACCTTGGCTTGGAGTGCTCCAGTGGGAAAAGGATCACGTGGCCTGGAAAGCATGGTGATGGGAGAAAAGAGCAATATCTATAGCCCAACAGCGCTATGAGTAGTTAAAGGCACACGAGTCCTGTCTATAAGACCGTATTCATGCAGTTTTTTCTCTGCAACAAAAAACTCTCCGTATTACATCATAAACCTAGACTTTTTTGTGAGGGTGTAGAGCTGCATTTCAAATCGGTTCAGTGGAATGATGGATTCTACGATGTAATATGATGTTATCCTGTATTTTTCAATTTCAAGAGGATGGAATATTTTTTGGACATTTATGCAATATGTCTGAGTGCGTGTTTCCTTTGCCTGAATCTGACTGACATGTCAGAGATTCATGTGGCACGATTGCCTGGACATGTCATAATTCAAGCATGGATCAAAGCTTTTGTTTCAAGATGGCCACTTGGTAAATAAACTACATTTTTTTACTCTTTCATCCATTTTTGATCTCCTGTCAAGTCTGAGGGTCTGTTACTGTTAAATGCTTCTCTCTGCTAACTGTGTCGACCATTTAAAAATGTAGAATATTCCAAGGTTGCTCATGCTCAAAGAATGGCAACTAATCAAGCGCAATGTTGTGACTTGTGAAACTAACACAATGAGCTGAAAGTCACTATAAAACTCCATTTCTTCCTGTAGTGTTTTAGATCTTGTTTCTCTCTAGTGTGGTATGTGTCAAGGGTGTGCAGTCAGTTGTTTTTTGCTGTATTTATGTAAGTTGCTTCACATCTTCTGGGACTGTACTCTTAATATGTTTGCATTATTAACGTTGCCATCGCCATTATCTGCACCTCTTGCATTCATCCTTCATTCTTTTGTCTGTTGTACAGTCTTTCCTCATCTGATAAAGGGTCTAAGGACAGATCGCAAAGCCCAAAGCAACTAGTGATGTGAAATTGATGACTTGATACTCTGTGGGCTTATGAATGGCTGCTTTCAAATGACACAGCAGTATTTACAAGAAAAGTTTGCACTTGCCTGATAATTGACTCTGATGCCTAAAAATATTTTAATTCCATCCAGGTAGATAATTCTGCATGCACACCAAAAGTTCATGGTGAATTTAGGCGATATTTCATTCACAATTTCAATCACACCACCACACTAAAGCAGCAGCCTCAGGATGTGTTTATTTGCAATCTAACGAAATCAAAAGCAAAACTGAACCCTCGACCTCCACCGCAAGGGCATCGCTGGCTTGTATCGTTGGGGCACTTTTCTGGCATGGTTTATATCTATTTGTTCCCTGAGAGATAAGGGTCACAGTAAATCAATAAAAAGTTGTTCTGAGTGATCACCTTTATGCCGTGGTGAAACTTTCTGTCCTGATGGGAGTGGTGTCCTCCTGGATGTGCAATCCAAAGGCACGGAAGGACCACTGAACGGTCTGATGAGTATGAAAATGATGTGAATCATAAGTGATGGCTTCACAGTCTCTAAATGTCATTTGAGTTGAACACTGTACAGACTTTAGAGCAACGTGTTGGACAGTGCAGTCCACTACCATCCTCAAACAGTGGAGTTGAAGAGACTTGGAGAAGCTTTTCTGGTGGCACATAAAGGACTAAAATCTCACTGAGACACTAGGTATATTGTTTATGTTGGTTGTTTCCTGTAATATGTCACCTGCTTGTATGTCGTAGTCGTGTAAGAACAAGATTAATGTCATCATTAGTATTGCTGAACATGCATTCTTTATACATGTGCATAACAATACAGTCTTGCTTTCAAGCCTATGGTGACAATTGGTGTTTATACAGAATAAACCAAATTATACATATGTGTCAACACCACTCGGCACTAATAGCGCTGTAGCATCAGGACTGTTTATGCATGGCTGAGATTACCGAAAGAATGTATGAACACCATGAAATCAGAGTTCAATAACTTTGGTGGACACATTTGCACATGTGTGCTTTTAGCTTTGTACATGCAGACATTTCTTTCCTCACTCAGTTTTATGTTTCCGAGCCTCTGGATTGATGCTGGTATCTCTCGCTGTAACTGACAAGCTCACTTGGAATCACTATTACAAGGGCCATATAACCAACAGCAGCATCACTCTTTACTATGAAATGGAGCCATCTGAAGAGTTTAGTGACAAAGGGCTGATGAATGTTTTCACTACATAAAAGCTCATGCAAAGGAAGGGTTTTTTTTCCTATGTGGCGAATTATCTTCACAGCTCTGTTCATCTTTCATTACTGCTATTTTACAGTGAGTTATTTGCCGTCCTAATGACTGGCTGAAATCACCAATGGACATGGGCAGAATCGAATAAACAACCTTTCCAAGTAACACTAATAACCTCCAGAAGGGCTTTGAACACAGCAGTGACATGTCAATAAAAATGTCCAACCTTTCACATGGCTATTATTCCCAACACTATTCCTACGCCACACATTGAAGATATGAAAAAAGGATGCAGGTGACCTCTGTTCTTTATTTGCAATACCTGAATACTGTATATTCACAATCTGGTTTCACTCAATAACACAGCCATTTCATCTCGACCTCTATCAAAATATTCCACTTCTTTTATTTTCGCTTTTGATTGTTTTCCCTCTACAGACAAACTGGGAGAATAAACAGCTACATAAAATAATGTAATAGCTCCGTGTACAACAAAAGCTGGCACATGATACATAGCACAGATCCCATTGTCTTTTCAAAAACATTTAATGACAGAATCTATGAGATTCCTCTTGCTGCTTCTCATTCCTTGTCTGCAACACTGATATTTTTCATGCACTATTCTGCAAGTCACACAAAGGGTCTGCTGTCACAATAAGATAGGTGTGTTTGTGTGTCTGCGAGAGAGAAAGAGAGACACATTTGTCCACGAGGCTGTCGACTATGGGGCCTGAGCAAACGCAGATAAAGTCACTTCTGAAGTGTTCTCAAAGCACATGTCGCCTCTCTGCCACATTCCGACGTAGTAAAATGACCAGACAGAAAAGAAGTGGGCAGGTGGAATTCATAAATAGCTAAGTGCCATGTCCAGGCCTACAGAACGGTAATTTTGTGGATTTCAGCTTCCAAAAAAAAAAAAACATCCTGTAGTATAAATAATTCATACTGCTATTTTTTTCTGCAGAATTTGTAATGCAAAAAAGAGAAAAAAAAACACACAAAAAAATGTCAGATGAGAAAACCACAGATGTATTTCAAAATATTTTAAAGTGTTTTTAGGTTACTGCATTCATTATGTGCTCAAAACTCTTGCTTGTACAGAAAAAACACTTAAAACAATGCATTTATTATATGATTTGTAGGTCTCTCAGCTTTAAATTTGAACCAAGTGGCTCAATTTAAGACAATTTGAAGAGTAGATTTTGAATTTTTGTCGTGAGGAAGTGGTCTGAGTTTTCCTTTCGTACTCTTCTGTAATGGTCACGTCTTTAGACTATGTCGTGCAACCTGCAGCTCTGACTCCAACCAGCAAACTAAAAACATCACGCTGCCTAGAGCTGTTCCTTGGGGTTTGGCTGGAGCCCAGTGCAGACTTTTCATGCAATGAAATATGTGAAATGTATTTAGGAAGGTGAGGGCAACAGGGCAGTGCACAGTGAAGACCGTGGGGTGCTTGTTTTTCCTTAGCAATCTGTAAGGAGAAAGTTGCTGCAAAAACCTCAGTGACCTATAAGGTAGAATGAAGAAAAATATGAGGGAAACTGACCTGTACAAGCTTAAAGGTGCTCAAAAATAGGACAAAGGCTGTGAAGGCAATATTTCTCTTCCAATTATTTCCTCACTTAAAATGATTGACCTTTTAAAAAATTGACAAAAAAAAAGAGTGACAATTAAGCAGCAATTAGTTTAAAATCAATGTGCAAGTGTCAAAAACTGCAGTTCCTCCAAATGGTCACTTGGGGCTGGCTCCAAAAGTGAGCCAATTCCCATAGACTTCAATGTTAAAATGTCTGTTTACAGCAAAAATTAAACATGTTTACAGCTTGGTACAAAAATATTTTGTTCTCTGTGGCTAATTTCCCTGTTCATGATAGGGTCATGTATATAGAACTAACCTGTTTAAACTGTATTTAAGGCTAAATATTATGCAAACTAAAGGTGTCACTACTTGAGTTACATTCTTAATCTCCACCAAAAAAATACAACTAATGTGAATTCTGAATTGAATTTTAAGGGAAACGTAATTTCATTTTCAAGTGAATCGAATTTGTCACCCTATGGTGTTGTGGGAATAGCAGCCAGTCTTGAAGAGGGACAAAGTCCAGATTACAAGTTAAGAAGGGGAGGACATTGCCAAAATCCAGTGAGTGGACTTCTCCCCAGATCACCACAGTTTTCATCCAATGAGAAATAAGATACCATCAGTCCTTGATTTAGGATTGTTTTCTGTCCGATTTTGTACTTTCCCCCCTCTTGCTTTCTAGTTAGGTTTAGTCACAACAACTTTGTAGTTATATTTAGGAAACTATCACAGCTTGTTAGTAACTTTTACAAGTTAGAAGGTTGGCTGAGGTTGTGGACAGACACTGCTTGGTTAGGGTCGGGGGGGGGGGATCTATGTAAAATAAAATAAATATGATCATTTCACAATCAGTTTGAATCCTTCTGCATTTTCTAGGTTACCAGTGTGATGAGTCCTGCCCCATCAAGTATTTCTGATTGAATGAAAGGAGTGCCAGTAAAGCAATTAAATAAAGTGCAAAGATTTGTTGTATGTTAAATTCAAAACATAATGAAGACTGGGTTGGTTAAAGGACAAGCCAGTGCATTGGCTCACCTTCGATTCTTCCTCCATCTCTTTACTTATTTTTGGAAAGATGGAGACTGTTGGAGCTGCCACACTGAGCTCCAAAACTGTTTCTTCAGAAGTCTACTGGTGTTATTACGGAGCGTTCAGTCAATGTGAAAAATGCCCAGTATAATTTCCTGAGGATACAATTAAGCACCACAAGTAAAATAGCAAATTATTAGCACTGAGCAGGTGGAACCAATCAGTGCTGCACAGCAAGAACTGACATGAAAGTATGTCGATAATTGCAATGGATGTAAAATCTTCTTCTTCAGTCAAATAATATAATATATGTTTTAGCTCTGGGATACTCATTTACTAACTGATCACTGATTTAAAACCCACATGGCATTATGTTGATTGACAGCTTTTTCTTTGTCTATAGATGGCTTCCAACCTCAGTGTTTGTTGGACCATTTACCCATAACACTCATAAGATATGCTTTGCCCCTCTGAGCATGTAGTCTCTGGTCTTTTCTTTAAGCTAAACTTAGATGGTCCTGAACAGAGGCTGGGCTCAAGAGGGAGAGGTCAATCCTCTGGAAGGGGACGCAGATGTTCCTGTTATTAAAGATTCAAAAGCCTCTGTGTGTTTGTGTATGAGTGGTGGGCTAGAGAGATGCAGGAAGATGTGATCAGAGATGAGGAACGTTGTCTGTTTTGCCAGTAGCTTTTACAGAAACTTACAAAGATGTAAAAAAAGAAATACATCACCTCTGACTACTGAGAACCTGATGATGCTGGTCAACAATGAAGATGGCACGAGGTCACAATTCAAACACTGTGGAAGGACATGAAGTTTGCACAGCTGCTTAGGACATTCAAGACTCCACAGGAAGATTTGAAGGTAAACTGTGAAGAAAAATAAAATTGCTTGATAAAAGTGTATCTAAAAATCTGTCAATTTCACGTTGCAGTAGTTTTATAGTTGGAGTGTTCAGAAGAAGCGGATTAGTTTTGGTAAAAATACATAATTTCCCATGAGTACATACTTATCTACTCAATGTTTCCTGTCTCTAAACAAATGGCTCAAAGTCGTTCCGCAGGATTTTCTCTCTCCTGCCCTCCTGTCCAAAACCTGTATGGCCATATCAGTGTTGAGTTTAGAGATGCTTGCTTCAGCATAGATTTTTCATCAGGATAAGCCTCCCCCTCCCCACGTCCATATCTAAAGCCACTTTGTCATTTCCTCTTGACACATGTTATCTGGCACTGCCTTGCAGTTCAACAAGTCTTACTCCCACGGCTCGCGCCTTGTGTGGCAGTCAAAACAGAACTCACTGCAAGTTTAATGGCTGGGTTTTCATTCATGCACAGGATACGTTAACAAAACTGTGAGATATCTCCAGATGATTCTGCACTTAGTTGTTCAATTTTCATTAAAAAATGCATATGCATATTTGATGCCATGTCAGAGGCAGAGGAACAGGACTTCCCTTAATGTGACAGCAGTTGTTAAATGTATGCTATATAACTGACGTTGCATTTAGTCACGTACATATTTTAATCTATATGATGTGCAGTCATTGCTTTTATGACAACATTTCAAATAAAATATAACACGAGCTGTGAATGTAAGATGATCGGTGTTTAGAAATGACTTATAATTACACCTAAAAAGTAACTCACAAACAAAGATGGTCTGCTGTTGACTGGCAGAAATTGCAAGCATAGTGTCCTAACAAAAAAACAACTACTGTACAGTCAGGAGTCTTATCCATAAGAACAGTTGTGCACATAGAGATCTGTGCTTTATGGTTCCCCTGAAGGAATAAAAGGCTTAATTGTGTGATTTGGTGACAGTGAAGTGCCTTTTAGTAGTGATGCTCATATTATGACTATTTCAGGAATGCACATTTGCCCTTAATTTCTTTGTGTGTGTGTGTGTGTGTGTGTGTGTGTGTGTGTGTGTGTGTGTGTGTGTGTGTGTGTGTGTGTGTGTGTCCAGGTTTTTCCTACATTGTGGGGACCAAATGTCCCCACAACTGAAGGAAAACCGAAAACTATGTCACTTGTGGGGACCTCATTTCGGTCCCCACAAGTTTAAACAGTGTTTTCTTGGCCATGTTGTTGTTACTGAAAAAAATAAAAGTGCAAAAACGTTTCTTCATTGTTTTGGTTAGGGTTAGGGTTTGGCTAAGGTTAGGGTTAGGGTAAGGGTTAGGGGTTAGATATGAATGGGAGTCAATGGTATGTCCCCACAATGATGTGTGTGTGTGTGTGTGTGTAGAAGAGATCTGCTCGATGCTTTTCTTTTTTTGCTTTCAGTGTAATGTTACAGAAAGGAAAGCATTTTCTATGATACGTATATTTAGGTAGGCCTTTGTAGCGCTTAGCTCAGAAAACAGATGTTGATTCTGATTCTATGGATTTGCCTTATGTGTCCTTGTTGGTTACACACATAGCACAATAACTGACATAAAAAAGTAATTTTAAAAAATCTAACCTCAAAATGCGCATTTCAGATTGAAAGGAAAAGTCTTGATATTAGAATATGAAAAAGACATATTTTAAATCTACAAATTTCAGCATTTTGAAATTCCCCACATTTTCTTGAAAATCCAAGTGCTGATGTGGATGTAACGTCTGTATCCGTTATATATTTTGATATTACCAAGTAGTAAATGGGCCATGAAACTAAATGACACCAAAAATCTCTCATAGACAGAACTGTGAAGATCCCTGTGGGGCGAATAAAGGGATTGAAAGCTTCAAGAAGACATGTGACCCAGTTGGCTTAACTTGCCTTTGTTCAAGTTTGGTCTCAGAGCCAGCTGTGACACGTCTGCCGCTGTCAACTGGAATCATGGGATGTAGGGCAGACAGAACAAGAGGAGGCAGCCTGCATATACGTGTGCTTCCCCAGCTTGTCTGCGTAGGCGAAGATGCCAGCTTTAAGTGCTGCATGCCTGTGCAGTGCTCCGGCCGCCTGGGAACACACTGACCATATGCTCGGTAATGTTGGAAGAGTAACGGTGTTAACGGCAGGAGAAAAGGCCATTCAACTCTGCTCACTTGGTCTGGCTCGGCTCCTGCGGTCTAGACAGCACCTGGAGACAGTAACTACAGTACACACATCAAATATGTACTGTACTCAAATGAGAATATATGGCTGCATAAGAAGTCTCATTCTCTCCACTGCAGAGTGTGTCTTCGCATGGGATTTCATTAAAGTTGAGCTGTACATTTTCTTGTGCATTTGTAGTGTCATTTAATACCACACAGAGGCGGTTCCCTGTTGACTGATTTTAATATCAGACATACAGTAGTATTTGCTCATATGCAGGCTTGATGACTTCAGAAAAAAAAAATTAAACCCAATCCCCCAAAGCATCCGAAATCCACAGATTCTTTCCTTCATCAGTGTGAATACAGTGCATTTAAATCCCAGTATGACTAAGAAAATAGAGCCTTTAGGGACTTAACAGAGAAATGCACTGTAAGCTAAGAGCATTATGATATTTCAGTCCTCTGTAAATTGCTTTTGTGCATTGAAAATATTCATCAATTCAATGTCAGGAATTGTTTTTGCTGCCCCCGAGTCTCTTTCCAATCACTAGATGGGTGTTTTACAGTAATACTATGTTCCTTATCTGTCATGACTTTTCAAGATACTGGAAGTGGTGCTGTAAATGAGCCTGGTTTCTTCTCTCCAGCGAGACAAAGCTTCTGGCTTTAATTGGAGCTCCATTTATGAAGAATAAAGCAACTGGCAGTCACTGTGGCTTTATTCACTGCAGGCAATGTATGTGGATTTTATTCCACAAAGGGCTTAGCATTCCCTCCTCTGATCGTCAGTTTTAAATTATATTTAAATGGGGAATTGACCACGCTGCAGCGAGGCTACATGACAGAATGATTGGCTTAAAATGCAATTCGAATACTGGTATAAAGCAAAATCAGAAAGCAGGTTTGATAAAGATTGAAGAAGAATGACAGAAATCATGTGGTTAAACTCTGAGTCTAAATGCTTCCACATTTTAAGTTCTCTTTAAACAAAAAAGCTCATGTTAGGACAAGACTGAAGCAATAATCTGTCTGTTTTGTGTTCGGAATGCAGCCAAAATACCCTAAAATAGCAATTCTTAACAAACAGCTGTGATGTGTGTTCATCTGAGGCCTAATTATACTTGTCTTTTGCTTAACTTCAACAAAAGAGTTTGCTTCTCAGGTTAATGATGGTAACGCATCTTAATGATCTGGGCATTCTGTCAGAGTCCAGAACATCCAGCGGACTGAACACAGTCATCTGTGTTCTGGTCTGCTGAATAGAAGCAGTCTAACCAGACGGATTGATCGGCTGGCGGCAAATGTCCGCGTCTATTTGAGGAACACACATGTCTACTGATATTACTGCTACCCCTCCAACAGGCTCATTATGCTTAAATGCCAATGACTGAATTTCCTTTTCTTTTTTCTCATCAAAGTTTTATTACCCTTTTGCACGGTGCGGTAGCAATACCAATGTCTCATTTTAATTAAATATCTACAGAACATAATATTCAAACTAGCAAGTTGCATTGTTTAGTAATTGTTATTATAAGTAAGTTTTCTGTAATACGGGCACATTAAACTCATTTTAGTTCAGGGGCAACATTCAGCCCAGTTTGATCTCAAGTGGGCCGGACCAGGTTATCATCATTTTCCAAGAACATGCTAATTATTCTTTGTATTTGGGAGTAACTGCTAACTTTAGACAACAGCAACTACCTGAATTAAGGCTTAACCCCACGTTAAATGTTTTTTTATCCCAGTAACAGTCATTATTATGAACACAACAATGCATCCAGCATCAAGTATTGCATCAATCTGCAACAACTATAGCATTTAGTTTAAGAAGACAAACAAACTAAAAAGTTCAGGCTAAGTAAATTTCATGCTACTGATAATTGCTGACGTTACAACCTACAATCAACTCAATATATGTGTTATTTTTATAGTCGTCTTCATATTGTTCTATCACAGCAGAATATGTAGACCATAATGATATATGAGCAAAAAATTCACAAGCTGAGCCATCCCTAATGACACACCACATCCAGGAAACATATTATCAAAGAAAAGTTCCTTATGATTGTTCCAGATGACTGGGTATCCTTTGAAATTCAAATAGAACTTTTGACTCTTTTTTTTAAATTGCCACAAAGTGAAAATTGATCACATCGGTGGGGCCCGAGATGAAATGAAACGCGGCAGTCAACTTCAGTATCTCAGCGCTGAAGATAAGCTATCACTTTGGCTCGAAACGGCCCGTGGTAGTTTGATTCTTGAGATGGACTGTACGTTGCTGTGATTTCAGACGAGTGGGAGACTGGCTGTTCCCAGAGCAAAGCTGGAGCTGACTCAGGCGCTCTAACCCCTGCGCCCCAAATCACACAGCAGCGTTATCTGCCAGAGGATACAATCAAGGAAACACATCAAACTTCAGTCTCTGGAGCTGATCTACTCACATGCATGCCTACAATATGGCCCCATGTATGAACACAAACACATTCATAGAATCGCTCGCTAATTGCACATGAATGCTCTGCCGCGTGACTCATAATGAAAGAGCAATTAGGCCTGTGTTACTGGCTTTGAATCAAGCAGAGCTCTGACTTTTTTCGTGGCGATGCTGCTTTCAACATCTGCAGGCGAACCACGTGCCGGTTTGTCTGACCCGACTGTCGGACCTCTGGGAGGATCAGTGGGCTTTCTGCCCACCTGAATGTCAGTCCCTTCCCCCACTCCTTTTTTGTCATCCATTTCAACTTCTCATTTACACCACAACCTTCCTGCTCCTATTAGCAGTGTAGCCATGTGTGACGTCGGTTGGGATAAATTCCCACGTCTGGGCCTGAGTCCAGAACCAATGTGTATTTCACCAGTGAATAGGGGTTCATGCACATGTGTGTGTGTGTGTGTGTGTGTATGTGTGTGTGTGCTGCTCAGCCTGATGATATTCTAATGCTGCGTGTAATCTCTGGTAATAATGTTGTTGTGGGAATTTTAATGCGTGTTGCTGCAACAATACCCCCTATCGCAGCCCACCTCGGCCCGTCTATCTGAACCGGGAGCCAAGTTCATCCCAAAACCTGTTGACATGCAACTACAGGAGAGCTTGACGTGCATACATATTAATCAAAACCATTTAGTCATTTATTCACCGGCTGATTTACATTGCAGAGCAGAGAGGCCCAAAATCAAAGTGGTTTCAAAACATTTTCATGAGATTTGCAAATTAGATGAGACAAGCTGTTTATTTCTCAAGCATGTTGTAGCTTTTGGACCTGAACTTCATTTTAATCTTAATTCCTTCATTAGGCAAATACGACAGTGGCTGCTTTGACACTAATGCAATTTGCAGAACATGTCTGTAAAAAATTGAACATTGTATGTTTGCACGGGAGCACATGCATTAAATATAGCCTGAAAGCAAATCAACATATTCATAACCACGAGAGCACACAGACACACAAACAATGTGCAGCCCCTCATATTAATCTTCTTCTTGGCTGGGACTCAGTAAAACGTTATCTACTTGTCTGGTTGTTTCTGGCCTCGAGGGACGAATGTGCATGTGGTGGAGGAGAGCAGGACAGAGTCAGGATTTGTATGCGACAGGAGGCACCTTTAAGGAGGAGTGTGTCTGGTCTGTCTGACGCTCAGTGATTCTCAGCGGGTCGGGAGCAGAGGCTCACTCAGTTGGAGGAAAAGACTTATGAGCTTTATTGATCACAGGCTCTTGGAGGGAGGCGGTGGGAGAAGACTCCCTCTGAATACAACAGAACTTTTGTTGGCATCAACAGGTGAGGTGAGGTGGCTGAAGAATTCATCAGGATAAGAGAGCAAATGAAAAAAAGATAAGCTTGGTGGAGGCATTTAAAAAAGTAAAATTTAATTTAAAAATTCTGTTGTCTGTGGACACACAACAAGAAACGACTGTGATCCACCAAAGGCAGATGATGACATCAGTACCACTGGATGAAGAGCTGCTAGATGATCATTTCACTTCCACATCAGTGGAAGGAAAAATCATGCACGTTCCGCTGTGCACAACATGGGACGCTCATATGATCGGCCTCTGATTCACTGAGACGTGACAGGATTATTACATGTCTGTATGGTTAGGCTCGATCTAGTGACGACATTTTTACTTTTAGATATAGACATCCAACCTAATAAAAAGTGTGGAGAAGATAAAACCCCTCTGATAGTCTATTTACAAACTGCACTCAGGTGTCCAAACTGTGCCATCAAAGGATTATATCTGATTGTCAGTTTGCAAAGCAACATTAAGTGAATTGTGTGGAGCTGAACATGAACAGAAACTCGTACTGAACTGCGCTAGAAGGTTTTTTATCAAGCGAGCTGTGAATTGCGAGTTTGAAAAATGGCATTGGAGAGAAGGACTGAACTCTGAGGCCAGTATTTGAGGACAGATTTTTTGTGTGTTTGTTTTTCTTTTAGTAGATATCCGCACATGCCCTGACCCCGAAAACAGATGTGTGCGATTGGGCTGACAAGGTTTGAAGTCGTGGAGGTGACTGCGGTGTCTGTTTAGACTGAGCTCCAGAGAAGCTTTCTATTTATTTGCCAGCAGTCTGTGTGAGTGTGCTCCAGGTGATTTGTCCGGGCTGCAGTTTGCCTAGCTGCATGCTCATCAACTCGGCGACAAAGTTCAATAAGCCAGACTCCCCACACGATTTACCTGTCCAGCAGAACTTCACCAAGCTGTAGTTTACGGCTCTAGCTGTCCACTGCTGTCGGACACTAAACTTCCTGTTAAAAAAATCCCGATAACACGTGTCTCATCACACAACAGGGGCGCAAAGTGAGCGCAGAAGTTAATACCGGGGCCTCTAATTTAAAGAAACTCCTTTGTCTTATTTTATTTGGGAGCCTGCTGCTGTGGGTTGGAGGAAGTAAGCTGGAGCTGAATGGATGTTGGAGTACTCGGTCACAGTTGTTGGCAGTTTAACACAGCACTCGTTCTGGCAGCAGGCAGCACACGGTTTCTGACCTCCTGTTGTAGTCACACATGGAAAACTGCTTGTTTTGTTAAGCTGTTAACACAAATGTGAGTAAAAAAATATATATATTCAACAATAGGTAAATTCTGTTTTTTTCTTTTATTAAATAGAAAGCAGGGAAGAAGCAAATAATGCATGAGCGATGGACTATGACATGAGGTCCCTGACTGAGATGTTGGAATGCAGTTATGAGGCTGTGAGAAATAAAATAAATATTCTGTACAAGGAAAGCGAAGATATCAAGTCTTAAGGATGTTTTCAGTATAAAATAGGAATATATATATTTATATACAGTCATGGAAAAAAATATTAGACTACCCTTGTTTTCTTCAATTTCTTTTTTAGTGGTGACCTGGTATGACTACAGGTACATTTGTTTTGACAAATATAACAAAAATACCTCAAAAGAGTTTTATTTAAGATATCTGATATTGAGACATTTTCCATGATTTTCTTGACAATAACCAAAATCACTTAAGGTCTTACATCAATAGCTATGGCATTATACTGCCAAAAACACTCAAACTTTCCTTGCCAACAAGTCCCATTTCTCCACAGTGTTCACTCATTTTTAAGGTCCCTGCAGGTCTGACGATGATTCCTGACACAGGAACGGATGAGTGCACCGTCATCTCGTGGAGTAGGAAAATGTTTCCTGCTGCAACCAGCTAGCAATTTGGTAGCACCATGTTCACCTTGTTTTTTCTTTTCTTGGAGAGCTTCAGTTTTTTCGCTACCTATCTCTCATTCATGCCAATTTCCAGCGGTGCCAAGATGCCTTTGTGAGTTCACATAATTCTTTAGTTTTAGGCATTATGTGAGAGCTGACGACTTCTTGAGTTGTGCTACGGCTTGAATGTAAGCAGGAAACCACTCTAGGCCTTTGCATGTGCAGTGCTCCTTATGACATGAAATGTCCTCTTATTTACCCTGTGAATACAATTAAGCGTAAGCATGTACAATAGGACATAAAGTATGATGTGATTAACTGCATTTTGTTGTGTTCATTGTATTCTTCAGGTAATATACCTTTAGCGGTACCAGGCATTGAAATGAACAAGATAGAAATCGAAGAAAACAAGGGTGGTCTAATAAATTTTTCCATCACCCTCTCTCTCTCTCTCTCTTTATATATATATATATATATATATACACACACAGTGGCGGCTGGTGGTGAAATTTGTTGGGTGGGCTAACAAATGCATAATACGGATTAAATGGTTAACATAGCAGCAAAAGCAACATCACCTATGATACACAGTTACATCAATTACAGGTACACTATACTTTTTTAGTGCTCTACATCAA
The DNA here is from genome assembly GCF_021347895.1 of Acanthochromis polyacanthus. NCBI lineage: Eukaryota > Metazoa > Chordata > Actinopteri > Pomacentridae > Acanthochromis > Acanthochromis polyacanthus. The sequence continues at coordinate 6,535,471 of NC_067114.1, read as the reverse complement.
CACTCTGTCTCACTCTCTCACTCACACACACACACCACTACAAAACGTGTTCCAACTGCAACGACTGCCCACAGATAGCCTGCTGCAACTCTCTTATTACAACTGTTTGGCAACATGTAGTGCAAAACATGCCTTCAGTACAGCAGATGACCTCAGCAAAAACAAGGTGTCACAGTCCTTTAACAGGTCAATACGGGCCTACCTTATTTGAAAAGAAGGTCACATCGACGGCCGATGTGATCCCAGTCTCTTAACTTGCAGCTTTTCCTCCAAAGACATTGAGGAAAATGGACATGAAAGCAAATAATCCACCTCGTTCATGCTAACACCCGCCATAGCTTAACCTTTTCTCGCTGCCTCAAATGCCTGTGGGCTGACCGAAGTTAGCCCAAATGATCAGTAAATCACGGGGGTGGGACATGACACCTGTCAATCACTTACAAGAATGAATGAATGAAAGCGGACTGTATCCGCTGGGGCCCATTTAGAGATATTCTATGTTTTTCTTTTGACTAATTGGTGCTGTTGCTACCTTTGGTTTCACCTAAACTTAAAACAATCTGTGGTAAGTCATTTGAAAAATAATTTTCTCATCTTTTTTGTGTTGGCCTGGGAGGGCTTAGCCCTGTTAGTCCATTTATACCAGCCGTCCCTGTATGTATGTATATATATATATATATATATATATATATACACATATAAACACACACACACACACAAAATATGTAATGACATGCTGCAATTTGATATGGTACAGATACATAATTACTGTATTTAAATGCAGTACTGATTAGAGACATTGTGTTTTTAATTGGTGAGCAGTTGTGTCAGTGGCACACAACACTGAAACTGACAGAGAATGTTTAATCTGCTCCATAATTATTATTCATTGTTTGTACAGATCAGCTCTTGTCTTATTTAAATTTCGCTTATTCTCGTAAGGGCTGCACAGTGAAGTAGTGGTTAGCACTTTCGCCTTGCAGCAAGAAGATCCCCGGTTCAAATCCCGGGGTGGGATCTTTCTGCATGGAGTTTGCATGTTCTCCCTGTGCATGCGTGGGTTTTCTCCGGGCACTCCGGCTTCCTCCCACAGTCCAAAAACATGCTGAGGTTACTCTAAATTGCCCGTAGGTGTGAGTGTGCTTGTTTGACAGACTGGCGACCTGTCCAGGGTGTCCCCTGCCTTCGCCCGAGTCAGCTGGGATAGGCTCCAGCACCCCCCGCGACCCTAGTGAGGATAAAGCGGTGTATAGAGAATGGATGGATTATTCTCATAAACTCTTGCACGTTTCAAGGCAGCAAGTATAAAAGCTGGGTTGATGATCCACATATTAGATGGCCGACAAAGAAAAAGCTGATTTCTATGCGACGGTCAGATTATCCCGAGGTGACCGCGTCATGTCGCCAGATACCTGTACAGTCCTGATGAATGTGTTTGTGACAGCAAAGTTGACTTCCCCCCTCCACCCCGAAGCCATCACTGTTCCTTGGCACACTAATGAGGGACTGCGCTGTTTGAGGATGAAGCTTCAGTGTTGTGGCATACCAGGACCAACGCCAAGATAACACAGGAGCTAGAGGCAAAATGTAGGAACAGCTCCCCTCCTCCTCCTCCAGCCGACTGTGAGCCTCTCCAAAATATATCTCCAGAGGTTGGAACTGTTCATCTTGTGCAAATGAATGTTATGTCTCACATCTTTTAGTTTGTGCACCCGGAGTTTCTTTGATTCTGTAGCTAAGCTAGTTAGCATGCCGGCTGTCCTCAGTGATCAGTGATCACATGGGACTGTGGGATTCTTGGTTTGTTTGGATGTGAATTTAAATGAAACCAAACCCTTAAGGGTTGAGGATGCTGGTGATGTTGGACGACTGATATTATTCAGTCCCATTGATATTCCTTCAAAAAATGTCTGCCAGTTGCATCATCTGCAATTATATTTTCAAGCTGTCAACCTCTCATCACTGAGCAACACAAATGTACATTCTACTCTGTTCATTAGGACCAATATACGGAAACATGCATGGGTCAATATATAATTGAGGGACTTTTGAAGTCCATTGGATATATCTTGCATAATTTTCTATTAAAAGTGAAAAAAATTATGTTTTTTATGTTCATTGTGATTTTTTTTTACAAATTCCATAACTATTTATTGTGGAAATAATCACTTATTAACAAAAAAAATGACTGGATATCACTAAAATGTCAACGAAATAGCCCTTTGAATTCAATAACATCCACCTTCTTATTAGCTAAACAATATAATGAGCTTATTCAAAAATGGTTTTGATTGTGTTCTTTTTATTAAACTGAGATAATCATGACAGATATTTCTTTTTTGGCAGTATATCAAATTTTATATGAAGAACAACAAATTGTGTCTGTTTCCAAGAAATCACTTACCCATTACAAAAAACACCTCTCAAGGAAGTGTTAATTCCAAATCACATGACCTGCTCCACATGATGTCATTTCCTCCTGAAGAAAAGACTGGCAAAACTCCAAGGCTTTCTGAGTTATTTAATATAAAGTAGTGTGTGGTTCACTACAATATCTGTACAAACAAATATTATTTTCAATTTTACTCAATTGGATATATAATATTTAGAAGAATCTTTCTGTAAAAATGCCATGTGGTGTTTGGTTATAGGCGACAATGTTGATTTTAGGCCTTAAAACAGCAAAAATGTCAACTATGATACCTGTCAACTATACTACAAAAAGTCCTGTATAACAAACAGCTTTTGCTTTTTCTTGTCTTCTTTCGTCGAACATTAACTGGCTTCTAATTCAACACTATTATTTTCATTTGTCTTCACGAAGTCCTACTGCTGTATCTCTTCTCTTTGTAGACTTATGTTTTGTCATTACTGAAATTGTAATTATTCACCTATGTGAATGTTGTAATAGCCTTAAATGGATAAAACTTTGATAATTAATAACAACTGGGAGCACATTTTAACACCATCATGTGACACTTTCCACGTTTTGCTGAATGTTAACTATGTGTTAATTTGCTGAGGACTGCGATAGAGTAATTATGTGTGTCTCCACAGCCCGTGTTGGTCTCCAACAGACAATGGCAATGCTAAGGATTATAGGATGGAGGATTTATTTACATCTGTGAAACACAATGTTCATATTTGCAGGGCTACCAACTTATGACCAGACCTTAGAGTGAGATTTGATTTGTGCCGGATGCTGACATGGGGTCTGGGGGTTCTCCCACAGAAAATTTTGAAAATTATTCATCCTATTTCCTGCATTCTGGTGTAATTTAAGAGCATTTTGCCTGTTAAAATCTTATTATAGAGATAACATTAAGGGATAATAAAAAAAAACATTGAGCTTTAAAAAAAATCAGAAAAAAAAACAGAGCAAGGGCAGGCAGTATTGAAAATGGTTCTTCATGTAAAATATTAAATATGAAAGTTCTGTGGCTGGATGTGCACAACACATTTCAGCCTTTTCCATAAATATATGAATAATTGAAAAAACTCCAGCAACCACTTTGTAACAATTGTCTTGGAGGATTTTGATGCACTCACTCAACAGCTTCAAGTTGACCACATCAGCCAACTAAACAATAAAAAGTGCTGAAGCAAAAACAAAACATATCTTCATAACTAAATTATCCATTCACTGAACAGAATTACAATCACACACTAAACTCTCTATTAAATGTCAAAACAATTCATGTGACTCTAAAACTTAACAGCTTTACAAACTCTAAGACTAAACTCTCCACAAGGATCCAAAATAAGTTGGACCTCTACATGAGAGCTTTAATTATTCTTCATCTACTTCCTGAAAAGTTTGATCAATAAAAAAATCCATCCATCCATCCATTCTCTATATACCGCTTTATCCTCACTAGGGTCGCGGGGGGTGCTGGAGCCTATCCCAGCTGACTCGGGTGAAGGCAGGGGACACCCTGGACAGGTCACCAGTCTGTCACAGGGCTACATATACAGACAGACAATCAACTCACATTCACACCTACTGACAATTTAGAATAATCAATTAACCTCAGCATAGTTTTGGACTGTGGGAGGAAGCCGGAGTGCCCGGAGAAAACCCACACATGCACAGGGAGAACATGCAAACTCCATGCAGAAAGATCCCAGGCCCAGGCCAGGATTTGAACCGGGATCTTCTTGCTGCAAGGCGAAAGTGCTAACCACTACTCCACTGTGCAGCCCCAGACAAAATATTTAATTAGATAGTTAAACTGAAGATACAAAACATGTAATTATGAAATATTAAAGATGAAATACTTCAGATCAACATTTAAAACATACAATTAAACAAGAATATTAAACATTTACAAAATACAAAACATTTAACTAGATTATTAAACCTTTGAAAAAAAAACATTTAAATAAAAAGAAAGTTTAATTTGAAAATTGAATCTTAAAGACAAAACTTTAAATAGGAATTAAACAGAAAACACAACGAAGCATTGAAAAAGAAAATTAAACCTTAAAAGGTGGTAAAACATTTAAAAAGAAAAACCTTAAAGATTTAATCGAAAAATTAAACATTGGGAAAGAAAAGGACATTTTTCAAATAAGCCGATAAAACATTTGAAAAAACAATTAAACGATAAAAAGACAAAACATTTCAAAATCAAATCAGACATTAGAAAAGAATAAAAGGTGAGAAAAAAAAGCAAAACTAAACATTTAAAAAGAATCAAACTAAAGACAAATCATTTGAAAAGACACCAGTTAGACTTTAGAAGATCAAATTAAACAGAAGAGACAATAAAACGATCAAAAAGAGCAAAAACAGAAAAAGGTCTTAAAATGTTTTCTAGTCTGAAATGTAAACATCATCTTCAAACATCTGAATATTTTTGCTCCTGTCTTTGTCAAGTCCAAACAAAAAATTAATTCATATTCTGGCTACATTACCGACAACATGATCCATGGAGCGACCAGAAGTTAGCCGACCTAGCGGAAGTGCTAAAGAGGTCTGCTCTGATGCGGATTATTACCGTCACAAATGTAGCTTTTAAAATAAATCCTGTCCAAAACACAGAGCTGTAGCTCTGTTTCAGTGCTGTTCATGTCTATGGTCCTATCTACTGATTCATATCTATGCTCACTAGTCTGGTCCGATGAAGTCTCCATGATGATGTTTCACGAGTACGTAAGAACACAAGTACGGACAGTTACGTACTGAGAAACAGCCATAGTCTTCTTACCGCAAAGGTACAAAGCTGATCATCTTCTCTTTCCGGCATCAGGAAACGTCTTCAAAGCTTCTTCAAATACAATCAAAAGATCAAACTAATGTCGTTGGTGCATTCAGGTGCAGTTGGACAACAAAATTGCGTTCAGGAGCATCGGAAATCGGTGTATCAGTAATTTAAATTTAGAACGAAAATTTTCGGGGGGCACATGGGGTGGCCAATCAGATCACGGGGGGGCCACTGTCCACCACGTGCCCCCAGGGAAGATCTGCCACTGCCCAGGCAGCTACATAAGCTTTCAAACACAGGTGGTCACTCAGAGACAGTTGGTCTGACTGGGGAGCATGTAGGACAGAAAATGTAGACCGGATTTTCACAAACCTGGCATTCTCTGGAGTAAAAACGCAAACTGGATCTTCCCAAAGGTGACATATTCCCATAACAACAAAGTGGATTTTTATTTTTATTTTTTTTTGCCCGTGTGATACTTGGAGTATGGCGTGAGAGCGTGTGAAGGGACTGAGATGCGTGTATCTCACGGCCAAAGCGTGAGAGTTGGCAGCCCTGTATTTGCTTGTGTATGTCTCTGTTTTAAACAAGGACAGCAGTTAGCTGAGGAGCAACACCTTTTCTCTCATTAGGCTTACTAAACAGGATAATGATTCCCCTGAGAAACCGCTTCCATCGCACTGCATGCCCTGTCACTCCCTGCACCACCATCACCATGGTGATCAAAGCCAGATGTGCTCACTGCTGTTGCCGCCAACAAAGCGCAACTGTACTTAGTGTTTTTAGAGTTGTCACTCTGCTCGGTGCCATTGCCTTTGGGGATTCTACTATGTGCGGCAACAGTATTAGACAAATGTAGAGAGTCAACAGAGTTTTCATCTTAAACTGTGACGCATTCTTCAGCTGAAATAAGAAATTAAAATAAGCTAAAGTTGACAGATGAAAGTCACTTATATTTCTGTTTCTGGATAACTCCACTACACATTAATAGTGCTCTCTTTTCTTAGAGCACTTGACTCCAAAAATACCAGTTTCAACTGCAGAATTGGTGCTTTCAGCTCAACAGAATTGTTAAAGTATAATTCCCACCTTTTATATTTGTGCTTTTGCAAGTAAGTTATCACGATTCAACTCATTCACACAAACAGTATGGCTTTTCTCCATTCCTGCAAGCGAAACTTATTAAACTATCAAGAAACCGACCAACAAAGATTAGCTGCTGCTGACAAAAACAACAGTGAACCAAACCTTACTAATTTGTTGTGACTACAGATGAATGAACATGCAGAATGCTCAGACCGCAGGATACTATTCAGCTGTTTGAAGGGGGAATAAATCAGCGCGTTGGGACAGATAGCGAGGTATTCAATATCTGTTGTGATATTTTGCATGATTGCCAAATGTGGGCTATTTGTTTGAAAAGCAGCAAGGGGTGAATTTTCCGTCTTTCATGGTTTTAACAACAAAAACATCAACAAACATCTCTGTGAGACAGAACAACAAAGACAAAGAACTGAAAGAGGGCAAAAATTTACACTGGTGCAATGCAACAGTGATCAAAGAAATACAGACAAGGAACACAAAACCACACCTGCAGTGACAGATGGAGGTAGGCCCAGTAAAGAAAGGAGAGGGCAGCACAGCACTACAGGAAAATCCTGCTAGACAGAAATGAGGGAGGAATAATAAAGAAGGTGGGAAGAATTCATTGCTGATTTAGGCATTCAGCGACAAACACTGCTTTGCATAGACATGAGCATTTGGACAAAGATGGGTCTAGCTTGATCAATAAACAGGAAACAGGAAGAGCGAGAACCTGACTTGTCCTCGTACGGCACTATTAGGGTGTTGGTTTACCACCATAACTGTCTCCTCCTGGATCTGAGCCCAACAACAAGGTGACTCGGCTTGAGATGTACAATGATTAGGCAGGTTCTGCCACACAGCGATGCTCTCTGATGCAGCTTCAAAGTTCAAAAGAAGAAGGAAAAAAAAAGAAAAACAAACAAAAAAAAACAACAGCTCTTAGGTTGTGGGAGACAGACAGAAAGAGAAAGCACATGCCAAAGACAAACTCAGTCTCTTCAGTTTATGAGTAGTGGAGAGCGAAAGTTTTGGGAACAGCTCAAGGATTTTTGCAATGATAAACACATCTATTAGAATGCTTTTTCTTCTAGGGCCCAGATGTACAGACAACGAGGGAAAACTGAGGCTATTTGCTGAGAACAGTTGCCAGGCAAACAACAGAGCTTGTAGGAACAAACAGAATGAGATGTGAACAAAAAGCTCCACGTCTGCACCTGTAAAAAGACAAAACTTTACCTGATTTAAATCTGGCCACTATCTTATTTGAAGTATTTGGCTGGTTCAGCGATGCTCAGCTGCCAGTGCTCCTGCCACGCTTGGAAGGTGCTCTGGAAATCCCCTTCTCTGCATGCTGGATCTCCACTGTGTCAAAACATCAGCCATGGAGCTTAAACTTCATTTAGGAGCGGAAAGAGTCGCACAACGTGGGCAGGTGGGGAGTGATAACGGTGTTACTGAAAAAAGTCGCTCATATCATTGTGATGTGAGCATTTTGTATCCCCATGCTGAATGTTTTTCCCTCAGACACCTCAGAATATTACAGTAGAACCCCATGCTGACAGTCTGACCCTTGGAGATGAATTCCGGGGCACAATGCCAAATATATCGAAGAAATTGATAATTGGTGCTCTTGGTGTGCCCATGATCTACTGTGCCTTTTACTGTTCTGGCTGCTTGGTCTCTGTGCCAACACCCAACCCTTGTCACCAGTGATAATGAAGGTTTGCTCACTGAAGGCCTTTTGAGGAAGATCCTTGCTGACTTTGACAGTGAAATGGCGACTGTGTACCTGCAAGTAGTCACAAAAATTATTGTAACAAAAATCCTGACTCACAATGGTTACTGCAAGAACATGATCGGTTCACACTTCATTTGTGTAGAACAGATGCTCTCTAATTTTAATCAGTAAAACAATCTAAACAGGACATAATAATAGCTCACAAGTCATGCAAGTAACTGCAACCTAAAGAGTCTTCAGATCTATTCACTTCGGTCTGATGCACTGATTTATAGTGAATGTGCATCAGTGATTGTACAGAACGCTTCTAAAAAGAGGCTGAAGTTGCTGGTTTGTTGTTTTAACTAAATAGCTTTTGAGAAAAAAAGTCTACAAACGTCGTATTTTATGGATAAAAACCAGTGACAGCAAATGTAATCCAGGCAGCAATTACATTCCCACCAAAAATGTATTTGGCAAGGTAAATTAGTGGCACTTGGAGACATTTTGTGCGAGACAGGGATGGATGGTTACATCCTTCCTGGCCTCCTTCTACCACTGTGACTGACACCTTCAACAGTAGATTACAAAATGGTTCTGCCCAACAACCTGAAAATAGAAAGCAATTTTTGCACCATGAAATTCCACAGTGGATGTGTACAGGCAGCTCTAAATACAGCAGAGTTCTCACTCTTTTGACTCTTGGGGAAAAGAAATAGTGACAAATCTGTTGATCTGCTTTGTAGTTCCCCCTCCTCTACAAATCCTCAGACACATTTTTAACTTCATCTCCAATCAAAGAAGCCCAGATTGCAATCTGCTGCACAATATGTTTTGCTCCACTTTATTAGGCCCATAGATAAACCTCATGGATGGAACACAGGCCTGTGAGTAATGAAGGCTCCCTCAGCATAACAAGATCCTACCCTCCTTATGCTCTCCTTCTCCTCTCAATTCGGACTGTCTATGAGTTTAGCTGGTCATTTTCTTGACTTCTTTTCATAGAAACGGGACTGCACAGATGCCGTTACAAAATGGAATCATTTTTTTTTTATAAATCCCCAAACCTGATACACACAAATACAGCTCTATGGGCACATTCTATGGTTGGTGATTTCACAAAATAGAAATAAATGTAATTCCTGAAGCAAACGGACATGTGAAAATGTCAATTAGGGGTCAATGTATAATTGCGGGACTTTTTGCAACACAGTTGACAGGTATCATAGTTGACATTTTTGCTGTTTTCAGGCCTAAAATCAACATGGCCGCCTATAACCAGACATCACATGGTATTTTTACAGAAATATTCTTCTAAAATATTATATATATGATTGAGTAAAATTGAAATTGAAAGTTATTTATAAAAACATTGTAGTAAACCTGTTGACATGTGATAAAGCCACACTTGACTCACACACTACTTTATATTAAATAACTCAGAAAGCCTTGGAGTCTTGCCAGTCTTTTCTTCAGGAGGAAATGACATCATGTGGAGCAGGTCATGTGATCTGGAATTAACACACTTCCTTGAGAGGTGTTTTTGTAATGGGTAACTTAGCTGAAAGTGATTTCTTGGACACAGACACAATTTGTCATTTTCCACATAAAACTTGATATGTTGCCAAAAAGAAATATCTGTCATGATTATCTCCACTTAATATAAGCTTATATATAAGCTCATTTTAATATAATTTAGCTAATTAGAAAGTGGTTGTTATTCAATTCGGACAGTTATTTAGTGGACATCTGAGTGATATCCCATCATTTTTTTTAAGAATAGGTGACTGTTTCCATAATAAACAATCATAGAATTTATAAAGACATGATCATAATGAACTGAAACAGCATTACTTTTTCACTTTCAATAAAATTCTATGCAAGATATATCCCATGGACTTCAAAAGTCCCTCACTTATATATTGACCCGAAGAATTAAACCTCAGTGCACTGTTGCTTGTATTTCATGTGTTAAAGAACTGCTTTTAAAAATAGTGTCGCGCATAAGTTTGGACACCCTCATAAGTCAGTATTTAGTAACTGATACCTCCCTTTTGGCAGATAACACAGCTTTTTGTTGCCACCTAAAAGTATTTCTCTTCTTGATTTAAGGATTTTCATCCACTGTTCTTTGCAAATCACTTCAAGTTTTGCCTTTTTAAAGGTCTCTTGCATGCATGACATGTTTAAGATCTACCCCCAGAATTCAATGATGTTCATGTCAGGGGACTGTGAGGGTCGTTCTAAAAGCTTCTGCATTCGTTCCTTGATGTAGTTCATGGTGGATTTGGTGGCATGCTTTGGATCATAGTTCTATTGTAGAAGTCGGTTTCTTTTCAGCTACTTGAGTGACACGATGACATCTGGATCCAGAACTTGTTGATATTTCGTAGAGTTTATTCTTTCCTCCATGCGTGCAGAGCTTCAGGTGCCACTGGCTGCTACAAAACCAAACTGCAGACTATTTCCATCCCCATGATTAACAGTTGGCAAGGTGTTCTTTCATCAAACGCTTGTTCTTTTTTTGTGTCCCTCTCTCTAAACATACATTTGGCGATTGTGGCCAAAGAGCTCAGTTTTAAATCCATCTGTCCACAGCACCATTTTCCAAAAATAACTCTGGTTTATCCAGATGTTGCTTTGCATGCTTAGATGTTGACTTCTGTCACTGACTGTCCCACATAGACCATGAACAAAAGCCGTGCAGCAGAAAGGAGAACCGCCGCTCCTGTGTGAGTTTAAACCTTCCTCCAGCTCCTCTATGGTCATGCACAAGTCTGGCTTTGCCTTTTTGCCCAGCAGTGTTTAATCCGAAAGTTTTTGTTTTCTTTTAGATCTTGTCTCAACTTTCACAGTTGAACTTTACTGCCATTTCTTTGCATCATGTGGAGCAGGGGAAAACTGGAGTGGTTCTATATCGCCCCTCCTACTCTGTCAATATTAATTAGCTTCAGTTGGAATCTTCAGTCATTTGTTAAGAGGAGAGTATTGTTGTTAATTTGGCCTCATGAGTTAATGAAATAATGAGTGTTTTAAATTTGTATTTGTGGATTAAAATGACAAAAAAAAGGCTTATTTTAATGTCTGTTTGCTGAAGGCGTTGTACTTTTTTCTCTTTGTCGCAGTTTAGCAAAATGTGTAAGTAGTTTTTTGTATATAATGTCTTATGTCAAGTTTTCTAAAAAAAAAAAAAAGAAGGGAGGAAGAAAGAAAAACATCCCCCAAACATTCACAAATCCTTTGGTGACATCTAGGCTGCTGGTGTGTTGCTAAGAACTCGAATCACTTGGAAATCAGACGCATGTTTACAGCACATCAATTATCTTGTACCAACATGATGGCACATTCTCAGAAACACCATATTAGGCAAAGGAGTACACCCACACACATAATCTCTGAGATCAAAATAACATTTTGGAAGCTGAAAAAAAGAATTTGTGTGACACAAAAGTATATAGGTAATTCTCAGTGGAATTGCAAAAGGAAAAGCGGGGGGAAAAACAAATGAACTCTCCTCTGAAGCATACATGTTACAGAAAAACTGACATACTGAAGAAGAAGGTGACTGCTGTTACGTCTTTGCAGAGAACTATAAAAGACCTTGCTTTGATTTTAAACTGCTCAGTAAAAAGCACGGTGCAGCCAGCTAAAGCTAAATCAAGGCCACAGGAGGAGCTTGGTTAGCAACTGCTTTGCTCTCTGAAGCTGCTGATTGCATCACTGGGGAGATGTTTGTCTCTGGCTCTGATCCAGACGGGGACAGTTGTGCTGCTCCCAGTGCTAAAGATATTCACCAGCTGGCAGGTTACAGCAAGCAGACCTTGTCAGATAGCGGGTTAACTGGTCAGCAGATCTCTCTCTCTCTCTCTCTCCCTTCACTTCTCAGCTCTCTCCCTGCCCAGATTGTGTGGGACTTTCGGATTTACTCTACTGTACATTTCCCCACACCTGATTTATGTTTTAAAGGCGGCCTGTTCTGCACACTGCATTTTAAGGTCTTGTTTAATTAATAAAAATAAGTGATAAAAGTTCACATATGCTCGTCACAAGCTGCGAGTCAGGTGTGGGTTTTATTTGGGAAATGTAACAATCCAAATGCACAGAAACTATTATCTGTACACGGGATTATGTAGCCTTTTATGAGCAAATCCATTCATGAATCATATGAAAACTGTGCTCATGCAGCCAATTACGCACAGAGGAACATCAATTTAAAAAAAAAAAAAAAACTTCTACAAGGACACTGCACACTATAAAGTCTTGTAATATATGTTACTCAGCCATAGCAGTACATTTTAGAAGAGTCCAGTATTCATACTGTGGAAATATGTCAATAAAAATAAAGGACAGAACAACGGAACATACTGTGCAGAGGACATTCACAGACAGACAGAGAGCAGTGAAGAATCGTGTGGTAACATTTGGAGTGCTCCCTGCTGCACACTGTCCTACTGAAGATATGAATATGGTCCAAAGCAGCAGTTATTAGAACAGTGGGTGTCTCCCTACTAGATTATTACTATGTCATACATATGTCAAACGGCACAGCTGCGGTGATAAATTTCAGGCTGCACGTGTAATATCCGCACAAACCAATCATGGCCATAGACAGGTGATGAAATGGGCATCCAGCTTGCGGCCACATAGATGTGGAGGATGTGTGACACGTACCACCTACTTAATCACTGCTATAGAGCAAGCAACCCACAAGCTGAGCCCCGGTAGCCCCACCCCTGAAACCGCCAAGGACTAACCACCAGTGACTGACACCACAGGACAACCCCAGGCATCCCATTTCCATACCACGACAGGTACGAGCTCTTTTGGCATCATGAGACAATATCATGCAGGTGGTTTTAATGTTTTGGCAGATCAGTTTGTGTTCCAGATCAATCACATCTAAAGTGCTATGATGATAATAAGCAAGAATGACACCAAAAACACACACCTAACAGCCACAGAAACACCGACAATGTGGCTTTTGTGACTAATGACAAAGAGAAAAAGAAAACCCTTTTCTTTTTAGCTTTGTTTTATTGTAAACGGGTCTATAAAAGTGAAGAGTACGAATGAAGGTACAAGAAAAAATGCTTAAGATGCAAGTCATTTGTGCAGGAATGTAGAAGAAAAACAGTTGAGTTTGTTTTGTGCCACATTCTGGACAATAACACAGTAAGACTTTATTCCCTTTTTGCAGAATTATTCCGTCTTGTTCCCCCGAGCACCAACACAGAGGCAAAGAACAGTCGAGTAAATCCAAAATGAAATGACAGTAATTAAAGGTATAACCTGTGGAAATATAATCATAGATTGAACTTTTGCAGATATATTTAAAGTTATATAGACAATGAGGCTAATGTTTTCAGTATAAAAGAAGCCCCACAATGGATGACAAAAACCTCAAAAGAGAAGAAACAAAGACAGAGAAACATGAAAAGCAATTAACTTCCAAAAACAAAAGAAGAAAATAAAAGCCTTCATGTGCACTCGACTAATACCATTCATATGAAAATAACTACAGCGTAATTAAAAACAAAAACAGGTAGGATGATTTCATGCGATAAAGAAGTAAAAATGCCAATATCGAAGCAAATGCTTTATTCTTGCATACTAGTTGATTATAAAAAGTGCTCAGCAACATTGCATTTTAACATTCAGTGAAAAGCTATGATAGAGTCCCACTGTTTGGGAAGTAAAGGACGGCCAGACATTTTTGGCAGTGCACTTTGCAGGATCGGATAAAGACCTTTTGGGTCTTTGTAGGTGTATTTTCTCTTTTAGGCTATAATGTATGACACTCGTGTGTTTAAGTACTTCCATTAAATCACAACTGTTAAAATTCAGTCTGCATTTCCTGAAATAACTTCTGAGGACATTCTGCAGACCAGTGTGTGACCAGCTTTGTGCTCCATCTGCCAGGACTTTCTTTTGGAAAAAGATTTTTTATATCCGTACCATCAAGCATTAAAAGCATGGTCCTCAAACTCGCTAGCACTTTTATAAAAATGTATTATTTTTTAAATAAAGTTTTATATTTATGTTTCCTTAGAATACTATTGTTTAAATATATTGTACAGCTGACTGACTATTCGTGCCTGACAGCTTTCAACAACTAAATTCTCCTTCTGTTAACAAAACCTTCAAAGGAAAATCTTAGGTTACATTCAGAGTGTTTTTAAATCTCCGGGTAGAAAAATACTATATGCTGCATATTATTTCAAAGATAAGAAACGAACCTCACAAGGCTCTGAGTCTGGCAAGGAGAGCCTCTACGTCTGACTCTCCGTTGGTGCCACAGCTGCTGACCGCAGGACCAGAGGACGGCTGCAAGGCTGGAGTGTCTGCTTCCACTTCCGTCTCTTTTTCAGTCACTTTAACCATCTCTGCCTCCACCACCCTCTCTCTGTTCAGCCCATAGCTGTAACCTGGGATGTTCCTGATCCTGCGGCCTGGCTCCGAACACGCAGAAACCTTGGCCCTGGCTGCAGATGGATGGCCCTCAGACTCGTTATGGGCCTCCTTGGCAGGGGGAGCTTTCGCCGCCGCTGAATTCGCATTTATATTCTGCCGTGAGCGAGACCTTTGTAAAGGGGCCTTGTTGTTTTCTGTGAGCGAAAAAAAAGAGACAAAGCAACTATGAGAATGAGGGAGGAGAGTAGAAGAAGGTGATGCGTGACTGACTCGTTAAATGAAAGGAAGCAAGGAGGTTAATCAGATTACAGATTAAATTACAAGCAAGACAGAGAGGAGGAGAAAAAGCAAGCGAGGGACTTGATAATGTAGTCAGCCATGATGCAGCAAACGCTAAACGCTGAAATGAGAGAACCCATCAGAAAGCATCAGAAGCACTTTAATACGCATATGCACATGCAAAATAAATGCACATATATACACGAGGTCACTGTGCACACAAACACCATGGCAGGTTACACACACTGCGGACACACACACTGATGAGAACAAATTTTCAGGAGCAGACTGTGGCACGGAGCCAGCGCAATGTGATGAAATGGATATGGCTGATCAACTGCAACAGAAACTCAATAACATTGTATGTTGCCCTTTTCCAATCTCCTAGTCTTTCCCTTTTTTCTTTTATGACACCCTCCTACCCAGCTCCACCTCCCCTGATTCCACCGTCATCATCCATTCTCCTTTCTCGGCTCTTCATCTCAGCTTTCTGCTCCTACAGAAGTCCTCTTCATCTTTCTTATTCCTTAAAACACATTCCCAGACAGACAGTGGAACAGAGCGACGCCCAGATGCCAAGATCAGACCTACGTTCTGAATTATAATCCCTCTGAGTAGATCTTAGACTTCATCATCAGTATGTGCGCGCTGGAAGGAGAGGGTAAATCCATATTCATGTGACCTTGAGCATGAGGCTGAGAGGAGTGGCGCAAGGAAAGACACCAGCGCATTTAAAGTTTCCTGAGCCTGAAATGTCTGGCAAACAGGAGTCAAACACAGTAGAGCAGAACAGAGCGACCCGCTCTGTCAGCCAATCGGTAATGAGTTTGGAGCGTGGCCAGTCAGTCATGACAGTGTGTTTTATGGGCCGAGCTGACGAATGACAAGGAACGTCCCTGAACACAACCTCTGACAAATAAATAAGGATAAAGGGAGGAAAGAGAGCAGAGAAGAAGGAACCAACTGCAAAATTACGCAAAGGAAGCCGGCGTTTGCATGTGCACACGCACACACTGGCACATTTGCACAAAAACTCGTTGGGCAAACAAGAGGCAGTGGGGGGGATTTTAAAGGATGAAATGACTGGAGTGTGTTGCCTTGCTGCTGTGAATGAACATTTAGCACAGCTGAAAATCCATGTCTCCTCTCATTATCTAACCCTTTTTGCTCCCTCTTCCCGTTGTAGCAGTCTCAATTGCAACAGATGACAATTATTTCCCTCTGCCGATCCTTTGCGCTTCACAATTTCCCGATCACGTCTTGATCCTCCGTCCTTCCTCTGAAAACTTCGACGCCCACCATTCCTGCCTCTTTCAGCTTACTGATGCCCCACAAAGACACATTTTCTTTACATATAATGCATCTGGAGCTGATGTTAAAATGATCAACAATTTGCATTTCGACATCTTATTTGCACTTCTGTTCATAAATTGACACTATTTCTGTCACCTTCAAAAGAAAGTGCGCGCATTATCAGACACCAAGTGTGACGAAAATTCAAACGTGAATCTTGGATTTAGATTAATTTCCACATTTATTAGCATGAATTATCATTTAATTATTTGCAGATTTAGGTTAACTGGTAATTGTTATTTCTGAAAAACATGTACTGGATAGAAGTACAAAGAGCTGTCTGAATACATACATATTTAGACTTCAAATAAGACCTCTTATCCAAAAGTGCATTTCTTTTCTCCTTAACAGGGCTCTGGCCTTTAGTGGTGAGCATGATCAAAGTGCTGGCAAGTTCAGTTTCTTCTCACTCTGCCTGCCTGTGACACCTAGCTGCCCCTTCCTTTGAAGCCTCGCTAGCTTCTCAACATATGCCTTCATCTAAGCTGTAAAACACGTCTGAGAGATGTAAAACATGTCTTATCTCGCAGGTTGTACTCCTTTAACCAACAACTGACAAAGGTTGTGTAGGAGAAGCAGTCAAGTAGAATTTTAATCAAAACTGCTCCTCTGAATGGTCGGGAATTTGAAGACAAAACCGCAGTCTTTTATTGAACACATGCTGAGATGATAGGGGTGTGCATTTACCCCTCTCCGGCAACTTGATACAGATTGAGATATGTTTTGCACAATTTGATACAGATGCAGTAAGAGGCAAGTACACTGAAATTGAGCAAAACCTTGATTTTTAATTGCATCTTGTTTCTTTTATTTCAATCACTATTGCTTGATAAAAGAGAACTCCATTTTATCTCTGCAACACTGCTGGCCACTTAAAAATAAAACATCAATCACCCAGAGCTACGTATCATCTTTTAATTCCACGCATTTGTCTCTTTGTGGAAGCACAATACAACGTAAACTTCACAGCTCACATGCAAATTCAGGCACAGAGCCCAATGCTGAGCTGTACGCAAGTCACAAATCTCAAATTTGAAACCTTTAGCTCTAGTTGACACCACTTCTAGCAATTAAGCAGACTTTGCACCGTTTACTGCGGAGACCCCCAAAAAATGAATTTTTCCACAAATGCAACTAACTTGTGAACACACTTTTTCAAAATTTGCGAAGCTCCCGTTTAACAATTAGCAGTGGAAGGAAAGCGAAATTAAAAAACGCCTACCAAGAAGGTTGCTTTTTTTCTCTTAGATCCTAGCAACTGGTTATTTGTTCACCTCGATTTCAGGATTATGGTCATCCATCTAAATCGAGCTCTGAATAGGTGCATGTCCTTGTAAATAGCAAAGCTTATTGCTTCAGTTATTGCCTTTGACCACAAGCAGTTTAGGGAAGTGGCGTTAGCTGCTTTGTTGTTTTCTTAAAAGAGCAAACTGGTGAAGCCACTTTCAAGCTGCTGTGGAATATTTTGCACGGCACATTTCTTCTGTCAGGATTGGGCTGTCAAGACTCAGCAGATTCTGACATTTATTTTCTGTCATTAACAGAATCGGATCAATCTTTGCCTTTTTTTATATAGAATTTGGATTTGGATCAGCATACTGATATAGCAGCATCGCTCACACTTAGATTTTCCAATATGTTCCAATACGCAGCAGTTAATCTTCACTCCTTAATGTGGTAGTAGTTCATCGGAAAACTCTCCCTGTCCAATATTAGAGAAGAATGTGAGACATTTTCCTTTATTCCATTTGCAAAAAGGCAGCAGAAAGGAGCTCACATTTCCTCACCTAAGATCATTTGCTACATTTATATTTGCTCCTTCAGCTGATGCAGATGAGCCTTTACTCATTTCTCTCCCTCCAGCCTGTGCTCTCTTGATGTTTGGAGAAGTTAGTAGTCAGGCTGAGGCTGGAAACCTCAGCAGAGACACAGAAAGTGAAGTCTGGGCCACAGCAATGCTCGCCTGTCTTCTTCTTATTTCTTTGAATGTTAAAGCTACACTGCCTTCACTGTGATAACAATACACTCATTTACATGAGGAGCTGCTAAGAGGTTGAAGCAAAACAGTCAACACATGAGAAAGCCTGGAGACTGGCACTTTCCACCGTGTAAACCATGAACACAGTGTGATTGTGTTAAACTACCGGCCCATCACAGTCCTCAGTCCAACGCTGTCCTTTACTTTGCTGGGAGGCAGACTGGAGAAGAAAAACTGTTGAAAAACAGTGATAAAAGAGCTGGCAGACTGAGCTTGTTGTGTGTCTTCTCGCTCTCAGCTTTGCTGTAAAATATGTCTTTAAACTGTGCGTTTCAAAGCCCACAGCTTTTTACCCAGCTACTGACACTGGTGCTGTTGCAGCAAAAGACAAGTAAAATCTCAAACAAAACAGGCTAATCGTTGCTCTGAATGGTGCCAGACTATCACTGGGAATTTCAAGATGGAACCATGGTGGTTTATTACATGTCTGATAGGATGGCATTTAGTGGAAATGTAAAAGGCTCTGTCCAATAGAGAAAACGGAGCGTTCCTTTTTTTTTTTTCAATCTGCAAATAGGGGCAGAGAGGAATTCACATTTTCCTCTTGTCAGATCATTTGGTCCATTTGCATTTGCCACTTCAAATACAGATGCAGATGAGCCTTTCCTCTCATCTCTCGCTCCCTCCCTTTCCCTCCAATCTTATGAAGTTTGCTGTATTTGATCACTTTAAGAAGAGAGTAGTCATGCAGACTCACAAAAATACAGACAGTGAAGTGACTTTTTCTCTCGGCGGAGTGACTGACACAACAAGTTGAAGTTAGCAAGATCAAACACACACTTCTACATCCTCCATAAATCAAAACACAGCTAGCTGGCTTGGCAGTGCGCTGCATGTTCTGTCTAATGATGACTACTCGCCCTGTTCTTTGCGTCTACAAGTGGAACATCTGGGGCCAGTTTACTCGTATGAGTCAGGTCAGATACACTGGTGTTCAAAGAAAGTGCTTCACTTTCAAATTTCACATTTCTAGCCCTTTATTCACAATGGAATGTTGCATTAATGACTAGAATCTATAGATATAAACAAAACATACATATTCATACTTACAATGTTTACACAGAGTGAAGGCAGAAATATTCCAAATTCCAAACAGCTTGGGTAAATATGGCTAAAATGTTATCAGAAGCCCTCTTGTTGTGACACTAGCAAGGAATGTCCTTCTCAACCCGCCCGGCCAGCAGGCAGATGGGTCCCCCCTATATAGAGCCGGGTTCTGCTCGAGGTTTCTTCCCTGTTAAAAGGGTGTTTTTCTTGCCACTGTCACCTTTGGGTTTGATATGGGTTCTGTAAAGCGTCTTGAGACGATTTGACTGTAATTGATGCTATATAAATAAAATTGAATTGAATTGAATTGAATTGAATGACTACAAGTCTGCAGGTCTAGCGTGATTAGATCGTAAAAAGTAATATTTGGTGCAATAGTTAATCATCTCCTATGCATGTTGATTTTATCTGATTCAGTTTGTAAGAAATTGCAATTTCAAAGGCGATGCACTTCCTTTGGACAGCAGTGTAGACCAGTTAAAGACAATATCACAAATGAAACACATTAATACTAAAAACAATGTAGTTATTGTTTATGCTTTTTGTGATTATTTAGCCTAAAATGTCCGAAAAACAAAAAAAATTTACTTCAGCAAAATCTCAGTAATGGTAAAAATTTGATATTATTTATCAGTAATTTCCTTCATTGTATTGAAGTTAGACAACACTGATCTTGAAAGTTTTTGCCATATAAACATGAAGCTTCCCACATGGTAACCTAGTTAATCTAGCCTAAAGATAATGCATGTCCGATGCTAAACTGTGCTGATGATCATCGTTATTCATTCTTGTATCGGTAGTGGGTGTGGATGAGTCATGTCATCAGATCACAAGAATGTTGACTTAAGTTTAAAACCGGAAATTAGAAAACAAACATGGAAATAGGCCAAAAGAAAAAGTTGTCCATAAGGTCAATAAGTCAAAAAAGCAGCAAATGCAACGCTTATGAAATGTATGAATATCAGCCTGAATTTTGATTTAATTTCAGAATAGATCAACTGAATAAACATTAAAGAAGTAAAACCAAGATCAGCAAACAACTGTCGGAAGTTTCTTTCCTGTAATGAAGGTGGCACGTCGTCCCTGAGGCCAGACTGCTGATGCAGAAGAGGCTCATTATTTTGTCCATAAGCATGAAACTGTGTTTTCTGTGCTGTCTGATTTTGTACACAAAGAAAGAAGATGTTCAAAGGAAAGCGACATTTAAGACTTGTGTGGTGTCATAAATGTGTGTCATGTGCCAGGGTCCCTCTGCAAGCATTTTCAAAGGTAAGAGCTAGCAGATAGCTCGTTAGCTTTCCCGTGTGTATTAAGCTGGCGGTAATTAAAGATCATTACCTGGCAGTGCACCAGTCACTGAAGGTTTGTCTCTTGCTTGTTTGTTGTAGTTAAGTGTGTGTGTGTGTGTGTGTGTGTGTGTGTGTGTGTGTGTGTGTGTGTGTGTGTGTGCGCGTGCAGACCGGTTTGTCTCGCTCCTCTTTCACAGGAAAAAACAGCAGACAGGAATAAAGATGAGCAGACAGGCAACAAGCGATGAAACAGGACTTGAAGGAGAACAGCGCTTGGAAGAAATGCGCCAATAAGAGAGAAAAGGACAAGGTGGACGAAATAAACAGCCTCAAGACAGTGGCATGATTTGGAGGCAATGATTGTAATTTGGACAAGACTAAAATGGAGTACGAAAATGGGAGTTATAAGGAGAGAATAGGACAGAGAATAGAAGTGGCGTGGGGATAGATTGTAGAAAGAGCACTACAATAAGCCCTATGGGTAATGTGAAAACCAGTGCTGTTATAGGTAACTGAGGCCCGTATTCAAATGCATATCAAATATCTTTGTGGAAATACGAAAAAATAGATGAGTGTTAGTGGAAAAGAAACACCTTAGAAAGCCTTGTAAAAGATGTGTGCCAGTCTGTAATTATGGATAAGGCTGGATTTTTTGAGTTTTTTTTCCCTTTGAGCACCGTCTTTTTTTTTGTTTGTTTGGTTAAGCCAACAACTGCTTGAGGAGTCGGATTCAAACAGTGCTGAAGCTCTCAACAAAATATTGTTTTATGTGTTCTACATTTGTTGTTAATAAAAAAAAAGTAACAATTTGATGGTGTCAGATTGAGCTCTGGGAACGTGCCGCAGACTATTTTCTGGCATCGATTACATTAATATTACATTAAAGGTAGAGTATATGATTTTATTTCAGCACACTTTTTTGGTAAACTCATCAAATATCTCCTCAGCAGTGCATTCTATGTGTATCCTGAAAAAAATCTGTGGTGTTCATACACAGCTCTCACTCTGCAAATGGCAAACACACAAAATAGATCAGATCGATCACACAACGCTCAAGCATGCACAAGACAAGACAAAAGGAAGGAGAGTGGAGAGAAACATCAACAGTCTCTATCCAGAAATGCAGATTCCACCCTTAAGACAGACAAGAGCACCCAGCAATAAGGGCATTTATTATATCTTTCAGGCATGTCAGAGGCAAATATTTCGATTTAGTTACAGTGATATTTAATTCCAAACAAAAGTGAACAATCACCACTTTGGTAAAGGTAATTTGTAAAGGATCAAAGCTAATTGTAGAAAAACATTCTGCTTGTGTGCTTTTTGATTAGAGCGTAGGCACATGACTAGACTTTTATTTGATTCAGAATGTTTTGGAGATAAACACTACCTATTTTTTCAAATGAGTGACTAGCTATGAGGTAAACCTTCTGTATTGATCACCAATTATACTGTCAAATACGACACAAATAACTGATCGGTACAAAAGTAATCATTGATCGCAGCACGGTCAATACAGGAACTTCTGAAGTCCATGGAATATATCTTGCATACATTTTAATTAAAAGTTTAAAAAACTAATGCTTTTTTTGTTCATTATGATCATGTCTTTACGGATTCCATAATGATTTATTACTGAAACAATCTTTTTTTTTTTTTTTTTAAATGACTGGATAACACTAAAGTGTCAACTAAATAACCATCCAAATTTAATAACAACCACCTTCTAAATAGCTAAACAATAATAAAATTAGCCGTTTTGATTGTGTTCTTTTAATTAAGTTGAGATAATCATGACGGATATTTCTCTTTTGGCAATATATCAAATTTTATATGAAACATAACAAATTGTATCTGTGTCCAAGAAATCACTTTCAGCTAAGTTCCTCATTACAAAAACACCTCCCAAGGAAGTGTGTTAATTCCAAATCACATGACCTGATCCACATGATGCCCTGTTGATTTTAGGCCTGAAAACAGCAAAAATGTCAACTACGATACCTGTGAAGTATGTTTACAAAAAGTCCTGCAATTACATATTGACCCAGCAAATGGAGCCTGGATAACTGGTTCAAAAGAGAGAATGGGGGCAGTCCCTTGGCAGTTATAGGCCATCCTCTATGACTACATCTTTTTAAATATTCTATAAGTGGAGATGGCAATGGCCTTTGAACAGGCGTCGCTGTGTACATAAGGGATGTGCTCATACAGACAGGTCACCACATTTCACCTGCATTGCATAAGTAAACGTGCAATATTAAAATCAAGTGTACATCACAAAGTGAGCAGATAGCTGGTAGCGGTGCTGGAGTGGTTTGCTGCTTAAAACCAAAAAGTGTGATGAGGAGGATATGAAAGGGCTGAGCTGGATGTCCCTCAAGTCCTCTGCCCCTCAGTGTGAACCCCAGCCACTGTGAGCTGCAGCCAAGCATGACATTGCGTTAGCATGCCTTGGTGCGTCTAACAATGCCTCAAAAGTGAGCCTGGTTCTCTGCCACTCGTACTGCTTCCCTACACACACACTACAGGCTCACGCTGCACAGGATGCTCTATTGAGAATGCAATTATTCAAAGCTTCTGTTTTCATGGACCCGACGATCAATCTCTTCGCTATCAAATGCTAGCGATATGACGATTTTCAAGATGCCACACGTCAATAACTGTGTTATAATGACAAATTCATTCGTAGCAGCCTTTTCAAAAAGTGACGGTTTGACATAGTGCCAATATAGATCAATATATACACAAAACTGTGAATAATTAAAGGCATGTTCAACATTACATGCAGTAAAACAAACAAATTATGATATACTACATACGCTGGCAAATATCTCGTGCAATTTGAGGGATAAATGAATACACATTTAACTAATATTACCAGTTTAGAAATACAGTCTCGCAGAAATTGAACATCTCAGGCATTCCGTATGTCTGAGCAAGATGTAAAGAAACTGCTGTACAAGAGGTCACGGTCAGTGATAATATAAATATGCTTTTTGTAATAAAAAAAGAAGAGGTTCAGGTCGTCACAGTATAAACAAATCTGCCTCCCTGCATTACAAAGAGGAAATACACCTGGCAGATGGTTCTAGCAACCCGGGCTCTTACTCCTGCTTTACACTAATTATATCTACATGCAGGGTAATGGACTGAGAATGTTTCCTCATACAGGGACAGCATCACATCCTGGGGTCTCTCTTTGCTGTGTGTGGCTCAGACAGACACACACACACACACACACATACACACATAGCTAGACAGACACACACACATGCACACAGAAAAGCAGACATCAGATACAAACACAGCCAGATGAGCTGACAGACACACATCACTGCTTAGAAGCAAACACAAATGCACACAGTCCTTTTCCAATAAGCACCGGCTATTTCACTGATACAGGTGTATAGCCAGTGTACTCTGCTGCATCTGTCATGAATTAAACATGTCTTGGTTTCAGGCTCTGCTACCTGTTGTTGTTGTTGTTGTTTGTGTGTGGTTACTGCTGGTAAATATCCGCAGCAGTCGCAGCCTAATGCATATGTATTTCCCCTCAGTGACTTCACACTAACTAAGGGTTTCTATCAGCCGCTTTCTCCAACAGTGTACACCTGTCACACTGGGAGAGGAAAATATTGATCCTTCACACGCCTCCAGACACGGAGCTGAGACTCACTTGCAAATGCGCAGACAGATAGAAGCACACATTTCTCTATTAGCTTTCAATCATTCGCGTACATGGATTAATAAACTTGTCGACTGAGGAGAAGTTTATAGAAGAGAAGAATAACCAATGGGCTCCTCCTTTGTTCACACACAGGATGATGTGAATTATGGAGAACAAAGCTGATAATCTATAACAGGCCACCGTATCCATCACACAACCATTTTCTAAGATTTTAAGATAGCTTTTTCTTTTTTTTAAATGAGCAGCAGAATTTCAGGTCTCATTACTGGGAATAAATATGTAAGCAGTTTATGTTATTTTTTTATGAAAAAGTGTATGTCTCCAAATAAGACATCAAAAAATATTTCTTCAGTACCAAAACTCAGCTATTCTATCAAAATTTAAAAATATCTAAGGAACATTTCAGTTACTATACAAATGGTCATCTAGCAACACGGTTTCATTGGGATGGCATCATTCATTCATACCCGTAAATGCAAAACAAGACAGAATCGACTTCTGTCTTAACAGTAAAAGCTGATTAAATAATTCAACCTCCAATGGAAGACATCCCTTCTTTGTCCCTTTTGTATTCCGACTAAGGTGTTTCTTTTTTGCCATTGTTTCTACTGCCAGCTGAAGGGTTGTGTTGAACACTCTGACAGCTCTCAATATGCAGGGCCAGTCCTGCCAAACAGACTTATGAATTCCAAACAGCCTGGAGTCATGCTCCATATTTCATTGAAGTTGAATATTTAAAAAGATCAACCCACTCAAAACCCTATAAAACCTATCGTTCTGGGGCCTTGTGTCCTAAAAATAAAATCGCATCTGCCATATCGCATTACAGACAGCCACATCAGCCTCCATCTCTTAACCATTTCCCTCTCTCTGTTCCCCTCTCTCTCTCTCTGACAAAACCCATCTGGTAACCAGCCTGTCTCCATCAACACAGGTTTTGCTCTTTCAAACAACTGTACACTTCTTACTGCCTCTTTTATCTCATTCGCTTCCCTTTTCTCCCGCGCTGTCTGGAAATCACAATTTTTTTCCTTTGTTGGTGCTGTAACTCTCAACCCTCAGCTGTCCTTCAAATCTGCCTCTTCTGCGAAAGTCACATAGACCACCAGGTAGAAGAAATGGTTCTCGATTTCTCTCCTACTGCAAAATAGAATAGATTTTTTTTTCTTCAAGAAGTGAGCAAAAAAACATAAGATTTGTCAAAAAGCAGCAAAATTAGTCGAGACAGACCGCAATGCAGCCTGCTACTGACTGCCCATTCTCAGTCAGATCAAAGCAGTCCAGACTAATTTTAAAAGAATTATCACTGACTCATCAGAACGTGAGAAATGGATAGTGTTGAAAAAAGTGAGTTTCACCCACACTATGCCCACAGCGTCCCTGGACAGGCTTTGTCTGACTGTAAAGAAAGGATAACATATTTAAGCATTCATCTACCTATAATGTCCTATACAAAATCCAGCATATCCATTACATGCATTTACCTCACAGCGGATCAAGTGAAACTTTTGTCAGCAAAAAGAAAACAACGTATATATACAATGCAGCGCATAACAGAAACGCCATCAGTGACTGATTAGACATGATTAAAGTCAACCCAAATCAAGGAGCTGTATGAGATTTATTCAGTGACGTCAAGTCCATGATGATGTTTAGATTTGTCCTTCCAAATAATGATTTCCTACAATAGAGGATACACAGGTCAGACATGTCAATCAGCACTTAAAAATGATGTATGTCACCATATATGATATGTCAATTGATCAACATACAAAGGCAGCAAAACTGTTTTTTCTACCAAAATGTGAATGTCGTGTTTAGTAAATTACTTCAAAGATAGTGGATTTTTAAAATTTTCTCTAATATTTCTAAACAATTCTTAAAAAAGATTTCTCTTCACAACCACGTTGATGCAGAACATGGTTCAAAAGTGACCCAAATCCAATGGAAAATGGGTATCTCCTGACCCACAGTGCGCATCAAAGGGTTAAAAGTTTTAAGACAGGCTTAATATTCATTATTTCTACTGAGATTGAAAGTATTGTACATAAACCCGGTCAAATAGTGACTGTTAAACAGAAAGAGGTTCAGCTTAAAGCAAATGTTGTCTGGAATGTGCTACAGCACTCACATATGAAGATGCGATTTAAAAAAAATCATTGAGTAAATCACTGAAAATACCGTTTGAAGAACACAGAATTACTTTAGAATAACATTCTTTAAAAATGCAACTAAAGTCATTTACATAATCAGATAACTGAAATATAACAAAGAAAAGTAATGCCACTCTAAAACAATTGTAACTTGTATTGTATTTCATATACATTAACTGTGCATCGCTGGGTAGGTAATGACAAATTTTCACCCTATTTAAGCCTAATGGCATTGAAAGTATGGTGATGGAAATTCAATTTAAAATGAAACAATGACAATATTTTTAAGGAGTCTAACCAGACCTACTAATATAGACCACGGAAATGGCTTTTTATCAAGTGACTAAAATGTACAATATGCTAATTTTATGCTTCCACTTGATTTCAGATATAATCTTTGATGAATAAACATGACACACACAAACACACACACACACACACACACACACACATGCACAAAAGCACAAAAAGCCTGTGGGCAGGAGCATACAGCCACCCACTAGTTGGCAGGGAAAAAATTAGATCAAATCAACCCATACCAGAATTAAAACTAAGAGGAGGCAATGCATCAACCAAAGATGCAGAAAAACACGGTGATAGTACTATGAAATAGAGTACTGATTTAAAAAAAAATACCACCTCACCTCTTTACCTCATTGAATCATGGGCACCTTAACTAGACTATTTGAACAAGAATTTACAAAAAAAAAAAAAATTCATGATAAATTGCAAAACATATGAATGCCAATTAATAAAAAAACACAAAACAAATGATTGCACAAGTATTCATCTCCTTCAAAGTGACTCATCTAATTCAACAGAACTGCAGCCAACTGGAGCTGGAAGTCACACAAGTAGTGCAGTGAATGAGTCTCAAGTAATTGTAGTATGAAGATACCTTTATCTGGAAGGTCCAGTCACTTGAGAATCCTGGGTATAGTCTTGGGTACACCATGAAGACAAAAGAACATTCCACACAACTCAGTGAAAAGCTGACTGAAAAGCATAAGTCTGGGGATGAATTCAAGAAAATTTCCAAGTCATATGTGTGCCTGGAACAGACTGTCTTTAAAACAAAGACTAGTATGGCCGACCACCAAGACAACGATGACTTCTCTGAAACACTTGCTGAAGAAAACATGTTGACTCTAGCTTCACTATGAAGCATGTGGGAGACTCTGACATCAGTTTGAAAAAGGGTTCTTTGCTCTGACACCAAAATTGGGCTATTCGGCAATCAAACACAGTGTTTGACAAACGCCGCTTCACGTCATCATAAACACAACGTCACTGCCATGAAGCATGGTGGTGGCAGCATCATGATGTGGGAACACTTCTTTGTAGCAGGCCCTGGAGGACTTAAAAAGTAGAGGGTAAAATGAAGGAACTTAAATATTGGAACAATTTCGGCGGTCAATTTGATGCAATCTGCAAGAGAACTGCAACATAAGAGACGATTTGTTTTTTGTTTTTTTTTGCAAGACAGCGATCCAAAGCATACAGTCAAAGCTACACAGAAATTGTTCAAAGACAACAAGATGAGTGTTCTGGATTGGCTCAGTCAGACCTCACTCCAAATGAGAATTTGTGGCTGGACTGGAAAAGAGCTGTTTTCTCACAATCTCTGTGCGACCTGACAAAGTTTGAGCAGTTTTAAAAAGAAGAATAAGGCATAGTTGTGTGTCCAGATATGTCAGGCTGATTGAGACCTATCCAACAAGGGTCAGTGCAACAACTGCAGACAAAAGTGCACCTACTAAATATTGACTCGAAAAGGGTGAATACTTCTGCATTGGCATATTTTAATTTTTATATTTCAATCAATTGACATTATTAACCACGCCTGACGTACACGTCAGCGGGGTTACTGCATTCGCTTCGGTATCTGGCTGGGTAAGTATGTATGTGTGTGTGTATGTCCGTTCAAATATCTCTGCAAGTGCTGAAGTCAGGATGATCAAACTTGGCACTGAAGATCGGTCTAAGGTCCCCTGCTCACTTGTGGAGTTAGAGGTCACCAGATCAAGGTCAAGGTCACAGGGGTCACTTAGCACATTTCCTGCATATTGCATCATTTGTATAGGAAGGGATATACGTAGGATGATCAAAATTGATACAGAGCATCATGCATGGGTGTGGTTCTGCCATCTACTGAGGGCTTGTCTACTTCTGTAGAAGACTGTTTTTGTTTTGACATGACAAAGTATTTTTAGTAAATTCTTGTCAAAAAGTCCAAATTATACTGACCACGATTCAATGTTGAGCATTTAAAGAAGAAAACTTTAAAGCAGGATGAAAAACAAAATAAACATCCCGCCAGTAGGCTTGGTACATCAAGGAGTAAAAACTGTGAAGAATAAAAGCAAGCAGAAAAGCATGTGCACAGGAACGAACACGGTTTTTGCTTGTTTGTTTGTTTTTGATGTTGTTGTACTGTTTCTATAAACCAAACACTTCCTGAAGCTGCTTCAAAGTAAATGCTTCCACACACATGTTTGGGGCATTTGCTTAGAAACACTAGTGAACTGGGGGAGAGCGAAGACAAATTAGGAATTTCTGGCTTCACTAATTAGAAAAAAAAGTGCAACAAGCAGTGGCTACTCATCCAAGCTTCAAAACATCCCATCAGAAACATCACGGGCGCTGCATGCGTTTCTGCAATCTGTGCTATGGTTGAGGGGCTTTAAGTGATTATTGCGCCTTGGAGACACACACACACACACACACACACACACACACACACACACACACACACACACACACACACACACACACACACACACACACACACACACACACACACACACACACACACACACACACACAAAGCTAGCTACTGCCTTTGCATCACGTTGAGATGAAATCCTGAAGTGTTATGTATGTGCGAGTGTTGGACTGTCTATTCCATTTCAGCAGCTTGATTCTGTGAGTCATCAGTGAAAAGAAAGAAAGAAAGAAAGAAAAAAAACATTGGCATGGCACCACCACAGTGCTGTGGGGTAATATTGCTATGCTCTCCTGCAACCATCTGAGCTCACTGACATATCAATGCAATTAGAGTCATGGCTGTGTCCCAGTGAAGGTCAGCTAGCACCACTCAGACTAACAGAGGGAAGAAGGAGAGAAACACAGAAACAGCAAGAGAGTGAGGGAGGCAGTCTGAGAGGAAACAAATTAAGTGACAGGGCAGCATGGCTGAGTTTAGCTCTGCCTCTGTCCAGGGGCCTCTTCCTCTAACTCTTACACTGGCCTGGCAATTAAAAATACATGCATCAGTGGGCTACACATCTCTACGAAGAACATATAATCATACATTTACACAAGTCACACACACATGCAAATGGGAAAAGCTATTCCGAACAGTGTGAGAAGTGAAATTCATTTCTTTCAAATGCCACGCGTGTCTGTGCACTCAGAACTGACGGTCAGTCAGCTTGGTTGCATTCAATGAAGCTCTAATCAATGCAGCGGACAAATGATGCTGTGAAATGGGAGGCTGTACATATCATTGCTCAGGGGAAAACGTTAACTCAACCACCTCAAAAGGTATGGATCTGCCCAAAGAAAGCTGTAGTTCATCACACACTCCAAGTCCTGCGCAAGACAGACATCAGTAAGCCAAGGACAGTGGCGCTGATGAGATTGGAACATATTGATTTTAATCAATTGAGGGCTGAGCAGAGGTGCGTGTCCTCTTCAGATGAGGAACCACCATTTAAATTGTGAAGCCCCATTTTGCAGCTAGTTGTCAGCAAACACCCAGGGGATAACTTTCAAGCAGAGTGGGACCTGTGGCAGTGACCTCAATGTATGTGGGCACATAAATGGTACGTGTGGGGTAATAATTTATTTATTTTTTTAGTTTACTTTCCAGGGTGAACAAAAATCCCATCAGTGGTATAGCACATCTGTGTAATATCTGTGCATGTATTGATGGTTTAGCACAAAAGCATCCTTAACAGATCTGGCCTCAGGGAAAAGTGCACCGCTTTACTGTAAGTGTGTCATCCATCTCATTCGTTCTGAAAGCTCCCTTGGGACCCATAGCAATCCATGCTCCCCTCAGACATGTTGTATGTTTCAACAGCAGAGGCTGCAGCAGTGTGGACAATAGAATGGGTTAATATTGTAAATTGCAGGGAGAAGACTACTGCCAAAAAGGCTGCAACATGGTGAAAGGTTTGACAAAAAGAAAGAGAAACCTGAAATAAAAATGGGCACACATCCATACATGATTGCATCTGCAATTAGAGACTCACAAAAGGTCCTGCTGACAAAGTTCTGGCCTTGCGCACACACACACACAAAATAGTTTGGCTGGCTCAATGTTCGGGTTAGCCTTGACCTACAGAAACATGTGGAGCAGACAGTGTTTGTTGTGTAAGGTAGTCCTTGTACATGGTCATGCCTAAAATCCACATTTTCAGCTTTCTCTTTGGTAGAAAACCTTGAAATAAATCAAAGCAAACACGTGTGTCTTCACACACACACACACACACACGCACACAGAGGGTGTCACGATTCACCAAGTGGGATCGATGAGTTGGGTTTAATGTCTAAGATACAGCTGCATCGATTCAAACTGGTTGAATCAGGGCAAAGCTGGGAGGGAATCGCAGTGAATCGATGTTGGCATTTCTGTGTCATAAAAGCATGATATGACGAGCACATCTTTTTTAAAGCAGCTAATCATGTCTGTTATTCTGTGTGTTTCCCTCTCTTGTAACTGCCAGTCTTGTCAGCTCTGTGAAAGTTCAGTTCATTACCACCCTTTGCTCAAAAGAAGAGAAGAAATAAAAGCAGCAACTGTGCACTCTGCCGCCTTACGTGACATATATTTTGTTAAGAAATTTAGTGAAACAGAATCTCAGGAAAGACAAACTTTGAATATGTGAAATAAAGTTGTAACACCAAATTTAACTCTGCCAATATGCATAACAGCCCAGGTAACATTAGATGTCACGTAACATTACATCTAGCACTGATATATTCTTACTAAAAGATGACATGGCACTCTCTGTGGGAGGGAGAATTACTGCCTTCATTTATCCACAACAACAACAAAAAGATATCAAAATGATGCTTCATCCTCCAACTGAAGAACAGCTCTTTATGATGATAGAATAATTTATGATGATGGATGAAACTGATTACTCAAGTTATCTGGATGAAGGAATCTTGTTTTTTATTGTAATTAACAGAAGGGGATTCCAAAAATAATGGAATTATTGTCATTAGCATCTCAAGTAGTCATACATATGACTGGATTCAGGAAATTAAAAGCCAAAGCCAAAGCCAAACACACACACACACACACACACACACACACACACACACACACACACACACACACACACACACACACACACACACACACACACACACACACACACACACACACACACACACACACACAGAGATTATATATACACACACACATAGAGATTATATATCTCTGTGTGTGTGTGTGTGTGTGTGTGTGTGTGTGTGTGTGTGTGTGTGTGTGTGTGTGTGTGTGTGTGTGTGTCAACGCAGGTATGAGTTAAACTATACTATATTTTGAGTATATTAAATATTATTCCTCTAGATCTGACTGGAATCAGTGCTGGAACACGAGCAACACACCTGCATTATAAACCTGCACAGTTGTGCCATTTATTCAGCACAGTCGAATGTGCAAAATAACAGCTAGATATGTGCTTGTTTTCTTTAATCAGCCAATGAAAAGAACAATGGCTCAGTGTGAGACATCAGAGCATACAGGAGCGCCTGCAGCACAATCCTAGTTGTAATTATCACAACACCAATCAGCAAACAGGCGCAAGACAAACACAAAAACAAAGAAGAAATCGAGGGGGGAAACAAACAGCGAATAACTTCTGAAAAAAGACAAAGCACCATGACAGCATGCAACACCCTCTGTCTGGAAACAATCAGTGAAGCTTTGGTGCTGTTGTCTGTTGCTAGCATTGATCAGACAGGAGATATAAAACAGGAGGCGCGAGAAAGGCTATGTAGGCACATGTGTGCTGTCTTTTGACTGCTTTGAAAAGTTAGTTAACAGTTTCCTCTGGCTATAACTATCTCATTTTAATTTAGCAGAAAAAAAAATAGGCAAGCGAGAAAATAACAAATATATGTATAAAAAATACAGTTTAAATCCTAACATTATCAGCAAACTAAGAGAGAGGGGGAAATGATTAAACAAGGTATCTATCACTGAACACTAGCCCAACCTGAGCAGTTTGCTTTAGCAACAACATCAGCAGATTCCATCAGAAGAGTAGAAATCAGAAATATTTTCTATAATTTTAATAAAAAACAAGCATCAGGTGTTTAAAGAATAATAATCCAATGGGTGCAAATGTGATGGCTATAATAAATGCTTGCTAATATCGTTTTTTTAAAGATGCTGTGCATCACTAATCAACTCATTCAACTGTAGATAGTAAATAACATGTTCATTTGATTAAGATGACTTCATCACAGTCCTGATGAAAATCTCTAAGTACTACATTGCCAGTTAGATGAGACAGTGAAGCTACATCACTAACCACAAACCTGCAAACACACAGTCTGTATTTCGATGAGTCTTTTTGTCTGTAAGCTAACTGAAACACACCAATCAATTCTGTGACATCAGTAGATAACACTCATCACAGTCATCCACAAAACTCATCTTTTTACAGCAGCATTTTTGCAATAAGTGCTTTAATGCAGTAAACAGAAGACATGCGAGGGTTAAAGTAAAGCTGCAATTGCAATGAGCGAGAAGGAGCACACTGGGTAAGTGGAATGGGGTCTGACCGAAGTATCGGCAAAACATGTCCTGAAATGTGGCTTATAACACATCCATGACTACAATTACAGTAGTCACTTCAGTAATGCGAGGCTGTAGCTCTGGGCATGCAGAAATCAGATTTTGTTTGCACTGATTTCATATCTGCCAAACCACTTGGCGAGGAGGCCAAGCTTACATTGTTATTGGAATTGCTTGAGTCTGGACATAATCAGACATCTCTAAACCCAGAAGGAAGATAACAGGAGAAGAACCAGCTTACATATCCGGTAAGTCCTAGAGTATTATCCTGTACAACATACACACATACAGGACCGGTGTGCAACAAAAATCTTGTTCAGATGTAGATGGATGGTGCTGAAACACAGTGAATGCTTCGACTCAAGCTTCTTATTTTGTTAATTATACCAAATTGTTTGATAACAAAGCCCTTAAAGGTCTCATATTTATTGAGCTGAAAATACTGCAAAGATGGCTCAATTCACCATGACTGTATCAGCTTTGGTTTTAGCCCTGTTCTGAATGGGTCATTTCAGTGTCTGAAGCTGCTGCTGTTCCTGAAACTTTCACAAAGAAAACTCTCTCTGCATATGTAATTTACAGCACAAAGAAAGCCAGCTGACCAAGGCAGCTGACCCCGACTTGAATGAGTGGGTGAGACTTTCTATTGCTTCTAATTTCCTCTCTGAGTGATCGTTTTACATGTAAATGTACGGCAACTTCACAGCACAGTCGTGTTTTTAAAAACGTATATATGAGGAGTTTGTCCAGCTGCAACTTAGGAAATGGCTATTAAGTGACTGCTGTCTAACATTTCATACTTGTTTGGCTACCTAATACCAAGAACCAAATGAATAAGAACAGCTTTTTTTTTTTTTTGAGAATTCAGCTATGGTAAAATGCAGTGCATGTGTACACAGAGGGTATTAATCCATGCACTATCTTTGTTTAGTTTCCACCATCTCTGAATGTGACTCAGCTTTATAATCTCCACAGAACTAATAGCAACAGCCTGATTAGCCAAGTGTGTGTGAAAACTAAGGCTTTTCTGTTATTATGGTCACATTGCCATCAATAAAAACAGCAATTCATTGGGTGTTCAGTTCCCTAGATGCTTGGAGTACATGAACACTGTTGTGTTCACTCTTACAATCAACAGCAGCACATTTGGAGAACTTTGCTCATGTCTGAGACATTTCAGAGTTAGCAGAAGCAACTCTTGAGAATAAATAAACCTGGTGGATTGCCAGTAAGCTGCTCTTTCTGAATGACTCACCTAGCAAGAGGCAGGCAGTGAGTGGGCATGATGATACAAAGTTTGAGTTGGACGACTATTGGTTTGTGCATGTACGCAGCACTTCAGTCACATTCTCACAAGCTTGTAAAGCTGGAAGGCTATCTAGTTGTGTGGGGGTTTGAGAAATGACAGAAGTAGACATCTTCATGCCATTGCAGCTTGTATTTAACACCTACAAGTTTATAGCAACTACAAAACATAACAATAATGGATTATCACTATTTAGTCAATGTTTATGTTTTCGCATAGACGCTCGTGGGCTAAACATCATGGCTTGACAGAGAGGATGAGTCCATGAGTCTGTGGAGTCACAGTTAGTTCAGAAGTGTCTCTGACAACAGCAGGACAGACAGAGGTAAAACTTTAGACAATAATTAGAAAGCTAGAAAAAATATTTGAGAAAAGAGTGAGGTCTTACAGCTATACAAATATAAACATATGATTGCATTTTTCTGTCATAAGATTTTTTCTGCGTCCTCAAAGTAATTGCTGTCATTATTAGAATCAAAACGTTTTAATTTCTTAATATAAGTTTTGTTCTAATACAATATTGGACAGTATTTGCTCTTTGAGGCCAGTGAAACAGAGACTAGCCCAGAGGAGCATCATGATTTTGGCTCACTATTAATTACAGTGTGACACTTCTTTCCAGGAACATGTCTCTAAAAACACAATTTGGAAAAAGGGCAAGAGAGATGTGCACAGAGGAAATTAATGAATTAACTGATGAATATCTCAATGCGGTTACTTATTAACACTGATTCGGTGTTGGACCAGTTTACATTGAGAATGATTTAATTGAGGGAAACACAGCTATGTTAATGTGTGCTAGTTTGCCAAAGAGCTCAAAGTTCATAGTGAAACAACACAGGGCTGTTTATTAAATATTGCACACACACACACACACACACACACACGTTTGTACTTCTATCTTAGTGAGGACATCCATAGGCGTAATGCATTTCCTAGAGCCTTACCCTAGCCTTAACCATCACAACTGATCGCCTAACCCTATCCCTTACCCTAACCAAACCTCAATTCATACCTGTTCTCTAAAAACAAGTCTTCACCCTCAAACATGGCTGTTTCAAAGTGAGGACCGGCCAAAATGTCCTCACTTTGTAAAAATGTCCTCACTTTGATAGTTAAATGCAGAAAATGGTTCTCACAATGTAGCAAGTACAAGAACACACACACACACACACACACACACACACACACACACACACACACACACACACACACACACACACACACACACACACACACACACACACACACACACACACACACACACACACACACACACACACACACACACACACACACACACACAGACTGGGTATTACAACCATATAGAGACAAGCAGTATATGCTGGGTGCCTTTTTGCTATAGAGATGCGAGTCAGAAATATGCTGAATAGAATTTTTTTAGGGATAAATGCTTTAAAGGCTAATAAATAGTGAACGTGACACTTTGAATAACTCACCTACTCATAACTCTTATTTCCAAAATTCACTGTGTCTGAATGACAACAAAATGACAGGAGAATATTTATAATTAAGCAGTATTTCTGAATGCAGGCTGTGTCTCCACTGAGGTTGGAGGCTTTGCAAATGACACGTCTTTCTTTATCCCTCTCTCTGAAACTATAACATGAGCTACAAATGTCTATTTTTGGATGGAACTGCGTAATCATCAAGGTCTAAGCCGAACACTCCACTGAGGTATACAGCACATACACACCGTCTTATTAACAGTTATACCTGGAACAAAACCAGCACAGTCAACACAGACACCTTCTGGACAGGCTGCTTTGTGGTGCTGGTTGGTGGCTACTAATGGTTCATTGCCATAGGTGGGTGGAGGAGAAGAAAGAGAGACATAATCTTTGGAGGGCTCATATTCTCTACTCAGCGTGCACACGGTCACTGCTGTGAATAAAACACAAAGAAAACAAAGAAGGAAGGAAAGCAAGGCAGAGGAAAAAGGACAGCTGGGAAAGGGTGACGTTTTTGTCTCTTCTTCACCTTGCCCTTTTATCGCCTATGTACATGTGAATGTACAGACATTTTTTTGAATGCATGGATACAAATCTTTCTCACTATACACATATATTTTTTCCATTCACTATAACAACAGGAGCAAGACACCTAGTTCCCAATACACAATCCTTTATATTGGACTAGCTGGATCTCATTAGAACTCCATCATATGACCTGTTTGAAACAGCTGTACGCATGCAGTATTGCAATAGTAAAATGGCCCCAGGACACAGACAAGCATGCACAGACACACATCATGCAAATGTCTCCTCCTCTGTGGCTCTTTTTTCAAAATGCTTGTGGCATTTTATACAGTAGGACTGTGATGAATCTTGACAGTAGCTCCCTTGTTACTATTCTTTCTCCCTCCTTCCCTTATCACTATCTGTCATGCAAAAGGTGTTTCAGCGGCAAATGGGCACAATGCCTTTGGTCCGCAGTCTTTGGTATTTGAATATACTGAAGACAAGGAGGATGAGGTCTTCATCATGTCTGCAGATGCATAGATGGGAAGTAAAGAACTTGCTGTAGGCATGTAAGATTGTTTGAAATTTAAGAGTTCAGTTTTCAAATTACAAGAGCTGTGAGGCCCTCACAGAAGAGGAAGGCCTTTCAGCATATAAAACAGGAATACATGACACTGCGGGGTGGAGGCACACAGCAGGAAGACACAATGAGGATAAAATGAAAAAGCAAAAAAGGGAAAGCAGGAATGATGGAAACCGATAACCAGGTGAGGAGAGGAGAAGGGAAAAGTGCACGGGCTGAAAAGGCACAAGGAAGGAGAAAAGGAGAGTGGGATTTATTTTCACCTGTCAGCAGCACTTAAGGCCATAAACACATACAAAGCTTCTGCTTTGGGGCACTGGGACAACATTGGTCATGCTGTATGCGTTTGTGTGTGATGGATGATTCCTCACATTTATGTAGTTTGTCATCAGGGTGTTGACCATGTCACAACCTGGGCTGAGTCTAATCCTCCTTGAGAAATCACAAACTTACGGCTACCAGTTCACCGCTTGTCACTGTAACAATGCTGCAAAGGTAACGGGTTTGTGGTGTCAGCGTGGGCCGCCTTCCACAAGCAGCAGCAAAGTCACAGGATCCCTTCCAAAACAACACTCAGTCCCACGTTTTCAAATTCAGTGTCACAGCTCTGATGTACAGCTGACAACTGAACAGTTGATGCATTTCCTGTTCTTTTTTTAAGGAAATATCCATCAAACTACAACCTTATGAAAACATCATGAGGACATTTCCTGATAATAAAAATCTCTTAGCACGCTGTTGCAACACCTTGAATGAGATTAAAATACAAAGACGATGCAAACTCAGTAGAGAACTAATAAAGACGAAGGCTACCTGAAAGGTACAAATGAACCCTTTTTTCAACTGCGGATCAAAGGAAACAGAAGAAAATAACCCAACCAAATGACTTAATTCATCACCTTTATGGGAAGCGCTCTGTGAAGCCTTGGTGTCTGAACTGAACTAAGGCGAATTAAACCCTGACACTCAAATATATATGCTGAATAGTCTCTGTGTGGATAGTGCTCCACACAGGGAAAAAAGGTGATGACTTTATGTGATGTCTGAGCCTCCTGAGCCTCTTATTATTCTTTTGTACTTTCTAACAGACTCTAAATAGAAATGGCCACTAACATTTTTAAAACTGCAACGTTGTCTTCTCTTTACTACGCCGCTAATTAAGGGTAGCAAGGAAACACGAGATGCTCCGTCAAGAGAGCCATAACTAAGAGAGAGGGAGAAAGCTGGACAATTACAAGCACGCTTGAGAAAATGAAACTGAAATTGCAGGTGTTTTATATTATTTGCCATCACAGCTGCAAGCAAAACATGCATTTGTGCAGTGTGTAATGAACAATATGCAAATCCTGAGTCAATGAAAGCTGCTGTGAAGCTGTAATAAACTGAGACTCCAAATTTACCTCAGAATTTGTTTGAGTGCCAAGATGACTACTTTAACAGCAGA
Source organism: Acanthochromis polyacanthus (assembly GCF_021347895.1). Classification (NCBI taxonomy): domain Eukaryota; kingdom Metazoa; phylum Chordata; class Actinopteri; family Pomacentridae; genus Acanthochromis; species Acanthochromis polyacanthus. The sequence goes on along the minus strand of NC_067114.1, from coordinate 6,497,068 downwards.
TGAAGATATATCAGTTATTTATTTTTATTATAAATTAATTAGTTTCTTGTTTGACTATTAGTTTATTTGCTTATAAAGTCTGAAGCACAGAAAAAATAATTACTTAGGTGACATGTACATACACTGCATATCTCAGGTCAACAAGTGAAAGGAAGCCAATTTTCTGTCTTTGAAGTCATTACTGTATCACTGTTTACATATGTGTCTTGTTTTGTCTCACTAACTAATATTGATACAGTAAAAACAAATCTTTACCTTTGAGGAGCTGGAAAGAAAGAAAATTGACATCCTTTCACTTATCAATCTGAGATTATGGAGCTTACATAAAAAAACAACAAAAAAGACAGAAAACAAAACCGTTTTTTTTTTTTTGCCACCCTGCTATTCCACTCTGAATTCAATACTCTAATGCATAGACTGCTTTTATGTACTGTATAATCATCAATAATTTTGATGTTCCAGTGAACCCCTTTGTGGGCAGCTGCCTGTGTATCCAACTGATCAACTGTGTGACCGAAACAGAAGGAGAAAGACACTGCAAGAGGGAGAGGGAGAGAAAGAGAGTGAGAGAAGCAATGCCTCCAATGCATATAGCCTGCCAGTTTGGCTCTGGCAGACAGTGACCTTGTTTGCATGATTAGTAGAACCACTGAGGCGTGATTGGCCCTGTTACATTATTCTCCCTCTCTCCTCTTCCTTCCTGTCATCTCTTATTTATCAATCTTACTCTCCTTCACTCCCCCTTTCCTCTTTTGGCCTTTGTCTGAAAGCAGTTTGACCAAAGGTTCAATTTATTTGACTACATATGAAAAGATAGTTCTCCCTTTTTTTTTCTTTCAGAAAATGTGTTCCTATTATTCTATAATTCATTCTAGCAAGAAGTCATGATAGTATTTTACACGTTTTGGGCATCGTGACAGCAAAAGTGTTCTGACAGGCAAAGTCTGTGCTTGTATAACTCGCCTTTTTCTAGGTGGTCAAAAAAACTCTGGTTTTAAAAAAAAAGTGACAACAAAGTCATGAAGTAATAAAACGACACCAGACAGCAAGCCAGACCTTCTATGCATATTATTTTATTTTGGAATGAGGAGAAAAAATTTTGGAATTATTCTACTTGTGTACCAGGAAAAAAAATAATACAAAAATGAAAAACTCTGATTAAGCACATTATTTTTGAGATGGAAATAAAGGGAAAAAAAGTAAAACAAAAAAAAAGAATGCACCACCAACTTAGATTTTAACCAAAATAAATAAATAAATATATAGATCTGTCTGTCTTTCAATTTCTTTTTTTCAAGTTTATCACGTACATATTATCAGGGAAATAGATACAACTATCATCCACAGCGTTAGAACTACTGGCATGTGAAGTGAATGACACTGCTTATCTTGATACAATTTTGCCTGCCAGAGGTTGGGATATATTAGCCAGCAAGTGAACTGTTAACTCTTGAATATGATGAGTTGGAAATAGGAAAAATTAGGAAGTGCAAGTATCTGAGAGACTCTAACAAAGGCTAGACAACTGGATCACACCATCCTACTACTAAAAGTGCTCCACCCACAGAGAACCAGTGAACTGGTGATAATACGCACCGATGCATGTGGTTATCAAAAGTTGACCAGTGAGGTTCGATTGTACTACTGTAAAAATTGTTGAAACTCTTAATACAGGCTATGACAGAAAGGTGTCAGAACACACCATACATAGCGGCTTACTGTTTAGCTGCAGACCAGTTAGTGTCCATTCTTACCCATAGCTTCTGCCCAAAAACCACTGGAAACGCATATGTGAGCAGCAGAAATGCGACACAGAACAGGAAAACATGGACTGCTCTGTGGAATTGTATTTTTTTTTCACATCATGTGGATGTCTTGGTGTAAGTGTCTCATTTACCAAGAAAGAGCAGCAGGGTGCAGAATAGAAAGAAGACAAGATAGAGGAGGAAGTGTTGCAGACCATCTACACCCCGTCATGGTATTCCCTAACGGCAGTGGCCTCTTTCAGCACGATAATGTGCCTGGTCACATTACAAAATTGTAAGCATGGCTTTAAAAAAAAAAAAAAAAAAATAGAGTCCAAGGTGTTGACTTGGTCTCCCAGATCCTGGTATCTGTGGGATGTGTTGGAAAAACAAGTAGAATCCATGGAGGCCTCACCTCACAACTTACAGGGCTTAAATTATCTGCTGCTAATATCTTAGTGCCTGATACCACAGGGCATCTTCAGAGGTGTTGGGGAGTTTATGGCTTGGCAGAACACAGCTATTCTGGCAGCACAAGAGCGACAAAACCAATATTGGTTATCAAGAAGGTGGTTTCAAAGTGGTGGCTGATTAGTGTATATCAAAATCAGGGAAGTGGAGGATGTTCTGGAGGTATGTTTTACAATAACTTTGGTTCATAATTAAAACTCAGTTTGCTATGTCCAGCACTTTATCACAAGATTTAGTAAATTATAGTTACTGTAATAGATGTCCTATGGTAAATTAAGTCAGATAACACAATGAGAATCTGGGTATCATAAGTGATATTGGAAAATATCCTTTACTGCCAGTCAAAACAAAACAAAAAAGAGAAAACTGCCTCTGTATTTGCATTCTACCATATGTGCAGAATTGTTTTTTTTGTGACTCAAAGAACTACTATCACTTTTTGTTATAACTTCACAAGATTTGCTTCTAATATTACAACTGAATTATCAAAGTGTAAGAACTTTCTAAAAATTACAACATTGTTCTTACCATTACACAACCTTTGTCCCAATATTATCACTCCACTGTGCAGGTTTGTTCTTCAAAAGTGGTGTAAAAATCAATAATATCTTTCTCTATGCCATGTGAGCAAATAATCTAACAGAAGGAAGTTTCCTTTAGGTTTTGCTGATTTAAATTAGCATGATTAGCTGATTTTTGGAAAAAAAATTTTTTTTTTTTTTTGTTATCATAGACTCTGAGATTGAAATGGAGCAGCTGTGACCTTGAGGTAATGATTTGAGATGGGTTGACACAGCCAGAGTCAGGTGAAGACATCTGAATGACAGGGGCAAAATGGTGCTTGACGGCCAACCAGTTAGGGGGTGGTTTCAACTGTCATCTCTGTCAACATGGGAATACGAGCAGGATGGAGGGAAAACTTTGTGTGCGTATGAATGAAAGAAGATACAGTGGCTAAGCAACAGAGAGAGACAGATTTCTGATGGATTCATGAAAAAGAAAAAAAAAAATCACCATGGCTGTGGCAAGCACAGACTTCCATGTTTCTAAGGCTACACTGTACATCATAGACAAAGACTTTGATGGAGGCAGAAGAAACTGTGAAATGCATCGTGCTGTAAGATAAGAGGAGGTTGATGCGATTTTGATGGACAGTGCAGTTGTGTGGGAACATCACAGGAAAGAGACACCTCTTTGTTTTAAAGTGTGTGCTGAGTGTGTTGTGGACATTGTAGGAGGAGGCCTGAGTCTTGTGCCGTCTTGTTAGCCTCGGCTTTTTCTGTTCTCCTGAGCCAGGGGGGATCCAGCTGGTAGTGTACAGTATGTAGTGTAAAATAATCACAAAGACACATTCACACATCTATATGCCAATCTATTCAAACACATGAGTCACAACGGTGAACACTTCACCGCAAAAAAAAGAGATATTTTTCAAAACCACAGACAACAATGACGCAGTATAAGATGCTTGTTAAGAAATGAGTGGAACAGAGTCAAAAAAGACATAACATACACAAACTTTGAAGTAAAAGATGGACAGGACTAATGAACACAACTGAAGATGTCTTATTCCTTTGATGATACTCGAGTCCACAGTGTGACGCATTAACATAAAAAAAGAAAAAAGAAAAATTTGACACTTTAGGGCTCGGAATAGACTGTCAATATGTTTGATGACCGGATAAAATGTGTCCTTCACAGGGAGTGTCAAAAACTGTCAAGCACTGAAAAGTGGCAATAAATTCGAGGTTGGACTCTTGTTTACTTCATCTTTTATCGGGCATTTTTGTTATGACTTGCATCATGCCTGTATTGCTTTCAGACAAAGCTTTTGTACAGATGAATTGAGTGAAGACGATATTATAAACACGTATCTGAAACAAATAAGCACGTTATATCGACCTTATCTCTTAATGCTTTCTCTCTCTCTCTGTTAGAACTGCTCTTAGCGACAGATTCCATCTGTCTCAATCCTATATGTTCTAATGTGTCAGTGACTTCCACAAGGTTCTCGACAACCAAGAAGTCTCCAAACCTCAGCTCAGATGTTGGCACAGTTGACACAAGTGAACTCCTTAACATCAATTTGTTATCACGCTTTTACTTTTTGCCATGTAAGATGTTTGTCCATCATGCAATGCTATCGAGGAAGAGTCTGATCATGTGCCAAATTCATCAACACCTCCCAACATGCAGCTAAAGTATTGAGGAACTACTGTATATTCAGCGGCCAGAAGAACAAGAAGTCCTGCAACAGATGGTATGGACCTCACACAGCCCTGATCTCAAGTCAGTCTGGAATTTCATGAAGACAGAAACAAATGCCACAGCCCAAACACACAGAAGTTCTTGGAGCAATCTACCAGCCAACTATCTTGAACTATACGTGAGCATCTAGGAGAACTGGTGCTTTATTACAAAAGGCGGTGACACCAAGTACTTATTTGATTGACGTTATTTCTGTTTTCTGCAGTTTCTGTGAAGTTAATTGATAAATAAAAAGTATTCATGACATGTCTAAGGAAAACATCCTCACTTTACTCTGAGTGCTTAAAACTTTTGCACAGTACTATTACTACTAATACCATTAATACACACACACACACACACACACACACACACACACACACACACACACACACACACACACACACACACACACACACACACACACACACACACACACACACACACACACACACACACACACACACACACACACACACACACACACACACACACACACACACACACACACACACACACACACACACACGCGGGTAGCTCTGTGTCCAGACAGCCAGCCGGGTGCCAAATGTTTAATGAACATCGGCTGGCAGACTATCATGAGCAAACTCTGGCCCACACCACTGTTTGATGATTAGCTGCAACCCACGGGGATACACACACACACACGTTTCCACGCACAAACACCCGCTTTGAATCAATGGCTATAAAGAAACAACACTGTGGATTCAGTATATGCATAACTAATAATGAGCTTACTCCCAAAACACCCAAGGAAATAAAGTACATTTGTTCACTCCTTTGTTACTCTAATTTTTACTTTATAGCTAATCTTGTTCCACTTCTTTATTTACCTCTTAACGGCTGTTTGATAGCCCTTTCTTGTTATTGCCGTCTTCGATATTTCAAATTTTCTCTTTTTCCTAGCCATCACATTTTCACAACTCTTTTCATCGTATTTCCTTTCTTTCAGATTCTGAGGAGTATTTCTGCCTTTCCTACTCAATTGTCATTATTTTTCTTGTGACAGACAGCTACTAGTCAACTGTGACAGCCAAACAAAGAGGCTTTATTTTTCTGCAAAGAAAAAGTAATCTCTTTTGCAGTGAGAAATAATAACAGGAAAAAGGGACTCTCACATACAAAAGGGACTGAGTTCCACAAGGGTCCATTTTATAAGTCTTTTAAACGCCTGTATTTGTAATTTATATTAGGAATCAGTAAACTTCACTGTCTCAGTATTAATTTAGGTTAATTCTAGCTTAAACACATGAGCCCACAGTCATACCAGCAGCTTTTTGAAACTGTACTTGTTCATGTTCATATTCATCAGGTTCCTTTTTTGGTTTACAGTGTGAACATGTGTATTTGCACTAATGACAATTTATAACTGAGAATGCCACTAGTTTTGCAGGTAGATGATTATAAAACAAACATTTGACTTGTTGAATTTTATAACTAAAAGTCAGGCGATCAAGAACTTTGCACAGACAACGTACACTCATACTCCAAATTATCGAATTCCCGATCATGATTACATATCTCAGCTGACCTGGGGACCCCTTGAGATACCCAAAGAGGAACTGGAAAGTGTGGGTGGGGAGAATATGTCTGAAATGCTGAAACTGCTTCACCTGCTGCCTCCATGACCCGACCCCAAAAACAGATGAAACTTTAAGCCTAAAAGCAATGATAATATCAAAATTCTCCATCAAGCTAACAAACTGTCCGCATACAAATGGATGAATTGTACTTATGAATTATGAACCATACAAAAAATGTTATCATCACTCTCTAAACCCGTAAATACTAATCTATCTGACCAAGACGTATTGAGTTACTTCAGTAAGTTAAAAAAAAAGAAAGTTTAAAAAGTGGGGTCATAGTCTGGTCCAATCTATCCATCATGATTTAATGACTAAAGAATAATTAACAAAGGACATATCATATGGCAATCTCACAAAAGCTTTCACAAAACACACTTAGATGTGTGCACATTAAATTAAAGTTCAAAAGACCTTAAAAGTCCTTAAAAATAAATAAACACGAGGGAACTTATTCATTACAAGCTGTAGTTGAAGAAATGTGCTTGCTGTTGCATCAGTTTGCAAAGGATAAAAATATAAGCAAGCTGTGTGTGAGGAATTCTAATAAATTGATAACCTGTGCAGAATGACAGTAATTCCCATAACTAGAGTTTTAATTCATTCTTCCCATCATGTTCCAGTGTTCCCTTGCCATTTTCGAGCAGTGTGCTGTGCGAATGATTTCACCCTTGTTTCAAAATACAATAAAACAAAAAAGGCACACCAAACAGCTCTGTGGTTGTGTTACATATACAGATAGGTAAATGATGAAATACACTGCAAAATATGTTGAATACCCATTCGCTGGGTTTTATGTGATTTATACTTGTGCTTGACTGTGACTTATTTATTTAAAACTGTGTAAAGCCTCTCTGGTATTATAGCATAGGAATCTTGGAGAGAGACATGGTTAACAAATGGAGAAACAAAGGCTTGAGGAGGTTGCCAGCTGGGCAGAACAGATATTGCAATAGATAGATTTGATATGAATAAGCGGCGATTAGGCGATGAGTCTGTCTGCGTTAGGTAACGACACTGCAACCGCAGGAAGTCCTGAGTTATTCAGGTTCAGCTCTTTGTGTTTCTGGTTTAAATAGCAATAGATTTATATTAAACAGTGTTTTCCTTTGCAACAAAGAAAAAAATTATACAATAAACAATTCAGACTTCACAAAGCAGTAGGGTCTTAACTTCATTTGTGCTTTGTAATGCTCCCAATACAGATGATAATTTTCTTCCTTCTTTACATTCTCTACTGCTTTTGTTCTTTCTCTTCAAACTTAGATTCCGAAATTTTCCTTCAACCTCAATTTCGTTTCAACTCCACCACCTCATAGTGTACATGTGCACAAACACACGCACACACACATGTGGAAAAACCTATTAACTGAAGCTCAGTTTCTGTGCTTAACAAAACCCCTTCATACTTGTGACAGGAAAATATCTGAGCCTTGCATTAGGGATCAAGCAGTCGTAAGAGTAAAACACCAATGGCCACAAAACACCTCAGAAAAAATGCACATCTTCTTCATATCTGCCTCACTGCTTTAATGTGAATCTTTAATACAATGCATTTAGTTTGAGATCCAATAGTCTGTTCATTATATTGCATAGACGTTTTAGATTCCCGAGGCAGCTAACCAAGAAAGTGGAGGGAAGGTTGTTGCTGAAGGGAGAAGTTCGATTGTAGCATGTGGTTAGCATTGTGCAACAAAGATTTTTTTCCTAATCCTAACCAAGTAATTTTTGCTTGTAAGGAAAGAGCAAAAAAAACAAAAAAAAAAAAAAACAACATACACAAAGAAAAAAAAAGAATAATTCATGGACAATGCGAACATGAACTATTCAGTGGTGTGATCAAGGAAATGAATATGCTGGTGTCTATTTTCAAGTCTAAAAAACCACTGCATTTTTACCCTGAAAAATTTCTTTTCTCAGTAAATCAGATTAAAATAAATTACCTCTCTGATGCACTTTGTTATAACTGAAGGTAGAACCTGCTCTGCATGCAATCCTGATATTTTAGCCACAGTTTATCTTTGTGGCGTATAAAAGAGATGTTCCCTTATCATGTAAGATAGATGCTACAACATTTCAGATTTTTTTCCATTGTGACACTTTCACTTTCTTTGTATTTAATGAGTCCCCATGAGAGGCCGTTGCCCACACATTGTCACTCAATCCATACGTATGTTCAGAGATGTGAGCATGTAGACAAAAGTATATAAAATAATCAGATTTAGAAATGAGAAGGGATTTGATACAGCCTTAGATGTGTGTGCTACCGTACAGCATCGGTCGAAATGCTGAAACCACTGACAGATGAAGTGAATAACATTAAACATCTTGTTATTACAATGTGTTGTTCTGCTTGGAAACCTTTGGTCCTAGCATTCATGGACTTGTTAGTTTGGCACATAACCATTACCGCAAACCAAAAACAATTAGTTTTGCTTCGCTAAAGTTAAAAAATTTCCCAGGAACAGCCCTAGAAACGTGGTGCCGACTCGACCTCAAAGCTCCCTCCATTCCAATCTGATCAAGCATCAGTGAAATGCGACAGAACAAGCCCGGTACACTCAAGCCCCACTCTGTAAACCACAGGACCCAAAGGATCCACTGCCTGCATCCTAAGATCAAATTCCACAGGACACCCCCAGATTCCAGTGTTTATTCCCCAACTGGTTTGGGTTATTTGCTGGCAACTACACCATACTAGGCAGATGGTTTTAATGTTGTGGCTGATCTGTGCATATGTGCAGTCAGTTATCATAAGGCTTCTGAGAGTCCACTGAAGCCTTACAATGCTAACTAAAGTGTATCCCCTGAGCTCTAAATGCAGCAACAAGAGAACCATGGACCACAGCATAACTAGAAGATGTTGCTTAAGCAGACTCGTACACTGGAGTGGCTCATATAGCTAAATTAGGGCCGCTAAGGAAGAACACTGTCTTCAAATACGGCAGAATGGACAATCAGCTTTGACAGAGTTGGTAATTGTTGATGACAGGCAAGAGGAGTAACAGAAAAAAAGAAGAAAGCCATTATCCAATTAATCTGCTTTTAGAGAACATTCTCTATTGCTGGCTGAGAAGGGAGGATGCAGAGCAAATGTGCACAGCAGGCTCTTCTAAAAGGATATGCTGCGGCCACATTCTGTCACTTGACTGTCAGAGACCATGTAATATAGCCTAGCCGCACTAGACCCATGTTCTGAAGGCACAATGGTCTAGGCACGCTTGACAGGGAGGGAGGCGGGCTAAAAGGTTGTCTATCAAATCACTCTGCAGCAATTGGGTAGGTATATAACCAATCAGCGCAACGAATAGGCTCCTAGAGCGCCGGAAATCAGAGGATGCGGGAATTCGGTGAAGCCTTATTTATACAGTCAATGGGTGAACCTCAAGTATATTACAGACATGTTAACAGAAAGATTATTCGGAGTCGGTGCTAATGGAGCTCAATGACTGTTGTCGTTTTTGTTGTCGACCCTGGCAGAGAATTAAATTCGTTGCCGTGGGTTGTCTAGCGCGGCTAGGCTAGTTGTTTCCGGTTGTTTCCGTCAGAATCATCGCGCCTCTGTCGTCACTTAGTTACGCCCGCCTTCTGACTCTACACTTCATGGTGATTCGTCGGCCAGTTTTAGGAGAATCCAGCCTCGAGCCTTATGGAGGGTAACTTGACTCACCCTGGCAGAGAATTAAATTCGTTGCCATGGGTTGTCTAGCGCGGCTAGGCTACATGTAATATACATTGGTGGTAAAAATCCTTGCAACCAAACTGCTTTATTTCAAATCTATGCATTTGTAAAATTTTACAAATCAACTGAACTTTCATAATAAAATATTGTGGTGGGCCAACACAGATAAATCAGTGCTCGGAAAATATAGTAATTAATTGCGTAAGGCATCATTCTTTCAGACGAACAAAAGACAGCAATAAAAAAATGCTAAAATGGTCACTGAAAATGTGCTTTGGTGGCCGATAATAACCCAGCTGGCTTTCCTAACTCTGTGTAGGAAGCATTGCTAAATCACTAAAAGTAATTAAGGATTCAGAGTGCCATCCAGCTGCTAAGTTTCTGTTTAAGCAGCAAGTCCTAAGCAACCCAGTGCCATCTATTGACAAGAAAAGACACAATAGCAACTGTGGACCTGTAGATGTAAATGTGCATTCTATAGACAAGGTAAATGATACCTTTAACAGTTTTAACACAGATTTTACAGTCACAATGTGAATTTTAAAATCAGTTGAATGTTTCATGTCCACTGGAGGTTACAGTATATTCAAAGTGAAACTGAAGCAATTTAGAGACTGCAGATAAAGTCCATAAAAAGATGGGATTTGACATGAATTGGCATTACTTTGTTTAGCCGCACTTTGAATGCAAATTAATGTATAGAACCTACAGAACAAGTTGAAAAAGCTTCAGCTTGACTGAAAGAATTTACCCTTCATAAATGTACAGACATGACAAGAAAAAGCAGAGGGAATGTAGAGGAAGGACTGGATGTCTCGAATGTCAGTGAAACAGAGCTTTCCACATACTGCATGTCTTTACATTTTGGTACATAAGCTGCATTTACATGAATCATTTTACTTTACAAAGGATGGAACCAAATTGACAAAAAAGAAGTCCAATGCCGTTCTGATCTCCTAAATTCAGCGAGTCCTGGATTTGCTGTCAACTCAGAGAAAGTGTTATTTTTTGTTTTTAATAAGAGCAGTTCATTATCAATTTGAAATATCGGAACAACAGACTGTGCAATCAATCACCAGTCTTTTTCCACATCTACCTGAAGACACTTATGTGACATAAAAAGTTTCTGTTTCTTCTCCAACTTCTCCAAGCACAGCTGACAGCCTTTCATGGTTCACAGCTTTTTATGGCTCAGGTCACTTGCTGCCGTTTTCCTGTGCAAGGCTTTACTTTGGTGGCGGAGACCAAATGACATCAGCCTCGCCCTACTCTCTTCTATCTGACAAAACAGTCTAACAAATTAGCTCTTGTGCGGCAAAGACCTTTCAAACACATCTGTAATTAAGCAGCAAGACCTCATCATAAACTAACAATAGGGTATGAATTATGAAGGGAGAAAAAAAGTAAATCATTGTCTGTAAATGCAATGTCAAGGGTTTGGAATTGATAGATAATTAAGGGTGTCTGGAGGATGATTCTTCCTTGCGAATCCTCAAATAATCAACGCAGTTCAGTTACTTTGCATCATTGGCTTTATGTTCATGAGAGCAGAAAGGCAAAACTGCTTGCATGTAGCAGCATGAGTGGAAGCACAGGTCACAGAATTTGATATTTAGAGGCACTCAGGGAAGCTCTTGTTGTGTGTATTAAAATTATTCATGCACAACTACCCCTCAGTAGCTGCAGTTTGGGGGGGGGGGGGGGGGGGGGGGGGGTGCTGAGTTGTGTGGTAGTTTCAGTAGCAGGAGAAGTTGGATAGGTGCTAACAAAGGGACTGTTCTCACCCAGCAATCTGTAAATAAAACAGAAGGCTGCTATCAACAAGGTGATACCTTGAGAGTTTTTTGACACTTTCTGTTTACTGCAGTTTCTTTGCAACCACACGCTACTATCTCCATGACTACCTTGTTAGTCCCAGGAAAGAGGAGCTGGAGAACCAGTAAGCATTTTCCTGAGTAGTGGTGAAAGAGAAGGGAGAGGTGTTGATTGATAAGCAGAGCTGCCTACCTCAGGCTCTACTTGGCTCTGACAGGGACAAAACAGCAGTCTGCGGCGCCTGCCACTGACATTTGTTATAAATCATTGGCAATTTCATCATTCAAGAGTGAGAGAGAGGGGGAAGAGTGACAAAAAAAAAGAAATAGACACCTGTCTCTTAACATTGTTTATTCCATTTGTTTTTTTTCCCTTTGAGCTCAGCATCCCTGTCCATTCCATTCTCCTCTTTTACTTTCTGTCCTGTATGCTCACCCAGAAATGCCTATCAGCTATGCAATACAAGACCATAAGGTCTGGACAGCTTTACGCAAAGGAATTGTGCTGTAACTCACCTTGAAGGGTCAGTTCACACAAATTACAAAAAGACATATTTTTCCCTTTAGCCCTGGTGGCATCTAGTCATGCAGACAGTTTCAGTTCTATCTGCACGGATTTAAGAGATTTCTGCTGCCACATCAATACAAAGAATCAAAAGTGATTTTTGTGCGATTTGGCTGAAGTGACCCTTTGACCCTTCAGAGTAAAGATGAATAAGGGGGGGAAAAAAGCATATTTCTGCTGAATTATTCCTGCCTGTAGGTAGAGAAAAAAAACAGCATTTGATTAATACTTGTGTTGTTTTGCCATGTGTTAAATTCAATTGTTTGATTTTTTAAAACGTTTTTCTGGCTTGTTCTATCAGTGCATCAGACAATTGTAGTTTTGATTTCAAGCAATGCTGAGAAAACACTACAGCTCCGCCGTGTACTTATTTAATGCATGCTTTCAAGGCGGCGCACACACACTATACAATAACTAGTATTTGTCACATCTTGACAAATTGGTGAAATCACTCTCCCATTGCACATGCTTTGGCTACTTTAGCGCGAAAGTGAGGTCTAATCAAGTTGTCCCGAGAAGTGCAGCTGTGTTGTAGTGAGATGATAAGATTCATAATGAGCAGTTATAAGAGCTATGGCAAGCAAGTGTTCCTGTGAAATACAGATAGAAAATGTATCCAGAAATTACTATGCTTGATGTATAATCTAAAGAAAAAAAAGGAGCCACAATGAAGAAACAACATAGATGTCACCTGGATTTCACATTTCTGGAGACATGTACTTCTACCACTCTTTTCTGACTCTCACAATCCATTTTTGTCTTCAAATATTATGTTTTCATTTTTGCAAATTTGTCATATAACCATGTTCCAGTCTTCACTATTGTTTTTGTACACAGCAAGATTGTTTCAGAGCCAAAATCTGCCTTGAGAGCGTTCAAGCATGAAACCTAAATCACTCGTTTGCTATGGTGCCAATCGCAATATTTTAGTGAGAGCAATACAATCTGACAATTAGACAACTGTATGCTCTGCTTTTAAAACTATGCCTGCGGCTGGAGAGTTAAAAGAACTAAAGAAATACATGTATAAAAACGGTCAGCAGGCAGGTACGCTTCAACATTATTTCATCTCCATACCTCTCTCTCTCAGTCCCCATCTCCATATCTGACACATCTATCAAACCACCGCTGAAATACTGACTGACTAACAGAGGTGAGATGGTCTGCAGTCATTGTTTGTTGATATTTATTTATCTCTGTTTGGATCTTCAAAGTGAATCATTTAAGACAACTAAAATGGATGTCAACCCCTTTAACCCCCCTTTTCATCGAAGTATGAATCCTTCACGGTCTCGGGAACTGGGACAAAACAAAAGATAATGACTTACATCTAAAAAAAAAAAAAAAAGATGACATAAGTAAGATTCAAACCAGTCATCTACAGAGCCAGTGTGAACTGTCAATGTGTGAAGTTGAATTTGCACATGAAAAGCACAGTGGTTTAACGTTAAGTGTTTCATTTTTGATTCCACCACACTGCCAGGAGAAGATCAGAGACTTTTCTCTTTCCCTGATCTATTTTGGAGCTCATCACTTTCCCCTCTCTAACACCTAAGACAGATAATTATCCATTAAAAAGGGAAAAAAAGTGCTACATTTTGTCAGTTCTTTCGCAGTAAGATGTTTTTAAATATGCCACAGCAGAGTGACAGGCTGGAAGGCCAATGATTATAGTAATTAACCAGAAAATGACATCAAGCCACCAGGAAGAGTTTTAGCTCTTGCATGCAATTTTATATTTATTTTAGAGGAAACAGTCCCTTTTGAAGTTGAACCCTTTACAGTGTCCTCTGTTTAAAATTAAGCACACCCACAGTTCATTTATCCACAGTGTCTTCGCGTGGCTATTTTTCACAAGCGCCCATAGACTACTCTTTGCATGTTTCATGAAACGATGTGGGATCATCTTTTAGTTCAGCCCGTCTCTCACGTACAGGGGACTCGCATAATCACTCACCTCCCTGATAAATCATGTCCTCTCTGCTCTAGCCCAAACACCTTCCATTGTCAGAGCTCAGACTCAACCCGCTGCAGAGGCTGATGGATGATTTACAGGCAGTCAGTCTCCTCTCGAAAACCTTCCTAGGTGGATAAGCCTTGTTCATTAACCCTCTCACACTTCTGAGCTCATGTGGGATGGCCAGTATTGCAGTTTGTCGATGTGCTAAAACGAGAACAATAAGGACAAATGCTACCCAAGGGCCGCTTCATATGTGTGTCCGTGTGCGTGCACAGGCAGGGGAAAAAGGTTTCTGGTGCTGTCTTCTTAAAGCTGCCGTCTAGTCTAAGTCAAAGAGCAGAAAAGCCAAGGTTTACTCCCAAAGACTAGATGAAAGAACCTCTTGCTCAGTCCTCCCCTTCCTTAAAAAGAAGAATCTCTTTCAGCAAAAGACTTTTTTTTGGAATAGTACCACTGTAATGCTGACATTAAAGATTCTGAAAACATTTTACAGGGATGCAAACAGGCAAGGGACAAAAACAAAATAAAATTTGCCACAACTATGGCGGTCCGGGGGCGTGCAGTCCTTGGATAAAAATTTAAAAGATATTAACTGTACATGCTCTTTTCCAGTTATTACAACTATATTTGCAGCTGCCTGAAAGCTAATTCCAACACGCATTATGGGGATAGAGCTGAGCTGCCCTATAGAAAACACATAGAAAGTGTAGATGTGGGAGCTGAATACATCAACAAAACAGAAACACGAATGGTGAAAAAAAAAACAACACTGTTTAAAGCGCATACAAGGCAATTAGGAGGAAAACAAGAGACAGAATGCACTGTGCAAGGCAACACATAACCAACAGTGGTGTGTTTAACGAGAAAACCTACAGCTATGACTGCATCCAATTTGATAGAAACCCAATAGACCAGAGTACATGCTGCTGAATTGTCACTTTATCAGGAAAGGATTAGCCTCAACACACCACTGAAGCGTTCAAATAATGATCTCTGACTATTATTGCTTTCAAATGTAAGAAATAAAATGTTCCAGACTTTTGTCTATGAAGGCCTATAGCCAAACCATGGAAATAATTAGTGTTGGGTATACAGAGACAAAGGATTTTTAAGTGTTTATTAACCCTGTACTCTTAAAAATTCAGCAGCATTGTCTTTGTTGAACTCTCAGGTTAAAAACAATGTGCAGCACGCAGTGGCTCAGCCAGCATGTGTTCCTGTAGAAGACAGAAAATGTAAGAAATTACCGTTTTTCTATGTCAGCACTCTTATCACAAAGTAAGAAACCAATGCTGCTGCTGCTGCTTTAGTATTCATACCTTAAAATGGTTTACACCATTCGAATTGTGAGGCTTTGTGATTTCGAATGACGTATAATTTGATGCAGAAATATGCCTGAGACATTCAAAATACAGCAGCAGAATTTCCACTGAGCGGTAAGGGGATAATGTGCAGTGTTTGGCAAGATTTCTAACTTCTCATAAGGAGTCGTATCTTACATGTTTACATGTATATCTGACTGTGCTTTCATACATTATCTGCTTATGCTGTACGCTTTTCCATGAGAGAAGTTATAGTCATCAACAAATACGTCAATAAAATTATCTGCTTACATGTATATTATAGGGAGGCTTGAAGGAAAAGGATACAACGACAAAATGAAACAGAAGGGACATAAGGCAAGATTTGAGTGAAAAATAGTCACATATGCATGTTGTTTTTGCTTTGCAAAAAAAAGAAAAAAGTCATGGCTTCAGCAGCATTTAGGAGAACCCGTCTGCGTGTATAACAATGTTGGACACAATATTACAAGCAACAACTCAAAGTGTTCCCAGAAAATATTATCCTGGAGAGCCAAACGAGCAACTATTATTATCTTTTTTTTTTTTTTTAGCTAGCAATTGTGAGGTTATGTCACAACAAATGTGATAAATAATTCTATTTGGCGAGAGATGTCCCTGCAACGTTGAATAGAATGTGTGTGCATGAGTGTGAGTATCTGCGGGTGCCAGCCTGTGTGGACAAAAACAGAACTATCTGTGAAATACATTTAGACAGTCTCTTTCCTCTTTGGTTGACACTGTAATTACCATTCAAACTAGCCAGGCTAATTACCTCCCCGTTTAGAAAAATAATCAGGTTTGTACACAAATCAAGACCAGCCACAGACGTCACGGCCTGAAAACCAAAACAATCATCAAGTCTACTGGGCATGATTATTGTGCGTTCTATTTAATCAAAACTTGCATTAAGATTTAAAGTCATCAATTATTCTATCATTTCATTTTACAAAGATTATTATATGAATTTCTAAATTATTCATTATATTCTGTCAATCAGTTGCTCCTCTTGAATTTGTTGTTAAATCTTCCTATCCCCGCTATTCTCTAATGTGGCTAATTAAGGGTGCTTAACATGGACTATTTGCTAAATGTGTTATACTGTCCCATACAATTTTTACTTCATTAGTAACACTGGTTGGAAAACAACCTCTGTGAAGTTTGGAGAGACGCATTTAACGGAATCAAAGAAAGTGGAACCTGAAGAAAGGTCAGGGAACTTATGATTACAACAACGGGGGCATCAAACTTTCACGAAACTAAATTGAAATGTGTGAGATTATGTGGCTGTCATCTGCTGTTCCCTACTTGTCATGTGAATGTGACAATCAGTAAGTTCAGCACTGCAGAGAGATCTGACAGTCAGTCAACCTGTGAACCACTGGGTCTGGAAGAAATTAAAAAATCTTCTTCCTTAAAAAAAATCTAATGCCAAAACCCCTGTAGCAAAGCTAAAATTAGAGTCTATTTCTATCATGCATCACAAAAGATGTCATAATGAGTTTATTACAAGTATGAAGAAACCAAAAGTTTCCATCACATTCTATGGCCTGTTGAAGAAAAGTCAACACTCTGGACATTAGGAGAGACTTACATTACAGTAAGAAAAAAAACAGAAATGCAGAGGATGAAAAAATTCTCTGGCTTTACAGCACTGAGCGAGCAATGGCAGACCTTTTTTTTTTTTTTTTTAAACAATCTTTTTGTCTGTGCCCTTTGCTAGCCAGTAGCCGTTTCCTTTCCTTTACTCCTCTGCCCCGTATCTGCTTTATTGTGATGCTAAACAGTGAGTTTTGACATTCAGAAGGGCCCTGCCAAAGGACAGGCCAGTGGATGCAGTAGAGAAGAGAAAGACTTAATGGGTTCAACTGGAATGGAAAGCATCTGCTAGTCTCCACAGGCTGGAGGAGAGAGAAATGTCAAGTATGGTTATTATAGAGCAGGCAGCAGCTCTAGGAATTTTCACCTGAATGAAAAACCCTCTCGGACAATGCACATGCACAAGCACAAGCAACGTCTCCACACATTATTGCCTTTGCTAGGGCAGTGAATTAATTCATTCCCATCCAGATGCACATGGTACAGTAACAGGCACAGCAATGCACACTGTAAAAGCACACACCGTATTTGAACTGATTTTGTGTTTTTATCGTTCCAGATTTGCTGTGCATTGTAGAAACAGAAGAAGCAATTAGTGCTGTATACTTCTGCTTCTAAGCATAAATTCCTTTTTTTCCCTTTTGGAAGAAAATTGCTTTCTTTTCTACATTAAAAGAATTTTTTAAATTCATAGGAATTTCCCAAATAGTGCATTTTTTAACAAGCGTTAAATTTAAGTTTAATAATGCAAAGATATTTCTAAAATTATTTACAATTTGCATATAATTAATTTGATAAAGGTATTGGTTCTTGAGTTCAATTTGTTTGTAATAAGTTACAGAAGTTTTCAATACCAGCTTGTTGAATGAATGTGTTTTCATCAGTGTGCATCAGCAAGCCAGTAAACTGTCAAAATACAGTTTTTTTAATTAAAAATTGATAGTTACTACAGCCGCTGGACTAATGGGGGGATTTTGATATCAAACTGAGGTGACGAGACTGATAACATCACAGGATATACACTGTGGAAGACTGCGGTTCGTTTGCTGTTTGACACTGTATTGAACCAAAGAGGCGTCACCTGGACAACAAGAAGCTTCACTGATTCATGGGAATGCTAATTTTCAAGTCCAAATTGTTAAATGGGAAGATTTGCAATTGCTGGTTCAGCTGTGTTGTGTTTCAATTGTTTGGTGTGGCTAGGAGAGGTGGTTTTCAAGGTTTGTGTAGCTAAGAGCACTGTGGGGGTTTAGCAAGCAACAGGCCACCGTGACAGAGACTTCCATGGTGGTTACTGACTTCCAACCATTGCTAATTGGACAGAATCCTCGTAGCTTTATGGTACGCAGAGTACAGTAATCACACTGTCTCATCAAAAATACCTGGTTTTCAAGCGCTTTTTAGACAGTTTCTGAAAATTAAATTTAATCATTTATAAAGTCAATATATTTCTTAATGTTAAATATCTGTTTAATGTGTAAGATTTTAATGTAAAGTCACATGTAAAAGCTCATATTGTGCTTGATGTCAGTTAAACTTAAAAGTAGTTTCTTGTAATTTGCTACTATTTAAAGTATTTTGACATTTTCTACAAGATAAAGATCAAATGCTGAACACCTGTGGTCTGAATATTATTTTTACACATGGATGGATAATTTAATGTAGGTAAATCCAGTCATTTATGAGATGGAAATTCTCATCACTGAACATAAATTTAAGCGTAAAAATTCATATTAAACTTGATGTAGTCTAAAATTCACAGTAGATTCTTGCAATTACTCGTTTTGAATTTTTTTAAATTTTTTATAAGATTTTTGTTTACAACATGAAATTCCTTAAAAATAATAAAACATATAACATAATAAAGGCACTGTTCTGTAGTGATTAACCATATTTATATCTAATTTAGTTTGTTATTAAACATGCAAATATCCTTCATTAAACATTTAAAAGAAACTGATTCACACGATCTCATGTAAAATTAAGGCTACAAACTGAATTTCATTTTGTCTTTTGGTAATTTTCACTTATTTTGCAGTATTTTTCTGTGTCCCAGCTGCTGGAATATTACTGTTTCTTCATATACACAGAAAAATTAAATTTCCGCATGTGTTAATGTTATTGAAGTACAAATAATGTTTCATTACAGTATGTTCTTGGTGTTGCCATCCTTTAAACACAATTCTGCAGTTTTCTCTTACCCACTTGGAGAGTATTCTCACTGAAAAGACTAAAGCAAAACTTGACTTAAGGTAAAACTGTCATCTCCTCAATGGCAGGGAAAATCACATGCTTCTGAAGTGTTCATACATCTGCAGAAAGTCCCACAGAGAGTATTTCTTCACAGGACCACTTGAGCTTGTTTGCTAATTTGTACCCCTGAGGATGCTAATCAAAGCTAATGCCAGACTAATGAAGCTCTTTAGCCCAGAGGCCAGAGACACATACATGGCCCTGTGCCTCAAGGCTGAGTGTCTACAAAGGCGTGTGTGTGTGTGTGCGTGCTCAAGTGTATGCATGTGGCTGTATACAGTCAAATGTGAGAATGAGTGAGTGTATGGACATAAAAGGATGGTATAAGAGCAGATCAGCAAAGCGCAAATCCCACTCTCTAAAGGGAATCCAGCATCAAACAGATCTCGCTGCCTGAGGGCTGGCCTTCCCGCTCTGTCGGCATGGAAACTCCTGTCGCTGCACTTAGAGCTTCTGGATCAGTGAGGAGACACATAGCAGGTGGAGTGGCAGCAGAAATGTCTGCCAAAGAGAGAGCGACAGAGAGATGAGACAGTTTGGAAGAATGTGATCATTTTATCACCACAGACTTAAGTGGTCCTGGGACTCATCTGCAGCGGGAGCCTTGGTATCTCTTCCTATTTCTGAATGAGCATGGTGCACCAGAGACTGATACCTGGATATGGGACTGTTTGCAGATTGGTTATAGCAGGAAGGTGAGTGGAATTTTAAATAAGATATTATCCCCTTTCATCACTCCTACCTAAGTTCTTGTCTCTCCCTTTGAGTCGAGACAGCTTAGCGGCAACAACCACAACAGAAGCAAACAGAGATGTACTTCTTTCTGCCAAGGTCCGCAGTGTGACCAGTTACAAATCTTAGCTTGAAGCACAAAAGCAGAGAGCCAAAGTGCTAAAAAAGACAAACAAATAAAGGAATGAGACAAATGTTCGACAACATAGAGGTAGATTCTATGAGATTTGTGAGAAAAAAAAATCTACAGTACTTTTAATGCTACTCTATCAAAGGTGTTATCACAGAGACAGAACTCGAGCATTTCTCTTTGTGGAGGACATAAGATATGAATGGAAGATAGCGCTAATTTCCCTCCCATAACAACATAAGTTCATATAATCATCTCCCTAGCTCTTTCTCTCCCTGACGGCCATGTGATATGGCTGCTGGCACTGGTAAATGTGGGAGGACCAGGAATGTGTGTGGCTGGGGCGATAAGGCTGCTGTAAAATTTAATTAGCACAAAGCCATGGTGAAAATGACTTAATTTCTCACTGCATTATTAACTACAGCACTATGTAAGAGGCCAGTCTCAATCAATGTAAATAACAGGTCCATGAGAAAAAGGGATGTAGCAAAGAAGAGACAAAGAAGAAGAGAAGTAAAGAGATACAGGAAAATAAACAATGGCACATCTAAGATTTGAAAGAACAACAACATGGCACTTAGGCTCATATAAAATTTAAATGTCAGAAAATCTTCAAACTTGTATGCATTGGGTTCTCTGTTTCTGTCTCTTGCACATAAGGTGTGTATCAAGTAAGTCGGAACATGACACAGTATGCATGTGAAAAGAAAAGATGGAGAGGATCTCAGCAGCCGCCTGAATAACAATCCCACATTAGCAGCTTCACCTGCTGTTTAGGGCCTGAGCTGGTGTGGATGGGCTGATTAGGGTCCTTGGCTCGACATGCTGAACACCACTTTCTATTTCACGATTCACAGCCTCTATTACAGCCCAGCTTCCTCATAATCCAGCTAAAAGTGGATATCTGAGGAGCCTGATCGGCTTAGGACTTGGCTAAAAATGTGGGATGTACAGCAGACAGACATGGAGCAGAGTGCAGAGGTGTTCGTTATCATCTGTTTTCTATTTAGGAACGAGTGGGAACAGTGGAGTTTGGTGTCTGTGTGTGTGCGTGAATGTGTGTCCAGTCTGCTCTCATCCTTTACACCGACTTCTCCAACCAGCCGAGAGAATATACAGCAGACTATTTCACTTTCTCACCGTCTTACATTCTGGACAGGGCAGGGATAACAGAGATTACAATTTGATGAATTTAAGTAAATTTGCTAGAGGTGCTTTAAGTTTACCATATTAGCACAGGCTTAAGCAGTCATTATTAGTATTAACCTGGGGTTAAATTGGGATTTGTAATATGGAGGGCTGAGGGTTGCCATGGTTGCACATCAGTAACAGTGACAGGCAAAATGTTTCTACATACAAAGGCCTAAATCTAAATCAAAAACTATTTATAGATGTTAAAAAGGAGCTGTACGAACAGACAGATTGTACATAAACTATAACAAGGCCTGACAACCTTCTGCTCTGAATGTGGCAATGTGCAAAAGGAGCAGCTGATGACATTAAAACCTTCCTGTAAATACATTGTCCTATGCATCCATATCAAACACAGGGATGGGGGTATTAGAATACTACAAAAGGAGGAGATAATATTAATAAGAAAGCTTTTAGTGATTAAAAAAAATACAATAAAATGGAATTAATTCAGAATAACAACAGGCATTAATCATGTTATAGCTAGAAAATGCTTAGACAAACTTGATGTAACTATTCATTGTGTAATTTCAGTTGTTGTGATAACCTCACAACACAGCACAACAGGCTAATATGAACTTCAGTTTTCCAGCTAACTGAAAGTAAATGGCTTATCTAAACTAGAACTACAGTATGTCTAGTTAAAAGGTAAAAATTGACGTGCATTGGTTAAGCAGAATGTTTGATGGAAGACACCAATCTGTAAGATGTAAAAGAAGCTGATATGCAAGGTGGATTTTCAGGACATTCACTGACAGTACAGAGCAGAACCCAGAGAAACATCTGCTATTTGCAAGTTGCAAAATTTTATGTACTCCACAGCTGCAATTACTCTACAGTTATTAGACATAATGGAATGAGTACAAAAAGACTTTAGTCATTGTCTGAAATCTTAAGACCAAGAATCGTGAAAATTGTTGAAGATAAATGTAGTGAAGTTGTGTCTCTCCTCATGACCTTGAAGACATGAACGTGCCAAGCCTGAGCCTCGGGCAGCCCCGAACAACTTAAACCCTGGTTGTAGCACAACTTGATGTGTGTGCATTAAAATTCCACATGTTTCATTGAGAAATACCTCTGAATATTAAGAAGGCAATATTCTATAACAACAACTCAAGTGGGAGCCATTAAAAACCTTTTTTCCCATTACTTATGTCCTTGCCTTCAAGGCAACTCAAGAAGTAAACAGCAGCATGATCATATCGAGTATGACATGCCACGAGGAAAACCATAATCTTAATTACTGTCTGTATTACACATGGGGCACGTGGTCTTTACAAATAAATGGCACTCACTTGTCCTGAGATAGACACCTGCCTCAAGATGGCAAGTTACGAGAAAACTCATGTCAGGCCAATAGAATAAAAAAAGAATATTAATCCCCGTGAGCTCAACAGGAGAAGACAAGTGGCCAGCAGATCAGGCTGTATTATAATGGGCAGTTTCCATGTGTCACTGAGTCCAACTGTGCAAGCATGCAGGAGGGGATTCCAGCAAAAGAGAGCACTGTTCTTAACAAAAAAAACTTGAATAAAGGTGAAAAAAAATCTTTCCCTCACTGCTCTCTACAACCCTCAATTACTATTCCACAAGTCTCACTGCACAGGCTAGACCTAATTACACCAGCCACTTTGTTAAGGTGCCCTCCTGTTCCATCTGTTCAATGCATGTGTGTGTAGGCTCAAGTACGTGCACATACACACACACTAACTGCAGCACTTCAGACAGACAGACAAAGGCAGGTCAAGGTACATTTTCCCATCTGGATATACCTTTGTCTACAAGAACAGTTAAACAGCTAAACCCCCAATCAAGTGTGGCAATGAGAGAGACACTTTGACTCCAAGTGGCCAGATGACTGTAGACATGAATACAGAGAACAATACACCTGTCCAAGCCTTAGACAAAGCTAATGCCTCGACCCCAGGATGGTCTTTAACCTTCTGCGTGCACATGATTAAAACACAGGGTTTAAGCTGGCAATTTTGATGCATGTATGCATGAGTATGTACGTGTGGAAATGGGAGAGTGAACACGCAGCTCGGAAGCAGAAGCTCCTTGGAGATAATCTGTCACTTTAATGAAAAGCGCACAGGGTCTATGTGATGTGTGGATGATATATTATGACCAAATGCAGATAAATCAGCAACTTCTACAGTTACACTTTTGAAACAATGACGTGTTGCATCAATTGAAATAGATCTTGGGAGGACAGCGTCTGTGCTCCTCTTTTTGTCTTGAGCTTACTGAAATGATTTAATAACCCCTTCTTTTTGCTTATGTCATGTCTGGGAGAAAGCAGGAAAGCAGGGGAGGAGATAAAGTGAAGGAAAAACAAAGTCAAAAAGTAAAGAGTACACTGAGGAACTTTGGAGGACTGGGAAGCTTTCTCATGTAATTGACACTGATATGAAGAGACAGAAATGTGAAAGAGGAATGAAAAAGCACATACGCTGTCTGCAGGATACGGTTAGCCTGCAGTAGAATTCACATATCACAGTCTATCAGTCTACGAGAGGCACAATCAAAAAGGCAGGCATCTAACGCCAGATTCCACTGGAGTATCCCAGCCTCAGGAAGCTACAGAGACTGAATCTCACTGCTAGTTTTTCATAAATGTCTCACATATGAGTACACAGAAAACACAAAGATGTGAGGAAGTAAAGTTTCTTTTTTCTAATCCTACTTTTTTGACTTTCATTTAAACTTTGCACTCTTCCCAGGTTCGTCTTAATGATTTTCTGCTACACAACCTTTGAAAGACACCGTGGGTTTAGTCTCAAATTAAGCCTATTAGTCATCTTCTACTACCATTCGCACCTATACCCTAGCCACTTAAAGTCTGCGCTGAATAGCAGCCTGCGTGAACCACGGATCCAACGTTACATACAGAAACATAAATTCCGCAAAAAGGGTCATAAAGTTGACTCAGCAAATACATAGCACACAAGATCTCCAATAACTAGAGGCTTGCTTTTAGGGTGAAGACATTAATGCTTCCAACTGCAAGTAAGAAAAAATAACTCCTGTCTCCATTTGGTAAAGGGGTTCACTGACTTCGTGAAGTGACCTTTACATCAATTTCAAGCTCTAGTTCAGAGCTATATCACACATGATAATTGTTAGGTCAGGTGTTACTAAAGATATCTGAAGTAATTGCTCCTAACGACAGAGACATTTACTCTATCATGGATCCCATCCCCCCCATACACTCTCCATAATGGATTAATCCAAGACAAGGGCATTACAGCATGCACATACGCTCTTAATGCACCTCTGGCTTGTGCTGTGTTCGACACTTGAAGGCTCCTCCTCTTCTGTCGAACAGAACAGTAAAAAAAAGAAAAAGAAAAGCGTAGCTGTTTGATTCTCCACAACATGTACACGCACACACCAGCTGGGGAGTCAGCAAGGCTGTGATGAGATCTTGCAAAGAAGGCTGAAATGACCAGACAGTGCCTGGAGAGATGTTTTCAGAAGGACACAGTTAAAAAGCTATGGCTGCTTTATAGATTCAATAAGTATCTTACACCTGTGTGGCTAACCATCATCGATCTATCATTCTGTGGAGCCCAATCCAATTTAGAGTGTTGAGGAGCCCCAGAGCCCCACAGCCTTATCCTAACCCAGACCACAGCCACCGCAAAGCCTGCTTACCTTCATCCCCTAAAGTCTGCGGGTGTGTTTGTGTACTTTTATAGGTGTGTGTGTGTGTGTATATGTGTGCAGAAGGAGACTGCATACCAAGCTAAACACCTTAGCTGCTGGCTCATGTTAAAGTGTGCTGAGCCAATTTAGGGGTAGGAGAGGAGAGAAGATGAGAGACAGAACAAGCCGGGAAAAATGCATGAAACTCAGGCCAGGACCCTAACTCAGAACAGGGAGGAAGGGGAACGAGAAAAAAAGATGTGAGAGAACAATGTGCATCCCTTTGTGTGCAGCAAACAGCGGAGAAGACTGCAAGGCATCTTCTAATCCTATTTTCGATTGCATGGCAATCACACTCATCATGGCTACAAAGCACTATAGCCGTAATCAAACTACTCCACAGTCTCATCACAGTCTGATGGGGAGCACTTTATCGGCCATCTGATTTGTTTGGTACAGACAACACTGGTACATTTGAGACTCCCTTAGTGTAAAAACTTAATGGCACCATGCATGTTCAGATTGACCATTCAAATCTCTCCCCTTCACCACTAATTACAGTATCTTCTAGCGCAGATGTTTCTGTTTTAATTCTCTTTGCTGCTCCACTGGAGTGCAGCAACACCCCTGAGATCAATTATTAAAGGGTATTTAAAACAGTGGGAAAAAAGGAGGTGGAAGGGTGGTGTGAAAGTGAAAGCAGCTGTTTAAGTACTTGTGCCGCAGACGAAACTTCATCACCTCCCAACTAAACAGAGAGTATCCTGTGGGTTTCACTTACTCCGGCGACTAAACCCAGGGCAATTAAGTCCTGGACCGCTGTAGGAGTAAAGGAGAGAAGCAAAATGGGAGAGATAGGGTAAGGCTTGGAGCAGCGGAGAGACTCCATACCAATAACAGGCAATTACGTATGGGGAGGGCCACTGCCTGGCCGTGAGAGTATAGAAGAAGACAGCAGGGATATGGGATGGTAGGGAAATGAGGAGGAGTGTTATTTAGGAGGCAGACGGCAGAGAGGGGGAAATTAAGATGAATGGGCACTGAGAGGACTGAGCTGGTGCTGGGGATGGGCAGAGAAAAGTAATTAGCTGTGTTTGCTCTGGGAGGCTGGCAGTGAGTATGATGCCTGCAGTGACAGGATGAAGCCTTGAGCTTTATTAGTCAACAAGGCCATGTCTGAAGCTGCCAGCAGGGGGCAGCTGGGTCAGCAACCTCCCAGTCCCCTCTTACCTGTAGCACACACCATGGGGTGTTTTCACAACATGGACGCTGAGCTGCAGCTCATTGACAGTACAGACTTGTATTTTTTTCCTACCCGATCCCCTGTTAATGCAGCATAAGTTTGGCTTATTCTGTCTTATAGTTACCGACTTCCTTTCACAAACACATTCTCACACACACACAGACAAACAGCATCTGATCCCTTTTTTTCCTCTCCCACATTATTCCTGAGTTGCACCCTTACGAACTGGCTCGATCTTTCTTCCTCACACCATTTCTCTCGATCTCTTCTGTTGCAGCCACATCTATCTGTCTCTTTCCTCCCACCCTATATATATCCCTCCCCCTCGTCCCTTTCCAATCTAATTTCAGATAAGCCGTAGCAGAACAACAGACCAAGGCCCTTTATCATTGCCATCAATGATGTGGGTGGATTGAGCGTGAATAATTTTATTCATGTGTGCCTGCACCCAGCCCACTGGGATTCCAATTACAAGTAATAAGAGGTAATAGGGTTACAGCATAATTTTTTAAGTGCTTCAGTAATGATTGTAGAAAACCTTTGACAAAAGAAAGCTGTTGTTTATTTTCATAACAGCTAAAAGCACAATATCTTTTCACAACTATGAATAATATAGGACAATTCAATTTGGCATAATCAGCATCTCATCCGAGCTGCACTCCCAGGAAGTCACAGCCCTTTTACATTCGAATAATAGTCTGAACTTTCTGAATGACGGTGACGAGCACTGAGCACCTAAAGTGGTTTTACAAAGTGGTTTATATCCAGTTTGCGCCATATTATTTAATCTGTATGTTTGATCTTGGTGCCTCCCCTCACTTCAAAAGCATACACCACATAGGTCAGTGAAAAAAAACGAAACAAAAACTGTTTCTCACTAAGATTTAAAGAAATGAAAAGTTCCCAACTATATTTAAAAGCACAGGGTTGAGCTCGACACGCTGCAGTAGCTGAACAATTTAGGAACTTTATTAAACTGAGCCACCAGAGCAGCCCACACACTACTTTCAAAGAATCTCAACCTTGCTCCTCTCAGCATCTGCACACTGCACTGCCTCGAACTGTTTCACCAATGGTCTTTCACACTTTCAGACAGAGCGCACAAGGTCACAAAAAGGCAAAGGGACAACTGAAAAGGTCACTGGGCACAAGGAAAAAGGCAGGACATATGAACTGTCAAGTGGAATTTTCATTATAAGACATGCAACAGTTGTTTCAGACTGATTTCAAACAGCAAAAAAAAAAGGCAAAGCTGAGCATGCTTGAGGCTTTAGCTGTGTGGGTTTTTATATCTTTCTTTACCATAGTTAACAGGCCTGAGAACCTGGCGGAAGGAGCCGGGACTGATTGTCTGCTGCTGGTTATCTGCAAGGAGGGCAGTGGACAAATAATGCAATAACAGAAAGATGATGAGGAGGCAATCACCCGCTGAAGTACGGCTGTGAAGTAAAGTTCATTAACAGGCAATGCAGTGTTTCAGTGTTCGGCTGTCAATTGTCCATAATGTTTAACAGAAAATCAATTCAAAACATGTACAAATTCAATCTTGGATTCACCACATGTGTTTGTTCTTTCAAGTTTTAAATTCCTGGATATATGGATTTAAGGCTGCCAGCAAAAAGATCCAAACATCAAACAGTTGTAGTAATGTTGTCAAGCTGGGGATTCTCTGGTATTGTGCTGCTAGCAAGCATGTGTACAAACAACAGATCAGTGTACTCTGCAAGTGATTGAGAATGGAAGTGTACTGAGCCAGAGCATAAGAACCTAAGGATGCATTCAATTTTCTCGACTTTTAAAAACAAAACAAGAAAAAAAATACATCAAATTAGCAGGTTAGAAGCAGAATTCATTATAGTTTTTAAACATCTGATTGGAACTAGAACACTGTCTACAGATTTCCTCGACATTATGGGTACTAGGTTTTATGTGTGTGCTTAACAGTGTAATATGAGCCTCACCTCTGGGTCTTGGCACTCTCTTCCTGCGGTCTCTGAATGCAGCTCC
Organism: Acanthochromis polyacanthus; assembly: GCF_021347895.1. Lineage (NCBI taxonomy): Eukaryota > Metazoa > Chordata > Actinopteri > Pomacentridae > Acanthochromis > Acanthochromis polyacanthus. Next base: position 6,468,837 of record NC_067114.1, on the reverse strand, counting down.
TGACTGTAGAGCTTCCAGCAAACTATCCATCACGCCTGTCTCATCATTCTCTGAAAAACCCAAAGAACAAGGGGATGTTAGAAGAAGTAGGAGGTAAAGGAACAAAATCATATAAAGTGTAGTCTCTTATAGTACAAACTTTTACACATTGCAGCAAATTGGAGTCCATACTGCACCACATGTAGAGTCTATATTCTTTCCTGCTGCCCTACTGTGAAGTCACATGCCCACAAAATGTTAAATCTGAAGTAGTTTCAAGCAAATCCAGTCATGCACAACTCAGCAGGCTTTTGTATACAACCCACCATGCAAATGCACACCCTGATGTTTGCAGCTGTGTGTGATTTAGTCATAAATAGTATTGCAGTTTACAAAAACATGAAGGACAGCATGTAATAGAGTATGTCACAAATGCAGGGATGCACAGTACACTGTCAAGGGGGAACAGAACGCTCAAACCTGAAAACATGGTGTTCCTCAGGTTTCAGTACTCTTGAGTCAGGCAAAGCTTTGCTTTGTAGAAGCAAAGGAACTAAAAGATATACAGTACAAAGGGAAACAGTTTGCAGATATGACATTTAAATCATGCCTTGTGTTGGCAGAGCTGAAAACCTGGCCCTGACACCTGAGGTAAAATGATAGACCTGGCCAGCAATATGCAGCAAAAACAACCTCCAGTGGATGGAAGGAAAAACAGGCAGCAGGCAAACTATATGGGAACGTTAGGAAACGATACACTGTGTCAAAAAAAGTTTGTACAGTGGTTTCCATACAAATGTGAATATGTGTGCGTGGGTGTTTTCTTTTCGGTGCTTCTTGTGTTGCCTGGGTCCGGATCTTTGAATTCATCCACTCAGTCAAGTGGATGGACCCGTCTAGCGTTGTGACATGAAACAGCGGCTTCTCGACTGAAAAAACAATCGCTTCAGTGAGAGCTGCAGAAGGATTAAAAGTTAGCAATCAGTGCCATGGGCGGGACCGATGGTGTTGAACCATCGCTAAGTTTTATCAAGGAAGGACGACAACAGAAGATGAAGAAGAAGGAAAAAGAAAGAAAGGAGACGAAAAAGGAAGAAGATAAAGCCAAGAAGAAGGAAAAAGAAGGAAGATGGAAAAATAAAGAAGATGAAGGAAGAAGAACACTTTAAATTACATTCGATTTATATGTTGGCCTCTTGTGATTGGTTAGGAAATCAAATCACCTCCTTCATGAAATAAGTTTGAAAGGAGGTAAAATCAGACCAAAGATGGAAAATGGAACGAACTGAGAATTCTGTCACGTAGGTAAAATGTTTTAACTGACTCAGACATGACAATGTACATGATTTACCATATTTGCATTACTTCTAATTTAAACGATAGGGCATTCATATTAATAATACAGACCCTCAGCAAGAATTCAGTTTAACAAGCCTGTACACCTGAGATTCTTATCTTTACTTTTTTCAAAACTTTTTGTCCATCTCAATTTTTGATGTCCAACTCAATCCTCTACAGAATGGAGAACACCAAATTTCTGCAGAAATGTTCAATCAGATATTTCATTTCAGCATTCTTTGCTTGAGGGGTTGTGTTGTTTATATTTCTCTTTGAAATACCCCAAAGCTCTTCGACTCGATTCAACGTGACATCCTTGACCACATATTAGTTTTCTTTTTTTTTCCTCTTCTTTAGAAACTCTTCAGGAATTTTGGCAAAGTAGTGTAGCTCTGATTCATGGTGCTATGTCTTGTTAAATATCTCCTGATTTCAACTTTACCCAAATTTTGAAAGATTTTTTTTGTTTGCCCCCGTTGTTCCTCTGTCATTACCATTATTGTCAGGTCTGACATTTTTTTCAGTTCCATTGGGAATTCTTGTGAATCTGAAGCCATGATGCAGGTATGTGTAATGTAGACACAGCACATAGGTCAGAAACTGAGAAAGTCCTGGTGTTCATAGGTAAGAAGTATTCAGTTTTTATTTTGGAGTCTGTATTTTCAATATATTCTTTCGATAGCATTGGTTTTGATTGTGCATAAAATGACTCTCCTTGTCAAATTCTAACTAATGCAATTACTGAGAGGTTATTGCATTTTACAACATTTTGTATTGAAGCAATATTTCACTCATTCATACCTGCTGTATGCTGTAGGTTTATACACTTCATACTAGTGCTGTGGTACAGTGAATTTTAACAAGAATACAAAATGAAGTATGTGCCAAAAACTGCAGTGTAGAGAAAACCCTGTATGCATTTATCTCAATTTAATTAAAAAAAAGTTTTGTAAAAATCTTTCCATCCATGAGTACTTTTTGCAAATGCAGTCATACCACATGCTAGTGCAGGTTTGACATGTGCACTCACATTTCAGCAAGCAGACATGGCCTCTAGTTCAGTGCAACTGGTGCGGCTATTGATTTAAAGCCATTTGACATAATTATTTTTTCCTGCTGTTTTCAATTCCAGCGGTTTTTCTATTTAAATATTGATGAACGTATAAAATACATGCAAACTTACTTCTATTGTTATTGAATGTAATTAATTAACATTACACACTAATACTGTTTTTAGAAGATAATATGCCAAGCAGCATAAGTTTATAATAGCTTGCATGTTTCACTGTAACACACTAAATATACATAGAACATAGAGTGTTCTATACATAGAACACTCATTCATTCTTTGCACATTCACTGACAAACCATTGGCAAATGCAAGTTTGGACTCTACATTTAGTAAAACTGAACTTTTTATATAGATACTCTGAAGTTTCTCAAGTTTTGCCTGTAGAAGAGTCTGATGCGTTGGAAACGCTGTTACAACTTCAGTGGTTTCATGAGTTGGCCAAGCTGGAGATACGGCCACAGTGTGACTGCTGAGTCCTACCACTGATTTAGTGTATTTTTCCTGCTCTTATTTTGTCCACCAATTCCCTATTGAACAATAACACACAGCAAAGGAGGATGACTAACTCTCCACACAGGACTCTTTTTTTGGAAAGCACAAATTAAAGAACACGTTGGTTTGAAATTCCATTTTTGTAATTTCAGTGACTAGAGTCAACACTACACTGCAGAACATCACCATGCCAACTGGCGTAAAGGAACCGAAAGCAGACACTATAAGCGGGAGACATATCTTACCAATACAAACCGTTGGCTTTCCCAAGGTGTGAATGTGCAGTATCCCAAATATAATTATTTTACACTCAAATGCACATACTTTTAAGTTTATTACCTAATCCAATCTGATACAAAAATTCTGCAATAAATCTTTCCTTGGTGGAATTTATATTTTTTTATTCCAGTGCTGAAAGGTGTTTGCACAGCTCTGTGCATGTAAAGGTTGGCAGGAGATATTGTTGGGTAAAAGTTGTATTGTAATATTACTTACATGCAGACATGGGACCTTTTTCTATTAACCCTTTAAGCTGCAGTCAATTCCAGCCGTTTTCAGTACAAAAAAAAAAATCGCTAATATTCTATTTTTAAATTTAAAAAAATGACGAAAAATACAGGGAATATTGGACGCACATCACGAGGTGCATTTCCTTGAAAACGACCGATTCGGGGATTTTATACTGACTTCAGGACATGTTTTGGACAAAATAGTTTACTGGCTTGTGTTGTCTGGATGGAAAAGGTTGGATTATGGCCGTTTTTTGTGGAATCTTTTTTTCTGTGTGTAATAATGAACCCGGAAATGTGAGTCGCGCTGTGTGCGTTGAAGCCGTGTATAGAGAACGGATGGATGAATATTTGTTTTTGTCGGACAAATGTGTTTTTCTCACCCACTGTGGTAATCACATCTGAAAGTGGTTTATACCGGCGGATTCATGAGAATCTAAGCTTTCCATCGGCGTATAGTGTTTGTATAATCGCGTTTGCAGCCGTCGGACATTCTTGAAATTCCTATGCAAATTAGTAGGTGTACCGCCGGCAGTACACCTATTACGCACTGAAGCGTAAAGGGTTAATATATTTATTATACTATATTCTCACCTTCATTTATTCACTACGGCACAATTTGTTCCATACTATGACCGATTAAATAGCCTCTGCATTAAGGAAAACGAGACAGCAGTCATTTGCTGTTCACATGGTCGTATTAGATGACTCGATGGTATATCGTCAGTGCACATTTTAATCATGCCTAAAACGGGAGCCTGGCAAATGGAAAATTGCAGCCATCATTTGAGGGTTCAAATAATTTTGGTGTAGAGCAGGAGGTGGTCTATAAGCTGATATATGCGGACCTATTGCGAGGTAAGGATGCCTCAGAATGTGTAAAAATAAATACTCGCCTTTTAAAGAAATAAAAGGGCTTGATGAAATTATAAGCATTTCTGTCAAACACACAGTGATTGATTTAGTCTGCGGTTCTGAGACTGACCAGCATGACAGACTGGAACTAAATACGCAGTTAAAATCTGTTTGATATGGAACAAGCGACAACTGATAAAACTGAATATGTGATTCAGTTGTGAGACTAAGTATCATGAGCAACAAAATGTTATGTGTCAAGTCGTGTACTTGAGCAAAATCAAAGCCCTTCACTTGAGGACATGACAGAGTACACTGCTTCATATACATGAAAATACAGCTATGAAGGATATTAATGAGGACTCAGATTGCTGCTAAGTATGCCACATCTGAGACGTCTGCTCTCTTTAACTTCTTTAATGAGACATTAACTATGACCACTACAGTTGCAATGTAGCATGGGGCCTTAAAACTGAGATTTTCACCCTCTTTCATGTATACTGAAAACCTAGAACAACTGCCAATCAGCTCCACAGTTCTTTACATCAGCCCCAGAGGGCCTAATAGTAGTAGGCTGTGGCTGTACCAAAGCCCTGAACATCAAACTGCCACTGGAAAAACAAACACACAGTGTATATATAATGGCCCACTTCCCTATCTGCTTGCTCCTATGTGTACTTTTGTTGTGCTTTTCATTTGCAACAGTTGCACTCCTCCTCTGGCTGATATGTGCCTAGTTCTTCATCATTACACAGAACGGAGAGACAGCGAAAATTTCTGAGCAAAACCAACGCTCCTCGACGTCCAAATTTGTCTCCACAGCTGTGGCAATTCATCACAGGCAGCAAGCTTTACTCTCACCACAACACACCAAACACACACATACACAAAAATACAGAAAGCACACTCAAAACAAGCAAAAAGGAGCAGATCAATCTATTGCAACCTGCAGTGTGTGCCTTCATGTGTAGTACTGCGTTTGACTCCAACCCACAAGAACATGAAACGTTTTGTGTGCCTCAGGAGGCGAGGAAAAACGAAACCCACTCAGATCTCCCGCCTCAGGAATATATGGGAGCAAAAACAGTCCAATTTTACACATCAATCAGAAGCAACTCAGACAGGCCGAGACAGAAAACTGCTTTATACAATGTAGACAAGGGGTGCTTTCAGACATCCCGACACTGAAAATCACAACACATATTTATATACTCACACCCACATGCTCACAAACTTAGAGAGAGCGATATCACAGACGTGTCACATGGAAAGTAATGGAGGAGGAACACATGGCATAGGAATATTAGTCAAGCTAGCAGCTGTGAAATGGGTTTGAAACAGTCATTTCGCTTGTGAAAGTTGGTGTCGAGGAGGATGTGGCGAGAGAACAAAGACAGGAGAGTGAAGAGTGGTATCCCAGTTCCTGCAGCACAGCTACTGATTGGTGTTTTGATGTGCACAATTTGCCTACCGTTTTCTTTTCTGTTGCATCTGGGATCAAAGCTCTCGTGACAGGTGTGCAGTGTGCACAGAGACTTTTGCTTTAACTTTCACACACACAAAAAAAATTCTCTCTCGAAAGCTAGTCTAGGTCTTTCTGAAGCCTATATAAAGAACAGTAAGTGTCTACCATGCGTTCACAAGTTCTTCAATGCAAATCTATGATACACTTAAATTCTCATATTTTAGTTGGAAAAAAAACCAAGAACCAGCAAATGAGCTCTAATGAGATGTACCAAGATCAAGTGTGTTGTTCACTGGGTAACAAGAAAAAAATGTGTGGAAATGTGTGGTTGAAAGAACAAATTTAGATGTGCAAGTGCACAGGTCAGATCAACAAGAAGATAAAAGAAGTAAGGGGTTTACTCTATCACCAAACAAAAAGAACAAACTCTGGGAACAGAGTCAAGACCAAGCTGAACCTCCATGTCTGGGAAAAAGCTATAGTTATCTTCCTGTCTAAAGTGAAACTTCAATCACCATCTATTTAATCAGAGCCAGTTCAGACTGGCGTTTTCCATTGTCTGGACAAGCAGCCTGTCTGTGTGTCGATGTCTACCCTCTATTCAGACCCGGACTAATGTCTCCCGCCACTTCACTCAACAGGATGTGGCACTTATCATCAGGATGATGACCCAGTTGTAGCAGTGTGTAGCAGAGGTGGGCCAGAGCAAGGCAAGAAATAGGGTCAATTGGGCTGGGATGGAAAAGCTAAGAAGAGAAAATTACATGCCTGAGTACAATGAATGCAGGCCCCACCACTGTGTTCCCTTGGACACTTAGAAGACAAATGGTGCTATAAGCCTAGTCAGTCCCCTTTCTTTTATTGAATACCTTTGGTTGGACTTTACTTTGAGCAGCAAATCACCAAACTATTCAGTAGATGACAAATACTGAGGCATAAATGACAGTTACTAAAGACTGCAGTTGATAAATGGTGATTAACCACACAACAGTGCAATAAAGTGATACAAAAAAGAAGTTAAAGATCCTTATATTTTTGGAGAAACATTGTAAAATTATAATTAACCCATTACAGTAATTCCCCATCTGGTGTTCCAGGATCTCCCCACAAGTTTAGAGTTGAATCTTAGGGGTGGCAAAATGAAAACCTTTGTAGGTATCAGCTGTGGCAGTAACAGAAATTTTACAATTGATAGTCTGGTAAAAAAAGAATTAAAATAACAATGTGCAAATGATGTCGAATGGAAGTTAGAAAAACAACAGTAGTATAAATCTGTCAAAAATAAATAAATTAAAAACTGGAACAAAGAAACAGAAGTCGATATGATTGATGAATAAGGCTAGAAGTGCCATCTGTACAATGCAATACATTACATTAACAACAAAACAAAATACCAACAATGACGGCTATATACATTTTATATGGGAACCATTTGGTTTCCCTTTTATTTATGGATTCATAATGGTAAATAAAAAAGCTGGCTTCAGCTGAACCCAACTAGTGAAAGAGGTTCAGCGCATTTTTATTAGCAATAGAATAATGAGCAGCAGAACAGTATAAAACATGGACAACTGTGTGAGTTCCAGTACAGTACTAATGGGTGGTATGGAGCCTAATGCTTTGCCTATGGTAGCAGAATAAGAAATATCTCGTGAGAACACAAAGATTCTCATACTAGCACACACTTCAACAGATTTTTCTGTTTCTCTCTTTCATATGCCCCTCCTATGCTTTTAGCATCTTTGCATGCAGGGTTGCATCTCTAGCTGTTCTTCTATTTGACGTCTTAATAGTTCATCGCTTGTAGCCATGTAGGGAATGTTAAATAAAGCTCTGATGTGTAATTTGTCGCTCCACAAACATTCCTGCTCCCGGCCTACCCTGGGAGTTAATGCAACAGATTTGTCATACACAAGCCAGGCACAGCTAGAGGAGGGGAAAAAAAAAACACCTATTCAATCTGAATTTCAATCTCCATAGGGCTCTATGCAAATGCATGCAAGCTGATGCTCCCGCTCTCTCAAACTGCCAGAACACAGCAATGACGAAACCAGGCTGTGCATTGTGGTGTAGGTAGAAGCCCAGTCTGTGGGAGGTAAACGTGATGGAGGAAAATGAGAGTGAAACCTCACATTTCAGGAATACATGGAGAGGCAAAGCTTAAACCAACCAAACGTAAGGCAGATACCTGTGGCAGGTAAAGAAGATAAAATGCATTTTGATCATTTCCTTTTAAAAAAAAGCAAAAAAAAAAAAAAAAAAAAAAAAAACCCTCCCCCTTCCTTCCCTGTCTCTCATTGCCGTGCCCTTCAGCATAATGTGGATACACAGCCTCTCTGGGGCTTTTTAGAGAATTGATGGATAATCAGATGATTACACAGAAAATCTCTATTGAGGACAATCCTCCCTGACAAACAAAGAGAAAGCTCTTTAGTTAATAAATAGGCTGAGAGACAGACAGAGTGAGAGTGTGTGAGAGTGAGTGAGTAAATCCTGTCCTGGGTTGGCAGCACAATGCCAAATCTCTATCACATATTCATTTCATCCAAGCAATCTGTGTGTATGTATGCATATGTGTGCACGTGCGCGCGTGTACATTGCCAGAAACATCACTTCTTAGAGATGTCACCGAGTTTGCCTGTAGCTTTATCTTAAATTGAGCATATCTAAATAAATTTCAAGCTCTAGGCATATTTGTTTAAGCCTTTCTGACAAAATTTGGCTGAAGTTTATTCTTATGATTTTCTTCTGAACTACTTTTCTGAAATAGAAAAGTTTGCAGTGAAACATTAGTCAACACACAAGCACAGGGGAAGGAACTCCAGGCTGTCAATCTGAGTGATTTACAAACTAAACATGCAAGAGTTATTAAAATTCACATAAGGACCCAAAGTGCTCACTGCCAATAAAGAATATTGAAGTCTCTTTTATTGGTTTACAACACAGAAATCAAGTGGATGTACTGCTATTATTCTCTCTGACAGTAATAAACAGAAAAACAATCATCACGCCAAAGTGGAAATAAACTGATTTCAATCAAGTATGAAAATGAAAAGTTGTGGTAGTAAAATCAGCAATTCTAGTTCAGAAGTCTTTGTGTTGAATTCACTCAGTGTCTTTCACAGTCGGTTAGCTGTTTGTTCTGATAAAAATGTGGTGCTGGGACACAGCTCGGCCCTGGCTCTGTAAATAGGAAACAAAGTGGCTCGGACTGATCCGCACAGCACTATTCCAGTGTCCTGTGCATGTTCGCGATTGTGCATGTTTGTGCTTGTGCACAAGACAGGAAAAAAAAGAGGGCAGAAAGAGTGACAACAATAAACCTGGCACATGCCAACTATTTAAACATGTTGAATAGTTAAATATTATTCTTTCTCCAGATTACAGTATCTACCTTTAACTGGGGATAGGACAGTTATCAGCCTGGCTTTTTTGATTATTGTTATTATTTCAAGTTTTTTTTCATTATTTGAGATGGCAAATTATTGCCAGATCAATGATAAATTAAATGCACTTCAGGTCTAATGTCAGTGAAGAATCAGAAATATCTCTTAAGTAGAAACTGCAAAACCTGAACAGAAAAACAAGGTGCTGCCACAAACCAAGAAGCTAGCTACTCTCACAATGACTAAAGCTAAGCTAACGGCTACCAGCTAAGTCAGAAGAAAGCCACAAATTACACTGAAAGACAGTCTGAAAAACTATAATTAATAATGCTTTAAAATCTGGACCTTAGTGAGCAATAAAAGTGACAGAACAGTCAAAGACTAAGAAAATCGAGAAGAACAGCAGATGTAACTGCAGGAGACAAACCGATCAATCTCAGTTGATCCCACATAAATAGAGGAGAGCGTCCTAATTTAATCACTCCTGTTACTATTTTAAATATTCAGTTATAGTCAAGCTTAAAAATGAAGAAACCTAGTTAGGAATGACAAGTTCTCTACCATCACATGCTGTTAAAACATAACATTGCTGTTATCATATGGACAAGAGCAGCTTTTCTTTCGCTCAGAACTGCTCAGGTCTCTGCTTAGTCGCATGGCATCTGAGTGAAGTGCAATTTTCGAATCCTACCATCAGTTCCTTATTTGATTGTGGTCTGGATTCTAATTTGCCCACTCCAGTTCAGTAATATTCTCATTTTAAAACCAGTCTGGCTGAAAGTTCAATTGTTTTCCCAAGTTGTAGGTTTTTTTAAAGGTCCTATATCATACCCCATTTTAACAGGTTAATTATATGTCATTTAGAATGTGCATTTTAGGTTTCAGCTTAAAGCACTGCATAGATTGTTAATTCTACCTTGCCTGGGTAGAATTAACAGGCAAGGTTTTAGTCCTGTTCCATACCGACTGTTTCAGTGTAATAGCTTTAAATCCAACTTAATTGTGGCTGAGGGGCCACAGCCACACCTCTTTTCATCTGCTCTATTCAATGAGTGGCAGAGAGGAGCCCAGAGAAGGGGGAGAAGACAGCCATGCTTCACCTGTTATATCATCACAACAGGCTACAAACCTGAATAGCTCGCACAGTGACAAACATTCGGATTGACAGGGAAAGGAAAGACCCAAGGAGAGCACTTGGGTTTTGTCTATTATAGCCCATTTAAAGATCACAGCATGGTTTTCCAACAATTTCTCTAATCTGCTGCAATCATTTTAGCATCTACCTTCACAAGCTTTCTCGTGACTTCTGCAGATAAACATCCAGCATGAATCGACAGCTAACATGCTTTAGGTAAAGGTTTGGTATCTTTCTATTCAAGTGAGGGGTGTGGCTCATAAAAACACGTAGTTTAATCAAATGACTGAATAGCACAAATGCATTCTCACCACAGCACAATGTATCTCTCTCTCACATACACAACCACAATTAAACTACATCTGATTTATAATATATTTACAGAGGCACAAAATCAAAAACATAAAGATATCAACAATCAGATAATAATGACCATGAAAACGCTGGGACACATGGATATTCAGTTATATTATAAATACCCTAAAATATTAGCACTGAGCATCTTCCTCACACATGGTGTCTGTGTCTGGCAATAATTGCAAACACAGCTCCTCAGGTGTACATCTAGAGACCATTCACAACTGATCGATGGATATTATCAAGCCTCCATGACATCATGAACCTAAGCCATACAACACTGGCCCATGTGTGGTCATTTATTTTTCAGATTTAACCTTGTTGTTGGTACTTGCAGATAACCAAAATATGAGATACAGTACAAACTGCTGGACTAGCAGACAGAAAATAATCTAGCCATGAGAATACTGCTCATTGATTTTAACTAGACGTGACCTTGTGTTTGGATGATCCCAGCAATGTAAAATTTCAGGCAATCTGTGGAAAATGGTGACAACTGAAGGATGGCCAGACCAGAATAAAGGGAAAAGGGAACGGTTCGTGTTGTGTTTTAGCCAAGGCAGGCCGTTGGTTTGGCTAGATAGTATGCACACAGCAGTATTTTGGCCTGTATGGAGCACAGTGGTCCTGCTCTTGCACTCTAACATCTACAGGAGTGCTACAGTGGCTGGCATAGTCGAGTTAGCTATAGATGCTGGTGCAGGGCTAGGAATGCCAAGCTCATCTGCTTTGCCAGCCTTGGCTTTGGCATTGGAAATGAGTCTGGAGGCTGCACTGTTGAACAAGTTTCTGGCATCAGCAGTGCTCCAAAGCAAAAAGGGGAAAGGAGAAAAAATAAAAACAACTGGCATTTGGAATCAGATTCTCTGGCATACAGCAGATATTGCCTTCTTCAGAGCTATGTCTAAACCTGCTTGGTAAATACTTATGATTCCAGCTACACTATCCGGGAGGACCACAGCACACAGTTGTGTTCAAGAAAAAATATATTGGGTAGAAGTCCTTAAAAAAAAACAACAACAACAACAACAAAAAAACTCAGGGATTGTGTTACTTTCGGTAATTTCTGTTTCAGTAACAGATTCATACATTTGAAGGGTTATGAGCTCCCAAAACTTTTGCATAGTGGTTTGTATAAGTGAGAATTTTTCGCTTAACAATTGCATGTCGATGTCTAACAGGACTTCCAGCTGGAGAACTTTCAAAGGCGCTAAACAAAAAATAATCCTTGTTGACTTATTGCTGGAGAAGCTTCATTGCTCAGACCTACTGCCTCACCAGACTGGTTTCATTCAAATGAATCACGAAGCTTTTGTGACACAGGCTGCTGCTGATTCAAATGTGGGTAAAAATGTCTGACAAATCTCAAGGCATTCATGGGCTTCATATCAAGCCCTAAGAAAAACTGATGGCGAGCGAATTTAGTATAACAGCCAAACAGTGTTACTTCACCTTACATATTCATCACATGATGCAAACTGAGTCCAAAAAGTCTTTCACACACTATCACTGAGAAAACAAGAGTAGCATCGCTACCATTGCAAAATGATGGTTTTGATTATCAGAAAGCCAGAAAGAAGAGCCATACGATTATTTACACTCATTTACGTGTACAGGCAGTTAACAGGAAATGAGACGACTTGGATGGCAAGAGTATCGGTTGCACATGCACGATTAACCAGTCATGTGAAATGATTACGCTACTTTGCATGGGGACTACTCTACTGGACAAAACTACCTACCACTAGCCCATAGTGACACCATCATAACGCATTTCAGCCTACAAGGTTAGGGCACTGACCAGTAGGCATTAAGCTTCACAAAAGTCTTACTCATGGTGGCACTGTACTAGTTAAACTCCCACAGCGTTCTCTGCTTGCCAACACAGAAAAGTGGCAATCCTTGGGTTTCAAGAGAAAGAGGATCCAGCTGCTGTTGCAACCAGTTACTACAGCTAGTATGCAGTACATTTTCTGACAAGCATGTCCAGCATCCTCTGTTTTATCAGTTTGTATTTTGCAATCAGTCAAATTATGAACTGGCATTTAACCCTTTAGGCTTCAGTCAATTCCAGCCGTTTTCAGTACAAAAAAATCGCTAATATTCTATTTTTAAATAAAAAAAATTACGAAAAATACAGGGAATATTGGACGGGCATCGCGAGGTGCATTTCCTTGAAAATGACCGATTCGGGGATTTTATACTGACTTCAGGACATGTTTTGGATAAAATAGTTTACTGGCTTGTGTTGTCTGGATGTAAAAGGTTGGATTATGGCGGTTTTTTGTGGAATCTTTTTTGTGTGTGTAATAATAAACCCGGAAATGTGAGTCGCGCTGTGTGCGTTGAAGCCGTGTATAGAGAACGGATGGATGAATATTTGTTTTTGTCGGACAAATGTGTTTTTCTCACCTGCTGTGGTAATCGCATCTGAAAGTGGTTTATACCGGCGGATTCATGAGAATCTAAGCTTTCCATCGGCGTATAGTGTTTGTATAATCGTGTTTGCAGCCGTCAGACATTCTTGAAATTCCTATGCAAATTAGTAGGTGTACCGCCGGCGGTACACTGAAGATTAAGGGGTTAATTGATTAATAATTAATCATTAACATTGCTACATTTTCTTACACATTTTGTGATTATCCTGTTGGTAAATGTAATTATTTGCACAAACAGAATTGATATTTTTCTTGAATCAAATTACTCTCATTCTACTGTACTTGGCATTCATGACAGCTGAGTAGTCAAATCTTTTGTTTGTGAATTTGTCAATAATTTGTTCTAGTCAAGTTGCAATATGAAGATATAATGTAAAGATATCTGGAATGGCTGTAATTGTGAATTTCATCAAATTAATATTGATTCAACCACGATCTTTTACATAGTGTGGCATAATGCTCAAGGCACTCAGAATGTGCAGAAATTACTAAATGATTTATGGCAGCATTTATGTCCTTCAACCAGCTGTTCCAGGTTAAAAGGTCAGACACTGCTAAAGTGTCTTGTACCAATACACTGAATCCTGTCAAATGTTGTTCTGGGCTGACCCGGTGCTCTGACCTTCCTAGAAGGGTTAAGTCAGAGGTGAATTCCTCTAATTAATTCTTTGATCAATAATTAATCATAAGTCTGCACAATTCAACACGTCAAAAACTTTACCTTGGTGAAGTCACCAATCCAGTGAACAATGGAAGGCAACACAATGAGCAACATGACACAAGGTGTGCTACCATGTAGTGCATGCCTGGTATGATAATGCATGTGTTGTGTTTCTTGGAAACAACATTTGATAAATATTATGTTAGAAATAATAAAAGTCAAGACAATATTTTATGATAGGATTGATATGGACAGTGGAACTATTTAAAAACATTTTTGAGAATGTGCTTTAATATCCCACAATGGATGATTTTGTATTTAGAATATTTCCAACATTACTTAGCTACTTTCATCATTCAGAATGAGCAGACGCCTTCTCTTGAGATCTGGGATGAAGTTTTTCAAGAGACAAATAAAAAATTGTGAGAAAATGGGTGTCTCTTCTAATCCATTAAAATGGAATGTGTTTGTTTGGCTGATTAATGAGAGTCATTGTTTTTGAATGATCTCTTACACCATTTGACCTAAGATTGATTTAGCATACAGCTCTCTGTAAAGGGCTTATCTCTGCAAGAGTTGACAGGCAAAGCAAACTGAACAGTCTCTACCTGCATTGACTTCCAGCAACCTTCTCTTCTTCTGCTGTCTCTCCTTCTTTTCCCGCTCAGCCTTCTCTTTCGCTGCCCGTGCTCTCCTTTGTTTCTCCTCTGACTCCCTCTGCCTGAAGTTCTCCTTCAGTGCTTGCTGTAGGGGAGCAAGAGGAAAAAGTGAAAAAAAAGACAGAGAGAGAAAACATGACGGATTGCTAAGTGGGGTTAATTACAGTAGTGTAGAGCCTGTCAAAGGCAGAGGCAGCTGTCAAACCCTACAGACATCTTTATTAGGCACCATTAAAGTCAGATGAAGTTTCTAAGGTGCATTGCCACTCTGAGCTTCCCAGATAGAACATAACTTCACACCAGGTACTTCAGACGTTAGAAATCTGTAAGACCAATGGAACGATGATCTCACAACACGACGAGAGGCTGTTTTTATCAGCAGCTTTTGCTATTTTCTTCTCCAATGTTTTTCTTACTGATTCATAGCCATATTTTTGACAGATTTTTTAAATCTCAGTTTTAATATTTTACTTGTTTTCTTTAGTTTTTCACTTTTTTCAGAGATCATAAACCCATCATTGACAGCGTCACTTTACCGACCAGTTGGAAAATATTCCATTGTGATTACAGTGCTACTAACACACAAACTGTGAAAATGTTGGCGATATCTGGCCACTTTTTTTCTGTTTGTGTACACAGTGTCTGTTAGGGTCAGAAGGACAGCTTCAGTATCATGTGGTGGCTAATGTGTGAACTTTGTCAAGTCAGGTGAGAGCAGGTGAGTTAGGTAACATCACTAATAGATTTTAATACAATTCAACTGGCTGTAGAGCAGTGCAGCTGTGAAGCTAGATGGTTGTCTACCACACTATTTGTACATCAACTGTAAAAAAAATAAGAAAGAAATGAATAATAATAATAAAAACACCTACAGTGAAAGAAATAGGTTTATTCCTTTGATTATTCTTTTTACTGTTGAACTGTTCTAATTGGAATGCATAAAACATATGATCATATTACCATAAACAAATATTAAAATGAAATACTTGTCTTTCTACTGCAAAATGTAGTCTGAGTCAAAAAAAAAAAACATGTTCCATGAAGAACAGCTTCATCTCCTTTAAAGACAGCCTCAGAATTGATATTATTATGACCTTACTATGACCCATCTCAAAAGAAGCAACTGGACAATGAACACAAGCTTTAACAGTGGAGGGATAACAATAATAATAATAAACCAAACATTTATGTTTTAATAAATTTGGTCCCCTTTTCACCACAGGAACACAGCTTCAGTTTCTGGGCTAAATAGTACTTCTTGCCCTCCAGAGGGTTTCCTGCACTTGTAGCAGTACATTCTGATGTCTTAAGAAGCACTGGGGTAGAATTCACAATATTAAATATCACTGCTCCTATTCACCTGTGTATAGATCTTTGCACAGAATTCATTGAGACCACAACCTAATACTGGCTGTCACTAAATACTGACATTTAAATAAACTGATGAAGCCAACTTCCAAACTTGTCATGTCATTACCTGCAACCTGTCTGTCTATGAAGAATAATTCCATAGGCATAGTACCTCCTATACATCACCCACATCATGCACAGGCTCTTATAACCCCTGCTGATAAACTCCAACAATAGTGTCAATAGCTCAATAATGCCACAGCCAAGAGGCAGACTGCATATGATTTAATAGAGTGCTTGCATGATTGCCATCCTGATCAATAGCCAGTCACTTAAAGCAAAGGAGTCTGGGCTTTCATCAAACACCCAGCTCCTCCCCTTCAACTAGCCTCCTCTCGTGTTATTCACACAGCTCAGCTTGACTGGCAGGTCAGTGGAAGAATAGTAATGCTGAATCAACATGAAAGGGCACGCGCAAAAACACACACTAGGAGAACTGTGTTGTATATGGAGAACTACAGTGGCACACTGAAGAGGGGAGTCATTTATTGAGGCACACTGACAGCCTCTTATTATGCCTGCATACAAGTGACCATTGTTGGAAATTATATAGTCAACTTGAATTCAAAACAGCCCGGTGTAATCCATTCAGCAACAAGCCACTTGAGATAAAGAGAAATAGCAACTTCAGCCAAATGTGTAAATTGCTAATAGTAGGGTTGTAACATTATACAGTGCTTACATTGTTTATGGCTTGAATCCTGTTTTCTAAGGTCAAGTATGGCTGCATATGTGTAGACAAGTAACATTAAATGCTGTATGCCTCCATATTGTGTATGTTTTAAGGTTAATGTTTTTACGTATGCAAGAACTGACCACAAGGAACTTGTGGTTGGTTATTAATTTAGCAAAAATATAGTGATTTGATGAAGTTTTCTGACCCATTCACTTAGTTCCTTGTTGTGGTATATTTAATTGTAAGATAAAATTGCCCACTTAGCCCACCAATCTACAACTAATAATCAATAATGACAAAGCGAAAGCATGTATTGAAATTTTCATGAATAACATTTTAAATGGAAAGGTTCCCCAATTCGGCTGCATAGTGATGTAGTGGTTAGCACTTTCGTCTTGCAGCAAGAAGATCCCCAGTTCAAATCCCAGGGTGGGCCTGGGATCTTTCTGCATGGAGTTTGCATGTTCTCCCTGTGCATGCGTGGGTTTTCTCCAGGTACTCCGGCTTCCTCCCACAGTCCAAAAATATGCTGAAGTTAATTAGTTACTCTAAATTATCCATAGGTATGAATGTGAGTGTGATTGTTTGTCTGTATATGTAGCCCTGTGACAGACTGGCGACCTGTCCAGGGTGTCCCCTGCCTTCGTCTGAGTCAGCTGGGATAGGCTCCAGCACCCCCGCCCCACGACCCTAGTGAGGATAAAGCGATGTATAGAGAATGGATGGATGGATGGTTCCCCAATTCACATTGTCAGAACAAAAACCAAGTCACGAAGTCCATGGAATTTCTTTGTAGATCTCAGAAGTGTAGCAAGTATAGATAAGTGCAACTACTATGTATATATATATATATACATTAAACAATATCTAAAGCTTGGAGTGTTCCCAGGAGCAATGTGACCTCAATGACTGTATAATAGTTTGTATAATAAGTCTTCCTATAGCTTTACCAAACTTAAAACTGAGTAACTCAGTAGCAAAGGAGCTTGGTCAAGGAACCAACATGAACTAACAGAGCTTAAAAGTCAAAGTCTCCATATGAGAGAATATGCTGGAATGATCACCATCTCAGTCAAACTGTATATACAAGGCCTTTATGGCAGAGCAGCTAAAAGGAAGCTAGTCCTCTATTTGACAGCCAACTTGGAATTTGCCAATGGCATTTAAAGGACCAAAACCATGAAAAAACATATTCTCTGGTCTAATGAGAAAATTTTAAAATCTTTGGACAGATGGCTAAACA
Source organism: Acanthochromis polyacanthus (assembly GCF_021347895.1). Classification (NCBI taxonomy): domain Eukaryota; kingdom Metazoa; phylum Chordata; class Actinopteri; family Pomacentridae; genus Acanthochromis; species Acanthochromis polyacanthus. The sequence continues at coordinate 6,451,162 of NC_067114.1, read as the reverse complement.
CTATGCCTGGTGTAAACCAGTCACTACTTATCAGCTGGTTATTATCTTGATGTATGGTGGTGGCAGCATCATGCTATGGGGTTGCTTCTAAGCAACAAAAATAGGCTGAAGGCTGAAACCAGAGAACTCTTTCAAGACAATTCGCTGCATTATATGAATATCCTGACCCTTTCACAATGACCCAAAGCATTCAGCCCAGACAAAGCTGACTGTCTTTGAGTAGCACAGTCAAAGCCTAGACTTAAGGCCCATCCAAGATCCGTGGAGACCCCTGAAGTAGGAAGTTCACACATACTTTCTACCCAATCTGAGAGCTCGAGAGGATCTAGAACGTGGAATAGGATAAACTGCCCAAAGCCAGGTGTGCAAAGCTTGTAGATCCTACCCAAAAAGACAGCTGTAATTTCTGTCAAACGGGGCTTTTACAAAGCACTGAATGGGTCAGAATACTTTTGTAAATGATCAATTGGAAACTTTGACATTGTAACTGATTCACTATTTCTAAAAACATGTTTTAGAACGAAAATGTCTCACCATTTTTTAATTATAAGTTATTGAGGTCAGGTTGGAAGCCTACAACACAATGAAAAGTGCAAACATGAAGAGGTCTGAAAACTTTCTGAATCCACATTTAACTTGCTCACATAAAAAGACAATAGTAGCTAACAACACTGATGAGCACCACTCAGCAGGCTTATAGGAATTCAGGAGACGAGAGCATTGAAGAAAAGGAGAGGGGGAGGATGAATACAAAATGACTGAGGCTGAAGCTATTCAGAGCTCTCTTTTTAAACTATTTTTAAATGAAACCAACTACTCCACAAAATTAACTTTGATTTGATGGAATGACTGTCAGTTGCTCATGGCAACCACTGATTCACAAATGACTCAGTTCTTAATGGGCATCCAATCTGGTAATTAGGGGCACAGGAAATGAGGAAAAGAAAAGAAAAGAAAAGAACAAGATTACCAACACAGAATACATTTTCAGGAGGGAACAATTGAGTGCTCTCAGGTCACAAGTAGACAGCCATGATGGATGCCTAATTTCAACTTTGTCAAAACTCTGACGCTCATTCCCCTCTTCACAATAAAGCAGCTTGCTCATTAAAAAGTCAAATTCAATTAGTAAAACAGAGAGTAAATACATTAGTAATGAAACAGAGCTCCTGGCACCCTTAAACCATACAACTTCATTTAAAGTCTAGTCAGTGGTAAAATCGTTGCCATTGACAATAGCTTCACAGGTTGGATGATCCAACATTAAACTTATATTTTAAACTAAAACAAGTTGTAGAAAAATGTAAAATTAGTTTGTTATCAACTAAGGGGCAAACCAGCAAGATACTTTACAAACTTAGAATTCAACTGAGATTTGGAAGGGACTATGAATGTCTGCAACACATCACAATAATCCATACAATAGAGTTCTGTGTATTTAAATAAGTAAAGTTGTCAACCTGCTTATCATGCTTGAGGAAAAGCCTTGGCATCACAAGACTCGTATATGTGATGGATTGCCGTGGAAACTCAATGTTTATACAAAACTTTGTGGCAATCTATCAACCACAAATAGAAGCATATTATTTCAATATAATTTTTTTATCAATTAATAATTATTATAATAAAATAATTAAAAATACATATTTAAAACTACAGGAAAATTAAGAGGATCAGCCATCAGGATTAATCCTCTCGGGACCTAGATTATTTGTTGCAAAGTTCATTAAAATCCATCAAACAGTCATGAGGATATTTAAACTTAAACCTTATAGATGCGTTACAGGAGTGAGCAGGATTCATTCTCTTGGGACCATAAATGTGTGTAGAAAATTTCATTGCCATTCATCAATCAATGGTCAAAACTTAGAGGCAGATTATTTCAGTCATATGACTATGCAGGTCCACCAAGGAAGTGTGCAGAATCAAAACAGATGTCTTTTTTTTTTTTTTTTTTAAACTGGACCCTTGTTTCCAGCAGTATGGGAAAACAATGATTAGTCAATAACGGATCAATACAGCAAGTGGGCTCGCTTAAGAGAAGATCACTCTAAATCATCACATGGCGTTGCAAGCCTGAAAAAAAAGAGAGCCCTATTATTTTTGTCTTCCAACAAAACATTAATTTTTACTGTAATATTGAGATGAGGGAGAGAGTGGTAGAGAGAGAGACAGAGAGAGAGAGAGAACCAGCTCTCTGAGGAAATTGCCCTCCACTCTCCTTCATCATTGCAGGTCTGCTTCGCCCTCCTCCTCTCCTGGATGTTCGCCATTAGACATGCTCAATTGGATTCCTGTCAGATGTGCGGCCTCGCCCTGGGTCTCCTTCCTACGGGTGACTGAGCATGCTGCAAGTGTGTGCGCACATGAGTGTGTACGTCGATGTGCGTGAAAAAAACTAAGCAGCTTATCCTATAAAAAAAATTGCCAAGACAGAATGACATACGCACACAAACACACATGCACACATCTTATGTGAGCAGGATACACACGGGTCAAGGCTCAGTTTGCCTCGGGCAGCGGTCTAGAGACAGCACGCACCTATTAGCATGGGCCTTGGCACAACAGGGTAAATGCTGACACAGATTTGACCGAGAGGTTACGATGCTGAGATTTACTGTATGCCTTCGTTCATTGACCTAGCCTTGGCTTTTCCCAGGATATGTCTGTGTGATGTGACCATTTGAACGAATTGCTGAGGGTGTAAGCTGGTTACGCCTTGACCTATCACAGGGGAATAAATGGCTACCTTGGGAGTTTTGACCATATAACGCTAGCCTTTACAACACTTGGCTTGTTCACCTTTCTGTGGCCAAATCATTAACTGTTATGTTTGGCCAGAGTATAAAAACTGCAAAACCTAAACCTGAACTAAAGAGAAAAAAAACAAAAGGGACTGGAGCTGAAATATGAAACATTTTCATTTCTTATTATTATTTGTCACTAATAATGCATGTAATGTGCAATAAGGGTTTATATTGTTCACTCCGGGTCTGATTCCTATCTGAACACAGCCAGTGGTGACTTGGGTAGAGGCTATTTAAGTGTGACAAGGATTACAGCACAGAGAAGTCTTGGGATCAATAGAATAGATAGAAAAAGGAAAAAAAGAAACAAAGAGCAGCCAGACTAGAAGCAATGCACCTGGGAACATTTTTTTCAGACTATTTTCTGGAGCATCTGAAGACTGTGCAGACACTCCAGTTACTTCAGTCACAGACGCCACATACAGCAGACAGCATAACGATGTGTTGCAACTAAGCGTTAGACTGAATTTGGACAAAAAAAAGAGAGGAGGGCAAAACAGATGGCATCAAATAGTTAGCTGTAAGTCTATTTAAAACTGTCTGAAAGCCTTTCTTTAGGCCTAGTGTAGGATATAGAATGTTTGTGAACAGTAAGCAGGAATTTCTGTCTTTCAGGCAGACAGGAAGGAAAGAAAGCGAGATCTCACATTCATTTACAAGATTGTATGATAGTGAAATCACCCACACATTTCTTGTGGAAAGAAGCTTTACAATGAAGGTGAGCGTTTTTTTGCTTGTTTTTTTTTTTTTTAAAAGATACAATCACAATCCTATGCTGACAATTTAACGTGATCAAAACTCTCTCGAAAAGCACATAGCTTTAGAGTACAAGAAAAAAAAAAACTAAAGTACAACAGATGACTAAGCAGGAAAAAAAGCAAAGAAGCATGAAATCCATTTATGTGTGTGTGGTAGATGTTAAGTTGGGGGCAGGGCAAGAACTTTAGTAGGCTAATTAGCTACTATTATCTGTTGCGCCCAGTGGCCTGTGCCACTAATCCTGCTGATTAAACACAGTGGGTTTCCACAGCTCCACAGCTCGCAGTCGCACCAGACTGATAAGGCCACAGAGCTCAGTGATGACATAAATGTCTGGGTGGGACTGGACTACACAGGACTGGCACTGTTCTGCTTCGCGTTATACCACAGGCCACTGATGTGAAAATGACAAAAAAAGAAGCACAGGTTCTATCTTAATACAGCCAATTAAATTAAAAGGGCAAACGTTTAAAAAGGATTCTAAACAGCCACTATTTTTGAGATTGACTGCAATTTTCTCAGACATTTTACTTGTGCTTTTTGGTACTCAAGTTTAAATGCAATCTTTTCCGTGAAATATCTAAACACCTACCTGCAACAAGCTTTCACTTCCACAAGGTTAGGTCTTTCACTGTAAAGGACAAGGCTACAAGACAACTAAGTCCAACTTATTAAGTAGTTTGATGCTGTTAAAGGTCGGCTTTTGTTGGTCATGTTTATAAAGTCAGAAGCAGTAACGCAGAATTAACAATATTTTCTACTATCTTTATGAGATAAAATGCAGTATACAAATACATCTAAAGCTCCAAGCAACTGCCTTCAACCCCTGGAACCCCAGAATCTGCCAGCAGGTTTAAAGGACATGTTGTCTTTACAAAACTGCTACAATTACACCATTTTTCAGAGCAAAAGAGAGTAAAAACATTGAGAATTGACACATTTTGAACCTTCAGTGAACTCCAGGCTGTGTTTAAATAGTGCAGATAGAAGAAAAATCTGGAAACAAACTAAAATGTTAAAAATGCTGTAGCTATAACATCTCAAGCAGCCATGTTTTACCCCTATATTTAAACCACCTGTGGCTGCAGGCTAATTTTTAATGAGATAGGGTATTAGAACCTTGTTAGATTGTCCAGAACCTGTTTTGAGTTTCTTCATAGATGTGCAGGACCTTACACTGGAGTGAAAAATGAACCCACAGTGGCTAAAAAAAACACCCAGAAATAGCATTATGAAACACCAGTCACTGTGATTTCTTCATTTAAAAGGCGTAGTTGCTTAATGTATCAAAGTTCCAAGATTTCAGCTGGCAAATTAACACATTTTTGAAAAATATTATAAAATCTGATTAGTTTTACATCATTCCTCCTGTTAAAATGTATTCCAATGTCTTCCTGTAATGTAAAAGTTCGGCCAGTCCCATTGAGAACCAACTACTCAACAATCAGTCACCCAGTTTTAATCAAATGCTAACATCTACTAGCCTAGCCGTGCTAGACCCATGTTCTGAAGGCACAAGGGTCTAGGACCGCTCAACAGGAAGGGAGGCGGGCTAAAAGGTTGTCTTTCAAATCACTCTGCAGCAATTGGGTAGGTATACAACCAATCAGTGCAATGAATAGGCTGACGTAGTTCATAGAGCGTCGGCGGATTATGGCTAAGTCCCATTAGCTTCCCAACCAGCGGAGCCAACTGGTATATTAAAGATCGTGTCCGGAGTTTCCGTTTGTTTTCAATTTATGTATCATTTTTTTAACAAAGCTTAAATGTGTTAGTCTAGTTCAATACTATAATATAATGTTAGTATGACGCGATATGAAAATTTATTCCTGAGCTCCGCCTTCCTCTCATAGACCCCCATGTTATTCCAAAAAGCACCGGTCGCTGCCGACCAATCAAGTTCGAGCTTCCGCTTTGTCATGCTGTCAATCAACGGTTACGCGCACAGCAAGCAAGCCCATGCAGAGGTGGGAGAGCTACGCACTACGCAACCGCGCGCACATTTGTTTTGCTTGTGGAGGAGAGAGACAGCATCAGGGATCAGCAACTTCCAGAAAAGTTACCAATCCCACGGCTTGTCAGGCCAAGAGACTGCAGGACGTTTTTTGGCTCGGGGTGCTCGCGTCGCTCCCCGACCACGGCCTCCATAGCCCGCCTGACGGCTTCGTTTAGATGCCCGACCTCTGGAGGAAGATGTTGGGGCGTCTGGGACATACTCTTCGTCAGAGGAGTCATGCAATTCTGAACTCTAGATAGAAATAAATAAACAATGTAACACATATACACGCGTAAATGCACTAAGTTTGATAAACAACGTCATCGAGAGGGATACACGAGTGTAATCACATATTGAAACTTTACTCGTTCGTCCTAGCAGATTCATGTTATTTTGGTATTAGGACAAGTTAGACTCAATGCAGCATTCTAACGTAATTCCTTTATTATTTACTAAATGTACTAAATGTAGAAGAGTGGAAAACAGCAAAACAGGCAAGATGCTGCAGCACTCCGGGCACTCCTGTCAGGTACTGCGCGTGCACAAATAAAGGGGCGAAATCAGAGGGAGGCAGGGACCAACAGTGTTTTGGGAGACGCTGCGATTCAAACTCCGGACACCAGCTTTAAGGATTTGCCATATCCCGTCGGCATAAGTCCAAATACGTCTTTCTTCTCAATGAAACACTTCAGTGCCGTCCTTTGTTTATCTTTCAAGTTGAATTTTAGCTTCAAATCTTTAAGGGCTGTGGCCAAAGCCGAGTCGAAAGATAACTGTTTATTGTGCGCCGGTTGTTTCTGTCAGAATCGTCAAAGCCTCTGTCGTCACTTAGTTACGCCCGCCTTCTGACTCTACACTTCATGGTGATTCGTCCGGCCAGTTTTAGGAGCATCCAGCCTCGAGCCTTATGGAGGGTAACTAGACCCACCCTGGCAGAGAATTAAATTTGTTGCCGTGGGTTGTCTAACGCGGTTAGGCTAAACATCTACAGGAACATGTTCAGTTTTTCATTTGCATGTGACAAACCTAGTGATTCTTTACAGTGTCCATCTACACTACAGTACACTCACCATGAACATGGACCGGAAGTTGCTGAGATCAGTGAACAGCTCCTCCACAGAGGTCTTCTTAGGATCAACAGCAAAGTACTCCAGCACATTCTGATACAGCGTCTCCATATTGCTGTGCATGATTACCAGCTTCCCATACTGCTCCCGTGCGACTTTGCTGAAGCTGTGAGGGTGGTGGTCAAGGTCAACAATACATCTATCACACGATAAGTACCTATTAGCCTCTGACACGAGTCTTTCCTAAAAACTTGAGGATAAAAAAAGGGAGAGCATTCCCTCCTGTTTGCGTGAGGGTCTGAAGCTGGAAATCAGTCAGTGGTAAACTGTGATGTTGGCATTAAGAGCTCTGATGCTGTCTGTCAGGTTACCTAAAGTGTGTTCACCCCCATGCAGCCTACATCATCTGTGACACATGTCTAGCTGCTGGCAAAGAGTGTTAGTGAATCTGACATGCACAATATTAGCTGCAAACACAAACAAAGAAAAAGTGATATTCAGCTCTGAAAACAACGCAAACAAACTTCACAGGGCTGCTACCTTTTACCTGCGTTCAAAGTTCAGATTATTTTAATTCAAAACAAATCTGCCACTGTCATTTTGGAGCCGAACCAATCAGATTCAGACTTACTGAAAAGTATTTCCCAGTTATGTAAACAGCAGATAACACCACATTTGCATGTAACTGTGCTCTCAGCATTGGCTCTGTGCCAAATGCAGCAAAAAGCACTGGCTCAGTTTTCTTCTGCTTGTAATTTCTAGGCAACAGCATGTCCTTGCACCTCAAAATGCTCAGAGACCAGTGTCAAGTGCTGGCTCTCACAGAAATGGCTAAAGCCTTCAGCAAACACATTCGGCAAATATTGCAGATCGCACGACTGCATATACCGTCATCTGCCTCAAGAAAGGCACGTGTTCAAGACTAAAGAGCATTACAAGGTTCTCATGATTGAAGAAAAGCAAAGGGCAGCTCTGTTTTGTGTGTCTGTGGACGAGGACAAATAGGTAATTGTGGTGCCAACATGTGCTGGAGAGGTGTTGGTGTCAGAGCAAAGTGTGGCGGAACATGACAACACTGAAACACACCTTGCTAACCACCAGGGCAAACAGTACAGTCGAGCAAATCTGCTGTCAGTCACCACACACCCAATATTCCCTCAATGTGGAAATACACAAAGCATGAATTTGCTTCTGATGTTGGCTATTTTATTAGTTCTTGAGTTTTTATTATTCCATTTTCAAAGGTGTATCCTTGTCTGTCTTTTACACATGCCGACCTTGTTTAATAAAATTCAAAGCCTCAGCTGTATGAAAAAGTTGGAAACAATCTGAACCAATTTTTATTATATCTTTATATTAAATGTGTGGGTAATTTTCTGTGAAAAATAACAGAATCTAATAAAATGATGCGTCCCTAATATAGACAGTGGTCCCTAACCATCGGTCCTGCTGATGGCTGAGGTACTCTCGTCTTATGGCAGATAAGAGGCAACAGTGACTGCGTGTGTGGCATCACACAAGAGTGTGGGCAGCCTCTCTGGCTCCTATTGTGCCCCTTCATTATAGCTCAACTGATAGACCTATTTGAGGTTTGGCCTCAGCTGAATCTGGCTGGGGACGGGACTACCTATTCACAGCTGGGTAAATGCTGTTCAATAGGCACTCCTCCCAGATTGACTTGTCAGTAATATCTTTCCAAGCCAGGAGCTGAGGGAAAGAAGCATGAGGAAAGTCTAAGCGGGTGACAGAAAGGGAGAGACAGAGCGAGCGAGACCGAGAAAAGAAAAAAAAAATGCTGAAAGCTGTGGTTGATAGTATCATGGGGTGTGAAATATCTCTCCTCTTGTTCCCTCTCTCCAGACTTCTTCCCTATTCCAGAGAAAGCAGTGGTCCGCTGCAGCTCATTCTCAAGAATTCTCTTTCACCCCCTCTGCTCCATCATATTTCATTCTCCCTTTCTTCATTTGCTCATTCTTCGCCCGATTCTCCCCCTGTTCTAATCTGCTACCTTGGCAAGCTTGGTGCAGATTCAGAAGTGCAACGCTAGACCAATAACAGAGTAACAGTAACAGGCGCATGAAGTGAAAATGGAATTTTCAATGTCACCAACATGACACTCCCAGCTTCTCATGTTTGGATGCTGCCCGTGGATTTCACTGATCAAAATAATGACTGTCACCAGCAAACTTCATCAGGAGCAGGTGCAGCTGCCATGTATAAATTTTTAACATGATTGTATCATTTTTCAAGAGGCTTCTTCAGGAGAAGCAGTGAAACGTCTTCAACAATAAAACAGCGAATGCCCTTGCCTCTGACTTTGACCAAGTGCATTTAGACTTTCTCTGTGCTGGATGGCTGTGAATCTACATAAATATAAGGTAACAATAATGTATTATACAGAAGAAAAATGGTAAATTCACAAGTCCCTTTGCAGAGCTTCATTATAAACACATGATGTGGCATATTTATAGATCGATTAGTAAAGGAATTGGGCTCAGAAGTTAGTTTACTTGTTCTTGTGTTGTTTGCTTATTCAAACTATTTGAGAGACAAAATGATAAATATGTGGTAGGTTTTAAACTCTGGCATCATTTAGAACTCAAAAGATATGAGGTTCACATATGGGTGGCTTTAGAATAAATACAGCATCTGAGCAGCTTGAAACCCAAAATTTGGATAGTGCATTTGATATGGCACAGTTAAGCCCAGAAATGCCTTCGTACGTCTAGCTGACTTTCTGGTTTTACTGGCTGTCTGTTGTAAAAATGAAAACCTTGACACTTAGCTGTTCACTTAAGTTGCTCACCTACATTATACATCATGGAGTTTTTAATCAGTGCTTAGACACTTTGTGCGAGGCACCTGGAATTGAAAAGCAAAGTAGAAAAAAAGACAACGCTGTCAAATCCATTCTCAGTGAGCCTTTCTGTGTTGCACTCAAGTTCTCAGCTAACTACTACAGCACAAGCCATCAGTGCCCCAGCCCCTAGGCCATTGATCAAAACTACATGAAGGAGGCTAGGTACAGGGTGTATTATTGAACACACACTTACGCACCTGGCCTGAGACATACCTGTCAACCTGATCCTCTAGAGCGACCTCAGAAGACATTAAATAATTTATACTGCTGTCAAACAAATATAGACAGCTGTCAGCAACAGACCAAGATATCCCAAATGGGCAGTGAAACAGTATAAAAGAAGTTGTGCATTTGTGTGCCTGTACTTTTTGGTTTTGTTTTGTTATTATTAAATGACAATTCGGTAAAACCAAATTGCTCTTGTTCTGTCTTCAGCGATAAACAGCAATGATTGACGACTGTGAGAGTAAAAAAGAATGACAAAGTCAAAGTCACCGTAATTCTCCCGCACAAACCCTTCCCTTCATTCTGAAGTTCCTCACAGTCTTAAGCACCCTTCAGAAAAGAGCTGAGAGGTGTGGTGGTGCAATAACTTGACTATGGAATGGGATGCCAGTCATCACCTGTGCACAACATTGAGAGTAGGAAGGAAACCAAGGGTGACCTAGGGTGGGAAGACGAGACATTCAAGTCTACCTTTTCTTTGGTGTTTAAACAGCATATTAAATGCTGTTTATTTTCTTGAGCAATGCCAAACAGGTGAGTGAGGTTAATTCTTATACACAAAAAAACTCAGATTTGGAGGGAGAGGATGGAATCACGTTTAAACCTCTAAATCCTCAGAGCAAATATAACAAACAATCAGAGGAGGGGGGTATTGCAAAAGTAATCCAAAATAGCACATTCATTTAAATAACTAAAAGGTGAAGTACATTTGTGGAGGTGTTTGAACAGCAAAAGAAACACAGAAGTTCAGCTGGACTTAAGGTAGAAAACCTGCTCTACTGCAAATGGGAATAAAAGTCAGTATATAAATTCAGTTTCAGTATTACTCTTCAAACTTTTGTTCTCTTTGATTCATTATAATCAACTTGCTGAACAATGCCCCGGAGTTGTGCAGCGTATGCATATACGAGTAAAGGATATAGCCATTTTGGTGAAAAACATGTCGTTGGGGTCATCGGGGGAGGAGAAAGTCTCCAGGTCTCTCTCCAGCTGCAGCAGCTGCCTCTCCATCTGCCTGAGGCTCTTTTCCAGATTCTCTGCAGACACTGAAACACACCCACATATATTCAGGCACGCATACATTCCTAAAAGCACATAGAAACGCATCCACATCCTAAGCAAATGTGAAGAAAACAAACACAGAGAGGACGACTCAACTACAGGTACAATCAAATGCGTTATTATTATTATTTTGAGGCTGTGAAAGAATCAGAGAAAAAAACAACACACAAAAATAAATAAATAAGTAAAACAGAGGAAAACGAAAGAGAAGCCAGCTCAATTCCAAAGCACGCTTATTATGGGTTCAGACTGTGCCAGAAACGCCATGGGAATAAACAATGACTGAGAAAATATAAACATCAAGTCAAAGTATGTTCAGTACATAGCTTTTCATTGTTCTGTTTGCTTTATGCTCCTGTGTATGCCACAACAATGAAATTAATATAAAAATACAGTGCCCTTCCTGTCACACAGGGTGGTGAAAGCAAATGATCACTCTGTTTGCTCATTTATTTACACTGAGCGTGCGGCTTCGCAGTAACAAACAGAGCAACAGACACAAACAGAAAACGAAGCCTCAAGGTATGAAGATTGCTGCGGAAGTCGAAATCTTTCTTCACCTTTCATCCTTTGACTGTAGTTTGATCAACAGGTGCCTGGAACATGCAAATGGGAGAGCAGGGGAACACCGAGCCTAACTTTCTGTTAAGTTGGTCATGGCTGACACTTTAAGCTAGTCACTGAATATACAGCATATGGCTTAAATTACCCCGATTAGACCCTACTTGACAAAAAGGCATAAGCTGCTTAATTTTAAGTAGTTTCAAATTTCCCCTTGATCCTAATACATGCTTTACAAAAAGAAAAAAAAAATAAGAGAGAGAAAGAACTTCAGTGTAGCTAAGCTTCTCACTGACTTTATAGCATAAACCCCATTTACTGACGGGAACATACCGTCTTGGACATACTGTCTTAAGAGACACACACACGTACTTCACTCAGACATCTTAATATTCTAAAAAGTCTGCAGTAGCTGAAGTTGTACAATTTCTCTCTAAATTCGAAATTTAACGGTGTACGGTCCTTTCACTGCAGTTAAAAGTGAGCAAAAAAAAAAAAACACATTTGGGCTTTCAGCTGCAGGAAAAAAGGAAAGGCAAAAAGGCAGACGACACCTTTCATTCTATTGTCACTTCTGTTTGTAAAAAAAAAATACAAAAAAGACTGCTGCAACAAGGATCAGAAAAAGAAAAACACCACATAAGACGAGATACATTACATATATTATATGCGTACCTGTCAAATCATCGTCACATGAATTGTACCAACTGCATGTTTTACTTCGTCCTCAATGCACTATTTTGACTTCTTCTTACTGAAACTCTTACTAAAACTGTAAATCGTCACAATACATAATTTCAAAATACAAATAAAGCATTAGTTTAGCCCAAACCTATGTCAAAAAAATCTAAATCTGACTGTTTACCTGCTGTGTCATTTCAATTTCAGTCTTTCTCTTCTTCCCTTAAAGCCCTCTGAATTACCAAGCAAATATCAGTTCAATAAGGTGTGGGCAGCCTGCAGGAGGCCAGACCAGCAGTCTGTTAATAGAAATAATTAAAGCCCAGTAATGGTGCACTGACTGAGAAAAGAGCAGGGGAGGACAACACAAACAGTAGAACAGTAAGGGATCCTCTTTTTTCTTAGCTTCACAGTGCAATCTTTGAGCTTTTGTCATCGGATTCCCTCACACGGAAGGCATATGCTTCAACAACAAAAAAAAAAAAAAAGCACGATATTGCTCAGAATTGTGGCCAGCAGCTGACATGTTTTGCTACACACAGATAAATGTATTTCAAAACAGAGGATACTGATGCTCTATGTAAGCTATATACGACTTAGGAATTGTGAAATAATTGCTCAGGGGTACAGTGACAAGCAGAGATAAAATATAAAAGGGTGTTTCCATGTTTTCCTTGTTCTCTCTGGTCACCCTGCTCTTGCTTTCCCTTTCTGTGCGTTAAAGCGTGAGTGATTTTTATGAGCAGCGGATGCCTCTGTGGTCCGGAGGGGTTGCAGACAGATAAAGGGTGTTTTAGAAGAATAATAATTGAAATATTTGTAGAGGTCAAATCCCCCATTGACATCCTTTTATTACTCTGCCAACCTGCTGTGCAATAAATGAGACTGAATGGAGCACACAACCGTGCCTACTCACAAACAGCAATGCTACACGCAGACCTCCACAACAGATCATCCTTTGACGTATGGAAATCTGAAGAGTGAAGAAATGCAGATGGGCCTTGTGAGGCCAAAGCCTGACAGACAAGTGTGACTAGACTGGTGGTGCTCGAGGCTGTGAAAAGGAGACCTGTAGGAAATCCTGGTGCACGCATTCAACATGCTGAGCACCCGCAGCACTACATTCCAAAAGAGCATGGCAGTCAGTGAATTGCAGTGCAGAGTGCTCATTCTATATACTTTCAACCAGAGGCTCATCGCTCAGACTGCATGTGGCAAAACTACAAAACAAAGCTTGAACCATATAGAGAGCCATCTCAATGTAGCAGAACACTCACATTACTCCTTAATGACTGCTCAAGGCCACAAGCCTTGAAAAGGAGCTGAACCAGAACAGCCTTTCCATCTTTCCTGCATAATAACATTTATGCAGGAATGTCAGTTTAGCATTGCACGCAGCAAGCAAGCGGCATTTCTGCTGCCGACAGATGGTATTATAAGTTACAAGCTGAAGTAGTCTAGTTGGGCACATTAATATGTCTCTGTATTTGTCTGCTTCCAACATAAAAATCAGCTCCAAGTTCCACTCAACAAACCATCCTAATTGCCCCAACCTGCTATCTGTCTATTACACCTGTGTGTGTGTTTCTAACAAGGGACAAAAGAGACAGAAAAAGGGACAGAGAGCAAGAAAGACACACTGACACAGACTTTACATACAGACAGATAAATAGATACATGGAAAATGACAGAGAGAGGAGCAGCAGAGAAAGAGTGCTTCTCAAAGTCAGGAGAAATAATGATTGTGGAGCTGAAAAGAAGAGCGAGGGGGCAAAAATAAAAAGACAGACACAAAAGGAACCCCCTGAACTAAACTACAGTTTGGCTTCCATGAGAAACAGCATTGACAGAGGGGGGGAAACGAGGGCTGTGTTAGACGCAGTCAAAAGACACCGGCTTTTACAACAGAAACGCAAATCATTACTGCTACCTCTACCCAACCTTGTTTTCATGCTCAAGTAAGCTCTTTGGTTAGTGAATGTAATGCAGCCTTTTAGTGTGTCTACAGGCCACTGAAATGGCTGTCAGACTTAATGAAAAAGAAGCCACTCAACAGCTTGGTTCACAAAGAAATTGGATTTGTGTGTCTTAATACCAGATATGGAGAGATAGACACTTAGTGTATGCATCTTATAATGATTGAGAGACAGAGAAAAAAGAAGCGTTGCTGAGGAAGAGCACTACTACTCTATATAGATGCAAATATACTCAGCTTGGGGTCTCTGAAGTAAGGAGGTGGACAAAGCCTAAAGAAAGATCCAAGGATTGCGCTTTCCATTGATCTCACCCTTGTACTTATGAGCCTTGGCCAAGGGCTTGCGGACATGCAGCACAGTTGGGAAAAATGAAACACTCGACAGGAGCATCGTTATCTACAGATTATCAAAGTACAGAGGGAAAAAAAAAAGGGCTGGAGGAGTCTTTATGACGGCGAGAGTCCAAACAATAATAACACTCCTTCCTGCTGGGAACAGAGCAATGGGTAAAATCGTCTTTGGAGCAGGGGGAAACACACTGTGAAAGTTCAACTTCACGCACGCAAACATAAACTGTGCACAGACTGCAGCTCACTGCTTCTGTCTGAGAGGTGTCCAGATCTGTTCGGACCACCCAGCCTGCCCCTGCTCGCCTCTGACCTTTACAATACTCTGGATGCATTGGCTAAATTCACAGCACTGTGAGACTATATGTGTGTAGCCATATCAGTGTGCATACCTGTGCAAAAAAAAAAGCATTAAACTAAAACAACTGCCGATCTGTGTTAACACCAACACGGTTTCTTAAAATACAATCAAACAAACTAATGTTCTTCATCTCAGTTGCTGACATGACCTGAAGCATTTGCTGGAAAAATAAACCTTTAACTTGTAAATGTGCAACAGCAAAAGATTAATGTTAGTATCAAACAGCAGCGCAAATGAACTGAGATGTAGCACAGATCAAACACGAAAACAATAAAATACAATGTATGTTTACAGAATCAACACGCATCTAATCCCACAATAATCCCTAGAGAGTTACAAAAGTAGAAAGGTAAAAGTAAAGCTCCGAGTAAAACAAAGGAACGCAGAGAAAGGATGCCCCATTTCTGTCTCGGTAGGCGGTTCAGTTTGTGCATTAGACTTGCTGCTGCTAATACACAGCAAAAAAAACAAAAAACAAATATGAACTATAAAATTTTACATGTATTTATATTACCAAAATATGATGCAATATGATATAATGTCACACTTGTGCTGTTTTCATACGGGACGTAGCCCTCTGTGATGGACGTTATCACTTCCTATGCTCTATTACTAACCTGATTACTTTGCATAAGCTAACATTAAATATTTTGTTTGGTGTGCTTGCTGATGGATCTCGGTGGCTAAACACAGCTGGTATGAAATTAGGCAATGTTAAATGCAATGAGGTTCATGATATCAGTAGTCTGTACGGTCAGACAACACACATATCTCATTATGTTTTCATTAGGCACAGCACTCCCATTATTTAAATCTGCTATTGTCCACACCATCTATGTCAGACGATGGCGCCTAATGGCCACCATCAAACATTAAGCCAAACAAGTCTTTCTATATTTCTAAAATATTATTCAGTTTTTAGATTTAATAATGCCCACAGTTTCCTAAACAACACGCTGTGCAGATGATAACATAAAAGGCTTTTCTCATTTAATTCAAAGCTAAAGAGGTCGGCTCAGACAGGCTTTTTCACACAGAGCTGCAAAACAGAGAGCAAAAAAAAAGGGAACAAAAATCAAAGTTTCCTTTTTGCATGGCTTTTGTTTTCTAAAAAATCCTAACTATTTGATTACTAATAACTCCCATTTGTAAGACCAGCTGACAAAGCCCTGCTGGTAATTACCAGGGATGTTGATTTGAGGAGTGTATGAAACTTTATCCTAGGAGAGCTAAAGAACTTAAGTTGACACCAGCAGGCGACCAAAATAACAGCCATAATCACAGTGTGCTATCACCTCAGAGAAAGTGGGAGGTAAACCACAGTGTTAAAATTATCAAGTAGCACCGTGAGTAGTGATCCTTGAATGGCTAAAAAGAGTCTGAATGTGCAGGTAAACAGCGATGGCTGTTGTTTTCTCTTTGGGTGGCAAATCTGTTCAAGTCAGTCTATGCGTGTGTGTGGCGGATGGTTGGTCTGGGCTATAACGTACCTCTGCTAGCTCGATCCACGTGTTCCAGGTCATCAACAAACTTTATCACATCTGGAAATTCCTCCTCACATGCTTTTGCCAAGAAGTGGAGTAAAGTGGTCTTTTGGTCTGCTGACTTTGTGTCCTTTAGCTGTAGTAAAATACATACACACAAACGCACACAGTTACACACAAAGACCTATGGTAGTGAGTATTTTGAACACAGAAAAGATATATCAGCCCATGTGTTTTGATGGTCAAGACTCATAATAATAATACCACTAGCAACAATTAAGGGACAGTTAAGATAGATTATTTTAGTTTAGTCATAAAAAAGAATAAACAAACAGTCATTTTCTGGTCAGGAAGCTTGCAGAAATGTCGACTACCAAATAAACTGTTTGGACCCCAGCAAGTGGAGAGCATTGTGGTCAGCTGTTCCACAGGCAAACCAGTCTATCCTTGAACTCTTACATTGTGGCAGCATGAAATGTTGCCAGAGGCATTGCAAATGCAAAGAAGCCTCCTGAAAGTGCACAATTCGGTGTCAATGTGGAGGAGACTATTGAGGAGACAAAACATTCAACTACAGCAACAAAATAATAATTACATGGATTTCTGAAAACAATACGAAATATGTATTTTTGTTTATACTTCCCAATGCATCTTTTTCACTGATCAGACATTTGACCTCGCTGTCATATTGCCAGCTCGTTGTGCTGCTGGACTTTTTGTTTGCAGTTCTCATACAAATTCCTCTCATTTTTTAATAGATGCATCACCATTTGGTGATGAGTTTTTAAGTGACAGCTCAGTATTTGCATCCTTCCCATGTCAACCCTTTACATCTGTCTGTCTCACAACATCCCAAAAAGCAGTTTGATTTTGTGTTTGGGTTAGACAAAAAAAACAAATATGAAACACATGTCGGTAAGACCATTTAAGTAGCAGTCGCTTACAGGTCATTTACAAGCTGCTGAAAACAGATTTGCTGTATTTCAAACTATATTTACAACTAAATCAATCACTCAGAGAAAAAAGTCAGACGCAATAAAAAGGGGGCATCCCACTCCGAAACACATCACCCACACAAAAGGTTTGTGCCATAACTGTGAACAAAAAGTCAGACAGCACAACCAGAGAGCTGGGAGCATAACGGCAAAGCAGACAGTGAGGGTAAAAGTCTGATCTGTGAGAAGGCAGCAAATAGAACCGTAAACAAAAGAGCATACCAACACAAATGTAAACAGATACACATTTGCTTGTTAGAGAGTTGCAAGTTTTACTTTTGTGATGGCATGTTGTTTGAGTGAATTGTATTCAGAATATTTGTTTGAAATTTACAAACTTTTGCATGATTATATGGACACAAATCTGATCCCACATGAGATCATATTTTGCACCATGTGAAAGTTCAGACTCTCCTTGTTACTAAGTATACAGTAGATGCTTTATTAATGATGCTGTGTAGTTCAGTTCCTGTAGTAAGATGAAGAAATGAGATTTTTTCTAGAATATCAGGGATGCTCTTTTTTTAAACTCGAGATTATCCGATCGACAGCAGCTGGTTCGCAGGTAAATCGCGATAAAGTAAATTAACTTGCACCACAGCCTACATGTCACACGCAGATGGCATGATGTGGTTTTCAAGAGTGAAGAACACACCAGCCATCTAACTGAACCAAAAAATATTTTCAAGTGTGTTCACATGCTGTTAAATGTACTGCAGCTGAGTAGCTAATTAACTATCTAACCTGCAAACTGATGTTGGCAGGGCACTTTCCCCTAATGAATGTTTCTGTAGTTGCTGCTTCCACAAGCTAAGGTGCAGGACAAGACACGTTGCAGTTGGTTAGGAAGTTCAGGAGGAGACTTCAGTGGGAAAGCTAATGTGAGTTGGTCTGTTGTCTGGCTCAGTGCGACTTGTCTATGACAGAAGTTACTAAGTTATGCAAGGTTTGATGGCTATATCTGAAACAAGGTCTCCATTTATGTAGACTTTTGATGCATATGAATCCTGGATTGGTATCCTATCGAATTTTGCCAAACTGTGGGGACAGACAGTCTTATGACACCAAATACATATACAAATACTGCCTGGTCAAAAAAAAAAAAGTTGCACACTCTAATATTTTGTTTGACTGCCTTTAGCTTTGAGTATGGCACTCATTTACTGTGGCATCATTCCGTTAAGCTTCTGCAATGTCACAGCATTTATTTCTGTCCAGAGATGCATTAATTTTTCACCAAGATCTTATGTAGATGATGGGAGAGTCAGACCACTGCACAAAGCTGACTCCAGCACATCCCAAAGATTCTCAATGGGGCTGAGGTCTGGACTCTGTGGAAGTCAATCCATGTGTGAAAATGACGTCTCATGCTCCCTCATCCACTCATTCTTAATGAGAGTCCCATGAATTCTGGCATCACCATCTTGGAACATGTCCACGCCATCAGTTAGGACAAACTCCATTGATGGAAAAACCTGGTCATTCAGTATCTTCAGGTAGTCAGCTGACCTCATTCTTTGGGAACATAATGTTGCTAAACCGGACCAACCCCAGATCATAACTCTAATCCCCAGAGGCTTGTAGGCACTAGCCATGATGAGTGCATCACTTCATCTGCCTCTCTTCTTACTCTGAGATGCTCCATCTGATGCCTCAGTGATTTTGGAACAGTGTAAATCTGGATTCATCAGACCACATGATCGACAACATTTGTTCCTGGAAGATGATGCTTCACCACTATCCTTTCAGGTTAAATAATGCTTTGGACAGTTCTTAACCTGATTTTAGTAGTTTCAGAAATCTCTTTAGTTGTTTTCTTTGCTTGATGCAGGTCAATAATTTGACCCTTCTGAGACACGATTAACATCTTTTTCATGACCAGAGGATATGTCTTCCAATATGGTTGTTTAAGAAATCAGAAGCCCCTCACTGCATCAGCTAGGGTCAAAAAAGTTGTTGCCAGCTGAAAAGTATTCATCACTGTAGTACTTATCCACTGGAAGGCTCTTAACTATTTGCTTTGCTACTTCAGGTAGCAATATTTGTTTATTTTTTTGGCCAGGCAGTGTATATAAAAATGATTATAATAGATTTTGTGTTCTTTGTTATCTACTTGACATGTGACAGCAGAACATGTGTCATTGTCCCTGATGTAGCTACTATAAGCTATTCTGAATGCTGGCTTTATGAATGCTAAGTGTTGACAGTGTTACAGAGTATTTTATGTGTCATGCTCATACAGGCAGAAGCATTTTCACAATGTGATGACCCACTGCACTCGGTGCCTCTCTCTCGCCCACACACAACAATTTTTCAATTTCTCTGATAAATTTCCATCATTGCTCTTTTACAGTCTAATTCCACAATGTCTCTCAGTATCCCCGCCAAACATCCCTCCTGTGGAGCGTGTTGCTGTGTATCTCTCTAGGTGATCTATTGGTAGACAGCAGTGTACTCAGACCCGCTGGGTTTAATCATGTTTGTATTATCTCCCCTAATCAAACATTCTCATCTCTCTCTTTTCAATTCTGTTTTCCTTTTTTTTTCTTTTTAAAAAGCTTGAAGTGCTTGCTCACAAAAGGTTCCTTTCTGAATTTAGATGGATGGAAATCATAGCTGACAATGTAAACATTTTCCTTTTTCCAGTTGGGCTGGGCACAATTTTCTTGTGCTGTGGAGTGTGCCGTGGAATTAAGTTGTCAAACTCAGGGGCAGGCACGAAGGTGATGTCATCCTCTATATATCCTGCCTCTGACATCGACTCACACCTTCATCAGACAACATGTGCGCACAGAGATAAAGAAGCAGACAAGCTGGAACAGTAGCATTGTGCTAAAACACCCACCATAACAGGCCTTTATTAATTGATTTATATTGTCACAGTAATGCACCTAATCCATCATGTATTTATGAATCCATGTTTGTCGATGCACACGCAGTGGTGTTTATACGAAGAGACGCATCTGACTCTAACAGGGCAAAGATGTGGCAGTGACAAATGGCTGCGGTGGCTGTTACTGTGGAAACTGCAGCGTGAGTGCCAACAGCTGTAACGTAACCCCTGTGACTGGAGGAGTCTCCTACTCCAGGAATACACTCTGTTCTTACCAACACTATCAGACGGGGAAACTCAGTGTTCCACCTTCATGTGACATAAAATCCACAGGTACGGGTATTTGCTTGTGTCTGCCCACAAAAGCATGGGGGAGTCCTGTGGGTTGTGTGAACTTTCAAAGGGATAGTGATCATAGCCTCAGTTATCATTCTGAGCAGGAGAATGAGAATAAAGTACTCCTGGGTTGGGATGCTTTGATGGAAGCCAGCTGATAGAGAAAGCCCTGTCTTGTGGGGCTGATAGTGTTCAATCAAGTGAAATAGTTTAAAATAAAACGTCTCATCGCAGCAGCCACTTTGGATCAGGACACTGATAAGGCTCAGCCAAGGTGACATAAAGGGAAAAAAACTACACTGACACCTACATACATGTGAGGAAACACTCTGGGAGGAGGATAGTTTATAGACATACTCACAGGTATCACAAACATGCAAATGCTGAGAGTACAACACACAAATGTCACTTAGTGAAAACCCAGTGTTTTGGACTCATGCTTGCACAATATGGAAAGACAATATTGATACTATTTCCAGGTTTCTGAATACATGAAATGAGACTTGAGCAGTGAGAATGAGAAGAACCTTAAAGGCCACTTTTTTTGCAAAATTTTGAATAAAATTATTCAAGTCAAGCCAAGAGCACAACTGCAACCACAGCAGTGTAAAATCTATAGAAAAAAAATCCTGTCATGAGTTTAATTGAACTTGCTTCACGTATGTTGAACCTTTGCCACTGGCAGGATAAATGACACTATATGTGAACAGCTGATAGTAGGGTGAATCTTTCAACCCTTACCTTGCAAAGGGAACTGAGGTCAAAGCCAAATGACTGGGCGTTTCGAGAGCCTGCGTTCATGTAATTCCCCAGCAGCAGCACCAGCTCCAGCAGGCGACCGAAGGAGCGGCTCTTCCTGACCTCATCGCAGGCGGCGTTTACCGCCAAGATATCTGGGCGCAGATTGTTTACTTGCTCTTCAAACTGTAGTCGGAAGAGGATGTGGCTGAGGCGAGGACGCAGCCGCTTTACACTGCTCATCTGGGAGAGAGGAAAACAAGAAAACACAGAGGTATGGATGTGAAAAGAATCATAAGAAAAGGGAAATTACAGAAAAGAGACATAAAGAAGAAAAGAAATAATTTCAAAGAGAGAAAACCACATCAGAGAACACAGTCAAATTTAAAATAACTACAATCACACTTTTGGCACACACTCAGCCTATCTAATTTAAAAAGGTATTTATGCAACCAGCATGTTGAAAAGTGTTGCTAGGCAGTAGTAATAGATGCTGGCAGTGATTTGATTTGGGACCCAGGTCTGGTAAGTTAATTGTGGAGTTAGTGTCCATATAGGGCAGGCAGTGGAGGGGGTGGAATATACAATAGGCTGCCTTGGATTACCACTCTCACACAATTAGAGAAAATTGGAAAATATTGCATTGGGCCCAGGACCTGGCCACAGCAGTGATTGTGTACGTGTGCGGGGCGGCAGGGAGGGGTGCAGGTTCCAATTGTCTGTTTCACACAACAGCTGGCTGTGCGGTTTGATGTCCTCCATCAAGGGTTTAATTATAGCTACTGTAATGTTATCAAATGACTATTTCAGTCAGTCAGCGAGTGAGGGAGTGTGTGCGTGGGTGTGTGCACTGTGTGTGTTTGTGTGCAAGAAAAGGAGGGAGGAAACAGAGCAGAAGAATTAGACGGCAAAATTAAGAAATAGCAAGGTGCACGAGAAGCAAACCCTCTGCTGAAATGAAGCAAAGAGATGGGATGAATTATGTGATGAGGATATTGTACTTAGCAGAGAATAATCAGAGAATAAAGAAGGCGAAGTACACTCTCAGAATGAATGCGCGCAGCTGTTGTTTCCATAAAGGCTACAGAGGGTATTGGGAGGTAGTATTGACAACAAGAGGAGACGGGTTCTAATGCAACGAAATGAAAAGGAAGTTATGGAAAATGTTGCCTGTTTATTGCCAAGTCATAATCCAAGGAGGTGCTAGGAGGGAAAAGGCCGCTCTGTTGACATGCCATACATTTCTCTCATGCTATCAGCAGTGTGAGAGTATTAACGCTGAATCTAAAAAAATGCACCACATAGTGTGAAAACAAATTAATATGCATAAATATTTAGACAACTTGTAATAAATGTCTCCATGGAGTGTCAACAGCAACCAGAGTTCAGATCATTTTGACTTCATCTCACAAGAACATTTAACTTCTTTGCTGCAGAGAGAAACATTAAACAGGAACGTTGCCACTGTGTCAAAGGCACTGTACACACTTTTTACAACCAGGTCTATTTCCTGGAATAGACATTGTGTCGACACACAAAGCAGAGTTCAAATCAAGTGTGAGTGTCGGTTATTGAAAAAAGAGAAAGATAAAATGCATGTGTTTGCACAATGGTAAATTAAAAATTCTCTTTGAACCTGAGTCTTTCTGATAGGTGAAAGCACACAGGCCTCCTTGGGCCCACGCAGGCACAGTAGCGAAACAACATTATATAAGCAGGCTCTTCTTTGTTGTGCATCTCCCTCATGAACTATATACAACAGCTGAACACGCTCTATTTTTTACTCCACCACACCCCCTCCTACCCCCACACCGACCACTTAGTCCCTTCATTTTCAGTCTTCGGTCTTTTCATCCCTTTCACGGGTGAATACAAAACATAGTGCAAAAGAAGAAGATTACTGTATGTTTTTGTGACTAACTGAGTTACTAGGCAGAAACGCAAATTACACACAAACTCCTATACCACTTGTGCATAATTCCGAATAAACCTCCTTTGAAAAGTCTTTAAGAAAATGGTGCAGACATAATTAGACAGCAGTGCTGCTCTTTAATGTGCATAAATTAGTGCATCAGTCCACAGGTGTCCTGCCTTTCCTCTTAAGGCTTAAAAAGACAGAATTTTAAAAAGCTCCGGATTATGATAATCGTATGAAAGTGCTCCGTGTGTGTGTGTTTGTGTTATCATAAGGAAAAGGGACACAGAGAAAGAAATGATGCAAATACAAGACAGGTTTCCATTAGTATAACATTAAAATAGTAATAAAACTGTTTTGCAAAAGCATTTAGACATAATTATGTTCTGTTGAATTATTAAATTAATTCTGCATTGAATTTAAACCTTGAGGACACAGAAAACTGTACAAATTCAGAGGTCTTCCATCAACAAAAATACAGCAATATGAAGCAAAAGCGTTTTTGAGCTTCATGTTTGCATACAAATAGAGACATAGGTGTTGGAGAGTTGGTGTGTGTGTGTGTGTGTGTGTGTGTGTGTGTGTGTGTGTGTGTGTGTGTGTGTGTGTGTGTGTGTGTGTACTCACCACAACCCCAAACTGCTCGGGCTCTGACAAATTGGAGTACTCGTTTTTGTACTTGGTCAGTGCATTCAGCTGCTCCTGTTCTGGTAGGTGCTTTACAAGGTTCTACAAAGAAGAGGAAGAACAGGTGTGAGAAACAGAACAGAAGAAAGGAGCAGCTGTCGGGAAACTTGACACACTTTAATTTAATAATTATATTTGCCGCTATGTTATATCCTCCTCATTTTCATGTTTCAATTTGTTACTGTTGTACAAAAAAAATAATCTAATTCTTGGGAGACTGGCTCTGTCTGGGTTTCAACACCAGTGTGGCTGTTCTAAAGACCGATGTGGTGTTTTGCTGTAACTTAAGTTAGAATGAACGATAGTCCTATCGATCTTTGCACGGAGCTTTATAGAAGTCGAACCTACACCTCATCTATTTGTTGTTTGCTTTGGTGAGTTTCAGCCTCATTGGCGAGCAACTGTTGGAACTACAACACAATATTTTCTATTATAAAGTGCAGACATATCAGTAAATATGCGCATGAAGACAAACTGCGATTATTTTCCATTATTGCCAGCAGAAAATAATCTGAGCCATGTTAATTGCATTGACTTCTCATCTGAATGTAAACAGTCACATCAACAAACGCTGCTACTGTGTGACAAACATCTAAAACATGTTGAACATCTGTTCCCCGGTGCCTGGAGCCACAACAAATATCGCCCATTACTTAAGTTTGTATCGATACACTTTAATGGAATTTGCCTTAATGACTATTAATTATGTGTGTGTTGTAATTAACAATTATTGATTGAATTCATTCTTTAAAATGTACATCCATAGTTCAGGTTTGTTTTTTATTAATTTGTTTCAACTCACTTTACCCACTATCGTAGGTAAATAATTTAAAACAATTAAAAGCATTCTTGAACTTCCACATTGTTTAGTGCACACACTCAGAAGCAGAAGCTCTATATGTATTTTTTTTAAAACTGGCTTTAACTCAGTGTCCAACTAATTTTATTTTTATTCATTTTTTTTTCAATAACATGTTTTCTATTCATCTACTTTATATGCTCTTATGAGTATACATTTTCTGATAATTCTGTAAGGAAAACATAATTTCGGAGTGGAAATTAAATTAAAATCAAACTTAAAAAAATAGTAATTGAGACATTGTATCAATGCCTTAATACCTTAAACTACAATGCAACTACAAGGGAAGTTATTAGTCAGTATTGCCATTTATGATCGCTGAAAGGAAACAAAAACGGCAGAAAAAAAGTGCTGACCAATTTAATCTATGAAAACAAATTTTACAGTTTTATTTAGGAAGGCAAAAAAGATTTTTTGCAGATATTATCTTTGTATGTCAGTGCAGAACTGGTTGGGTAACCTAATAATCGCAAAGACTCAAGCACCAAAAGTATCGCCGTTTTGTTCCTTTGTTCCTTGTGGAGAAAGTTTGCATTATGTAGCATGGACAAAAGCCTGGGTTCACAGAAGACAAGAAACAGAACTTTCTTTAGAAATTGAGAATCAATAAGGACAGACAGACAAGGAGAAACAGACATTTCCACCTGGCACTGCAATTTGGATATTCCATTCTGATAAGACAAAACTAATGTAAGTCTAAATACACGAAGCAAACATAAAGAGAATGTCACCTAATTGGTCAGAGTGCATATGGAGGTGGCCGTGTTTGCATTGAGATCAAATCTCAGCCAAGTGGAGTAAACATGTATATATATAGAGGGAGAGACCGTGAGCATGTTCTCAGTAAGAAATGAACCAAGCAAGATAAAAGGTCACCTAACTCTGCCTCTTTCTGTTCATTTAAGAAAGGCTAGCAAAAGATACAAACAGTAGTAACAGAAGTGATAGTGGCTGGCAAGTTTTCCTTCACAAAGTGAAAAATAGTCAAGTTAGCTCATTGTATTGACAGACACAGACAGACACACAGACAGACACACAGACAGACAGACAGACAGACAGACAGACAGACAGACAGACAGACAGACAGACAGACAGACAGACACACAGACAGACACACAGACACACGTTTGGGTTGTACATGTGGTATTCATAGAAGTTATGACCAAGAAGCTAAGTCGTCAAACACTTGCAAAAAATACAGCACCAGAAAAATATCATTTAAAATTATCAGCTGAACATCAGCATAGTGCATATTTATTTATTTTTTATTGACAGATTGCCTGTGCTCACCAACTGCTCAAACACCTGCTATACCGCAGGCTTTACAGATGCCCAATACTGCAGCCTGAGGCAACATGCCGTTTTAAAGTAGACAGCTAATCAAGACAATAAAACAAGAGTTGGGGCATGAACCTGACCAACTGAGTAGGAGCAGGGCAGAACTAAAAATACCCCTCAAGGGGTATTTCCACATTGTAGGCTGAGTTAGCCTGCGATATAGTTTCCATCCTACAGTTAGGCTCTGATCCAGAGTTAGCTGGTCTGTAGAAGTCATCCACCGAAGCTCAGAATATTTTTACAACTATGCAAAACTTGTCTCACCTGAATCATAGGTTCAGTGAGTTGCTCCTCATCCACCTCCACGACCATGCGTCGAATTTCCTGATAAGGCATACGGAAGGAACCCAGGAAGATGGCTTTACAGAAAAAAAGAAAACAAAAAAAGAAACAAATGGAAAGAGAGATGATTCACCGTCGACAATTTATGTTGCAATTTTAGAAAATTGATCAAAGTGAAAGCAAATCGAATGAAAAAAACACAATGATGTGAAATAGAACAGTTTGTGTACACATGAGCTGCATGAAGTCGAAACCAAAGAAAAGAAGAAAAAGTTTAAGACACATCATTGCATAAGTCAGTCAGACATGAAACTGTTTTGGGAAAAAAATAGATTTGAAAAATTGCACTGGCTTAGCAAGCATGAAATTTTCAAGCAAGTGGTACAACTGGGGACAGAGTGGCAAATGCCTTGTCAGTGTAAGTCATTAGAGCAGCCAGTGGAAACATAAAAAAAACTACAAACTCAGTTAAAATATATGTCACTAGCTGAGAGTCGGATGTGGCAGAACATAAAGATTTTTTGGGAATATTTGAAGTTAAAAAGTGATGTAATATGAATAAGTGTTCTGTATTTGAGTCTGCCAGGTGCAACAGACTCAAATACAGGCATCAATTGTACACGATATACAGTAGAACCTGGAACAACTCATGGAAAAAATAAATAAATCAGCAACACAACTTTGATCAGCGGTTTTGGCAGGACATATAAAGCATTTAACCGAGCAGCATTAAAAAGAAACGTCATGTTGGAGGATTTCTATAAATTTAAATAAGACTAAACACACTAATAAAATGCACTTTACTGATAATTACTGATTTAATTTGAAGCAAAGTCGAGGTTTCCAGCATTCAACTAAAGAAACATAAAAACAAATGCATGTGCACATTCAGCTGAGGTCTATCTGACGAACTCGTCCGCTTCCTGATAAAACACATGTAAAAAAGTGACGTAACCTTCTTCCTTTAATTGCTAATGAGAAAATTTTAGTACATTAGAGTGTATTAATGGAATAAATTCCCATTCTATCCTAAATGTGACGGCATCAATCAAGCAAAAGAAACAAAACCCCACATACTCATTCTCAACCTCAATCAAACCTTTTAGTCTCTTTACCTCCTATGGCAGAACACATAAACCGCCTACTCTCTACCCCCCACCCCACCCCCACTCCCTCTCCCTCTCCCTCTCCCACTCTATAATTTCTGCTGCATGATTTATCACTGTTACTGGGCTGATTAGTCTCATTTTCTTTTAATACATGAAACAAAGGTCACGGCTCCCCTTGATATAAGCCAATGAGGTGCTAAGATCTGAGAGTGCTTAAGAGATCAGCTGGATCCTCATTAATGCCCAGTGCTTTTAAAATGGCCATTTCAAGACCAAGCATGCATGTGTGAATGTGTGTGAGAGAGTGAGAAAGAATGAGCGAGAATGAAAGACAGATCAATGCCATCACACACAGTAGCATTTTCCTTCTCTTTCTTCCTTCCTTAATGGATCCTTAACATTGTTAATTAGCTCAGTGAGAGGACATGAGTCACAGCCAGTGATGACCAGGTTCATAGAAAATGTTGGCTTGTTTTAAGTGCTACAGCAACAAGCAAAGGTCTAACTCATTCCCTGCTATTATTGTCTCTTATGGTTACAAAAAAATGCATCCAAAAAGATACAGGAGGCGACTAAAGTGAGATAAAGAGCAAAAGTGAGGCCAAAAAGACCCAGTGGGCTCTGACATCCTTTCACACATATGTTTATAAATCCAGTTCTTGGTACGAGCGAGCTGAAAGGAAACAAATACTTACACAGATTCTGTGCAATCTTGGGATCGAGCACCTTGAGCTCTTTAATTCTCTTCTTTATGGATTTCTTATCCTCCAGATCCTCCTCTTCTTTTTTGGCTGATGGAGACAGAAATACTGAATTATTGTCACCACGCAAAGGCAAAATTTACACAAATGCACGCACTTACTGTATTGCTGACATATGCATGGCACACAGAAATTCCGACAGTAAGATTATGAGATTTAGATTTCAGTCTCATGTTGAAACATAAAGACTGTAAGAGTGAAACGTGAACGCCTAGCTGGAATCTTTATTTATCGAGTTGTACTATTTTACTGTTTGTTAAGGTGCCAGATGTGTAAATACGCTTGCAAACATCATTGGGTTTTTCTTCTTGTTCTGTATTTACATATTTTTGCAAGTGAACAATGACACAACGACAGGATGCCATGCTACTAGAGAAGCTTGGAGTAAGGGTTTAAGGGAAATTGCTGTGATCACACCGCTGACGTATGGGAACGGAAAACCACGGCTTCTACATAAACACAAAGTGGCACATTCGGGAATCAGGTTATAGGTGACGGTAAGCCTGTTTAGGGTCACATGGAACCAGGTAAGTTGGATTTTGATGGTGTTTCTGGTAGATGGGAAAGGCACCATGAATGAGATCTGGATTAAAAGCAACAAAACAAGAAACACAGACAGACACAGACACACGCACTCTTGAGCCACACGCTCAAAGAGTTCATGGTTGGTTTTAATTATTTAAGACACCAGATTAAGAGAACAAAATGTACATCCCAAGAGCATGGTGGGTAATTGTCTGGTGCTGTAATTATCATGTGTGTGGTGAGATGAGAGAAAAGAGGAGAGGAGAGGAGAGCAGAGGGGAGGAGAAAAAGCGGGCAACAGAGGTAAAGAGTACAAGGGTTAATCCACAGGAAAGGTATTTCTGCTGTTCCACATGGTCTTCTTTCAGGGAGCCTGTATCTAATTAAAAAGTGAAGAGGTGTGCTGGGAGCTCCTGCATGAAAAGCCTGCTACCATGTCCACAAACATGCACACCTACAGTACAGCACCTCCACACACAGATGTACACAAACACGGCCACACACTGAGCTATCCTTGGACTTACGTGGCTCCTCTGTTGGTACACTCTCCTCACAGTCTGCGTGAGAGAGGCAAAAAAAAAAAACCACAAACACAGCCACACAAGGAGGACAATGGGAAAAAAATGCAGTGTGGAGAGAGGAGAGGAGAGAGAATGGAGAAATAAAAAATACATTTTCATAAGACTGCATTCTGTTCACTGCAGCGTGAAACACAAAAGACTAAAGTAAGGAAATAATAAATATGCTATAAAACCTTAAATGGAAATGGTTGAATACACTAAGAAGTAGAAAGTTAGATGAAGTAATAAAAAATAATGAACAGACTTCATTTCTCAAAGAAAAAAAAGCATACAATGAAAACGTGCATTGCAGGTCAAGAATACACCAGGAATGGTTAGTCACTAAATCAGTCTACAGCAGCTATTCTGATATTTCACTAATCTTTTTACATGAAATATATCAATCTCTTTGAATTACCTTTGAGACGGTTGGTTTAAAGTTTAAACAGTTTAAATATCTCTACATTATAAAGAGCAATGCAAACGCAGATTGAACATTTATCAGTGGTTCCTTTGTTGTTATTATTCATGTTGCTGTCCTTGTTGCAATCTAAGTGTTTCTGAAGACGTTCATGATGAGGAAATTCAATACATATAGAAGTTTTATTATCTGATGTTATGCAGCAACACAAGAAATCTTAAGCATCATACACTCAGGCTAAATAAAAGTGCTGAAACAGAGATTATGATGGACAGGGGGCAATTGATTTATGTCGGAGTTCTGTTCCTATGGCCCGATGTAAGTTGATTGTCATCGTAAGTCGGAACTTCGGTGAAAATGTAAACAAAGTTGTTAGGTGAATCACGATATCGATCAGTTTTTCGGAAAAGCCATGAATGCTAATGGCTTTTATGCATGTATGAGTCATTTTATAAGAAGACAACAGAACATAATATGAATGCAACAACAACAACAGAATAACAGGAATGGGAGGCATAATGAAGGGCAAAAAGTTAGCGCTTGTGGTATAATCCAAGGTGACGTACAACCGGCGAATGGAAACAAAACCATCTTACAGCACCACGTGACGACATATTGCACCGCTCCACTCGCCGTGTGACAACGTATTTGTCCGCTCCACTTGCCACCTAGTTCCACATGACGAGTTCCAACGTAACAACAAAACGCCGTAGGTCAAGGATGACGTAAACCGAGGACCCTCTGAACAGACTTCCTTTCTCAAAAAATACAACCAAACACAGAATAAAAATGTGCATTGCTGGTCAAGGTTACACCTGGAATGATTAGGCACTAAATCAGTCTATAGCAATTATTCTGTTATTTCACTAATCTTTTTAGATTAAATACGTTAATCTCATCAAAAGCATGTTTTTTTTATATTACTTTTGAGACTGCTGGTAACACAAAACAGTTTAAATCTCTCAGCAAAGGCTTTGGGGACCTTTGATTTCTACATTTTAAAGACTACTGTAAAAACAGATTGAAGATTTATCAGTGGTTTCTTTGCTGCTGTTATTATTGATGTTGCAGGGCTTGTCACAATCCAAGTGTTTCTGAAGTTGTTTATGATGAGGAAATTCAATACATTTAGAAGTTTTATTATTTGATGTTATGCAGCAACACAAGAAATCTTAAACATCATACACTCAAGCTAAATCAAAGTGCTGAAACAGAGATTATGATGTTTACACGATGCCATGGTACAAGGTTACAAATCTATTCACTAACTTAAATGCCTGGAATTGACTTCCAAAAGGCTAAGTGGTGCAAAACCAGTCAAGCTGTCAACAGAAAAAAGCGGTCTAATAAAAGTAGGCTTGAAGGACAACAGTCACTTTGCATCATCTGCCAGTACAACAGCATCCCTACTGGGTTCCTACTACTTGTGCAAATATGTTCAACAAGTAATGACACATCACATTTCACTGTAGATTGTTTTGATGAATACACTGTATTTGGAGTAAACAAAACTACGTTAAACTAAAAGATGCAAATGAGATTAATAAAAATGTGGAGAACTAAAGTATTCGTTTTTGTAATATCATCTTAAATGTGTTGCTATTGGGTATAAATTTATAGCAATACATTATTACACACACTTATATATAAGGAGCCAGGCCTAAAAAGCCTGCAGCTTACTGCATTAAGATGTTGTATTGATCTACTCATCATAACTTATAGCCCAACAGAATCTCATTTATTACAACACACACTGAAGCTCTCTTGACCACACACACAATAAACACGCACTAGCAGAATATTAACCACACTGTTTCCGCGCATATAAACATACTGTGGCTGGGCCATACAATCCATGAATCACCCTCACATAATACTGCAAGGGCTACATCCATCTCTATCGTATAAGAGATAGCAATAAGATAGCAATCACACTGCACGCACACACTCTCACCAAGCTGCCTCAGGTGTTATCGGTTAAATCAGCTAATTAGATTGCCCCCTTCCAGCATCACCCCCGCATCCTCTATGGCCTTAAAACAGCTCTTCTTCGGGGAAGCCTGCTCATTATACATCAGCCAATTAAAATGTCCCGCAGGGGGTCAGAGGTCACTGGTTAATCAATCTGAGGGAGTGGCAACAGTTGTAGTTATCAGATTGCGCTATCACCCAGGAAGTGGGAAAGATAAGGATACACTTGTGAGAGCTGAGCAGTGGGGAGTCTGCATCGCATCACAGGTCCAGCAAAAGCAGGAGAAAAAAAAAGCAAAGGGCACTTTAAAGATATGGTGCCACAACAGCAGATACTTTAGGCTCTAATGGAAGGCAGATTTTTCCAACATTAATTTATGTGAGAAGATGAAACTGGCGGAGTAAAAAGTTGCTTCGAGAGATTGTGCAAAACAGATTAATAACATAAGTGTGATGGAAAAGTTAAAAACTGACCCACTGACTAGATACCATAGTTAATATCAGAAGCTGAGATGAGATAACACAGAAAGGGAAAGGAGGACTCAATCACAAGACAGGAGAAAGCAGTGCATTAAAGATAGACGCCATCGCTGGGAAAAACAGCCTCAGCTGAAAGGACGCACTCTGCTCTGCCACGGCAGTCAAAGATCGAGCCATCTAGCATCTAAGTAAGTTAAAGCCTCTTCATGAAGGCCTGTGATAAATGTCAACTTGATGGTGGGATTGTGGTCAAAGTAGGAGGAGAGAAAGTGTGAAAAATTCAGGAAAGATGAAGGACTTCCACAATTTTTCTTCACCTCCAGCGTTGTATACTTTGGGGAAAGTGAATTGCATTGTGCCCAAAATAACAGACAAAAAGAGACAACACAAATATGTCAATTTTCATTCCTGTCAAAACCTTTGCTAGGTGTACAAGAAAGGGGAAATGTTATTATTTTCTTAATAAAAACAAAGTAGTCTTTAGTCTCAGGGTTAGATGAGGATTCAAAGCTGGAAATTTTAAGTGTTATCTATTCTTCTCACTTGTAATAATTCCACTGACTGGTTTTTGATCCAATCTCTGCCACAGTTTAAAGTCGCTTGACAAAAATTTGACAATGTGTAACACCGCGCACACACACTTCCCAAACAGCAGCACTTCCCACAAGGCAGTATCAGTGAATTGTGCCATCAAAGCACTAAAGGGAGTGGTGGATGAAATAAAACTGCTGTGAAAGAGCATGACTGATGCCGTACATGACAGGCAGGCCTCAGAGACAAGCAAGTAACACCTCGAAACCCCCCAACCCAACCCTCCACTGCGCTCAGACACACACACACACACACACACACACACACACACAAAACCTCTTCCTCCGTCTCCCTCGGCCTTTACGCTCACACCACCACTTCATCTTATCAAGACAGATTTCTAATCAGGGAAAACGCCTTACTGGAACTGACTTGCCATTTGCACACACACAGGCGCACACCAAAAATCCCAACACCGATGTCAAATGAAAAAACATGCACTCGATAACTGATACTTGAGTCTAAAAAGGCATCAGGTAAAGTCAGGAACTAGCAGAGGTGAGAGTGTGACAGGCACCAGAGCGAAAGTGCATGTGTGTTTACACAATCTGTCATCATTTTATCCAATGTGTGTCTATTTTACTTCCCAGGAGACTTTCCTCTTGTCTTGATGAAGCTTCATTATCTATGGCACGATACAGTGACATGATCGTCTCCACCAGAGGAAGCAGATAAGCGCACAGCAAGGGGAAAGTTGAGAGGGCAGCAATCTTCAAAAGGGTAATTAAATCACAGTGTTGTTTCCAATGGCCAATCAAGGCAGTCATGCAGGTAAAGTTTAAATCACTGCTATTAAGGGGGTTTCTGTAGCAGGGATAATTGAGCAGGTCTCACAATTCAATGTGCAAACACCCCACACAAGCATATATACGATGCACGCACGCACGCCATCGCCTGAAGCAAAATGCACTATGAGACATCTGAAACACAGGAGGGGGGCTGTCGACAGCAAGTGAACAAATCCACCATTCCGACACATCTGTCAACGCTACAGTCAACCGCGGGGAGAAGAACAGTCAAACCGGCTGCACAGTTTGACTGTTGACTTGTTGTAAGGTTTGGATCCAGCTAAGTCCTGCACTTCAGTCAGCCTGACAGAAAGCACAAGAGACATCAGGCACATGTCCAGCAGTTACTTGGACTCTGCATACCTGCCCTCCCTTTTTCCCCCCTCTCTGCCTTATCAATGCACACACTCCACCGTCCTGAAAAGCAGTCAGATGACAGCTTGACTGGTCTGTTTGCACATGGACTACCCTCCTCCACAAGCGTTGCGGGTCTGTGAGAACTGGTGAGCGTGAGACAGAGAGGGAGATCAGAGTAATGAAGTGAGGAGCTGTGTTGTAAGTGAGCTAATCAAAGTGAACCATGCAGGGCCACCTCTCCCTGTGATCCAGACTAGATGACCCAGGGCCATAATTAGTCTGAGACTTTCATT
This sequence comes from Acanthochromis polyacanthus, assembly GCF_021347895.1. Lineage (NCBI taxonomy): Eukaryota > Metazoa > Chordata > Actinopteri > Pomacentridae > Acanthochromis > Acanthochromis polyacanthus. The sequence continues at coordinate 6,417,137 of NC_067114.1, read as the reverse complement.
CTGATAGCAGCAAATTAACAGACTTCATTAAGCTTTTCTCTCCTCTCCTCCTCTATTCCTGCTGCACCAAGATCACTAAAAGCACTCCTATGCAAGCATCAGCATCTGCCACATATCAAGTCGAGTCAAGTCACATTTGTTTCCATAATACATTTAAAAACAACAAGGGTTGAACCAAAGTGCTTCCCAGCTGAGGAAGATGGATTAACAGCACAAGCATGCGTGAATAATAAGAACAGAGAGTACCCATTAAAAACAGCACCAAGAGAAAAACACGTAAATGTTAGTAAAACTGAAGTAAAATAGATGAGATAAAGGAATAGTGCATAGAAAGTGTGACTAAAATGGAAAACACATGAAAGGAATAAGATGATAAAATCAAAATCAAAGAAATAAAAGATTAAAACACAGCAAGAGAAGGTTCAGAATAAATTACAAGGGGACTCTGACAAAAACAACGGAGCAACCGCAGACTACAGAACTAAAAGCATGAGAAAAAAAATAATGAAATTTGATTTGAAATTGTCAGTGGTGAGACAGGAAACTATTCCTAGGCCTGGGGGCAGCAACAGAAAAAAAATGGGTTGCCTTTGGTCTTGGAGTCTAAGTGGCAGACTGAGAGGAGCTGCTGGGAGGCTGACCTAAGTGACCGGGGGGCAAAATATGAAAATTAGCGGATCAGTCATGCATTATGGAGCCAAACCAGTAAGGGCTTTAAAAACAAATAGCAAAAATTTTAAAATCAAATCTGTATTTCACTGGTACTCCATGCAAGTGAGCCAGAAAAGAAGTGAAGTGTTGTTTTTTCCTTCGTTTTGTCAAAAAAAAAAAAAAAATCCAGTAGGCAGTTGCTCTTCACAAAGCAGCAAATACATCCTACAAAGAGAACGTGTAAGTTTACATATTTTAAAATAAATTTGCAAATGTGGACCGACGCTACTGACACTACATCAAAAGATTCATAATTGATTAGAAGCCTCTGTTAATCAGTGTGTACTGGCCTGTGGGGATGAATTTAACCAGCAGCTCTATTCTCTGTGGAGCAGTGCCCCCTAAAGGCCTCTCGGAGACCTACCGATGGCCTATCATATGTGTTGGCGTGTGTGTGTGTGTGTGTGTGTGTGTGTGTGTGTGTGTGTGTGTGTGTGTGTGTGTGTGTGTGTGTGTGTGTGTGTGTGTGTGTTCATGCGTGTGTGCTAAAATGAGTATTTTCTGATTACTCTGTCATATCAGGTACAAAGCATTATTATCTCCATTTCATTTAGCCGTGACAGCACCAGTCTGATGTGAACAGTTGTTAAACCCACCCTTACATCTCACCAAGTCATTCAATGGATTGACGACAGTCTAAATCATTCACCTCTCAAGTAATTTACCATTTTTCCCTTTTTCTGCCTTTGCTGTTGCAAACATGTCTGTGCCCACCCCTTCACCAGTTGCCCCCACCCCCCCCAACCTGCGTACACAAGCCTACATGTGTGGATGAAAAATCACCGCAGAAAAATAAAGTCGCAAAAGCAAATATGTTTTTAACGAGCCCGCCCATTACTTTGGTGATATGAGAACATAAAAACACAAATTGGGACTAAATTGAAGTGCTGATGCTTTAGGGAACTGAGCAACGATGGAGGAGGAAAGGAAAGCCAAAAGGGGAAAAAAAAAACAGAGAAGGTTAACCACACACAGAAAAGAAAGAGGCAAGCAAACAGGCAGTGAGAACAATGGATGTGCATGTGTGTGTTTGTGGAAAACTTGTGACATTTTCAAGCATTTCAGAATACTGTCACAGGTCCAGGTAATTGGTGCGTCGGTCCAGTAATGGTGCTGTACACAGGAAGCAATCTTACTGTAACATATTGCCCATTTGATACCAGAATAAGTTGCTATTCTTGGTACATTTAAGGACATATATGAAAATAGTGCCTGGACACTATATGGGATAAAATAGCCTGTGTGTACTATGTGATCAGGCCTTTCCTTTCAACAACAATGAAAAGAGCCTTTAATGATTATGCATTTGATGAGATCCCTCATAATGGTACAAATTTTCTGCAGCCACACGAAAAGTCATTATAGAACTAATGGTGTTCTTCAAAATGTCAAAGCAAAAGCATAAAGAGAGTGGAAGAAAAAGGAGGCTAGAAGCACAAGCAAGATGGAGAAGCACAGGAGAGAAAGTCCATTTGATGAGAACAGATATATATATATATATATATATATATATACACACCAGTAGAGAGCAACACTAACGGCTAGGCAGCGTGAGATGGACATCCTGCTGCTCTGCTCAGATACACAGACTGATTCAAAACAAACTATATTTAAAGCCTTTGAAGCCATTTTAGCAACTAATTCTATCTCCAGCCGCCAGTAAATACAACTGAACTCCAAGCACCTCTCAAGGTAACATATGCTGCATTTTATTTTTATCCAAATCTCTCTAGGTAAGTTGAATATAGTAATTTAGGCAGTCTATTCAATAAAACTTGAACATAAATGAGAATATAATAATTCAAGTTATTTAAATTTGAGATACTTGACTTGGTCAGTCTCAGTTTTGCATTTGATATAATAAAAATAGACCACCTACTACCCTCTCTCCTTTTTGTTTTACTTTTTTTTTTGTCTTTTTATCCCCACCTTCTCCAGTCCTCGATCTCTTCATAATTCCTGTGACTGTGCCAGCCAACCTCTTCAGTTCCTTTTGTGCTATTGTAATTCAAAAGCCTACCAAGTTCTCCACACAGCAGACCACAAAAGCCATTGCCGCTCCAAGAAATACGCCCACCTTGCATTCAAGAGACCTATTAACCATCACTATGTGGAAATGTTAAGTGGCTCCAATTTAGAGGTAGTCGGAGGGTTACTGTAGTCAAGACTGACAGGATTTGAATGATCATGACTGTTAAATGTGTCACATCAGCCCCGGTTTGACAAGTCATGACAAGCTGTCAGCTCTGACCACAGTCTGTACGTCTGTATTGGAGCCTTTTCCTTGATGGTGTGCACATCTAAACCACTACACCAACCATACAAGCTTAACCCCTCCCACACACAACCCCCATTTCCATCAAGTGCTCCCTAAATATGCTTGTGCAGAATGACAGAGCCCACACAAACATGCTTCCTTTCCAGGCCATTATATTCATATGGAAATAGGCTGTCTAATTATCTCTTACCACATGCCAGCAGTGGGAAAAGAGCTTGTCTTTCCTCAACTTTCTCTTTAACAGGCTATGTTGATCTGAAGAGCTTGACAAGCACTGAGAACACTGCCTTAATGCTATGGTAAGTAACATGAAAAAAAAAAAAGGAAGGACACGTGTGAAGTATTGCGTGCAAGTTTTAAATACCAATGGCCTCGCTTCAAACAATTTATTCACTAATATATTTAGAGCTTTCTTGCTGAGCCATACAACAAACTGCATACTTTTACCAGCTTTAATATATATATATTCATCTGTGATTCCTAATACTGATATAAAACAACTTACAATGAATGACTAAGTCAAATCCATTAATTAATACATACATTAATTATTAAACTGTACAATAGAGAAAAATACAAACCGATCACCAGGGCAACAAGAAGCATACAAACACTGATTATTAGTAATCAGCTTAAGGCAGATTTTGGATTACAATGTTTGCATGGATGCAACTAATGCAATATCTCCACATTCTCAGTACGTGGATGTTGTTAACAACTGGTTGCCAGATTAAAAGCAAACAATGGAACCATTTTTCAAAGTTTCTGTTCTACTCATCTCACAAATGCTAAATGCCATGATTACTTTGTAACTCCTATGCCAGTGCTACATTTTGACTGAAGTTAGAAGTGGAGCAGGGATATTCTACGTCTGTTAACCAAACACTTAAATAACACAAATTTCAAATGTTTTACGCATTTGTGCTGCATAATATGTCCCTTTTTAAACATTTTTTTAGAAACTGATGCATGTTGAATCCGACTTCGCTCAGGCTCTAGTAGTGAGTTACTATTCAATTTGGTATGTAGTGATATTTAATTATCATCATATGAATACTACAGAACTGGAAAGGATAAATACAGCAAGTTTAGGGTTCTGAAGAATTTTTTTAATGTTTGTTTTTAAACGCAATACCTACATGCTTAGTGCCCCCCCACTGGCACAAACTGAATGAAAAGTCAAAGGGACATTTTACTTGTATAAAAATGTCAAATGTACACTGTACACAGTATTTTAGCTTAGCATTAAGAGCAATTTAGTTCCACACTTACCCAAGCACAGAAAAGTTATGGCATGTCTAAATTCAGATCTGGGGACATGATCACACCCTACCTATAAAAATTGGGTTGCACCAAATACCAAAAACAAACAAACAAAAAAGAAACTGGCTGCTGAAACAGCTATTAACATTTTTATATTTCACAATTACTAACACTTGCATTTTCTGTTTCTCTGTCTTTTTGTCTGTCGTCTCGCAGTGCTGTAACTTTGCAGCAGAGTGAGGTTATTAGCAGATGCTTGTATCCTGGAGAGAAATGGCAAACTGATTTTGTGATCTTTGAGAGTTTCATCTAATTGGATGTTATTTATTAGCTGAAAAGAAGCCCCGGGAAAGGGCAGCTCTCTTCATGTTGTTGCTCATTTTCTGAGCACTATGGGGACGAATCCATCTCTCTGCCCTCTCTTGATAAACAGAAAGAGATGGTGAGGAGAAAAAAAAAGCTGGTGTTTTTCAGATGTCAATTAAGATACCTCTAGTTAGAGTGTAAATGTGAAAAAAATCTATTCATATAATAACATGCACGTTTTGACAAGTACATTAATCTTCACATATGGGAAAATACAGTCGTGGTAAGAAACAAAACTGTGTGCCTACAGAAGCAAGTTTCACAAGGTAAATCAAACCACCACCATGGCTAACATGAATTGTGTGTGTATCCAAAAGCTGACATTGATTATCATGTAATTTAGGCAGCCCTATTCATTGATCCAATCCAATTCTACTTTTAACAGAGAACTGCATTAGCATTTCTTTCTAATATTCAAAACAAAAATTTGAACAAACAGAGGCAGCACTCTGGTGGGTTGTTTCAATGGTGCCCAAAATGTTAAACTTGAGGACAGAAACCTCACTGCAGGCAGCTAAGAGATACAATAAAAACAGATGAGACATAGCACAGTAAAAGCAGGACATGTTTCTCATATCCCTCAGTGCCCACCTGCCAGTGTCTCTAAAATATTTTGTGATTTTCACCCTTCTCTTCACACTTACACCCATCGGGAAGCCCTGCTATACATGTTTTATCTCTATCTATTGACAATGATGATCTCAAAGAGCTTCTCCAGAGGCTATCCGTGAAATCACAGAAACTTGTGAGAGCTGTCAGCATTTTCTCTAGTCATACACTCAGTCCATTTGCTTGTTTGTTTCTCCCTTCTCTCTTCTGTTCTGTTCCACGAAGAAAAGCATCGAACAAAAAATATAAAGGTCTTTTTCTATCCCCCGTGTTTTCAAATGTGTGTGATTAAAAATGAATTTCAAAGAAATAGTCAGTCCGATGACATTATAAATATTTAATTAGAGTTAATTACTCTGACCATCCCAAAAGGGGAAAACTGGAGGCTGAGAGTATCTGGGTATATCACATTATTCACTGTGATTATAAAACAACTGTTCACAGTAACAGTCTATCTTTGGTTTTCTCTACAATACTGCTACTCGTTTTACTGGCTGATAACACGTTGAAATTACACCCTTTTTAAAGTCCAAAAACCACTAAATTGGGTTGGGTTGAAGTTACAGAACTCTCTCAGTCAAGATCAAACATCAACTAAAGTCCATGTTCCAGAATGGTTAGGAAAGGTCATAGTTAATTATAACAGACTGATTATCAGCCAAGCCAATTATTGTGGCCGATATTTGGCATTTTCCCGATTATCGGTACTGTTAATGTTCGATTATTGAGAAATTAAATGCACTACTTAGGTCTGATGCAGCATCCTCTCTCTGTGTGTCATTACTCTGTGGTTTAAGAAAGGTCTAAGTCTCTCAAGTAAAGACTGAAAAAAAAACAGTACAAGAAGCACAAGCCATTAACACAAAAAAGTAAATTAGCCACTCTCTCAATGGTTAAGGCTATGCTAACAGCTAGCGGCTAAGTTAGAAGGCAGCCACAGATTACCCTGAAGCAGAGTCTGGTAAACTATAATTAATAATGCTTTATGATATGGACATTTGTGAGCAATAAAAGTGAAACTCTAAAATATTGAAAAAATAGAAAAGAACAGCAACGTAACTGCAAGAGACAAATTGATAAATCTCAGTTGATCCCACATAAACAGAGGAGAGCCACTCCTGTTACTGTTTTACATATTCAGTTACAGTCAACCTTATTAATGAAGAAGCCTAGCTATGAATGACAAGTTGCTGCTACATCATGCTGTTAAAACATCACATCAAATGTATATCCAGATACGGTCTATTGGTTTGTCTTGAGTATCAATAATCAGCATTGGCCCCAAAAAACCCATATTGTGTAATCACGAGTTAGTTGTTAAGTTAAATACACATTTAACTACTGAAAACTACTCTATTAAGACATCAAAGGTTGCTATGGTAATATAGAAACCAAGGTCCACTGTAGTGAAAGTAAGAGTTTTATAGCCATAACTTTAACTAAACTGAAAGTACTCCAGAGCATCTTTGACCTATTTAACATGTTTTGAGCATCATTAACACAGTACTTTAATTAGCCATAATTTAGACCATCTTTATCAGTTCATAACGAGCCCTATGGCCTTTGCTTTTAAGTCATGGCATAAACGTTTATTTAAAAAATAGCCAATTAAGACCAATGGCAATTCTGTTGTTTAAAAGCAATGCCTGCATTTATTTTATAAGCTATCTGAGACATTCAGTGAAGTTCACCCAGGAAGAGATTTTGAAATTTAAACAGTTTTTTTTTTTAAAAAACACAGAAAGAGAAAGAGATAGAGCAAGAGAAGTATTTATGGAAATTATTTCAGAGCAAACACCAAAGGGGGTCACGCTCGACTCATCTTCAGGTTGCAATCTCACAATATTTGATAGTAGCATTTCTGAATTAAGTGAGGAAACAACTAAAAGCAGTGGTGTAAGCTGAGGAGAAAAGTAACTAATAGGTTATAGTTTAGGAAAAAAAAAAAGATTTACTAACCTTTTGTTTCTGTTCCAGAATACACATGAAGGCAGATCAAGCAGCCAAGCAGAAGTTGCAAGAAGAGATTTTATTTTTAATAGAAGAGGGAAAAGGGAGAAAAGCAGAGACAGAGCAAACAGGAGAAAGAAGAAAAGATGGTTAGCGATGTCTGAAGTTAGCATTATTTTACACATTTTATTTTCTGCAGAAAGACAGCAAAGCACTGCAATGAATAAAAAGTGATGCCACAGGTTGAGAGATTGTGTATGTATTAACAGAAATGATACAACTGCTAAAAACCTGGACACAATAACATGTCGAAGGAAAAACACTACAGCATTTCCTGTAGTCACAGAGGATTACAGAATTGTGAGATCGGCATTCATGGAAATAGACTTAATGTTCTTGTCATGATGAGTGATTTTCGCCGCCAGTGACACTGATAGGCGATTATGACGGTCTCATAATCACATCAGACATTACAGGTCAGGTCTTGTTTCTCTCATTTGAATGGAATTATACAAATTGCTTGCTCTCATTACATGCATTAACATGTTAATATTGGCTGTCAGACTGTTAACACGTGTGATTGTGTTTTGCCCACATTCACAGCAGTGATTATAACAAAAAGTCACGTGAGCTTCATGCAATGTGTACAAAGGGATTCGAAACGATGCGTTGAAGAATCTGAGACTTTATATTCTGAGGTGTTTGTGAGAGAGAGAATGTGTAAAAATGTAAAACAGTTTTCTCATTGATTTCCCGTTCTTTCATGTGTATGTGAATACTTTCAAACAAAAATATATTCCTCTGCTAACATCCACATGCTCAAAAAAAAAAAAACTTCCATAAAACAAAACGCAAAATCCCCTTTTATGTGTGTGCCATCATGAAAGAGGAGAAATCACTATAAAAATTGATATTTTTTTTCATTTCTTCTCTGCTACTCACTACACGGGTCAGCAGACAATTCGCTACAATGAATTACAATAGCGCTACAGCTCATGCCACTTTCTGTTCCGGCTCTTTTTCTCTTTTGAAGTTCCTTGATGAAGCTCTGTGAAGGAGGACTCCTTCTCCTCTTACGGGTTCTACCCTCAGCAAATGAGACAGTAACCACAAAGACAGCAATTAAAGTCGTCAGATGTCCAGAGAGGAGAATAAAGCTCCCAGTTCAGAGGCAGACACTGTGGCATCATAAACTAAGCTTAATTAATAATCAGTTTTAATCACAATAAGACAGACCTCACGTAAAGATCTAAAGATGAACTTTGGTTGAAACCTCAGAATTCATGTTAAATGTGAATTACTTCTCTTTCTTGACTGGCTTCATGATATCAGCAGTTAGAATTTGCTGATAGTAACGTGTGAAATCCATTTTTCCTACCAATAATGGAGTTTCTCTTGTGTCGGCAGAAGCAGGATACTTCCATTCCAATGCCTTACAATTGGAAATGTGTTTGCGTTTACTTCCTTTCTTTTCAAAAAAAATCCCTATGCGTTTGCCTATATTCCAAAAATGCATGCATTTCTAAATGTATTTTCTACATCATACCCAAATCAATCTCTTGATTATTTGGAAGGACACGATTAATAAGGTTATTTACCTAAAACTCCATTACAACATGTCAAAAAGTAGCTCTCATATTCAGCTTGTAAATACAGTTTGTGACAATGAGTTTGCTTTCAGTTACTTTTTTAAGAGCATCTCATCAGTTAAAACAGCTAGGAACAATCTTGTTTGTAACACTTGTAATGTTTATGATGTTTGTTGTTGACCTGCATCGCTAAGAAAACGCAGCAAACAATAAGACAAAAGTAATACGCTAAACTGATATTTATGTAAAAGTTTACAATTCTTACTATCTGTGTTTCTAGAGAAATTGCCACACAGATGATATGAGATTTAATCTATACGAAATAAACTAATATAACCTCAGTTATATGCTATGGGGGAAATGATAACATCTCACGAAGGCAGTAGGAAGAAACAGGACTGCGTGCGTGGAGTTGAAATGACGTGAACTGGCCAGAACCTCACAGGGATAGCTGAGAGAAAGAATGCATGTGTGTGCAAGTGACATGAGATGGGCATATGTTTGGTTGTGGCCACTAAATATAGGGATAAACATAGAGGCTGTTTTTTCTTTTGAGAAACTACATGCAAGCAGATTTGAATCCATCATACTAAATGGCAACACCACCTGCCTTGGTAGGAGCCTCTAAAAGAATGTCTGAATGGCCAGTAGACCACTTTTCAGTAAGGATAAGTATTGTGCTAAAGGCCTGAACATGACTGTGCAAAAAGTTCACACATATTTACAAAAAAAAAAAACCTATATGCAAGAATTGTAAAACATATGAAGGTGCAAGTATTGCAAACTTTAGCACAAGCAGTTTCTATTTTTTTCAGTAAAAAGACTGATGACACAATGGCAGCACTGATGATGACTCGGTCACTGTGTCTTAATCACTGACCGGTACCTGTGGAGTCACACACTGCAGCTCCGGGTTACGAAAAGTTTTGTAACCCAACCACAATTTTTCTTCACTAGATTTACCTGTTTGACCCGTTGCTCCATGGATTCAATGATTTGTCCGTAATGTTATCTGCTATTACTGGTTCATGATCACAATCTACAGTGACAGTATTTCTCCTTAAAAAGTGACATGGCATTGTTTTGGTGGTACACTTGCATGCAGGGATATGGAAGCTGCAATTACCAACCAAGTGGACCCTTTTCTTGCACTATCCAAACTTTAACAAAAGAAATTCTGTTCTTAGCATACAGGATGCTGCTTAGAGGTTGTTCTGGTTTGTGTTTCTCATGGTGTAGGGCATTTTTTAAAACGGATACATGCAAACTGCAAAGGAGGAGATAACAGCATGAAATGTGCAGTAAAAATGATAGACTTGTACAGTAAGTCTACATCCGGTGAGTCATATTAATCTAACATTAGAACTGAGCATGAATATTTCTCCTGCGGCGACTCTTATGTATACTAAGCCAATTGAGTTTGTGTATGTGTTTTTGAGTGTATGTGCAGTCGTCCGCAAGAGCTTCAGGCTCTTCAGATGTTTAGATTGTTATCCATCATGGGACAACCTACCTGCCAAGTACCTTGAAAAACTGTGTGCAAATGTACCTAGGAGAGTTGTTGATGTGTACTGAATTGTTTAAAACCAAAACTAACATTAAATGAACTCTCTTTGCTTCATTTTACTTTTGTCGTCAGCTGTGAATCACTAGGGGCCATTTGTACTGCACACAATATTTCTATGACGCAACAACACTTCTTTTCTTGAATCCCAATTTGACCTTTAATGGATAAAAAGTTCAACAAATGTGCAGAAATCTGCTGCAATTTTACTTGCACTACTAATTATTAAATGCCTATTTTTGCAAGCACGTTCAAAGAGTATGGTTATGTCTAATGCACATTATAACATCTTTTTAAAACCATCATTTGTATTGCTGCTTTGCACTGTCTTTTAGGTTTTTTTTTTGTGTTTTTTTTTTTTGAAAATCAACATGTGGAATGTTGCCTGTTTTTCTGTTACTTGGAAAGAAACAAAAATGGGCCCATTGCACACAGTTACTTGAGACACTGGGTATTCAGCATAGGTGAAATGTACCTCTAGACTAATTCGGCTGTTACCTTGCATTGTTGTAGACATGTTTAATGTTCATCTATCAGATTGAGAATTTCTAATAACGGAATGAATACTTTGAGCTACAAAGAAACTCTGATTCATGCCGTCAATTAATGGTTAAAAAGTCAAGATACAAGGCTGCAAAGAGGATAAAGTAATTATTTTATGACTGTCAAAGGGTTCTTCAGGGTTCTCACCAGGATTTTTTTTTCAGCATAACAGCAGGTCCTCCTGCGCACGCGTGCGCAATAGACGGGAACGGGTCAATCGACAGGAAAGTACGGCTGAGGTGGGGAGACATAAATTAACCTAGATAGGCACCCAGTCGATAAAAACAAACGCACATGGCGTTATCTGTCAAAATAACAGCGCAGCGGCCCTAATCACCGTGTTAACCCTTCCTGTTCGGCCCCCGACCATGGTCAGGAAGCCCGGGATTAACCCCCTTCACTTCCTCAGCAGGCGTAGAGGCAAAGACACAGGAGCCCAGCCGTATCGAAGAACACTGCAGCCTTTATTGTCTATAAACAGTGGCTGAACCACACAGTACCGCCAACCCAGCAACTACACACCTTCTCTCCTCCTCTACTGAACCGACTGCCATCTCTCTCGCTCGCGCTGCATTCAAGGTCGCTTGGATATCTCGCTCTCCCCCTCTCTCTCACACACACACACACACGCTGCTCTCTCTCCTTCTCTCATGACGGAGCCACACACTCTCATAACAGCGTAATCTTTGAAATGTGCTGGCGTAGCGGCCCTAATCACGGTGTAATCTTTTAAACTGACAGCATAACAGGCCGTTACCACTGCGTAACGGCCTGTTAGACAGCGTAACGGGCCGTTGCGCTGAAATACGCTGGCGAGAACCCGGTTCTTCTTGTTTACCATGAGAAAGTTTAGCAGAGGACATTCCGTTGATCTTAGATGCTTAACAGAAACCAGTTCCATTAAAAAAAAAAAAAAAAACATATTAACTTTTAAGTGCTGAATAGCTTGCAGTGCTGAAGGTAATGGTAAGCTCAACAAGAAGAATAATCTTTGAACAGAAGTTGAAACAGGATGTTGTTAATATGACTAGGTACATATGTATGAAAATAATAAACATGAGGACACAACTTCTTTTTTTCTTTTCCGATACTTCCTGACGGATCTGAAAAGCAATTTATGGGCACAATCGATTGATCCTTAACTGCACTTTGCAGGTCCAATTATTAAGGGTCATTTTTGCAAAGTCAATAAAAGGAACCCAGCTGTCCATGAATTGTTATGACCTGAAATCAGGAAATATAATCTGTCTGAAAGTAATGTGCAATCTATGTTGTAAATGTTAAAATGTATTAAACTGGGCATCAAAGAAAACCTCTACCTTATATAAAAAGTACGATATTTAGTGCTCTTGCATTATCTTAAATGTTTCCAACAAGAACTGAATACACCACATAATATTAGCTACAGTAGCAGTATAAGTATAAATTTGAGGTAGCAAATTACATGGTTGAAGTTACTTGCAGGTATCTCATTAGAATTAAATGACAATGTGAATACATGTGTCTGAACATAATGTAAGGGAAAATTTAATCAATCACCTCATCAATGAACATGATTTCTGTCAGTGATGTTGGAGATTTCATGATCCACTGCTAGTTCACAGCATTATAGTTTGTGTTTTCATTCTGTTTTGATTGAGAGACCCATCTATCTTCAAAAACAGGCTGTCTCTTGTGTTCTGTCCCCAATCGAAATGATTAATTTTTATTATCGTTTTGGACTGGACATTTGTAAGGCTGCCACAACTATTTCTGTATTTGTATTTTTCAATCAATAATCCATTGACTATCTACCGACTAAATACCACGTTTTCCTCTAAAAAGGCAAAATGATTACTTCATCAGCTTAGTTTTATTATATGCATATTAAAGTTCAAAACTGAAGATTTAAACTAAAAATTCATATATAACAAACAAAAAAAGAATTAAAAAGAGGGCTAGGTCAGTAGTGAAATGTCAAAAGAAATCCAAGTTTCTACTGAACCCCTTCACAAAATAAAAATATAAATTCAGAAAAATAAGTCTGTATATTGGTCAAAAGTTGGAACATTTAAAGCAATTAATTTTCTCTCTATTCTCAATTCTTCTGAGGTAGTAGCATCGAGTTCTATGAAATTTCAGGTGAATTCAGAGCACAACCTTTTATGAACTCTTGCATATAGTGAGTTTATTAGTCATTGTTGTGGTTATAGAGGATTTCAGCTGTGCAGAGCAGCAGCTTCAAAGTGACTGCTGGTTAACATTTAGTCCTAATGGGCGGCGATTCAGTCACTATACTTGACTCGTTCAGTTGTTTGACAACAGAAACAGGAAAATATGTAAATAAGGACAGCTGAACTGGAAATTCAATGCATTCTCAGCGTGGACATCATTGATTATTTTTTAGCTAGAGCAAAGACTTGGCACAAGTGTGTGGTCTTCTTTAATTTTATTCTGTCAGAAATGTTGGCTAAAAACTAGAAATCCTCATATATTGCAATTCAATTGACCTCTCGGCAAAAAAAAAAAAAAAAAAAAAAAAAAATACAGAGAACGAAAGATGAGCCTTAAGGATACAGCAACTGTGAATATATTGTCAGCTTATTCAAATACATTTGTTTTGTTCCTCTGAATATAAGTTCCTGCCCAAAGACTCTTTCAGAACTTTGGAAAATGCGGGAAAAAAATAATATGACTAGATTTTTACCTATGCTTGATTGAGTTGAGGTCTGATGAAAACGTGGCCTCATAGCTAACTGTTCCCAGTCACAATTCAAACTCAGCAGTTTGTGTACTGGGTGGCAGGAAGTCTGTCAGAAAACTACAAGAGGCACAAACATCACGGAAGAATAAGGAAGTTTCAAGAGATACAAATGAATATTTAATGAGGAAAACTGAGTGAGTACTGTTTCACAGTGTGTCCTTTTTAATGTTTAATGCTGATCCAGATGCCGCTGCTCTTAAGTGAGATGAAACATGATGCTACACGGCTGTGTTAATAAGAAGACAAGCCCACATGCACGTATGCATACAAGTTCACTCACTGACACAAAGCAGCAGTAGCAACTGGGTCCGACAGTACAACCAAGCAGTCGTGCTGCTCCTACATCTTCCACTGGGGCTGGAAGAAACGGGGAGGAAAAAACAACTGAGAGAATAGATTCAAATCATGTGAAAGGTTTGAGTTTAGTCAAATGTTTCATGCGTTTCTCGGCAAATTTAAAATGCATTACCCATGAGCAGTAACAAATCAGGCAGCCGGCACACTGCAGAGCAGGAGTGTGTTTGCGTGCCCCCCCGCCCCCATGTGAATGTTTAGAGGCTCTGGGCCATTACCTTAACAGAAAAGTACAATTGTCTGCTACTGGACATCCTTCCTTTGTCCTCCCCAGAGAACACCTGTTTGACTGTCTACCTGTTTGCTGTTTGGATCTGCCTCCATTATTCAGCGACTTAACGGTAGGGAGCTGAGGTGCACTGTTGTGTAGGGGGTCTTGTGTGCCATGAGAGGAGCAGCATAGCATTGTGACAGGTAGATAACACCTGAATGAATAATTCAAACTGGCGTGAGCTAGCTGAAGCAATGACAAGACACGAAAGAAAACACAAGATATGTGAATAAATCATCAGTGAAGGGACTAATAGACCAAGCATTGGGGAAGACAAAAGTGATAACATCTCGTTCTAGCTCCTGCTCTCGCTTTAATCATTCCAACAACCTTGTACATGAATATTCCAGATCTTACCAGCCATACTGAAGTGTGAAGACGTAGCTGTGTGGTGTTTTATCACGCAGCACGACCACGAGAAATACTCAAACAAACCCAGCAAAAGACAAAACAACAAGACAGCCTCATTCAGCAAGGGCTGCTGGCTGCTAACAGGTAGTACAAACACATCACATGTAGAGCATTCAGACAGAGTTGGGCCTTTTAAAGTATTACTGTTCATCAATTTTCCATTTTGTTGACAATGAGATTGTGCTGTGGCAATCCTAGTATTATTTTGCCCCATATCTTTCACCAGCACTATTTAATCACGCATCTAATACAGCACTGGTCAGGGGAACTTTGAATCAAAAAACGAGGCATTGAGAGAAATCTATGCTCTAGTTCAGTTATCATCCAAAAGTCCTTCATCAGCACTAAAATCCAGCAAAGAAACGGTTCTACCATTCCAGTGTAGCTGAGGAACTCTACCATTTTCCTCCCTAAAGTCACAGCAACACTTCAGTTGTGCTCGAAAGCTAGAGCACTGAGATGGAGGAGAAAAGTGGAGAAAGAAAAAGCAGGTAGTAGAAACAGACTGCAGAATTAAACAAAGGTTTGGAAATATTTTAGAACAGTGAAGCTCACTGAAGCAACAAAGAAATATGTAATGATAGGGTCAAGTAATACATTACGTACAAATGCTGCATAACGTGAAAACATCTGCTGCATAATGACAACCCTTGCTTTCTTAGAATACAAATGCAGCAGTTTGGGAGACAAACATTAAATCAATAAGTATTTATGGTTCAGTGGGTAGAGTGGCCGTCTTGTAACTGGAAGGTTGCCGGTTCGATCCTCGGCCCGTTGAGCTCATGTCGAGGTGTCCCTGAGCAAGACACTGAACCCCTAATTGCTCCTGGTGGGTGGTTAGCGCCTTGCATGGCAGCTTCCGCCATCAGTGTGTGAATGGGTGAATGTGACGTATCATGTAAAGCGCTTTGGATAAAAGCGCTATATAAATACAACCATTTACCATTTTACCATTTAAGTATAGTGAAATGTAGACTCTTACCTGTTCTTTGTGAGCCAAAAGTAAAAGCAACTCTGTTCAGCAGTTCCGGTTTTGCATACTGGGTCTCATCAGCCAGCACCCAGAAGCAGCTCTCTGACATTTCCTGGGGACGAATCTGAAAAGACAAAATAACAGTTCAGAATTCTCAGTGATCACAAGATTCAGTATTTTTACTCATTATTGAGTTTTCATAAAGAAACAAAAATGAAACGCAATTAAATTTCAGTCACATATTGAAGCTACAAAAGACACAGTAATACATCACAAGTAGAGGAAGAGGGGCAACACAAATTTTTAAAAAGTTGAAATGGAAATTTGGTAATAAATATGTTAATTTGTTTGACTTGCTTTCCACATTAACATGCAATTAAATGCCCAAAAAGAAAGCCTGAAGTTTTAACCCAGCTGAAACTAACAGCCAAGTTCTGTGAGAAAATGCATGCAAGATATTAAGAAAAACAAATCTGGGCTGAGAACACATTTAATTTAATTCAATGTCCGCTGAAGAATATTTTCAAAACAAGGCCCTGCATAATTAACACCTTTTCTCTGCACATTTATCTAAATATTTGTATACTGTTTTAAGGACTCAATGTACCATAATCACTCAAAAGTGCTTGTTAATATTGACTTGGGGTCCTACTGGAGTCAGGTGAGATGTGACACTAACAGGATGTATATATGATGCTGTAACTCATAGATGTTTACAGTATAGTAGTTATTAAGAAAGTGACAAACCAGTAGTGCAACTCTGCAGTGCTACTACTGAAGAAGTTTAAGAAACCAGCCTTGTCCCAAACATAACCATATGTGGTGGTGGGGGGTGGGGGGGTGGGGTGTCTCCTACAGCTGTACAAAAGACAGGTCTTCTTCATGTCACACTAAAAGGTTCACTTGAAATTCCAAACATATGGTTTAGTTTGCTGAACACCTGTACTGCTGTAAATCGGAGATTAAATTATTAATCAAACCACAAACTAACACTCACTTGTGGTGTGAACTAATACCGCTCCGCAGAGAACAACATCTGTAGCGGTACCACGGAGGCTGCTCTGACAATAGCGTCTGATCATCTGTTATTTTCAATTATTACTGGCTTGGCACAAATGTAAAAAAAGTTGTTGTTTAATTCTTTGAAAAACATCTGTACTGTTCAGTTGCTGCCAAGAAACATCAGGAACAAAGTAGAGAGCTGAGAAAAGGGCCACTATAAATACATGGCCTAAATTTGTAGTTTCTTGTCAGAAAGTTTTTCTAAACCACAATACAGCACAGTGGGAAAACAGCTCTCTTTATTCTTTATACTGTAGATCATTTAATATAGAAATGTGCAATATGACCAGTTATGAGAGGTATATTATACTGCACTGTACTGTTTTTTCTGATATCATGTCTTCCCTGTGTACAAAAGCACGGTTGGATAAATATTAAAAACATCATGCAGTTTCTTACCTTGGACCAGTTGAGGCGCTTCATGGAGGTCTCAGGCTTGAATTCTTTCTTAGGCCTGAGGCCATAAGGCAGAGCGTTGGGTGTGGGTGAGCCGAAACCACCTCCAAACCCTGGAGGAGGTGGCGGGGGGCACCAAATGGAGGAGGCATCCCAGGTGGTGGAGGAGGCGCAGCGGGGCAGCCGGGTAATGGAGGCGGTGGAGGGGGTGGAGGGGGAGGTGGCACCCCGGGCGGTGGAGCAGGGGCTGGAGACCCAGGCGGGAATGCTGAGGAAGATAACGCCTGTCCAGCCTGGGCAGAAGTCAGAGCCACAGGCACAGCTCCGAACTGAAGAAATCACGTATGTAGAAACACACGGACAAAAATACAAAAAAAAAACTAAGCATGTTATTCAAAATAGGACGGCTGAGGTCTTCTTCTCCATATTCGAAACAATTACTTCATGGCACCAAATGGCAGCCTGCAATCAAACAAACGATCTTATAACAACAACATTGCCATTTAAATGTTGAAGATGCCCTGTTGACTGCCTTGAAGCGAGGCACTTCAACACTAAGCTCATGTCATTTTTTTATTACCAAATCGCAATCACCAGATCTTAATGCCTGTAGCTTAAGGCTCAGTGCCATAGAATTTCACTTAGAAATTCAAAATCCAAAACTGTTGCAGTTTAGCCTTGGTTTTGGTCTCTTCGGGGGTTTAATTCATAATAAGAAAATGAGACCAACTGTTTTGCGTTAGCTCAGAATGTCACAAACAAGCAGGCAAACGCCAAACATACACATTTTAGGAAACTCAAGATTATTATTTTGTTTAACTTTAAAATCTAATTGGACAAAATTCACCTTTCTTGTCACATTCCTTTATCTGGGCAGTGGCACCAGCCACATTTATGATCCTAATTTAATTCTGGATATAAATAAATCATCTATGTGTGGGATCCTTTCCCAAAATTGCATTTTCACACCGTCTTTAAAACTATACAGGTTGTTTTTTTAGGTCAAAGGTCCTTTTTTATTTAAAGGTCAAATAATATTTTTCAGCAGCTTTTCTTGCTTTTCCTTTTTCTAGTTTTACAAATGCTATTAAATGATTCTTATCTCATCAGCAGACTGTTTTGATGCTTGATTCCAGTGAACACTGCTTGATAAGAGAATATTTTGCTTGTTTACAGTGCAGGGAACAGTGTTAAATTAAACCTTCCCCAAAATAAATAGAATAAACAGTGGATTCCCATGTCAGAAAAAATGACTGAGACTAGACAGAAATAAATGGGAGCAGACAAAGTAAAGCAACTTCCAAGTGGTTAGCCCACAGTATGCCTTCCTGTCTAATACCATTGTGCTATGGATAACGGAGGCGTGTTCTCTCAACCATCCAGCAAAAGCCAAATGCTCATAAACAGTCCAGATTCTGTTCAGAATGTATCCACGATGATTTGTTTTTTCCAAAGCTAAAAATCAAATGTTATAACCGGCCCTACAAGCTTTGTAAATTGTATCATACAGAGCAAATGGCTTATTGATTCGTGCACCAGTTTTAGATTAAAGACACACACTAAAGGTCAGCTCTGGGCCCTTACTCTGCCACCGCCTCTATAGGGAAGAACACCTTTGCTGAATTAACAAGTGTGTGCATGCGAGTGTGCTGGTGAGAATAGGACTGACATGGACCAACAAAGACAGAGACAAAGTGGGTGTGTATGTACCTGCACGGCTGAATGTAGCATCACCATTTAAACCGAGGTAGTATTTGAGTATTCATTCTGTGTTTGCACTCTCAAATTGAAAAATTATCAGGAAAATAAAAAGGAAGTTCTTTCCCCCTCTCTGAGTGTGTAGTTATCTTGCAGTGCCAGAGTGTGGGAGCAACTCTCTGGAGTGTTTTTTTTTTTTTTTTTTTTGGTTGGAGTGTGGGGTTGAAGAGAGACCCAGTAGTAAAGCTGAAGGGGTTGTCAGAATAAATTGCTTTTAGAACAATTTCCTCTTATGGGATAGAGATCAGAGAATTAGAAATGGCCAACGTGGAGGACCGGTCAGTGTTCTCATTAGACTTAGTGTCAGCTAACCAGTAGAGCAGCTTCCACGTCAAACGAAACTGCAGGCTCCAGTGGATAAAACCCCCACCCCAACCCACACCCCAAAATAACAAGAACGCCTCATAATGAAAAGTAAGAAAGCAGGCTGAATTGCTATTCTGTTTCAGATTTTGAGGGTTTTGGTGAGTAATCAAACCCCAGCATTTTCTTACATGTTACATCCCATATAGAATAAAAGCAAATTTGCAGAAGTTGACAATGAAAACTGAGATAAACTGGGTATACCTGGGACCTGAAGGCCTGAAGCTCTGCTTGGAGTTCAGATATTTTTTCTTCACACTTCACTTGCTGAGCTTGGGCCTCCTGTCTGCTGAGAAACTCCTCATCAAACTAAAGAGAAATGCACATCCAGATTAATCACACAAGAGCACACTTATATTAAAATCATGCAACTAGGAATTAACATAAGCAGTGCATGTTAAAGTGTTAAGTCTAGCAGTGTAATACATTTTATATAATTAACATTAATTTTAGCTTGATTGCTCTCATTTACTGATTAAATTTCAACCTTTTGTCAGTGAGCCCTAATCAAGATCTACAACCTGCTGCTAACCTGACTTTAACTGATGAAGCCAACCCATTTGAATTCAAGTGAAATGCAAACATGTACATCTGTGAAGAGCTTTAATCTCAACCTAATAGCAAGTTACATTTGTATTCTTTATGTTTTAAATCTGATCATGAAACCATTCACCTAAATATAACAGCACAAGCTGGAGAAGACATTCAAAACTGGACAGAAAACTTATTTTTTTGATGCAAGATGATATAAAAAGAAAAGGTTTTACTGGCAACACACTAAAAAAAAAAAATCTAGGGCACATGTATAACATAACTGTTACTGGCAAAACTACTTTTTACCACACATTACAAAAATGTCCAGTTTCCTTGACAGTAATAAGGATTTTGAGCGTTTAAGGATCAGTAGCACAGCATGATGTCATATTCTGTAATGCTCACTTTCAAAGGAACTCTTTTTCATGACATTAACTACTAATTTTTTTACTCTAAATTTACAGTTATCCGTTATGTTTATGGTCTTGTGTTACTTTAATAGACTCCCTGAGGATTTGGCAGTGTTAGCTTTGCTTCACAGCAGTTCAGTTTTATTAACAGATGTTATTTTATACAACAAATTGGTATAAATGCTAGCATGTCATGGTTGTGTGTTGTCCCAGTGGTCTAGAGGATATACAGGAGAATGAAAATCTTACTTGATTTTTAGTCAATACTTGCCTTCTGTGCCAGTTCTGAAGCTCTTTGTTCATACTCATCCGTTCGAGCTTTATCCACACAAACCTCTGAAAACAGAAAAAACAGAACTGTCAATGCTTTGTTTAAGAATCCTGAATGTAAATAAACTACTAGGAATCTGCAACTTGCCTAAGAGGTGGCTGAAGTCAACATCTAGACGTTTGCGGTAGCTGAAGTCGGGGTCAGTGCCACTACGGTGGAGCACAATTTGAGAAACACACTCCTCGATGATCTTAAAGTATTGGGGCCTGGGTGTCGAGACAAGTGGGACAAGAAAGTCAAGAGAGACACTGAGAAGAAGACAAAGGGGCTTATTTTTGTGCCTGCCTAACAACCTCCGTAAGCAGCGCTCCTAATATTTAGTGTTTTCCTGACCTTCAGGTTTACTTTGCCCTGCTGTAAAGTAAATTAACCATTTTAATTAATCATTCGCCTGCCAGTAGATGCATTTAAATTACCTCTTAAAATTATGCATGGCTGCCTGCTGTGTTTACCTTACATCACCTGCAAAGGACACTGGGCTGCTACAAAGAAACATAGCAACAGACCTAGCAACAAAGCAAAATAGAGTTCCACAAACATCCGGTCAGCTATGCAGCGGACATCATATGACAGCAGCTGTGTCATTGCTTCCTTTTAAATGTTCTTTTAAACAAGACTGGCATTTCATGCTTTATTCATGAAATGCACAATGGTGAAAGTGATACTGTGTCACATTTTACATCGTGATCTGACCATTTATGAATTGAGATGCGGTAGAATTCTAACTGTAAAAGGATCCGATTGATGTGGTCACATAAACAACTTTAGCAATTTATTTAAATTCGTATCAAATTGTAAAAAACGCACACCACCTACTTCTGGCTGCAGACTTGTGGTGCGGTGTTTTCATGTTATGCCAATTTGCACCATTTAGACAGCAATGTGATTCCCAGGAGAGGCTTTTTACATTTGTTGAATAGTTGCAATGCTTTCCTGTGATGGTACACTTGTAAAGCAAAGTTTATGTTCTACATCATCAAGCACTTCTGAAGTGAAGTAAAAAAGCATGTGTGCTTGAGGATACAGTCAAGTCACCATCATGGTTGTGCATGTGCAGAACCTATCCACGTATGCATATCCCCAATTGCAGTATGCACTGAAGTCCTGCAAGTTTGGAGCCACACATGGAAACCCTGCATTAGCTTTAACTGTCTTACCTACATAAGGTGCATGCTAATTTTACACAAGTGCAGTCTTTATTTCTCTTCTTTAGAACAAATAAACTTACAAACAGCCATTTATATACCTTATACTTAGAGCGTAATATAAGCACTGTTTTGATCTTGCTAAACAATGGGGAATACACACCATCCTATTAGCAGTTGCTGAATAATTGCAGTTCAATTGTGTCATATGGCTCCGTTGAACACACTAATCACAGAATAACCGAGGGCTAGCCTCAATAAGCAAAAGGAAAAATTATACTACAACAACAGATGACATGCAACGCTGGGAGCCACAGTGCTACTGCAAGTTAAAGAGAAAGTGTCTGTTTGATCTGCTCATTATCTTACAACAATGCCACTGAGAGTCCTAATCCCTTCTACACCAAATCATTAACTAATACTTTGATACTTACAAACGGTGATTAATTTGGGACATTGGACTCTTCTTAAAATGATGCAGAGATTGGATCTGATAGTGAATACCGTGTCTGACTTTGAAGATGAGCTGCATCATCGTCTGAATGCAGACTAAAATATTAACAGTGGAATAAGGCATGATATCGGCCAAGCTACTGATGTTTATTATCGTTCTGTGACTTTGAGACCCAAGGTAAAAGGGGACCATATATCCTTGACGCCAAGCATTCCAAGAGTACAATAACTACAAATTACTGTACCAGTCAGCTCCAAGATATGCAGTGCATTCAAAGGATCACATTTAGACATGATGCCGAATGTGCTCGTGGTGAAAATGAATGACGTCTAGAGCATGACAGAACTACCAGAACAAAACCGGTGAACTTATTTTGAAGAAGAAATGTAGGCCAAGAAGAGAGTGGTTTAAAAACAAAAAAGTGCTAAAAACATAGGACTAAAATCCCAGGGAAAAATACTCATGCCACTAAACTAGATTTCTTTTATATTCCTGGTGTTTCTAAGGTAAAATTATAGGATGTGTTCGTGACTTGACATTATGAAGAAAACACTAAAAGATGAACAGTTAAACCTGCATGTTGTAGGCAAAAGAGGACATAGAAATAAAGAAACATCACCATGCTTTTATTACAGTGTAGAAATAGTTCTAATTTTTAAGAATAATGTAATTAGCCATTTTCTCACTGATGCCTCATTTTAAATGTCAGTGTGGTCAATCTCACAGTAGAGCTGTGGTCACTAACCTGGTCTGTGGTTCATTTTAAAATTCTGTCACCATGAAATAAAGTAAATACATTTCGCAACATAGTGCACAGCAGCAGTTTAGTTCTCCTTTTCTCAATAATGTGGGGCGCATTTCTGTGTAAATACACATGAAACATGTTGACAGAAGGTCAACGGTCCAAAAGTGCAGCTGTTTATAATATGTACATTCACAAGTAAAGTTCAGGTATTGGCGGAACAATCACACAGAAATCGAAGTCACATGTAAACATAGCAGAGATCAGAAAGGAGCTGGGATCATGTGTAGCATCGTCTCACTTTGCCAGCCCATTCTGCAGAACATAATGATCTGTCCACACCACACTATCATTCTGCTATAGGAAGGAAAAACTTGCTTTGGCTTGTTTGCATTTCTTTAAACCAATCACAGTCATCATGGGCGGGATAAGCAAAAGAGTAGACTTCGCTGTTCTCCCAGAACAGTGACTGGTGGAATTGTTGTGGCGTTTTTGCAGGGAGACAAGCACTGTAAATAAACTGGATAATCCAGTGGGGAATAAAAAAATAAATAAAACTACCGGTAGTAGGGCAGCCTTGATCCAAAAATACTCTGCAAAACATTTTCATTTTTTTCAGTTAGTCAAACTACATGTAAAGAGAGAAGACAAGTTGCTTATTCTGATAAACAAGGATCCCCAATTAAAAGAAATCTGCATTTGTTACTTTTTTTTTTTTAACGATCTCACTCTCTATATTCCTTATAGAATAGGTGTCAGTCTTGACAGAGCTCCATATACATTTCATCAGCATATGGAGGTGGAAGGCTTGCCAGGCCTCTGGTACCCAATTACAGTTGCTAAGCTATAATGGGGGCACTATTATTCCGTTTTTGATGGAGGGGTTAATGAACGGTCAACTGACTGTACTGTTGCAATAATAAATTCCACTGATAGACTGCAGAATGGAATACTGAATTGATGCAGAAACATAACTTATATCATGGTTAACTGTTACTGTAATCTATGTGGTTCAACAGGTTATCTTTCAGAGGATAAATGAAGATGAGTGAGAAGTGAACATAGGGCAGCAATATGCGACTTTGCGTGGACACTGGACTATTCTTACAGAGTTACTAAATAGACTGCATTGATGGTGGCAGTCACAGAAGCGCCGGTGTTTAGCATTTCATAATGAGTTCAGATGAAAACAATAAACACACAGAACCAGAACAGAGTATCAGACAGGTGTTGTTTTTGGGTGGGAGAAAAAAAAAACTGCAGGTGATGCATTTCGTATTCTTCAGATAAAAGCTCCATCTTTTGATCAAGCTAAGGTTTAAGTCACACCCAACTGTGCGCGAACCAACATAAAATAAGCCTTTGAAAAGCACCATTAATAGGCGATGAGAAATGCTCTGGAGCCATGGCTGCTGTAGATGGCTTGGAGATGAAAGAGAAAGCATTCTCTTTGTTAACCAATGTCATTGAGAGGATTTAAGGCAGAAGGAGTTATACCCCCACAAAACATAAGCTTTTCACCAGAGCACATCATTAACAGGGTTCAGAAGGGCTGAGACATTTGCATGTGTGGGCAAATTTATGTCAGTCATCATTATTGTCACATGGACCATGAGTTACAATGCTATACTCTCCTAGCACCTTCGGTCTATAAAGAATCAATTTCATGATAGAGTTGATTTTTCCCAAAAAAAAAAAAGTCTAGAAAGTCAAAGTCATAGACATATAGAGCAATGAGGTGCATGAGAGAAAGGAAAATGAATAAATAAGTCTGCATGCTTCATCACACTTCAGATTATTACTGTTCAGTTGTGTTTGCTGATTTTTACTGACTAAGTAGTCATTGCGTATAAGCCAATCAGGTGCTGCAGTATAGAGGGAAATAAGGCTCTGCACTGCTGTCCTTCACCATACTCTGCACAATACTGAACACATCCCCCGCATCAGTGCAGAGAGTCAAGGACTCGTATGGAAGCAGTGCATTATCACATGAAAAAAGAAGCTACTGAAGTTAAAAACAAATGAAAGAAATATGGAATACTATTTTTAACTCTTCAGCATCTTGACAGGAACACTTGATGTGCACTGGATGCCATGAACATTTCCAACCTATATTAGCTACATTTACAAGGAACAGACACTCAATCAGACTTGTGATTTCTATGCTTCGGTGTATAATGATGAAAAGGATATTCCAGTTCACTCTTGATGTCTTCCAGTCTATGAGAGAACTCCATCATGTCCTCTTCTTTGTGCTCTTCAAACACCTTCAGCTGAATGTCAAGAGCCTCATTCCTAATGGCTATTAGTTGCTAAGGATGGATCAAGGTAGAAAAAGAACAAAAGGTAAAACAGATGCAAAGAGATAAAGAATTAAGCAAACTAAATTAGAGATAAAGACCCGAGACCCTCTATGACATTAGCACCAAAAAGAGAACACTGAGGCCAAGTCAAGACAAGGAGCTTATTTTAAGCACCATTATTCATCAAGATATAAAGGTGTATATCCTTTAATATATTTGTTTCCTTGGCCACAACAGCAACAATGTTTACAACAGATAAACACGTTAGGTAGATATAAAAGCCAGTGGGTAGATTATTAGCAAAGACACTAGAAACTTTATTGGTTTCTGGCTGCTGCACAGAAAGAGGACGTGCAAACTCTTCTTTGTGTTTCATAAATTATTTGCTGGAGCAAATCGACAATATTTCACTGAAGTGGACAACTCATTTAAATATTAATACAAGGTAAGAGTAAGTTTGTATTGTGTGTGCACGTGTGGAGGTGTGTGCGTGTGTGTGGTCATATTTTGCTTACCGGCAATATCTCTTTCAGGCCACAGCGCATAAATTCATTTCTAATGTGCAGCCTGAAGTCCAACTCATCAGGAGATGTTACTAGCGCATTGATGAGCTGCATGCATGCCACCTGCAACATGGAGGGTAAACACAACAAAGGAGAAGAAAGGAAAGGTAAGAGAGAGAACCAAAGAAAGAGATGACAGACGTCTTCTTCCAGAAGTTGATGAAAAGCATGCTGGCATGCATTCTAAATGAGTTATGTCCCTTGGAAGCAAAGGACCATAACTAATGCATGTCTATTTTCTCCAGTCACCAACTGGGGAGGGGTGATTTTAATATTAATGCAACAACTGCAGAGCCATACACACAAAACTAACCTGTCAATTTAAGGGCAAACTCGCTCTTTTGGAAGCTGTTTTTCGCTCCCCTACGAGTTCGGTTTACTACACAGGGACCGCTGCATCCTGTGACTCTTCAACTCACTGGGCAAACACAAACAGGAAAATCAATTATTGATCAGTAAAGCAATCCACTCATGTGTGAAAAAGAGGGTATGGCTATGCTAGATATTCAGATGCCTTAAGGATCATTGTCAATTTGGTAGCACAGGCTTACACTTTCCAACCCTGAATAATGGAGGACCTTTGTCTTAACTGTGCAGCTACACAGACTATGCTCATTAGTTGGACAGGATGAAAAGATTTTCCAGAGAAGCCGTATCTTAATTTGAATGGTCCAACAACAATTCTTTAAATCCTGATACTGATAACTATAAGTAAAAAGTTACATAAATAATAACTGGATACATTGTCAATCTAGACATTGCATCTACCAGAAAGACAGACTGAAAAATAAACCTATACACACTGATATTAGCTCTGTATTGCTCACTGATGAAACAAAGTTCTGAGTGAACACTGTTGGGATTTCTTCAGTCCGTCTCAACTGTCTGCACCTATCAGACTGATTCTTTCAATACAACGGTGCAAATAATTATGGGCAGACTTTTATTTCTGTCCTGTCTGTGCTCACAGCATCACTAAAGTGGTGGTCTGTACAACTGAAGTATTGGTACTGCCAGTCCATATGTAGCAGTAGTAAGAGCCTTATTTTTCATAATATTAATGCTGTTGCCTCTGCACATGGTGGGATCTTTTATATCTTGATCTACACGTGCCTCAAATAATGTGTCATTTTAGTCTTTAACATTCTGAAAAGAAAAAGTTTAGAACTGAAGAGGTGGCAGACTGAATATGCACTCACACACGATAGTAAGATATATCCACATAAACAGCGATTTTCTCTCGTGGGCAAAACTGAAGCTGAAGATTAAATTCTGAAGTTCTTCGAATTTATTGAAGTAACTAATAATCAAATCAATTTTGGATGCGAGTTAAATTGAGTTTGGGATATCCCTCCCCTGCATCTGTCCTTATTCAACTGCAGATAGTAAATCGCATAACAGCTTCTCGACTCGCTCTTATTTCAGAGTTGCTTGTTTTTAAATTCATTGACGAAGACATTTAACAGCATGTGTCCAAATATTCTTCAAGAACAATTAATGAACACTGACTAAAATGAAACATAACAAAATTATAAAGAAAAACAATACACAGCCTCTATTTGTCATTTGCAAAACAACAACATAGCAATGACAAAATAACTATAACATTCTTGCAAAACAAGACTTTATAAGGCCACAGAAAATAAAGGTATCCAAGCGACTCCTGACGGCTGTGATACGTTGAAATGGTGAAGCTACAAACGTTCTATGGATTTTCAGTGGAAACTGAGGGAAACAAAAAGTGTCAGTGGCTGTAAATGTACTTTACACTCACTTGTAATTGAACTGAGCGATCTCGTAGTCCTTGCACAATGGGACTGAACCTCTCAATGGCTCGCCATTCCCCTGCTGTGGTGATGGCTTCAAGGACCTTCTCCAGACTAAACGAGAACATGAAATGCATGAGCAAACAGCTGAGAAAGAAATGAAGTAATACATTCTTTTATAGGGATTTCGACTATAAGCTGTCTTTCCTTCTATACTGTATCCAAGGGTCCTTGGACTGAGCCAGTGCCATTAGTACTGAGGAAAAAGGGCATTACAGGCCGATCGCTCTCTCATTGTTCTGTAAGGTTTTGTGTTTTAACACATTTTCCAATCCACCATAGCAGGTCTTTTATTTCATTTGATAACAAGACATAATAGATATTCCTTCTTTTCATTAAAAAAGCATTTTTTTGGAGTGTCCGAATATGTTTTTCAGATTAGATCCGTTAGCTTGATTTTGACTTCAGTGACATTTCTCTGAGAAATGTGCCAAGTTGGCTACAACAATTTTGAACAGAAATAATTTAGGTAATCTATATTATAGATTTTGTCACTTAACGTTCAGTCCGACTCCCGCGCATTGTCTAACTTGCAGGGACACATTTATTTGCCAATGTTTCAATGCTACACCTTCATCCGGCAAATAGTGTTAGACAGTGTGAGGGAGTCTGATTGAAACTATTGCATATGCTCGTCCCTCTCCTAAACTCCTGTCTCATGAAAGAAATGTTTGAAGGGTTCCTTTGGTTTAGACTTTTTCACTTCGACATGCCACTAGAAAGTGTGAAGAATATTGGAAAGACTGGATGACTTACTTGAATCTGAACTTTACTGAATTTTCTATCGCACAAAAGCGAACAGAATCTAATTCAGAGTACAAAGGAATAAAAACCTCTCTATCCTTAAAAAACACCATGGCTGACAATTATGCTCACACAAGACCTACAGATCTTTATTATATTTTTCATGATGTCAAGTATTTCACTTTACCTAAGATGACCCTCTCTATGATCATGATCATCATCTCTATGATGTTTAAAAAATAGATATCCTGTAAAAGCAGTTAGCCATAGATGGTGACAGAATGGAAGTCGTACGTGTTCTCTTCGCCCACAATGCAGATGGCTGACAGCAGCTTTACCACGTCCGTCATCGTGGCAGACTGGGGGATCAATGGCCCTTGCCAATAAAGCAAGACTTTTCTCCTCACCCAGAATTCGATCCAAACCGTACTGCAAAGAAAGAAAAAAAAACAAAGCGTGATTACCCACATATTCAGCAGTTTGGTCCATTTGCAAGAACAAAAAAATACAGTGTCACACTAAGTAATTAAAATGAAATGTATCACCAAGGAATACAAGATAGATTTATGTTCTTTGTAGATACATATCTGTACTCTAAATATGTCTGAATGATCACATTTTGACTGCAGCAACATTCATGCCAGCGACTTCCCTTCTTTCAGCAATGCATTACACAGAATATGCAATACCATCAGGAGGCCTGCCCAATTCATTCAACTTATGATGAAATGTGACAATTTAGGAATATGTAATTTGTTTTTGATTAAATTGAACAGAGAAAACACAATCTTGCAAGAACACCACCATTCCTAAAATTAATATTGTTTTTGTCAAACAGCACTGGAATACGGTAGCAATTTTGCACAATGAAGAACAGTGCTGACAACATTCAGAATGGCAACCATTGTTGAACAGTGAGAATTTGGGTGAATCTAGTATTTGTTGTCCATTTCTACAGAGGAAATCAATTCAAAATGAAATGTCTGATTTAGTCATGAAAGAAAATGTTTCGGTATAAATAATAAATCCAAATGGACTCCCTCTGTTATTGGCAATCAAAGAGGTTTATTTTACCAAAGATGGAGTCAAAAAATGATGGTTTCTTTTTACTTTTGGAGTTTGATTTGAAAAACAGTTTAAAAAATATTTTGTAGATGTGCTAGTAAAATCAAGCATAACCGAGCAATTTAATCATGTTTGTTTAATATGGCTTTATACTTTTCAAGAGGCATTTAACCAAGCTTGGCTGTATTCAGGTAATGTCCTTGGACTTGAAAAGCTAAACACAAATAGCTAAACTGAATGCTTACTTTGAAGAAAATGTTACTGTTTGGTTGATTTTTCTGTGAAGGTACAGTTCCTCATCTTTACTTTGACTTCATGTACAAACTGCCCATAAAATCCAAAAAATTTACCAAATATACATCGTGACAACAGTACATTAATCAAACACAGTACTGATGTACTGTGTTTATTTTTTAGAAAACCTAAGCGAATGCTGAATTTCCATTAATAAAAAGACTGTCTGTTTCATCTCCTCTGTTGCTGTGATGATCCAAAAGAGCCCAATTTGTCTTTCAGTCAGATTTAAAACATGGAAAGTGCAAGCTAAAGTAAGTATGACTGTGTGTATACATGTAAATACACTTTATGTATGTATCCATGTATGTATGTATGTATGTATGTGTAATATATGCAGATGCAGGGGTTAATTTTATTTATGTATTTACATCAATACTCTTTTTGAATTTTTACAAACTACAAATATATAAATCACATACAAACAGTGTAAATTTAGACCTGCAACTTTAGAGGTGTAAAAAGGTGACAAGACACAAAACTAAAATCAGTAGAGGGGTACGGTGGTATTAATTAAAGCAAGATAAAGTTTTAGTGATGTTAATACACAATTGAAGGTTTTTGGATGATTTAAGATCAAAATACAACGAAGACATAACATCACAAAACATAATCACAAAACATTAAGTAAAACTATCTTGAGGTACACTCTGTATGTCTGTTCTGATGTCCCTGGGATCCTCTGCAGAATCATGCTAAGGGGTCCTCCTATCTGATGTGTGAGCCATATAAACCATATCACGCTCTCTCCTTTTAAACGCTTTGCTCCATATGTCAGTCTAAGAACAGTAGATAAAAAACACCGGTATTAATTCTATCACCTGCATTGGTCTATTCAAACTTGCTCCCTAGGATTTTCCTTTAATACATTTTCAGATATAAAATAATATTTATACTATGGCCTGGGATGAATACTTCATTTGTATTAGTAACTGAGAGATGTGCATCCATTGTACTCGGTATGCCCTATTTTTTAAATTCAATATTTAATCAAGAATCTATCTCACTTCATTTCTCTCTACTTTCAAATTAGTTCAGAGTTTTAACTAGACCTTGTTTTAAAATGATGTGTACCTAGGAGAAGTGCAATCAAATCCATATATTGGCTGGAATGGTGCTGCAGACGTTGCTGCTGGAAAAGCAGGAGTTATATTTCGTGCTCTCGGCATGTGAAACAATTGGAACATGTCTTCTCTTATCCGAGCTGGACTTTCTAAACACCACTGCCTGTTGGCATTTACAAAACATAGGTAATAGCTGTATTTTACTCTACATTTTCTCAGGCACTAAGTCACAGAAGACAACTCTGGAGGAGACTGGCAAGCAAGCGAAACAAAGAAAGACCCAGAGATGTACTACCCTGCTAGGTTAGTGCAACAAACAGACTATAGAGAGATGCAGATCAGCTTAGCATTATTATTTACTGGCATCAAAGTAGGAGGGGACAGAACAGAAGTTCCTGCTTCATGCTTTTCACCCACTATTTGCCCCCCACTCAGCTTCCCAATTGAAAACATCAACGGATTAGTTGAAATTACACAGAAGTAAAGGCTCATGTTTGTAGTATATCTAAGACTACTGTAAACGCATGTATCATAACTATGTAATTTAGTAATTCTCCAGTTTACTGGGCCAAACCCTGCTCAAATTTCACAGCATGGTTACTTTCAGCATTACATTATTATGCCATTGGTGACAGACAATGGAAAATATGCAAGTGTGTAACTTGACACAGCAAGACAGAGGAAGAAAAGGCTGCACTGACAGCTGGCAGAGAACACTGTCTTCTTGGCATTGTGGGTAACTCTCGTCCCAAGATGCCCTCTCTAGCCAGGGAAAGGTCTGGCTGACAGAGAGGCCTACGGGTAAATGCTGGCGTCTGGCGCCTGTTGAGACGCAGGATTACATGAGACCTTACAGCACACTTTGTGCCAGCGGGGCTGTATATCTTTCTCCGCTGGGTTTTAGCTCCATGTGGCGAGATTTTATTCCTCTCTGTAGATACTCGCAGACTAACAGGACACAAGGAGGGAACATTGAAGCATTACGAATAAAGCCACTTCAACAGAGCACATTTACCAGTGCTTAGGCTGAAGCGATAAGTCATTATAATTGTCTGCTGACTTTAAATGCCATCACAAAATGATCATATTAGTTTAGTTTTACTGAGTTCTGTTTTTTGCATTTACCAAACTGCAAAAACAAACTAATTAAAAAGTAGCAAAATGAGATATTAAAGTTTTGGGAAAATCAGAAACTTTCACTGCCTGACCATGGGATGACCACGAATTAAAAGTTATCTGAGAAAAATTAATTTACTTAACATAATTGCAAATGTCAGTTTTAATACACTTCAAGCTCAGCTTTGAATGTCTTTTCAAAATGCTCTGCTGTTTGTTTGCTTGTATAGTTAATTTGTTTCTGTAAGACACAATTTGTGTTCAACAGCTGTCTACCTCCCTTGTGTGACTCTTCTTAGGAACTAAACTCAAAACTTACAGTCTATTTTGCACAGTCCTGTTCAATTTTAAATGCATCTTAATTACAAAGAAGACCTTCTTTTGGGGTTCAACAATCACACACCACAAAACAGCCGAGACACAGTTGCACTGTTATGTGATTTGGGTTGCTGCATCTCGCCACACTGAAGCAATTAGCAAATAAAGTTGTGCTTCTCTTCCATACTCTGCCTTTTCCTCACTAGACACTCTTGTTCGCATACACACTCACTCTTTTATAACTCATAAGCCATCAGAGACAACAAAAGCCAGAATGAGAACTTGCTGCAGGAAATGAACCTTAGACACTGTATGTGCATCCCAGTTGTATCAGGACATTAAGAAAACTCCCCTCATTTGTCTCCATATTGCTATGGTGATGCTCTTCTCCTTCAACGGTGTAAACTCCGTTGCCCAAACACACAAAGTTTAAATAGAAGCACAATTTTAGAAGTTGTGACGTAGGTGGGTCTTCGTAGCCACCTGCTTTTCATTATACCCCAAACTAAAATCAATGTGAGCTATTAACATCCTCACAGGCTAAGACCACACATATGATCAAGAGTATGCTAATGAAAGTAGTATGCCCATTTAACTGGAAATGCAAATCCTCCTTTACCCGTCATAGTTCGGCAGATATAATAGCAGTAGTACAAACACAGCATCATGTCAATGGCCTACTCACTGTATAAGCAAAGTTTAGAAATGTATCAATTGGCTTTACACACAAAACAAAGTACTCATGTCATTACCTTATTGTTCATGAAGGCTTTGAGACATTGGACAACTTTATGCTGGTTCTTTTTGTCAATCTTCTCTTGCCTAGAGAGAAAGGAGTAAAGAGGAGCATTTAGTGCCTAATTTACAGCAGGAAGACAATCAAATACAGAGTGTATAGAGGGCGGTTGTGTACATGCTCATACCGATAAAGAACTCAACAGGAAAATTCACTTAGACAAATACAAATACTACTTTTTTAGCTATGTTTAGTAAAATATCAGATTTGCATTATTATTCTGTTAAATTAATAAGCAGGGTGAATATTAATAAATTAGAAAATGCATTTTTCTATTTACAATATTACTATGGATTCACAAGTAATTATAGCAAAAAAGCAGGTGTTTGTGCAAGAACACACACGAGTGAATGCAAAAACTTACTGTTTCTTAAATAGCAACCTCTCCAAAACGTCCAACAGCAGTCCGAGACCCTCATGCCCAAAGCTCTGCACCCAGCTGAAAAAACAAACATTAAATCAATACCACAACAGAGTCAGACTGACAACTGACAAAAACAATTTCATACTCATCAACCACCATGGAAAGCTTTAGACAGAAAAAAAAAAAAAAAAAACAGCACTCTGTGCTGAGGAGAAAAGGAGCAGTAGTAAACACTGGACTGTAGGCTTGATACAGAAGACTGCACTCGAATAGTACACAGAGTGAAACAGCAAGTTGGAAGCACATTAACACAGTTCAAACTATACGAGGAAAAAAAATCGTATAATGGTGTGAAATATACGCTTACTATTTTGCCTCTGAAATTCCATGTTTGCTACACTTTAACCAGGATATGTTCAATAAGCTGGCATACAGGCATTGACTGAGTTTAATTTATGTTCCATGTTCCATGTTTATATGCCTTAACACAGAGACACAGCATCAAAACAATGTAGCCTTGTTTTTCATTTTACTCAACGAGATTTTTTTCTTAGGAAAGCAATTATCAACAAATCAATAAAGCGATGCATTTGTTTAAGCCAATCCAAAACTCAGCTTAAAAAAATCTGTCTGAACACATACAGTAAAGGCAATGAGTTTGTGTTGTCTTATTTGACAGAAATCTATGCATTTTCCTGTTTATATATATATATACATACAATTGCTACACAGAAATATCTCTTACATTGAATAACACAAACAAAATCGGTTAAAAAACACTCTTTGTGGGACACTAAAAATCCCCCTATACAGAGAGAAAAATATAAAAAGACAAAAAAAAAATCACAATGCAGAGAGAGAAGTTTGGGGTCAGGGGACAGAATTAGATTCTTATGGAAGTTATATTTGAAGGAAGTGATATTTATGAGTTGTGTCTCTCCAAAGGAGGTTAAGCAAGTTCACACCTCTCCATCAAAAAAAGCTACAGAAAGTTCACATTTTCTTGCCGTTCTTTATGTGAATTTAGACACATCTTATAGAGAAGGTGCCCTTGGTGGATCTCAAAGACTGTTGCCTGTGATTAAAGAGTAATATCGAAAGCTTAGAACCAACATATAACACAGATTTCTTTTTTTTTTTTAAAGGGCACAGTTCCTCCCATTTACTCAAAGAGCAGGGATGGGATCAGCAAGTTCTGATTCTAGCGGAAAGTTGTTGGGGGAGGGGGGGGGCAGCGACTTCCAATCGCTGGGCCGTTTACAATCGTCGTCAACAAGCTATCGTTAACGTCGTTACCATCGCGCGGGAGTATCAGCGACAATAAAGTGTTCAAACTTGTGAAATCGGCGTTCAAATAAATGAAATCCACGGATCCGCAGTAAATTCCCATCCCTGAAAAAAAGCGGAATTCCGCGAATTCGCGGAAAAATCACATCCCTGAAGAGCCATTCTTTGAAAATGCCGATGTTGAGTGTGTCTACAAAGAGATTCAGACTAACGAACCAAATCCCTAACCCTGACCCCAACTGAAGTCTACAATAGTAGATAACGGGAATATCAGTAATATAAGTTATTAACAACAGTTTTGTGTCAGACACAAAAGAAAGGACAGTGTTTTTATCAATGTGATATCAATACGTTTTTAATAAATCTAATGTTTGGCTTCCATAAAATAAAACTTATAGCAGAGTTTTTCACTTAAGGTAGACACAATCGATAGAAACAAAAGCAGAAATAACTTTTCAAAGAGAAGTTTTACTGTTAAGCAAATAATCAGTCCTGCAATCAATCAGACTTTATTTGTATCGCGCTTTTCATACAAACAGAAATTGCACTGCAGAACAAAAAAGGAGCGGAAATATGAGCTGATATGACTTTGCAAAGTTAGATGAAAACCTTTAGGTATGCAGAAAACATACAAAGGCACCATGAGCGGGACTACTACCTCCCTCTTGACTGAACCTGAATCCCTTTTCGGAACATTAGCATTCACAGTTGCTGCTCTAATCAACAAGCTGCATGCCTCCAGCATCAAATCTACAGAAATTCTCAAGGTGACAAGATAAAATGAGAAGCTGTTATCTGAATTTAATTTCTTGAAAAAAAAGTAAAAGGCAGAGTGTGCCACTCATGAGTTCCTTTATCTGTTGTTACAATGTCAGGTATGAAATAACCAATTTGATTTATTTTGCATTAAAAACTAATAGGAATTCTAAATAATATAGTATTTAATATTTTACCGCTTGTTTATTTCTTTGGTCTTACTTAACTTGCATCTATGCTGGTCACATAGATAACAGGTGAATTGCCTTCGAGTCACAACAAAGAATCTCCACAAAAACTGATTTAGTTGTGTTTGATTTGAGTGCAGTGGTTCCATAAGCATTAAGTGCACACATTAAATGTGTATGTGCATGCCATGAATTTAAAGGATAAAATGACTGGGACTTTCAGTTTGTTGAATATAGTACAATTTTACATGTAAATACTGCAAACTCTCAACCATCTTGTGCATGTACACTGCCATTCAAAAGTTTGGGGTCATCCAGGCAATTTTATGTTTTCCATGAAAACTCACACTTTTATTCATGTGCTAACATAACTGTACGAGGGTTTTCTAATAATCAATGAGCCTTTCAACACAATTAGCTAACACAATGTAGCATTAGAACACAGAAGTGATGGTTGCTGGAAATGTTCCTCTGTACCCCGATGGAGATATTCCATTAAAAAAAAAAAAAAAATCTGCCGTTTCCAGCTAGAATATGAGTCATTTACCACATCAACAATTTCTGATTAATTTAATGTTATCTTCACTGACCAAAACCTGCTTTTCTTTCAAAAATAAGTACATTTATAAATGACCCCAAACTTTTGAATGGCAGTGTATTTCTATACAAGTTCTAGTCTTTCTGTCCACATTACTACCTGGAAGCTAGATGTACTACTTTGCAAAAGGTTCAGGGCAGGTGCTACTGCTTTTGATGTACTGGTGAGTTTGTTTTGAAAAATTATGCAGAAAAACTTCAACATCAGTCATCCAGGTAATTGATTTAGCCAAGGTGAGCGATGTACAAGGCAAGCGTAGCATGTCGTCATGGTGTACTTGACGGTTTAAATAGTCAAGGGCATTCATTGTATGAATGAATTCAAAACCTTATAATTTCCCTTTCATCGTGATTTAAGCATGCATGCTGGCAGAGGAAGGCTGACTTAAAATCACCATGGTTATGAAAACATTTTTCTTGACTGCTTTCAAGCAGACACAAAAAAAGAAAATTCTATAGCATAATAATATAGGACTATGTGTATATGACTGGGTCAGGGAAATGAAGGATGCAGACAAAAACTGTTAATGCCCTGCAAAAGAAGGCAGGGAACGCTGCTGCTAAGGTAGATGATGTCAGGGAAGACAAGCAAACTACAGTTGTGACTGGGCTATGGGTTCTGTCATTCTGGAGTCAAAGTAGGCAGGGCAGAGGTCTTGACAAGAGCTCCAATGAAATGAATAGCTTAGTGCCAACTGCATGCTAATTTTTAAATCAGCGCGTGAGTCAAAGCAAAGGAAAATAACCAGCTGATCTATAACAGGAATTACTGCAGAGGAAACCAACATGTCTGCACTATCAGGCTCTGCTGCAACAAAATCTGAAAGACATTTGCCTTGAAACAAGTGACGGAAAAGAGGAAGGGGATCGTCGTGGCATAAGTGAGCTTTCAAAGGCTTTTTGAAGTTTTTGGCTTTCAGATATTTTGGAGATGTCAGAGGACAGAAAGAGACAATATAGCAGTTTTTAACATTGCCTGGGGAACAAAAAACTACACAAGGGAGAGGCAATAATTCATTTACAGAGTGTTTCTTTCTGTCCTTATTGAAGG
Source organism: Acanthochromis polyacanthus (assembly GCF_021347895.1). NCBI lineage: Eukaryota > Metazoa > Chordata > Actinopteri > Pomacentridae > Acanthochromis > Acanthochromis polyacanthus. The sequence continues at coordinate 6,379,985 of NC_067114.1, read as the reverse complement.
TCAGGGAGAGAAATAAAGCAGGGCAATTTTATTTATCGTGCATGTTGTGCTAAATCACACTACTATTAGACTCCTTTTGCCAACAAGAATATGCCGCTTTAATGCCCACGCTGTGCCGACTACAGACACCGGTTCCCCGACAGATTTTGTCCAGTGACAGTTCTATCAAATGGCTATTTGTCACTGTTGGTAAATAGAAGGAAAGGCACCATTCCATTGATAAATTCTATTAATAGAAAAAGAAAAAAGAAAGAAAAAACGGAGTCAACTAAGTCTGAAGGACATTATGGTTTGTCTGTACTACAGCAAACTTGTGTTGTTGTTGTTGTTTTTACAGCAGTGTCAGTACTACTAGCCGCAACACGTTAAATATCGCTGAAGTAGTAAACAGATTGTTTGACAGTAGCTGTTTCAGAAATCAGAGCACAGAACGACACAAACTGTGAAACGGCTGACCAAAAATTCTGAAAATCGCCAAAACCTACCAGGAATCAGTTTGTAGTTCATTTGGGTAATTAATGGGGCATCATGACCCCCCAAAAACCACAACCATTCTGGCAGAAATTTAAAAAGATGTAACTGACCATGTGTGACCAATTTAGGGATAAAATCCAGCCAAATCCGTCTGCCAGTTTCTTTATCCTTGTGCAGTTAAGTGGTTTGTATTTGACATACTGTCTGTCTAGATTTTAAAATGATTAAAGCATTTTATCTTCTGCTTGCTAATCTAACAAGCTCTTGCAGCCCTTGGGTTTCATTAGTTCCTAACATCTGGCACCCCTCCCACACCCCAAATGAGAAAACTTCAATCACATTCGCTGACTAAAACGTCCTCAATGTTTGGAGCAGCATTGTGCGAAAATGATCAGAAAACAGTTTCCACAATTTCTTTTGGTGCAGAGAAACCACAGGAATGATTTGCATGATTGTTACCTGTTCACATTGTGACTGTCATTAAATATTTAGTAACCCACGGAGAACACAGAAGTAACACGCACAGTTTCATGGCACGGCATGGCTTGGGTTACCTTCAGTTGTCACACAAGTCACAGAGCAGATCTGCACATGTGGTTGTCACAGATGCAGCAAAGTGTGTCATCATTTGTCATGATTTTTCATTAGTGCTGAATGACAAAGATGAAATCTGGCTCTGTTCTAAAACCAGAACATACCCAGAAAAAATATGGTTGTAGTAGTATCGGTCTATCTTAAACTAACACTCATTTTTCTGTCTGGTTCATGTGCGATTTAAATTTCTTGAAATGTTCTCCTATATCATACATCAGTCTCCCAAGTTATGGATGAAACACTGTATACTACGTTTATTCAATTTTTGTACATGCAATAAACAGTAATTATTCTTCACTCTGATATCAGAGCCCAATGTAATCACACCTCACTATCAACATTGCAAAAGAAGTGCAGCAATACTGAGCTGAGGACTATCATGTCCAAAAGACACCAAGAAACAGAGTGAGGGGGAAAGCATTAAAAAAAAGAAAACAAATTCATCATCCCATTCCCAGGGAAACAAAAACAGTCATAAATCAAAGAGAAAAATGAGGCGCCTTATCTGGCTAACTTCACAGCTAAGGTAGCTTGACTTCTAACAGAGTCTCAGGAGAATGCCTCCAAGGTTCCCAGGCAGAGCAGCGCGGCGTTGCACTCCGCTAAAGCAGTTATGAAGCAGAAATAAAAAATTAACTTAAAATGTTGTCCGAGGATTGCAAGGTAACTGACTACAGGAGGGCTCTCTAGGGATGGAAAAAGAAGGAGGCTGAAGTCACAGTAATGTGGGACATCTGAAATAAAGGAAAGGTCATTTTATACAGGGAGCCCTGAATTACATCAGTCTAGCAGGCAACAGCCACACACACTGCTTCTATAAACTACGGTATTTTAAATAGATAAAATGGCCCAGATATTCATGTATTTTGACACAGGTGTGAAATAATGTACACGATTACATATTTACTTTTAATATTAACAAAAAAACTAAAATATATATTTACAGTTGGCCAAATCAACAAAATAAAAGTCTTTTTGAGAAAATTAATCAAAGCAGATTCTCAGGCAGCACTTAAAAAGTCACATTGTACCTTGTAATATTATACAATTAACGTGACTTCCTCAAACTTTGAAATTCAAAATTGTGATTTAGACCATTCAAATTCAAATTTAAATGATCAGAATTTTGGTAGCACAATGAGAGTGATGACAGAAATAAATGTAATACTAAAAATTAAATATTAAATTATTCGATTCATTATTAAAACAATGGAATACATAGCCTACTACTTTAACATAACATGGATAGGAAATAAAACACTCCTACGTGTGTGTTATTTTTCGTCATTACTGAGGCAGAACTTTGCAGCTGTATTGTACTAGAATACATTATCCTGATATATTTTTCTTTCAGGAGCCCCATCCTCCTGTTTGTAAATGGGATGAGCAATACATTAGAAATACTTAGCAGTCCATTTAAACACAAACTGCAAACTCAGCAATAAATATGCAAACAAATTACGACTTCTATGTATGGAAATGACTATTTTCATCATTGTCAGCTTTAATTAATACGACTGTGTCGGTCAAAACTAAACATCATTCTCTTTTTAAAGGATTAAGTACAACACATGTCTGATCTTTTCTATTAGTTAGCATAACATTTGAGGCTGTTCCCAATTAAGTGGTCGTTGAACTAATAATAACAATGAACTAAAGTGAAAGAAGAAAAGGCATTTGTAGGTATATTTTGTATTATGACAATACTGTCAGTATGATCAGTTTAAGCAACTGTGACTCGTTCTGTGCAGTTTATGGGTGGTAGGTTTATGGGAGATGGGGAGAGCATTCAAGGTTTCCCTTACACATTGGTATAAGGAAGAGGGATGTTAAACTTTCCACCGCTGTATAGTCAAACTGAAAAAAATAAATCTGGAGCCTTAAACCTGAAGGTCAGTTTTAATATAATATCAAAAACCAATTTCCACTTGTTTGTCAGATCCATTTATCAAATCCGTTTAATACAATTACATCTTGTAGCCTTGCAGTTCCTGTGAGCTCATACTATGGCCTCTCTTCACAGGAAGGGAGAGAGAGCCGGCGCAGCTCAGGTGGATAAGGTATAGAGGAGTCAGAGGCGAGCATCGCGAGGTGAGGCTGCAGAGCTGCAAGAAGTTCCAAATTACCTCGAAGTCTCTCTGCTCTGCCAGAGAGTGCCTGATGGGAGAGCATATAAGTCTGTCAGCCCATACTTGCGGGATGCAATCATTGGATTGGGGAAACGTGCGAGAGTTGCTTCATCAGTGCCAAGAAAGTCACACTGATCAGCATCCAAAAACAGTGGCAGACAAAATGCCTTTACTGCCAAATCAATCCCACAACTCAGGACTGTAATGGCGCTGTAAGATAGCTAGGGGTTACTGCTGTCGGCCCACTGTTTCTAGCCAAGGCAGATTTATGGTCCAGTCCAAACTGTGTCATTATTCATGAGCCTGGCAATCTGTTTTATCAGTGGTGACTTCATCGAAGTTCAGTGTCTACCGGCGATGTTTTCCTCGAGGAGTACACGGTTGAGGTTCCCATAAAGAGAAGTGGGAAAACATACACTGCTGTTCTTCGCATTAGATTATAGGACTGCCATGACACCTGATGTAGCCAGGTATGATGAACACAAAGATTTCTAACAAAAAATCATTTACTGTGCAGCAGAATTACACGTCTTTAACAGAATCTGTGCAAAACCAATCAACATTATATGTATAAAAAGGCAGTGGTTCTTGAGCTATTGGTTTGGATTTAATTTGATTACAGAGAAGGCAATGACATTAAACTACTGGCCTATACAGAATTGTGATAGTTATACATCCAGAGTTCTGGAGCTATCAGGATTCCCTTTACTATTATAAGACTTAACTGAATGAACAGAAAAAAAACTGCCGAGTGTTCCCTCCAGCTCTACCATATTATCTCCAATTTATGTGGAGGTCATCATACATTGAATAGGCAATTATGTCATCAGATATTCTTTTTGAATGAAGAGATTAAAAGTAAAAACGACATTCCTCTACAGTGGGTGTTGCCTTATGGGATGTTTGCAGCCATAATGTTGTAGCAGGAACAAGTCCATTTTGAGGCAGTTTTTAAGAGTTAATCAGCCCTAAAGGTGCTTTGTCAGCTCATTTTAACTTGCAACAGTTTCTGAGGGCTCCTGTAATGTGTTTTGCTTGGATAGCACAGCATTGTGCATGATGCATCCTGTGTAGACACAGACAGATGACCAGAGATGCTGCTGCTACATCTTTATAAATGACACACTCTGAAAGACAGCGTGAAAAATGCTAAATGTCAGAGAAAATGATTCTGAGAGAAATGTGGGTGAGAGTACTTTTACTGCCACAGTAACTGAATTAGCTGGCAGTTGCAAACCCCACTCTAAGAAGGTGACCTGGCTGTAGACATTAAACAGAGCAGAAATTTTACTAAGTAATGATGTAACAATGTTCTGAAATGATGTGAAAATGTATTGATTTTGGTCAAACAACATCAAATTTCCATGGCTTATGATCTCCGAACCCTTGATCAACAACTGAAATAGCTAAAAGCTGGAACACCCCTAAAGCATGACCGTACACTACACTCTGCTTGGCAGATGATCAGACCACAATCACATGAAAATTAAATGTATGTTTAAGTCATAATGGGAGAAATAAGATGTAAACAAAGTATTATTAAAAACATGGCATTTTTTGGTGATCTGACGATGTGGTAGGTCAAGCGGTGTATTGATTAGCAAACAAATTCCGAGAGAAACAATAGAGAGGACACTTTAACAGAGAGGAAATCCATTTCCATAATTTTGTACTCTACCTGACAGGGTTGCTGGTGAGGGACACTCTCAATGAGTCTAGACAGGCAAACAGACGTTCGTCCATCACCCCTGACTTGAGCTCACCAAGGAATTCTTGAGGAGATATCTGATGGCTGCTTCTCAAGCTACCCTGAAAAACAGAAAGGAAAAAGAAAACTCTTTATTTTCAGCATGCAAAATATGATTAAAAGTGAGGCCAAAAAAATAAGAACAGTTACAAAAGCAACAAGAAAAGCACTCAGAGAGCGCAGTACTCCATTAAGGTTGCTCAGTCGTTTTTTCATTTCCGTCTCGATAAGACCGCAGCAGTGAATTTGTCACAGGATCTCAATCATGTAATCGTCAGCAGGCAAGTGACAGCGTTCACTTGTTGTCAGAGTTACAGTGACGCGGTGCCACTATCTCGCAATGATACAGAAATCCTTAACAAAGATCCAGACTATAAGCAGCATCACTGTCAAAATCTAATCAGGTGGTCCTTGTGTCATTTTTGACTTTTCCTGGAAACTTTTATCCAAATCCATTGTTATGTTTTTGAGTAATGTTGCATACCGAAAGACAAACGTAAGCCGATCACCACATAACCCCACTGCGTTCCTTGGCAGAGTAAAAAATGTGTAGAATGGACAGTACTGCCCACATGTGTCTTTATAAACCTTACAGTCTTAACAATTTTGTCAGGAGTATGCAACCGTCACCAGCACTCATTAAGCTGCTTGAGAACTTCTTGAAAACCTAGCCATGTCACAAAATGACAGATCATTGTCAGGGTGGATTTTCCTTTTAAAAGTGACAGGATATTAACAGTTGCACATCTGTTAGAAAACGGTTGGAAACGGACAGTGAAACGAATCAATCAATGCCAGTGTATTTAAGGTTCAGACATATGCTGCATCACCAGTACAAGATGAAACGAGCTTCCCTTATCACGGAGTTGCAAGCAAATCACAAGCCTCTTCCACTGAACAGCATATGGTGGTATATTTACTGTGTTCTCAAACACAATGCTAATCAATCAACAGCAGCTCAAGTGTATTGCAATAGTGCAGGTACATCCATAAAACATGACAGCATCACTGTGTCAGCTATACATTAGCATTAGTATGAGCCTGCCTCAGGGTAGACAAGCAAAGAGGAATCCATCGTTTAGTATGAAGGCAGTGTTTTCTCAGGATTTTAAGCTTCTGATCAGAACCCACAGACTCTTAACTACTGTACCCACATTATAAGTGTGGTGTTCCTGAATTCACAGATGATGTGAAACCTGGACCAATGACAGTCATATACATCATGCAAAAACTATTCCACACTACACAGTTTTTAAAAATTACAGGCATACTTTTATGTCCAACATATTGTCATACTTGGATGTAAAAATAGGCCTCCATTGCAGGTAAAAATGACTTCTTTTAAGCAGTACATTTTTCCAGGCTTTTTAATTATCCTTAACCAAGGCCAATGCTGTGGATAAACCTGAATAAATGCTTATTCCTCTATGTGATAGGAATTTTCCAAACCTTCAAATATTTTACACGAAAACCTCAATAATACACATATACAATAGCAGGTCTCAAATGGCACCTTAATAAAAGGGAACAGAACTAAAGGTTTTGATGTTTATAGAAATTCCATTCACCAGCACATAAATCACAGTAAGTGACACAGCTGTAAATGTACAAGTTTCTCATTGAAATGCACCTGCATGAACTTTCGCTCGTAATAATCCACAAGCATATGGGGGAGAAAAAAAACCTGGATACAGCTTTTTTTGTAGCATGACAAGACAATAGCAAAACACTTCAAACTGAAGTGTTTTGTGCTTTAGAGTGGTAGGGCGGTGACAGAAAGCTGCACTTATTCAATTTATCAATCCGGCTGCACTAATGCCAAGATGTCACATATTATTGGATACATTTTTGATTCATGAAAGGCCTCAGATAATAACCTGCATCACTATCAGTGGGAATAAATAATCTCCAACCCTCGCAGGCTGCCAAAACAATGGAATTATGTCCAGTCTGCCTCTCCGCTGACACATCAACCCCACATCTATAATAAGTCTCCTCAATATTTGACACAAATAAAATTAGCTGTCAAAATCTCACTCAAAAACCCCAGTTATCTTTATTCATCAAGGACTGTGTGTTGTGATGACCAAAAGAACTCCTGTAGAAAGAGAAATTTATTACCAATATAGGATGAGTCAAATCTGTATGAACATGCTGACTGGCAGCCAGGAAAGTTATCGCTTTACCTCTCATGTGATGCTGAGTGGCTAGAATAGTGGTTTCTGGCCTCCGAATATTCGGGCCCTATTAAAGACGAATATCCGGATATTCGTTCCGCCCCATAACGGCCGACGGGGGGCGGCGGCATGGGGTGCGGTGCGCGCGGCGGCGCAGACGGCGGAGGAGACGGCCCGAATATTCGGATCCGTTCGTGTGGTTCGTGCAGCGGTGCGGCAGCGGCTGCGGAGAAGGCCCGAATAGTCGGATCTGTACGTCTGGTCTCCCGGGTCCACATTTTGCCCTCCTTTAGTCTTTAGCTAAACTGAAGAATTCCCAAACACCGGTCTTCAGCATCTTGTCTTGTTTTTTTTTTTTTTTTTTTTTTTTTTCCTTTATTTACATTGCATTGTATTTACATAGACTTGTCATTTTCCCATTACAATGCATACACATAGCATACAAGCTTGCAATAAAATAAGTTTAAAGGAAGAAAGAAAAAGGAACAACAAAAACAAAAAAAGAAAAAAAGACAACAAATAGGCATATATGCCTAATTCCAAGGTACAATTCATTATAATATATATAACATTCTCTTTTAACCATAAACATTTTAGGCATCGATAACCTTTAAGGTTCTCATTATCTCAAGAGTTTTCACAGATTTTGTGTGGGATACATTTAATAAAGTATTCACGTATATGTCGATATCTAATTGGAAGACTTTAATCGAAGGTTTTGACTCACCATATTTACATTTATGTATATAAAATTTACCTAACAGTATATACAAATTGACTAGATAATCTAGTCTTTTATCTTGATGGGTAAAGTAAGTTACAATAGCCTGGCTTTTTAAACATATTTTGTAATTGGTTTTTTGGAAAATTACTAGCTCTATTTTTGACCAGAATTCTTTAACAACTTGACAGTCATAAAACAGGTGTACAATTGTTTCATCTTCTTGTTTGCACAGGGTGCACTTTGGATCCTTTTCTTTTAGAAATTTAGATATTGCTAAATTGGTAGCATAGATTTTGTGTATTATTTTCCAGTGTAATTCTCTTATTTTATTATTAATGCAATATATATTTAGAATTCCAGTAAGCTTTACAAGCCGGTTTAGTTCGATCATGTAGTTGTATGCTATTTCTAATGAATTTGTTGTTACACTTAAGACTGTTAAAAACTATTCCATCAATAATGATTGGCTCTGTTATTTTTGGAGATTGCCCTTTAGTATATGACTTCATCAATTGTTTCAGTCCCTCAGGAACACTTTTCATGACATAATTAAATTCTTTAGAGGTGACAGGAAATTCAAATTTTCTCATAAATACTTCATAAGATAGTAACTGGCCATCATCGCCAAATAAATCCTGTAAGATTGTGTTTATGCAACGAAGTGAAGCGTGACGTCAGAGTCGGCAGCCACCCGGCCATTTGGGTGGTGTTTACAAACACGAATGAAGGAGCCGAAATGGGCCGAAAGCGCAGGGAAGAGACGAGCTCCGAATATTTTCGTCTCGGGGGAGGAGGGGGTGATCACATCGACATATGTGTATATGTTTATGTGATCACAGGACGAGATGAGCGGATGTGGGCCGAAGGCGGAGGGAAGACAGTAATGCTGCATATTCTTTACGTCTGGTGACGTCCGACGGTGGGGTGGGGGGGAATATTCACATACCAAAATTAATATCCGGATAGTGCCGTAGCGAACGAATATTCGGATATTCAGGATATTCGGGTCCAGCCCTAAAAGCTTGGTAAACGGCTTGAACCTCTTGGACAAAGTTCTGTTTGCTTTGTGCTCCACCTTCTAATAGACTTCACCACTGGTTTACCTCACAGTGCTCCTGGCTCATGACCACAAGCTGTATCCAATCACTCCCCTCCTATCAGGTATGAATCTAGTGCTCATACAGCAGCAAAACCCACCAGTGTTGTTTGATGGCTTAAATGTGGCCTTGTCGTGACCATTTACATGTTGGCTTTTGATTGCAACCCTTTCTTGGCGTCATCAGCCAAGATCAACTCCTGCTTCACGCGCCTCTTGCTCTGCATCACGCAAGCGGAACAGCAGTCGCAATTTTAAAATGCGAATCACTACCTGGCTGCACATCAAGAATACAGAAAGTGTCTGTCTGCCTCCTCTTTTCCCTCTTCTGTCCCAATGGTCAACTGCCTCTCCCATCCTGGAGAGAAATGATGATGACAAGCTTCTTTGTTTCCTAGGACCTCTCTGGACTTCAGCAGCAAACCATGACTGCGACATGTGGTGGTAACAGACAGAGACTTTGTGGTCTTTCTCATTAAAGAAGCATTAGTGGCAACTTGTTGGCCTGCTGCTGGCTGCCTGCAACTTTATCTACATCATTTGACACTAGAATTACTTCAGATGACAGCTGAGGCATTGTTATGGACTGATGAAGAGTCTGGACCAAAAGCTGGTATGTACAAGAGAACAATTACAAGCACTAACTATTTTATTGTACGTAACAACAGGCTTGTGCACTAAAATGTGTGCAATATTTGCAAAATAACACTGAAAATAAAAACACTAAGCCCTGGTACAGAATATTGAGTATTTTTTAATGAGCTATTAGTTTGTCGCCTTCCTCAGCCTTTGTGAAATAAGACTATAGAGACTATTTCTGAAAAATCGTTTTAGGTGTTATAAAGTACAGAAATAAGTGAAGAACAATTTCGCTACACAGCAGGGCCACTGCAGACAAATCAACACTGGCATCTCTAAGTAGGAGAATGGTTATTCCAGGACAGCGCCTTCTACAAAATGCACTGTCAAAGGTCAGCAATTATTTTGTCTAACAAAATACATGGAAATTGTTTCTCTAGAAGGCTATCCACCAAATCCACAAGCTCGAAGCACACTTGATTGTGTAAGCAAGTGGAATACATCAGTTTACAATCTAGTATGAAAGGTTAATTGGCAAAGCAGACATGTGGTTGAAAGGGGTGTGTCAAAAAATTGGTTCCTTGGTTTCTCTTATTTCTGTGTTTTTGGGGGGTTTTTTTCTTTTATTTGTGAGAATGAAATATTGATTCAAGTCAAAGAAATTAGTAAACTGAAAAAGGGAAAAGATGAACCCCCGATGACTAATAAACACTTTCAACCGGTGCATTTGCAATTCTTTCAGCAAACATGTAATTTACCACTTCTTATGTAAATGCAAGTGTGATAAAAGTGGTGTTTTGAAGAATTTTAATTTGCTGTTTTTTGGCCAGTGGCCACAGTATTGTAGCATGCAGGTAAACAAATACAGGCACATAAACAGGCCAGTCCCCATGGTAACTAAAGATGGACAGCCTAAGGCAACTTGGAGGGCTGTCTGGTAATAACAAATATAATAAATGCACCACTTTTTTTGCAGGACACAGTGCCAACTTGTTGAGCAGAATAATAAAAAAAAAAAACATTTCAGGGGTGTGCTGGATAATATCTATATGCTTTATTATTCATAAAACTTATTATTTTTCCCCTCACACTGTCCATTTCTGCAACACCTTGTTTCACCCCACGTCTGAAACAGTACATTTTAGCTCCTGCCTCTAATGGCTAAGGAATAGATTGCTATATCATGTCAACTAAACTACTGAAAGTGGAAGTATTTATCTTACAATGTAACTTGTTTACGTGCAGTAATCAAAAGCATTTGCACATACTGTGTTCTACAGTACTGTGCTGACGGTTCTCAGCAAAACTTGGATCTTTCCACTACATAAATAATTTCATCATTTTTCAAGCTAAGTATACCAGACTGAAACTATATTAATAATGTACATATTGTCAGTATTTAATGGAGTATCACCTGCAACTTGTGGTCCTTACCTTGACTTTCTTGAGGGTAAGATATGTCAATGTAAGGTCTCTTTGGTCTGGCAGAGAAATAATGGTCCACAGGGTTCATTTTTTTGGACATTTAATTGTTTTCCTTCAAACACTGACAGTTTTATCACCCTCCATCCGTCTGTCTGCTTTGGGAGGGAGTAAAGAAAAAGCTCGAGGCTCACTGCTGAAAACTTTGAAGGAGGACCAATCAACCATGACAATAAAACTCACATACACAAAGTCTACTCACTCAACTTTCACTCACAAATGTTAAGCCGAAATACAAAACTTTGCCGAGTTGTGTTAAAATGCACTATTAGTCAAAACATTCAACAACTCCTGTTGTGTTGCACAACAAAGTAAAGTAAAATACTAGAGCTAAAAATTACTTTGATCAAATTTTAGGACAGAGTGAGTAAACCAGAGAAAGAGGGAAAGACAGAGTTGAGCCCAATAGGCAGCAGGCGTCCAGTATCGGTGGGTGGGCTCTATCATTTAACAATTCAAAGCCTCCCTAATTTAATGACTAAGATATTTTGCAAACTTTTTCAATCTTGAATTTATTGACAGCTCCATTAAATATTCTCACCTTTGATACAACGTGTGTATTTTTCCCAGCAGAGGTATAATAATAACAGTAATCTGAGGACTGAGGGCAAATTAGAATGCTCCAGCTTGTAAACCTACAGTACATACTTTATTTTTGATGGTGAATAATTAAATCCAATCACTCCCTAGTGTGTGTCAGGCCAAAGCCGATGGAAGACATAATTTTTCATAAAAAACGTGACCGAGCGAAAATTAAGCAAAGCCAGGTTAAGAAAAACATTACACCTATACATAAACATTCATTTCCAGACATTAAATCTAATCAATTATGAATAAATAGGATATATATATATTTACATTGAAAACTCACAGTTTTAGAGGCAGTGAACATATACTGGATGACCATTTCTCGCTTTGTGTTGAGGTCCTTGTGCCTCAAAGGAGTCTTTTTGTCCTCATTCAGGTTCATGTCCTCCTGAAAAGGAAAAGAAAAACAGAAGGCAGAGCTGAATCTTATTTCAAAAAAAGTTTTGCATCACATGGAAATAACCTCAGCTTGAAACTGAAAACCAATGCAGAAGTACCTTAAAATGCAATCATCAATTACCTGAAATTCACTAGATGCTGGCTCCAAAAAAATCTCTGTCTATTGAAAAAGCTTAAACTTCTCTCATGAAATGCTAAGCTTTTTTTTCATCTCACTATTATGGCATTAGCAAAACTCACTTCTTTTGATCACTGCGCAAATTGGCATTTTGGAAATATTTCCACAATTAAGTAGATAATAGGCTTCAAAGGCAGATATGTCTGGGGGGTGGCTGGCTTGACTGAGATGCACACTGCTTTGATTGAGTTGTGATACAATGATTTATTCTGTCGTCATTTGGTGAAGCATGAACAGCCTGGCTGTTTGTGAACTTGTTTTAATATTACATCATTTAGGACCAGAAATCTAAGACTAGATAGTTTAATGCAAATCTGTAAGTAATCAGAAAGATCGAGGATGTAAAAACATAAGAGCCTACAGCATGTAAAATAAAGAATACGTATTTAGGACCTGCATTATTTCTACAGTCAGTAAATAAATACATGCAAATAAGTGGCAATAATTAGTTGCATCCAAAGCAAAATCATGCAGACCGAAAGTGAGCACACCATCAGAACATCAATACATTAAGCTTTGCTCACTGATGGACAGAAAAGCAACTTCAGACATAAACAAAATACTTCAATCATTCAAAGGAGTGTCAAAAGAAAGCTGCCGTCTCAGAGGAAGCGTAGTACTCGCTAAATCACTTCTCAGCGGGGGAACTAAGGCCGATCGCTTGGGGTGGGCTAATACATATCACAATTTCACAGTAGATACTGAATATAAAAATCCTGTTTACTGATAAATCAAAATATGAGGGTCGATGTTAGGAGACACACGGGGGGGTGGGAATGACACTGCAGTGCATCAGACCGACAGTGACACATGGTGGTGGGAGGATTCAAGTCTGGGGGTGTGTTGCCAGCTCTACAGCTGAACACCTGCACCGAATCAATTACACTCTGACCAAGGAGAAGAAGCACTCCATTCTTCAAAGACATGCTGTACCCTCTGGTTTGCATCTCTGTGGAGAAGGACTCATCCTGCAGTGGGACAATGATCTCAAAGACACCTGAAAGATTTGTAAGAACTACAAGAGGACCAAAGAAAACCAAGGAGTTCTGACTGTCATAGACCTTCCTACACAGTCACTTGACCTCAAACCCGCTGAACATTTTTTGGGGCACTTGAAAAACGAGAAGCATTCTTGACATCACAAGAAGCTCTTTGGAACACTGTGAAATCACGCTGAGATCAAGCTTTTCAGAGATTCAACTTCTTACTCAAATTCTTAAGCTGACATGATCATTTGTAATGAAAATGTGTCGAATCGAAGTAAACATTTTCAAAATATAGTACATGCCTTTGCCATATTCACTTTTTCTCTTCGGTTTTAATCCATATTTTCACCACACACTCTCTGGCTACCCTTGTATCAGATGAAGGCTTCAAACGATTAGCTGATACACTTCTAAGAAAACGTAAGATAACTTTTAAATCATAACAAAGCAACATACCATCATCTTTTCAAACAAGGCCAGGATCTCTTTCTCCGAGGTGATCTTGGACGACAGTTCCTCAAAATGATGAGAGGTGGATGATGAAGAAGCGGACCAGTCATTTGAGCTGTGTTTGGATTGCATTAAGGGTGGCCGCTCTTTTTTGCTCCCCGGAATCCGGATACTGGCAAATCTGTCCAGCTGCAGAGGGAACAGAGAAAACACAATTAAAATAAGAACAAATAACACAAGAATTTTCAGTGTCACGTTGAGAGAAGCAGAGGAAGTGTTAGACTACGGGCATACTTAACTCAGACAGAGAACAATTAGTCAGTTGATGAGTTAGAAAAGAAAGCTAATAGTGTATGAACAAAGCTCATACTCTGCTTGACACATGCTGAGTAAAGCACTATACTGATCTAGAAGTAGAGTCAACAAAGACATTAGTTAGCGAGGAAAGCATTGTGGTCTGTGATGTCAATGAATCCGTCGTTTGGCAGTAAAGACCAATTTCACTGCCAACAGAAATGAGCAGATTAGATTATTTCAAGTAAGGTGATGTTAGATGTTGCAGAGGCTGATAACAGAAAGGACATCAGAAGAAAACACATCAGTAATCTTACCACATCATCTGTGATGTTTCTAAAGGGTAAGTGCTATAAGTGGGGAGCAGAAAAAAACAAATCAGAGACACATGTAGCAACAGCATCAAATAGCATAACTTTTTTTTTCCTCCACAGCAACCTATGGGCAATTATTTTGACACTATGAACAGATATGGGTGATTGTCAATCAAGATAAATGTTTTCTTCACATTCTGTGTTGCATAACTTCCTATACAGCACATTTTGAAAAAATAAACACAATGTGAAATGTTGGTATTGTTTTGTCTGTATACTATTACATTTGTTTGGAAGAGAAAAAAAAGAGACAGTTTTCATGTACACATGTATTGTGTTTATATTGAGGTGGAGCCAAAGACGATACGAGTTTTGAGTCAACACCACACAAAACATGCTACTGCTCACTTCCTGATTCCACATCAGTGCTTTGGCATCATTTATCTGAAATGAGTAGGACTGATAAATCAGGATTGTTTAGGATTATCGTTCAGATTTTCAGAAATAGTTGAACCTGCTGGGAGGCCATACTAAAGGCAAACTCAGTGCTTTGATCCACATGAATTAATTGCCCAAACTACTTCACATTCCCTTGGAGCCTGCAAACATACAAGAGATGGGTGCCAAACTGCACATACAAAAAAGAAACATTTCTGTGGTACACAGGTAAGTGGGCTGTTAAACCCAGGTTTAAATGTATGAACCCAAGTGTCTGACTCAAAATTAACACGAACTATTGCCTAAAATGTTTTTCTCAACAAGCCCCGTTTTCAAATTATGAAAAAATCCCCTGTGTGGTTGAAGACATTGGCATTTGGCCTGTTGTTATCAGTGTATACCAGCTCAGTGCCTGCTGGGTACATTTTGTCTGCTGTTTTTTTTCTACTCTAACAGACTTTATGTTTGTTTGTTTGTTTGCTTTTCTCTGTAGACATCTTGGGAGCTTGCCATCTGTACTTTGGAATCTGTGCTGTGTAATTAGGAACAATCCTAATAAGGAATGGGAAATCAATACATGAACAGAACAAATTACATTTCAATATGATGTCAATGGAATACCAAATGAAAAAGTGACATCGAAAGGTTCAGTTTCCCTCAAGCATGAAAACAGACCAAACAGAACTTCAAAGAATATCAGTATTTAATTACTAGAAATTCGCCTAGGATAAAAAGTCAACCTGTCAATAAGTCGTCCACCTGAAGACTTGTTCCGAGATTAACAACATACATTTTTGTTCAAAATGGGCTAGAAGAGAAAGAGACAAAGTTGACGAGAGAGAACAATAATAAAATGAGCCATCATATGTTTGCAGTAGGAATAATTGGCTCCACTGATCAGCTTGACAAACGGTCAAAGCTAATCTCACACAGCTGTCAAACTATGCCCGAGTAGGCATATATTTAAGCAAAACTAAGATGAATCAAAACAGCTACATGTCTAACTAGAGCTCTATAAATATGGCAAAAAAGATATTCAAGATCACGCTAATCAGTAGTGAGATCCAATGAGATCAAACATTTTAATTGCACTGCCTCTACATCCTCTACTGCTCATGTAGGAAGATTTGCATCAAAATAAGACTGGGTCTTATTCAGACTGCATCTTCTTGAAGCAAAGTATGAATAAAACTGTAACAAAACATTTTGCCCAAGGAGAAATCAACATTTTTCACATTTTCAATACACTGACAGCACTGTATAGAGTCTATGAGTCGGTATCTGAGTGGACAAGCACAGGGACACAGAGTAAGGTATCACTGACAACATTCTTGAGCTCAGCCTTCGTGCATTCATTGCACTGCAGTCTATAGCGTTCTTTCAGGTGATTGAACAAGCTGGTTGTATAACTTTGCAGCAAGGATCCAAGTCATATGTACTTTTTGCATATGAGTTATTCTTGTTTAATATCACTCACTCAAAATACTTCCAAACAATAGAAGGCGATCCATTTCAAGGGATGAGCTCTCAGTCTCTTGGTTTTCATTTGGTCCATCTGCTCTGTGTTGTTTCTCACTCTCTTACTCTACTAAACTGCAGCCACACAGGCTGCTGCTGCTGCTGCAGTGGTGTAGATACAGTGGAAGAAAGTTCCTCCAAATGAAAGTCAAAGTATCCTGATCACTGCCTGGTGGCTGGTTGCTGGTTAAGTAAGCACTTGATCTGATATGCAGTAGAGTTTTCTGTAAGCAATGTTGTGGCCCACAATGTCATCTAAATGCAAGAAGCTAAAATTGTGATCGAGATTAATTGTTGATTATTTATGCAGTCCTACAACTAACTATGATATAACTTTTTTAATAGCCCAAATGCTAAATGTTTAATGTTAATATAAAAGAAAGCAGACAGTATGTGAAAAACTGCAGTGAATATATATACATTAAGTAACAAATAGTGAAATAATGGAAAACTCAGTTCACTATAGGCTTATTACAGACTCCTCTGTTTTACAAACTTTTCCCTGCATGTCCTTTGTTGCACACTTGTGTTGACAATAATTTAATTTTTTGTCTGATGATCAATGGGTTGGTGACTCAGAAGTGACAGGCAAACTTTCACCATGCTCTCACAAACTTTGCATTATAATTCAGCTTTTCAAAAATTAGTATTTAATTAGGCAAATTTATTCTGTACCGTTTATTTATTTAGGCCTATTTTCTATCTTTCAGCCAAATCCGCTCAACTCCCACTATCTTTAACTGAGCATAATGTATTCTTAGGAGTGTGTCCACTCTGGCAGTGTATTGTTAATTCATGTGTTCAACACTAAATATTTGTGAAAAAATGGTATGTGAAACAGGAGTCCCAAAGCATGCACTGCTGATAGAAAAGAAAAACTGAAAATGCAACTGGTTAATTACAAGAGGAACTTAAATCTAATGATGCACAGTGCCGTCACATTACACCATTTCTTACTTGAGTAACAGTACATGTGTTTGCCCTGATCTGCTCAGTGCAGGATGTGTTCAGCATGAGACTTTTGTTCACCCAGAATGTCTACAAACTCACACTCCCAGAATTAAATTTCTAGAGTGCAAGTTCTATCAGAAGGTTCTGGCAGAGCACCAGTTGTCTCCTATCACCAACAGAATGCTAGTAAGGTTAGCCTTGACAGCTGAGCAGACACTGAACAATCTCATGCAACGTTTTATCTCACACTCACGGTGCAGACTAACTTTTTACATTTATTCTCCTGCTGAGTCGAATTTTTTTTCATTTAAGTGTACCAGCACATAATTTAGGTGCATCCCATATTTTTCCTTGCCAAATAAATATTACCATTTTGTCAGTTTCCATACACAACAGTAGTGCAACACCTCAAATAAACTAATGCAAAAAGGATTAAAGGTGCAGAGAAATGTTTTTAACATTATTTCTTTCTTGTTCATAAAGATGGTCTCTTTAACTTAAATGGTAGTTCTTCTTCGGCTGTATTACAAACGGTGTAAGATTTTGCTATCATATCTGACACCTCAATCATTTTTAATTGCTGCTGCCTCGCACAGACAGGAGTTGCTTTGCCGATCAAGCACCATTTCTGAAAAACACTGTTTTTATCCCCCGCTGGCCGTCGGCATGAAGGGGGATATTGGCGTGGGCACGTCTGTCCGTATGTACGTACGGCCGCATTTCGTTTCCGGAGCATATCTCTGAAACTACTTGAGGGATTTCATTCATATTGCACCCAGGCCATCTCTATATAGTATAGATGTGCCTTTTGGGGTGTATGACCTTGACCTGATTTTCAAGGTCATAGTGAGGCACTCCAAATATTATTTTGTTTCTGGATCATATCTCAGAAACTACTTGAGGGATTTCATTCATATTGCGCACACTAAGCCTGTTGGTAATGTAGATGTGCCTTTTGGGGTGTATGACCTTGACCTGACTGTTTTTTTATTGTAGTGAAGATGTATCATTTTGTAGGTGTATCATCCAGTAAATATTATTATTGCTTGCACTTAGAGGCACTATATATAAGGCGGGGGATGTTTTAAGCGGAGCGTGTTTATTTTTAATTGCTGCTGCCTCGCACTGAAAAACTGTGCAGACAGGGGCTGCTTTGCCGATCAAGCACCATTTCTGAAAAACACTGTTTTTTTTTAAGGTTTCAATTCAGAATGCTGATGCTCCAATAGCAAAGACATTGTTCCCTCGTAAGGCATAAGCAGAGAATTTACTTTTGGTGTGGGTAGCACAGCGTGGCTGATGAGCATGCAGAGACTCATGCAGTTTTAATTTTGTGAGAGTAACGCAGGTTTTTTTTCTGAATTTACAATTTACAGATGTCTCTAAATGCATCAGCTGGGTACAGAGAAACCTAAAGTTACCACTCAGTTACTGACCATGCAACTCATACAGACCAGGAAAAAATGTTTAAAATGACTAAAACAAAGTGCTGCAATGTAAGATTTACCTAAGTTTAAACAGAGCAATATTATCGACCAGTGTGGGCCACCCAGAGACTGCATGTAGACAAAACAACTAAATGTCAGGTGCACTAATGTGACCTATGAAAATGTTTAGCCACATATCCTCCTGCATTAGTCTACTCAGATTGAGTTCACACTAGAAGCTGTGAAATTATATCATAGGGGACAACTCACCATAAAACTGGACACATTGAATTGCAGTAATCTTCACTTTTCTTTGATCTACATTTTTCTTTCACTGACACTATTTTTTCATTTCACTGCACGTTCATTCAGTTCAAAAACAAAGTTCTTGTGTGAGATATTGTTTCTTCATACAACACTAGCATAAATAATACTTAATAGCTTATTGTTCAAATCAGTATTGCTATGATTGTAGCAACATATGGCCAACAGATTAGCAAGTACCTAAAATGGGGCTTGTCAGTCATTAATTGTGGAAGGATATATCTCTTTTTTAAAAGGCATTTACTGGCCAACATGTCAATAGCAAACATATCAATCGTACATAGAAAACTGCCACATACAACTCCTAACACTTTAAAGCTGCTGTCCGGAGTTTCCGTTTGTTTTCAATTTATGTATCATTTTTTAACAAAGCTTAAATGTGTTAGTCTAGTTCGATACTATAATATAAAGTTAGTATAACGCGATATGAAAATTTATTCCTGAGCTCCGCCTTCCTCTCATAGACCCCCATGTTATTCCAAAAAGCGCCGGTTGCTGCCGACCAATCAAGTTCGAGCTTCAGCTTTGTCATGCTGTCAATCAACGGTTACGCGCACAGCAAGCAAGCCCATGCAGAGGTGGGCGAGCTACGCACTACGCAACCGCGCACACATTTGTTTTGCTTGTGGAGGAGAGAGCATCAGGGATCAGCAACTTCCAGAAAAGTTACCAATCCCACGGCTTGTCAGGCCAAGAGACTGCAGGACGTTTTTTGGCTCGGGGTGCTCGCGTCGCTCCCCGACCACGGCCTCCATAGCCCGCCTGACGGCTTCGTTTAGATGCCCGACCTCTGGAGGAAGCTGTTGGGGCGTCTGGGACATACTCTTCGTCAGAGAAGTCATGCAATTCTGAACTCTAGATAGAAATAAATAAACAATCGAACACATATACACGCGTAAATGCACTAAGTTTGATAAACAACGTCATCGAGAGGGATACACGAGTGTAATCACATATTGAAACTTTACTCGTTCGTCCTAGCAGATTCATGTTATTTTGGTATTAGGACAAGTTAGACTCAATACAGCATTCTAACGTAATTCTTTTATTATTTACTAAATGTACTAAATGCAGAAGAGGGGAAAACAGCAAAACAGGCAAGATGCTGCAGCACTCCGGGCACTTCTCTCATGTACTGCGCGCGTGCACAAATAAAGGGGCAAAATCTGAGGGAGGGAGGGTGGGACCAACAGTGTTTGGGGAGACGCTGCGATTCAAACTCCGGACAGCAGCTTTAAGTGACTGTGGTTTGCAAAAGTTAATTTTAAGATAAAATTTAAAGACAAACCCACAAAAACTAGCCTCCATGGGCATAGATTTTTCAAAGTTTAATCAACATATCTGGACTATTCAATAAGTACACTGCCAAGTTTAGTCTTTTTATTTTAGAACTTTTAGGATACATGCTGTGAAGGGCTGCAACTATTTATCACATTTATCACAATTCTCACATTGAATGGAACAACAGTTCTGCACCAGAGTTCAAAAACTAAACACTATGGGCTTCTAAAAATGTTCATTTCCTGCAGAAGTGCCCTCATAAATAATAATGGCAGATTTTTCTTTCATGGTTGAGTGATTTCACAATTCGAACAGACACATACATGTATGATTAGTACTTCAACAAACTTGACTCTGTTAAAGAAGTGCCACAAGTCTTTCCTCCACACGAGAGTCAGTGTGGAGTCTTTCTCTCAAATTTTTATTGTCTCTCAACTGCCCAGTTAAACAATCTCCTATCATATCAGCACTGCCTTGCAGGGAGTATCACAGTGACTGGCTGCAAAGCCACTCCACAAAGTAACTTCCTTAATTAAAAATTAAATTAAGGAATATGCTTGATGAAATAAAAACTTGTCAAGTACAATAATTACTGATTAAATACAAATCACAAATGATTAACACAACTCCTCCCATTGTGGTTTTTAGTTACCCTATAATAAAACGGAGTAAAATGGAATCTCATAGTAACATTAAGACATTGCATGTACATGTTTTCCACTGCACATAATATGCCCTTTAATGGCAAATCACCTCCATACAGAAGAGTAGCAACAATGTCGAACTACCTCACAGGGTGGTGACAGCAGCAGCTGATATACTGTGGTGATGTTGGTCATTTCTAACAGGCAAAAGCAATGGTCAGTAACAGTTATAAAAGAGCAACCTAGTGATGTAACCTGTATGTTTTCAACATGTTTTTGGCTTAAAAAAAAAAGGGGGTAGAGAGTGAGAGAGACAGATTTGAGCTAAACAATTACTGGTATTTTAAGGCCAGATCCAACAATCAGAACTCAACAATAATTGTCATCCGAAGATACAACAAGTGTATGAGGGATGCTATATATAGATGAGGATGGTCTTTAACAACGTGCATGAATGACCTGCATGCACACTAAAGCCATCCCTGAGCTGAAATAGGTCCTATAATCTTCTCAGTTTCCACACACACCAGAGCTCTGAAGTGTGTGTGATTGTTTTGTTATGCATTATGTGCCGTGAGATACTACCATTTGTTCTTTTCCTCTTTGACAAGGTATTTATTGTTATTTATTGGCACTGTGCATACTCATAAAAGATTTATTACTAGAATGCTATTTCAAGTTTGCATTTATGCTGAATCTGTCAAGAGACTTTCCATGATCAGAAGTTCCACAAGTTATGTGGCAGGTTGCCAAGAATCAGCATTCCAATCAGTCAACGAAACACAATCTGATCCAGTTGTAGAATGCACAATCTTGGCATTTGTGGAAATATGACCATGAGTTACCACAGTGTGCAAAGTGATTATAAAATATTGATTCACTACTCTATAACCAAAAGTTTTTATAATTCTTAAAAACTGTATAAACAGAGGGAACATATGCCCGTGCTTCTCCATTTCAGACTGACAGAGCAGTGATGCAGTGTAAACACATGTTAGCAATCAAACTGACTGTTTTAACACACATCCGCCAACCTGATTTTGCAAACCCACTTTCATCCGACGCCGAACAATCATCGTAGCAGGTGAACAGGTGTTTCAGGTAAATTTAGGCAACAGCTCATCAGTGAAAGTGGATAATAACAGTCTGGAATGAAAATCTATTCCTGCAGACCTTTACTTGTAGACAGAAATCTCTGAACGCTGACAACAAGTTAATAACGTGTGGTAGCACTCTCTAAAGAACGAGGTCAGCGCAGGTTAAGTATGCATTAAGTAGATCTGTCATTCATAAGTCGCCTGTCTGAAAGGGGGATATGCGTGTGCTGATAACAGAACCCTTAATTGAGAGCACTAATTAAGACTCCCAGTAATCCCAGTAATAACAATAATGTTTTGTCCAAGGTAGCAACATCTTCCAATATCACCTTGAAGAATAGAGCAGACGAATGCTAGGCAGACAGAATGCTGGTTGGTTTGTAGTAGCAGGAAAAACATGGATTAGTGTTGGCTAAACCCTGTGCTAATTTTAACCTTTTGATTTCCTACATGCAAAGCAAAGTCAATAATTAGTCGAGGTCATTTCTCACAAACAAAATTGTAACGTGAAGACACTCTATTTTGTATATGTTTTCTTAACTGTGGGTAATATTCTGCAATTCTCTGCATTTTCTCAGCAACAGACATGACATCATGTGCCTCACTCATGGCATATCTCCAGCATTGGTGTACTACTCCACCTTTTTTGTTGTTGTTGTTTTGTTTTTGCTTGTGTGTCCAAAGGTGCGAGAGGCAATTTTGAAATAATTAACTAATTCCTAATAGAGCTAATTCAATCAAGGTCACTTTCACATGTCTACCAGGTAGAGCCATGTATTTGTTATCCTGAAAAGGGCAAAGATATGCAATCTATGAAAAATAAAAGTTACTGCATTCCCTGTTCTTTGTAGATTTTATCCTCTCCCAGTGCATATTAGAGACAGTGACTGAGAGAATATCATACGTAAAAAATATATATAGTCAAGTGCTTTGTGCAACACAAAAGTACAATGCAACTTTGTAAACTTGTCTGCCATACTTACAAACTTTTGTTTGCGGTCTCCTTCATCGTAGCATGAGTTGCTGTAGTTGGAGAAGCCCTTCTTCTTTTGAGGTTTGCCGTCTCGTCCTGTGGTGGAGTCAAACCGCTGACTGTGACTATCCATGTTAACCTAATGACTTCTCCGCGAGCTGGCAGGAATTTACGACGTCAACTTTTTAATATACGCAATGTTAGCAATGTTCAAGGACGACACTCAAAGAATTGTCTGTCGCTGAGCATTACTTGTGATTAACGCATAGAAACAAAATACAACAGCAAGTCAAAGCTAGAGAAGCCTAAACGTCAACGTTAGCCTTCACTCCCAGCTAGCAAGGCTGCTACACTATCATTCACTGGTGGCTTTACTTAGCGCTAATCCAATTTGTGGACTGTCACGTAACGATCGAGTTTCCACAAACGGAAAAAAGCTGAATGAAACATACAGTTTTCGTCAATGTCCACCTTTATCCACTCAGTAACTGAAAGCTATGCAGTCATTACAAGCAGCAGTTCAGGCGTTAGCTGGATAAATTTATGTGGAAAATTTTTGGACATACCCGCGCAATGATGACAATTGCTCCGCATGTTTAATCAGACCAATAGCATTCAGTGAGCCACAAATATAGACTCGCCATTGGTCCATCCAAAGCCATATGGCTACACCCCCTCACTATTTACATTTGAAACGATCTGTGATTGGTCCGAGGGAGCCGTCAATCAGTCGTACTTCATTTTAGGCTTGTTCGTTTTATTGAACCTGAGTCTCCCGTAGGTGCGATTGTTTTTCTAATCGGGGTCGACCTTTCTACTAAGTAGAATAGTTGTAGGAATAACATAAGTAACACACATAGTTATAATACCAAGTACAGCAAAGACAATGACAACAACAAAAGTAATACTAATAATAATGCAATATCAGTAATTACACTTCATGAACTGTGCAATGTAGATGTTTTTTGGTTTTTTGAAAGACCAGTATTTCTACTCATGGAAGAATTTGTGCAATATTGTTATTTTCCATATCCACAGACCTTTTTTTCTGTGCAATATCTTAGTATCCAGGGAAGAATCAATACTTACATAGAATATGTACAGGCAAATATGTAGAGAATGTCAGTGGGAGGCAAAATATACAAAAAAATACACATTTTTCTATATACAAATAAATCAATTTGCTAGCAAAGCATCAAGTTTTAAATATTCGGTTAAATTTCACCAATGTGTTCAAAAGTGGTTACTCTGTGGTTACTGTAATAATGTATTGACACACAGAAATTATAAAATTACACATTTACCAGTGGGCTGCACAGTGGCAGTGGTTGGCACTTTCGCCTTGCAGCAAGAAGATCCTCAGTTCAGATCCCGGGGTGGGCCTGGGATCTTTCTGCATGGAGTTTGCATGTTCTCCCTGTGCGTGTGTGGGTTTTCTCCGGGCACTCCGGCTTCCTCCCACAGTCCAAAAATATGCTGAGGTTAATTGGTTACTCTAAATTGTCCGTAGGTGTGACTGTGATTGTTTTGTCTGTATATGTAGCCCTGTGACAGACTGGCGACCTGTCCAGGGTGTCCCCTGCCTTCGCCCAAATCAGCTGGGATAGGCTCCAGCACCCCCTGCGACCCCAGTGAGGATAAAGCGGTGTATAGAGAATGGATGGATGGATGGACATTTACCAGTACTACAGCTTGACTTTGATCGACCCAAGAGGCACATGATAATGAACACATAGTTGCCAAAAAAAAAAAAAAACCTGACACACTGTTAGGAACGTTCGACAGGAGACTCCTCAGTAACTCTCAAACTCCATATTCATTAAACAAGATTGTAGAATATTCAGAATTTTAAAGGCCTACCATCTAAATTCATCTGTTTTTTCATGTTTAACAACATGAATCTAAAAATTTTTGTATTCCAATTGTTATATATAGCCAGTCATATAAGAAGGGCCCTAATTGGCTTACTATTGGTGCACAGGTGGTAAGCCTTTGAAAAGCAATAAATGGTAGATGAGGAAAACATCAGCAACAAACATTAGTGTTACCAACTAGTCTGAAAAATGTATGCATGTTTTGTTGCTGTAGCATTTCAGGGATTCAACAAAGTGTTTAGCTTCATAAAAAAGTTGATGCTTATGGTTTACTAAAAATGCTTTACACTGTTGCTTTTCAGCTTTGTTTTCCCATTTAAAGGTAAGCTGGGGCTACAGTAAATTCCCAACACTTCATCTGATGCAAACAGCAACAAGGTAATGTGATGCAACTATGAGAAACTTTCACATGAGACGCTTCTCATGTGCTCTACTCAACACAAGAATTTTTCTCTCTGAAGACATGTAGTATCACAGGAGGTTCTTCAATTTAAAACCAACCACTCTGAAATATTTGTGCACCTGTCAGTGACGCTCATAAATTATAGGAGAATGTATTCATTGTGTGGAATGCTGCGAATAAACCACATGAAATAGGTGACTGACTTGGTTAGTGCTTTTTGTAAGTTGTTACATGCTTGATGTTGATATTCAGCAGTTATGTTTGATCTCATGGAAGTATACTCTTGAGCACAATGGGATAAAAAGTCACAAATAATATTACCCTCCCCGCTGTCTTTCTGCCACCAGACAGTTGAGACCATCTTAATCCTTTGTAAGACCTTAGCATTGAAGTTGTGACAACTGGACATGTGTAACCTACTGCAACTTTAACTGACAGTTTTATGAAAGAACATGTCCTCACTACCAGCAAAAAAAAAAGAGAAATAAAATAGCCTCCACTTGGAAAAGAGGCAAGAGACAGATTTCAGTTGAAATCTCGTAGCTCGTGTAATTTTCTCAACTGTTTTATCTCTTGCATCAGTCTTTGACGAGTGAAGCAGTGATGGAGTATAATTACGCTCCAATTATTACTTTGCCTGTCTGCAAAAATACAGTGTGCTGGGATAAATACTCATTCATAGGTAAACTGACAAACAGATGGAGATTTGCACAAGCTTGTATGTGATTTGCTGGAAACATATCTTCCATGCACCTTTAAAATGAAGCTAAGCTTGAAATTAAACATCACAGTTGGATGAAACCTTCAGCAATGAAATCAAATTTGACTTTTCTTTAAATATCACATCTTGAAATGTTGTTATCTTGAAAGATGTTTTCCTCGAATTCCTGGAAGGTCATCTACATGACTGCCAGCCATGTGTTAACACTCTTCATCTTGCCAAATACAGCCCTTGTGGCATTGTGCCTCACGATAATCCTCTCAGACAATGAAATATTGAGCCTTCTATATCGGTCAAAGAACTGCCACAAGGTTATATAATCAAAAATCCCAAAGGCCAAGTAATTTAAATTCTATTTTTTTCTGTTATTGGTATGTACATTGATCTTGGATATTAAAACAAACATTCCTGATCAAGATAATCCATCTAAATGAAATGGATTTAGATTTTTTTCTAATTGAATTATGTGTGCTTTAATTGGCATGAGTGTTTGAAGAGTGAATTGTCATAGCATGATTAAATAATAAAAGGTAGAATTCCTAAAAAATAGAGCATCAGTTAGTAAAATGAGATTTAAGGATAATAAGACACGTTTTCCGATAGGCTGAAATGTTTTGTCATTTAATTTATTGCCAGAAATAGAATTTTAATGTTTCTTCTTAGACAGGCAGAGACATTTTATATGTTTTGTAATCCCTTTGCATCTTTTGAAAACATTTTACGGCAGTGTGTGTACCAGTAACAGCACAATATAACCTTATATTACAAATTCAAGTAGATAATGCAATTTATGCAATGAAGGAATGTTCAATACTCCCTGTTTTGAACAAAATGATTATTAAAATCTGAGAGCAGAAACTCTTGATTTGAAACATAAAAGCCCTGACCTAATAAGGAAAGTGTTTTCCTCAATATGGAGCTTGATTACTAGAGCAGTTCATTTCTGCTGGTGTTCCTGAATAAAAACAGCTTTAAATCTTGCTAAAACTCTATATGGCGATTGTGCACTGGTTCAACATTTCAGTGTGCAGATACTGCCATCTTGTGGTTACAGTTAAATAGCTTCACTCCGCTGTGACCCTGAGTTTCATTTTACTGGTAATTAAACCATGCCAGGTGTTTCCTCTTAGGAGTGTTACTCTGTGTGTAGTGTCATTTGTCCTTCACAGATCCTTTACAGTAGTGTAAATGCATTACTACTGCAAAAGAAAGCAATTTTTTTTAGTAGCATTTAATTGTTTTCATCACCAAAACCATCAAAACTTAATATAAACACATCGCTCAGAGTATGGTTTGTTATGTTTATGATGCAGAATGGATGTCCTTGTTCAAACACATTTTGCTACGGCAGCATAAAGAAGGAATTAAAATGCCATACTGGACCCCCTGAGAGCTTAAAAATATCCCCAGTGAAATCTTATCACAGCGAAGTTCATTTATTTATCTAAAAATTAGGATATTTCTTCTCATTATGACATTGATATAGCTCAGCATTTTGATTTTTGCACATTTACTGTATAGTTAAATTTGAGTCCCTGTTTATCAGATCCATGAGAGAAAGATATAGACAGAGGAAAAACTGCAAGCTTTTTGTCATTTTTTTTTCACCTAATATTTCATTTACTCTTAAAAACAGTCAAACCAGCAAAATAGTTCCACATACTAATTACAAAGAAAATAATCGAACGAAACAGCATCACGTAGAAATTTGTGATACAGCTTCCATGGACAAATATGTCAAGATGGTAATGTGATCTACTGTCCATTATCATGTGTGTCTGAGATTTGTTAATAATGGTTGCACGTAGACATTCTGTTATTAATCATCTTAAAGACCCACTGGCACTTCTGTAATTGTTTACCAAGTTTTCATGGCCTGAAGTTTGGGCCAAGAAGTAAACTCATTGGACTTGGCTTGCTGGCTTCCTTAAACACGTATCTGAAATTTAGAGAAATAGTGCACATTTAATTCCTTCGATATTTGAGTGTTTCACAACCAAAATTGCTCTGAGAACAATGTGACACGGGGGAATATGGAATAAGAATTTGCCCGAACAGCTTTGTAGGTACAAAACATTGTCGGCTTATAAAGCTAAACACAATGCATTTTGAAGGCAACTCTTTGCAGAGGAAGGAAAAGTTTGAAACTTAGAATTCTAACCAAATGTAATCCATATTTAAATTCATGCCAAGTCTCACATTTTTAGCATATAAGACAAATACTTTTCATGCATTTTTTGTCACTTTTTGCACAGTATTCACAGCTGTCTTGGTAAGACATTAGACTCTGTTCTTCCCAGTTCTATTCACTCTCTACACATCTCACTTCCAGTAAGAGTTTGAGCTCTGCCTCATGCAGAAGTACTTGGACGACATGGTGATTGTTGGATGCGTGGAGGATAGACAGGAAAGGGAAGTACAGGGGCCTTTGTTTTTATGCGACTGGACAAACTGGTGAGGAAAGCTGGCTCAGTGGTGGGCACAGAGCTGGACTCTCTGGTTTCAGCAGCAGAGAGAGAGACCCTGCAGAAGATTCTCTCCATCCTGGACAACACCCAACGTCCTCTGCACAGGACTATGATCAGGCAGCTCCACAAACAGGCTTTTGACACCCATCAGACTGCACAACTCATCACTGAGTGGTCAGGGGTAGTCTCAGTCATGATCACATTAGGACCACTGTGATTGTTAAATGTCTATGCACCTTAGGTAGTTCAATATAACTGTTTTCCTAATACTTGTCAAAGTCACTTTTAAATCACTCAAATTTACTTTAAATCAACGTGCCTTAAAAGGTGTAAATATTACATATTGATAGTAATTACATATAGTATTTCTATAGATTTTAAAATTAGAGGTATTTTTTACACTGTAAAAAATACAGTCACTGTAAAATTTACAGTATTTACAGTATTGTACAGCAAGTTCTTCAGAGTATAGGGTTCCTCTCAAAAATTCGGATGCTACTCTTGGATATATAAACATCATGTAACTGCACCGAGATTATTAAGAAAAGTCGTCCTTTATTGGTTAGGTACCAGGCATAGCCTATGGTCCCCGGCAACTGTTCCCACTGAAACTGCACAGAACGACAAGAGAAACAGCAACACTATTTTGAGCCTCTCAGGGCTCCGTACTTGTCAAAAGCGTCTCGTTTCGTGACGTATAAACCGTAGGGTCGTTCAGTATCACATTAGCGAGCTTTGTTAGCTGGAGAATATGCATTACAGAACCAGATAGTCGTTATTCAAGTGTGCTCACCTTAAACCTGTTTGTGTCGCTATTTACACACTTACAGGCTGGACGAAAATGGCCGATTTGACAGATTCCCTGACCAAAGAGGGCTGGTATGTAGCATGGTAGCTAATGTCAGACAGCTACCCCTTTACTAAGACACCAGAATGGTATTAGCTAACTAACGCAAGCCAATACACTTTTACCTTAAAACATAATTACAAAGTTTACCCCAGCATCTGAAATTATATATGTAGCGATAACGTTATTGTGTTTGGTAAAGCGAAATTAAGGCTAGCCTTAGCCTGCGAGATAAAGACGCAAGCTAGCTAATACACACTTAGCATGCTATTATCATAACGCACACTGTCACTACATCTGTGTTAAACAGCAATAACGTTTCATGCACGGTCCTTATCTGAATTGTGGGTATTCTGTACACACTGTATAGCCCTTTGAAGCAAAATGTGGCTAATGATATCGAAATGTATAAATAAAACTGACTCGACAAGACTTGCTATCGTTGGGGAGATACTGTCAAGAAGCTTTTTAAAGTTTCAGCATTCTTGTGACGAGGCATGTAAACTTGTAACTTTTTGAATTCATCTCCACCTCTTGTTTCATCTTACAGGTACCTCACTGATGAAGGCATAGCAGAACTCAAGGGATCTGCTGAGAAAATAACATACAGTGACATTATTCGTATTGCACTTGATGTGAGTTGTACTATTGCAAATTTTACATTGCCACTTTCTCCGTGTAAAAGCACTCTGCTTAATGTCTGTGTAGCAGTTTGAAGATTTTATGTTTAGTAATGGACTTACAGAACAACGATTGTGGTTGATGGTTGTAAAGTTTGTCAGTGCTTTGCACGCGTTTACGTGGCCATAAATAATAATCCAAATCTATCAGCATTCGATTTTAAATTATGTTTGATAGATTCCCTAACGAGATGGACTGGTTTACTAGCCATATTAGCCTATTTCTAATTAGTATAAATGTAATTGTTGTAAATAAAGTACTAATACCACAATGTTGAAAATAATTTGGTACAAGTAAAATTTATGCATTTAAATATTTCCTTGAGTTGAAATACAACAATTTTGGCATCAAAATATACTCAAAGCCCTTAAAATGAAATTATTGTGCAGAATTGCATATTGCAGAATAATCCAGTGGTATAAAATTGGATTATTACTGATGTACTAATGCACTCCTCGCCCTAACGTTCTGGCTGGTATAGATAATTTAGGTTCTCAGTATAATTTATCTACTGGGTAGCTTGTGATTTTCTCCTTTGGGATCAGTAAAGTTTTCACTCCAATTTAGAGTATCACATTATAATTTGTTTTTGGATTATATTTTGTAATTTTAAAGTAAGTTTGTAACAACAACTACAAAATTGAAATACATACAAACTAGGAAAGTATAATACCTGCCTTTGAACTGTAGTGGAGTAGAAGTATAAAATTAGAGCAAAGGAAAATACTCAAGTATAAGTACAAGTAACTCAATACTGTATCAATACTTGAGTAAATGTACTAGGTTACGTTCCCACATTGTCTATGGCCTACTATTAGCAGACTCTAGCAAAGACTCTATCTTCAATAGCCACAGCTCTATTGAAAAGATTACTCTACACCTGCTTATCATCATAAAATATTAACTCTAAAGTAACATCAACATGGCAAGATAAGACTTCTCTAAAGAACATGAAAATAAGCCTGATAAATACTGAGAATGCATTCTTTTGTCAAGTCAAGAAAAATGTTATTCGTAACAATAGTGAAATAGGTTGGGGTGGGGGGGGGGGGGGGTATGCCGTAGGACAGAATGAATGAGATAACATTTTTTAGATGACATTGTGAATGCCTGTAGATGTACCAGAATACTTGCTAACAAGATGATTTCCAGTCTCCTGAAGTTTGGCAGAAATATTCCAGCACAACAACAATACAAAGATACACTATCCAAAGAGTTGCGACAGAACACAAAAGTAAATATCTGTACCTGGTCAAGTTTGTTGCCCTATGTAAACCTAAAAGAACAAAAAATTGTCTCTGAAATGGCAAAACATTTCTCCAGATTCTGTGTATCACATGTAGAGGACGACTCTGCCATCAAAAATATTGCTGGTCATGAAAACTATTTAAAAAAAGCTTTGAAGATCAGAAATGAAAGGTCTGCTGACTTTGGCTGTTCCTCCAGTATTACGTGTGTTTTAAATTTAGAAAATGTGCATGCTATTTTTTAATTTTACATATGAGCGTATTTCCAACTGTTTAAGCTAGAAATAATGCACATGCTGTAATAGGACTCAGCTTTGAGTCATTAAACATTTAAGTAATATTGCACATGGGTTTGCTCACTTTGCTGTGTCCTTTAAATACATGTTTAAAGGAACCATAAGCAGTTACATAATTAGAAGAGTTTTTCCTCCTGGCACTTGAAAAGACAATGATTTTTTTATATGTTGATATGACCGACAGTAGCAGATGAGCGCAGAACAAACAGTAGTCGCTTTTAAGGTTTGGACTGGAGTGCCACCAGAAAGATCTACTGGCATATTACTGCATATCTGCAGAGTGTAGTAACTTTGTTGTGGGACTTTAAAATCAGTGAATTAAAGCTAATTACAAAATATATTTGGAGCCAGTTGCTGGAAGAATTGATCATGATTTATGTTGCCTACGAGGGAATATAAAATCATGAAATAAAATTGTCTGAAATTGTATGACCGTGTTAAATATTAGCATGAATAGAAATGTAGGTTTAATTATAGCATACTCAAGCCTTATATATCAAAATTATGCTATATATGTACTGTGTGGCACTGCAACTACAGCAGATTTGCATTATAGTGCACAGGAATAATTACATGATGTCTATTTCTGTGCAAGAGAAAGACCCTAATTTTGGATTTAGGCAGATTGTTTCATTTTTAGTTCAGTTTTATTATGATTGAAACGTCATTGGTTATCATTTTCTAATTAAGACATGCGTATTTTGCAGAGTGATCTGAGGCCTATTGGGAGAAAGTTTCTGCCATCTGATGTCAATAGTGGAAGAACTGAGAAGGTGAGTCGCACAAAGATTTTCACAGTCATTGTAATGTATGCAGTTTATGAAAGTCGATGGGAAATGATGCGGTACAGTCACAGTTTCTTTACAGCTCAAAGTCACTGGAGTGCAGATTCAAGATAACGTCTGTAGTGCAGTTTCCATGAATGCCACTAGATGTCCCTAACACACTGTCAAAGCAAAATCAAATAACTGCCGCTGAGCCTGTGAAACTGGCGTTGAGCAAATAGAGAAAGACAAAAAAAAAAAAAAGTCATAGAAATTAAAACATGTAATTTAATGTGTCCTTACCTCCTGTTCCTTTCAGGCTCAAAATATGAAATGACGCATGTTACCCAGGCAATACACTCTGGCTTGTGCATTACAGTGTTTATATACCATGTCCAACAGAATGCCATTTTAGCATCTAAAGCAGCTCCACACAGAACATTGCAGTATTGTACAGTATGTTGGTAGCATTTACTCATTCTTTTTCACACAAATTATAACAATTATTTATGTGGATAGCTCTTATATAAGGGCTTTTAAACAAAATATCCACTTTAAATCTAAAGGTCAGTCATGAAGCAGTCTGGAAGAATAAATAAACCTTTGCCAACATAAGAACACTAAAGGCCACGAGTTATTCTTTGTGTGCCTTAAAAATGTTTTGGTATAACCCTCAATCTATATTGCAGCTCCTGGACTTAATACCTTTGTTTTGCTGTTACAATCCTGCCTTGCATTTTGCAGATTTGCCTTTCAAGCTATAGTATTTTGTTGTCTTTTTCACATGGCCAGTTGGAGGGGCCATGTGTTCTCCAGGTGCAGAAGGTGCGAAACATCTCAGCTCCTAAAGACCACGAGGAGTCCCAGGGTGCGCCGCGAATGCTGCGCCTACAAATGACAGATGGCCATACCACCTGTGTTGGATTGGAGTATAAACATCTGTCTAAAATCAGGTATGAAACAGTTTTGTTGCATTTAGGACTATGGCAGGTTTTGCACAAATACAAGGCTTGTAGTGTAGTGAAATTGTCTGGTAAGTATCACTGATCTAAAGAGGGCTTATTTTAAAATGTTGTATTTGTAAAAAACTGTATTTTTCTTAGTTACATAGATAAAAGAGAGGTTGTATTTAGATACTTTGATATATATTCAAAGCTAATGTATAAGATTCTGCACACAGCCTCCTCCTTTCTCAGCTTGTCAACACTCTTACCCCACCACATGCATGATTTTTCCCTTTATCTGCAATTTCCACATGGTGGCAGCTGATCTAACAATTCCCAGCCTTAATTACATCTCCATCCAAGCAACGGTGGCCTTGGTGACTGCTGCCATGGTGACTAGCCAGTGCGTACAGGTGGAGTGGCCAGAATGTGGGCCTTGACTTCCTGATGGGAAGAGAGGAGAGAACAGAACAAATCCCCTCTTTATGAGCGGCACACACATGCTGGCTACCAACAGCGGTGGTTAGTGTTTCTTATGAAAGTGTCCGCTTCAGCGTGCGTGAGGACATAAGTGAGTGGCAAAGAAGGATGAGATAGATTATAGGACTGTTTAGTGTGTGTGAGAAAGTGATGTAGTATAGGGACATGGCAATTAAACATTACAGAGCAACACTGAGGATGAATAGTGTGCTTGTAGGATTGAATATATGTTCTTGTATGTGACTGAGTCAAGGATAGCTTGTGCCTCATTTCTACATTTGCTGCTATCATGAGAACACCATCTATCCCAGTGGTTTGGAGTGAAATCTCTAATTGTTGCTTTGGCATCCGGCATCAGTAGCTGGAAATCCCTCTAAGTCCCTGTGCTTTCCTAATGAGAGAGGCAGAGGCCTTATCAGGCCTGATGAGATAGAGGGGCTTTTAATTTACCATGAGGATGGGTGAGCAGCTGGGATTATTAATAGTCTCTCCTAGCCTTCCCACCCCTCCGCTGGCACTGCTCCATGTCATTTATAAAGTGGTATGGGTAAGGCAATAGGGTGTGGAGTCTGGTATATGCAGTTATAATGTGTTAAGCCCCCTGAATGTGTGTCATATTAAACACTGGTTTTAAAATAAATATGTGAAGCTCCATTTCACACTTATATTTATAGTTGTTTATTGTTTGTCTTTTCAGTCTTAATACCCCCCCTGGAACAAAGGTAAAGCTCCTTGGTACAGTCCAGGTTAAAAATGGTCTTTTGCTGCTTGATGACTCAAAAATCTCTGTCCTTGGAGGAGAGGTTGAACACATGGTGGAGAAATGGGAACTACAAAGGGTGAGGATCGATATGTTAATGATGGGTCAGCTACTTTGGCTCAAAAAAAATACAGAATTCATATTTTCGTGATCATTTTAAATCTGTAATAAAGGCCACCAGTGGTCTGTCTGTCATTAGTCTTGCTTGGAATATATTTTGTCTCAGTTTTTAAGAGTGAGCCCCCATTATCCTTCAACCTGCAGAGTCTGGCCAAACACAGCAGGAGTAACATTGGAGCAGAAGGTGGACCTCCTCCCTTTTTGCCATTTGGTCAGGTACGGAAAAAAAAAAGTTAATTATAAACAGTGTACTCTTCTAATCAAAAGTTGTCAAGTAGTTGGCTGTGATTTAAGCACTTGGAATAAAAATACCAAGCTGGAAACAAGATTGTAAAGTAACTCAGAAAAATAATAGAGTCAGGAAATGTTTATGAAATTAGATTCCAGCAGTCATTTCGTGACAGTCAGGTACTGCTGAATAACAATAACCTCATAAATGTATGTGAGGGGCTGAGCCTCAGGTCTGGTTAAGAGAGTGTCCCTTTCTTGGCAATGTTCTGTCTGAACTTTCTGAACAACTGTGTTTTAATCTTTAAAATGCTTGACTGCTTTTTAATTCTACTTTGTTATTTTCCTGCACATGGTGCATTCTATCGAATTATTACAATCGTTCTCCTTCCTACAACATGTGGTGTAACGGTGGCTTATATATTCAAATATCAAGCTCCTGATATTTGATCTAAAAGGTTATATCAAAGATGATAAGCAGGCATTGAAGGTGTAGCATCTACTTCCATCCCCTTGTCAAACAATTGGAATCTGTATACAGGAATACATTTGAAAAGAATAACTCTTCTCAATTCCCAGTGCCTTCAGATTTTTTTTTTCACATTTAAAAGCTACTCATTTTGAGTCAAAACTCTGTTGGTAAGGATCACAGCTTCAGAGTTTGATGCATCCATATCAACTTGACAGTTGGATTTGGGGATTTTCACCCACTCTTCATTCCAGATTTGCTCAAGCTTTGCAAAGTTGGATGAAGAGCATTTGGGAATTATCATTAAACATTCTCTAGATTTTCAGTGCAGCTGTAATTTTAACGCTGGGTCACTCGAGGACTTAGTGTTGAATAAGTCTGCTTTGGGTTGTTATATATTACTCAGTTCCAAGGTAATTGGCACTGTGAAGCATATCCGTGGCTTCATTTTCCTTGGCTCTATGTTCTGTCAGTCAGTCAGTTCTACTTTTCCCAGTTCCTGCTACTCAGGATTCTCACAGTATGGAGTTGGCACCACCATGCTTTACAACAGGAATGGTTTTAAAGTGAGTCGTGGAGTGTTTTCACTGGATGCGTCATTTCTCCTGAGCACTTGTTTTACCTTACATCAGACAATCTAATAATTTTGTTTGGTTTGTTTCAAAGCCTGGGAATAAAAGTGCAAATTTGCAATATTATTCAGCAGAATCTTAATAATATCTATGCAGATAGATTAGGTTTTTATCTGCTTGCCCTCCCAGAATCCTTTTGCATTGTAATGCCTTGGTTAGCCTGGCTAATCTACAGTGCTCATGGAAGTTTATCCTCAGAAACAGTTTTCTACTGAATGTAAAAACAGTGAACTGTCAACAGCGAGGTCTGTGAAGTATTCAGAATAACTTGAACATTATCTCTAGAAAGAGACACTGCTATTGAGATTTTCTTAAACCCCCCTTTTCAAAGCTTTATCCACCTTTGAATTTGAATAGCACCAGGATTCTGGGTGAGATTGATCTTAAAACCTGGGTAAATGTAGCCCATACTATCATTTATGGCTTGATATGACTAGAAATAATTAGAATAAGCTCTTAATACCCCATACTTTTGACACGTCAAAGCTGCTTTGTTGGTAACAACTTCCTCTTTTGCACAACACTCCTGTTGTCATTCCACCCCAAATCCTCTTGATGCCAAAAAGGTCATCAGTTTAGTCTTTGCTTTTGAGCAGGTTCAGACTCTTTTTGTTGCAAAGGTCACTGCTCCAGTCAGTAGCTCACTTCCCTGGTTGAATCATCACTTCCTACAGCTGCAGAAAAACTAACGTTTCCATCTCAGTCCTACCGAGTCACTATTGATGCTTTCGAAATTCAGTATGATTCGTTCACAGTTAAGCTTCAAAACAGTAGCTGTGAGCTGGGAGGCAGCTTTAGGATTTGTGTTGCTATTGGGTACTACAACAACAGTCTTATAATAACCCTGAAACACTGCAGACGAATTCATTATAGTTGTGTAAATCCCCAAAATGTGGAAATTGTCGAGGGCAATGATTCTTTTCTTAAGCAACGATACATGACTGAGGAGGATGTGTTTTTACTCTCCACGTAGAAGTGTGCACGGAAAGATGAAGTTGACAGCAGAGAACTAGACCAGAGGAAGACCCTCCAGACTCACGTTGTGGCCAAAAGCATTGATGAGAATGATGAATTTGAAAAGCAGCGGACAGCAGCTATTGCTGAGGTGGCCAAGACCAAAGAGGTATGTACATCTTATAATATGTACAGTATATGTCTTTTTTTGTGTCTTAACTCCAGTGTGCGTAATTGTTTCACATATGTATTGCATTATTTTGTTATTTGTATTTCTAAACATCATCTCACAATATATTACATTATATTCTATTATTTTAGTCTTAGGCAACAAATTCCAATAATATCCTTAACTAGCTTAGAATTTTCCACCCTACTCTTCACCTTCCATTGTTTGATATTTGATTTTTAGTTACAGTTTATGCCAAATTTGCTGGTTCTCCCATCCATCATAATTTTTGCACAAGCTACTAAATTTGTCCTCCATTTAAAAATACATGCCCCTTATTGGCATTCACCTTAACCTTAATTGCCTTTGACAGTTCAGTAACTCTTCAAATTAAAAAATCATAATTATTTTGTCAACTACAAAGTTCTAGGTCTTGTTTTTTTTTTCCCCCTGCAGCTGTATTGATCCTAATGTGTTTTTCTGTTCATTTCTTGTCAGGGCCCCCGCACATTTGGCGGTGGAGGAAATGCAGGCAGTAATTTATCCAATTCTGCTTCCTCCTCCCGGAGCCGAGACTCATACCAGCAGAGGAGACGAGACGACAGGGCAGAAAGAGCAGAAAGCAGACAAGATGGAAACTACAGAGAGCTGGTGAGACGACCAGCATGGTCCAAACCTGTAAAAAAAAAAAAAAATGCCTGTATTGAGATAATGGTTTTACCTCAAATCACCAAAACCTCCATACACTGTAACTAAGCAATTTAAAAGTTGGAACTTGTTCTGTGTTCTTTTTTGGTCTGGACTGAAGTCTTATTTCATGGTTCAGAGACTGAATGAGGCATCGATTATGATATTGTAAAAATGTAAATGAATTGGAGGCCTGGTCAGGTTTTCCAATCAAGTAGCAATCCATTTGTCTTGCTTTGTGTTGTGACCTGCCAGTTTCTAGGCTGAAATCACCCAGCTTTGGACTGAACACATAAAAATGGATGGAACAGGATATTGCAGTATTAAGCTTGTTCATCACATTTTAATGATGATTTGAGACTAAAATGCACACCGATCCAAGGTAAAACAAACCTAAAAAGAAAGGTGTGTGGTGGACTTAATTCCCCTTCTTCACTGTCCATCCAGTCCACCTTTCTCTGTTGTGCTGAACCTTATCTGAGTTTCAAAAATTACCTTGTTTTACCTTGTTATAGACATTATGTGCACATGCAATTTCCTCCTCTTCCTGTACCCTTTTCTCCATAAAATATATATTTTTAGTTGTTTTTTTTTGTTCTGTCTTTCATGACGTCCGGCGGGTAGGTGGATGAACGTGCTCTGAGAGACATCATGGAAATGGGCTTTAACAGGGAGGCCGCTCGACAGGCTCTGATGGATAATAATAACAACCTTGAAGTGGCACTAAACAGCCTACTGACTGGCTCCTCTGGTAGCAGACCTGGCCCGGTGGTAGCTGAATCTAACAAGCTGCAACCCAGAGGTTTTTACTCACACAAACACAGACATGCCTTGTGCCTGCTTCGGCCCAGTAACACTTGATGTGTCTACAGAGTAAGAGTGAGATTGGGGCAGTGATGTGGAGGTCCTTTAAATGCAGCGAAAATCACCAACAGCCTAGTTAAAGGTCCGCAGCGGCAGTTTTGCTTGTTTTAGTCCATTTACCAAAAATTGCATGCCCATTTTTATTGTGCCGACTACTTCCCCAAGCATACCACAAGGTTTCAGATGGATATTCTACTTTCCCTCTAGTCACTTTTTTGGCTTTTGTGTTAGGACTGAAAATCAGCTTGCTGCAACTTGAAACTCTTCCAATCACACTGAACTACTAAGATTTTTATTTCAGCCTGTGGTGCAACAACTGTGAACAGAGACTGTTTTTATAGCTCTTGCTGTTGCTTTGTACACAGATCAATCAGGGAGTTAGTACAAAGTACTTTTCACACTGCTCCAAATTAAAATATCGGATTCATTTGGTTTCCGATTTTTAATCAACACACACCCACACACATATGCACACACCAGGACACATGGAGCTACATACTTTAGATGTAGACACCCACGGCTCGGAGGTGGACACATGCAAACTTCTTAACTTTTGTCTTTGTGATTTTTGGGTTCCCATCAGCCCGAGGAAGGGGAAGAGGCAGGTCCAGAAATGAAGATGAGGAGGAGGGAGCAGGGGGAAGGCCATCTGGACCAAGCACTCTGTTTGACTTTCTGGAATCTAAAATGGGAGTTTTCTCAATTGATGGTGGGTGAATCGTTTAATATTTTAAATTGCTGTGACACCTCTCTAAAGTCCACAACCATGAAATCATCTTTCTGCTCGGTTTGGTTTAGGAAGAATCACATTTTTTTAAAAGACTTTCTAATGGAAAAAACATCCAATGTTTTGTAAAATGGTTGACATTTTCATCCTTTTTTAAAAGCAGTTCTTTGGTAAGAATGTGCTAATTGATAACAGTACTTCAGCATGAACAGAGTCACGATTAGTTTCAGACAGATGGCTACCATGAGCTAAGGGGAATCAAGTCATGCTCTCTCAGTGCCTGAAATCAGCACTGGTGAGAAAGCCCAACTAGCACATGCCAATATTCCTATTTTTGTGAATCTCATTGTTTTGCCATAGTGTTTCATTACACTGATCTTTTTTCTTTTGTTTCCTCAGAGCCAAAGGCCCAGGCACCGCAGAGACAGCATGAGAAAAAAACTAATTTCTCCCACTCAGACTATTACACCAAAGACACATCTCAAACCAAGTTCTCCTCGCATAATGACCACAGGCAACAGAGGAATGACAGGCCGCCTCGCTTTCACAGGGACACAGATTTTCCCAAACCTGGCCAGGAGCCACTCCCAAACTCTGCAACCTCTCAAACATCAGCTCCCACCCAGCAGTGGAAGGGCCAGGAGAGATGGTCACGAGGCACATCAGACAGATTGCAAAATGACAGGAGAGACATGCGAGACGAACAGATTTTTCCTTCTTCCTTCATGACGACTTTGAGTCATTCAAAGGAACCTCAGCAGCAGATGGAGTTTAGTGGATCTTACCAGCAACGATCCAGAAACGGAGATGGCAGTGGGAATATGTCTGGACCGTCTCATAGGAAAGTGGTAAAAGATAACATACCCACTTCTAAACTCGGTAATTCTGCAGGAAATGAAGCAGATGGAAGAGGAAATAACAGACGTACAGACAGAAATGAAGAACTCAACAACAGCAGGAGGAGGGGGAAGAATGACCGGTCAAACTCGGATCACTTTGACCGACAAAGGGAGAACGGGCCACCAAACTTTAACTTGAGGGGAGGAAGCTCAGGGACTTCCCAAAACGTGGGGTTACCACACGGTTCCGGAATAATGACAGGAGATCCTTCTCATTTCCAGAATGGAGATATGGAAAATAAAAGAACTGGGCCAATCAAGCCACCAAACTCATCCTGTCCCCCCCACAGGGAGCCGCTTCCCAAGAAAAACACTTCTAATAACCCTGGACCTAAGAGAAAGCCGGGACAAGGCAAAGGTCAAGGTCCTCGAGGACCAGAGAAAAGCCATCTCATTGAACATGCCTGGAAACCTGGAGACCAGTGCCTGGCGCTGTACTGGGAAGACAGCAAGGTTTGTAATTCCTTGATTCGTAACCTAGCAATGGTTGATAATGCAAGTTGTTGCATTTAGTTAATTTTTCTATTTTGCCTGAGAGCTTCTTTGACAGTTGACATTAAATATTGTCATAAAATAATCGGTGTGATAGGTGACCCATCTTTATCCTGTCAACATTTTGACAGTGACTTTGTTACATGCATGTCTTTACAGGTGTAAATGTGTGTGTAAAATATCCTAAGATTTGTCTTTGTTTCTCTCTGCCTCTGTGTATGTGTGAAGTTCTACCATGCCAGAATAGATGCTGTGCATCCATCTGGCTCCACGGCTGTGGTTGTATTCAGTGATTATGGAAACTGTGAAGAGGTCCTCCTGCATAATATCAAACCTGTTGCTGCTGATGTCTTGGTAAGAAAAGAGAAAACAATACTATCATTTATCATTCAGCATTATTAACACCAAAATGGGTTGGTTAACACGGAACATAAGCATCTAATTAAGCTGTACTCAAGTGAGGTGAGAAAAGGTGAGGAAATTGGAATGACATCTTCTCTGATTACTCACAGTAACATCACAACCGTATCAAATGTACAATGGCAGGAGGAAGATGACGGTTACTATGACAGTTCACTAGAGTTTCGCCGCGGGGGAGATGGACAGCCTCGACGCACAAGACCCACACAGCAGTACTACCAGCCACCCAGGGCACGAGACTGATGTG
The DNA here is from genome assembly GCF_021347895.1 of Acanthochromis polyacanthus. Lineage (NCBI taxonomy): Eukaryota > Metazoa > Chordata > Actinopteri > Pomacentridae > Acanthochromis > Acanthochromis polyacanthus. Next base: position 6,338,728 of record NC_067114.1, on the reverse strand, counting down.
TCTGTGTTTACACTGGCAGGTAAAAACATGTGACAGAGTTCTCTTTTTCCTTGTAATTAAACCTCAAACTTGAGTGTTTCATGTGGAATCTTTTATTATTTGTCATACATTTTGCTTACTATTGTAGTTGAAGTTAGTTGTGTGATAGACATAAGAAAATATAGCTTGTCATTTGGAGGCTTTTCTATAACCTTGTGTCTTCCCTTATTACTTGTGTATAATACAAAGCAGATACAGTTGCAAACCAAAGCTAAAAAAAAGCCAATTTTGTCATATTTATGTAGAAATTATTACACTGCACTTCACTGCTGGTACAGTGCATTATGTAAAAGCTATTTCACAAAGCCTCCAGAAGTTCTGGTCTTGTAAGATGCCCATGTGGCATGAAAATGCAGACTTGGTTATTTCAGTAAATATAATAATTTTCTTTTTCTCCGTCCATCAGTGTGCTTGTCCCCCCCATCCTTCCACTTTCTGCAACAATCCAGAGTGCTTCCTGACTTTCTAAGTGTCCACGTCGTCGGGACATCCAGAACTTTTCAAAGGGCTTGCACATCATGCAAAAACAAAAGAAAAACTGACATGAGCTCCTGTTTATTTTGTCAAGGACATATCTACTGTATATGTTGTCGAGATTTGTCAAATGGATGCATCAGAATAAACAGTTATTATCAGTATGTAGCAGATTTGTTTTAATGCGTTGTGGTTTTAATGATTCAATTTAAGTAATGAATAAAGTAATGCAAAGCAGAAAAAGAAAATTCTCAGGGGTCCTTGGTTTCATTTTCACTCTCGTTGAAATACTAAAGGACTATCAGTTGAGATAACTGCTAATTGGAGTCGAGTTTAACTGATTAAATGGGAGTGTTTTAGACCGGCGCTTTCAATTTTTGCAAGTTGTGCCTTACATTTCTCCTCTTGTTGATAGGCATAGGCACTACAAGTCCATAGCAAGCAGCTCTAGCTCATTTGTCGTGTTCTTTGAAGCAAATCCAAAGGGTAAGACAATCTCTTCCCCTTGTAATAGAGATGGTTACACTGCAGAGATATCATTTTGCACATTACAAAAGGACTGTACTGAGCTCTTCAAGCACTGCGCACACTCTGCTAGCTGTTTATGGACTTGTGCTGTGCGAGAGACAAGTTGTACACATGAAGAAATAATCCCCACCTCAGCTCCAGTTTCAGTGGGAGATAAATGGACAATGCATCAGGGTTGAGCAGAGAGGTCACCGTGTTATTCTGTATCGCTAGTCCAAAGGGTTTGCTTTATTTTCCAACTGAGGCGCCAAGCGAGCATAGATGAATAATTAACGACTGGTAATATGGAAACCTATCCGCAAGGGAGGAACTGAAAGTGATGCTCTTGAAAGTGTTCTGGGGGACTGACTATGACACACTGTCCAAATAATAAAGAAGGATTGATTTTCAATCAGATAAACGGTGATGTTTTGGTAGTGGAATTAAGCCCATTTCGCACTGTATTGAATATTTTTTCTCTTGGCCCTGCAGGCAAAACATATTAAGCAGAATCCCTACGGTTTCACTTGTTATTGGGCTCAATAAATGTACGGTTATTATGTGTTCAAATCTTTATGCTGCATATTATAAGGTCAGATTTTTTGTCGGTTATTATTTCAGAAGTGCAAACTGATAGAAAATCCTTATCTAGTTTCATAAAGCACATGGAGCACATTTTTTATTGAATAAGTGCATATTAGCTTTATTAAAATGCTGTTTCTTGTAAAAACCTGTTCAAAATAATTTTCTAGGCGTGAGTACATACTTGTTATTATATTTACAAAGCCACAATTAACACTCAATAGGTGACCTGATTGAAGTGGAATGCTGTTTTGTTTTTTCTAAACTTAAACCACAGAAAGTGCAAGGCTGTGAAAGCGGGCCGGACAGACTGGATTACATCTTGTTCTTCATGTTTATGTAACTCCACGGTTGAAGCAATCTTGTTGGCCCTGTGATTAGAGTAAATCAAAAGCTTCAGATCCAGTGCGTGTTTTCCAGCGACAGCTACCGTGGACCTTTTTTATGCTCAGATATGATCTCAATTACCCTGCACACTACAAAACAATCTTGTGTTATGATTGGATTTTACATGAAGGGATTTACAGTGGGAATGGAATGTGTTGAGACAGCAACTCACTTTTTCTTAATGTTTGGTGCTTGACAGGTTTTAGCACAGTCAGGCTCAGTTCGATTGCATTTCCATTTTTATTGGATTATGAGACGGTGGCACGATTTCTCAGCGGTTAGTCATGTCACCTCACAGCATAAACGGCAATGTGTTCACGTTTGACAAGTGTGTTCTTCCTACAGTCCGAAGGGAACTGGTGACAGTCAGATTGCCTGTGGGTATGAATGCGAGGGTGTCCCCCCACGTATGTAAGCTGTGTGATAGACTTCAGACGAATGCTGCTTACAGTGACAAATCTAGAGTGCTGATGTTATAATGTTCACCATGTTGACAAGACAGACCAGCTAACTGACGTCCCAAGAGCCCTGTTGCTGGCATCCTCGCAAAGTATTGTCTCTGAAGCGTGGAAACAAGCTTGCTCGTTCGTCTGTTGCCTTTTCCAGGCCTCTCTCCACCTGCAACCCGATAACCTTCAGAAACAGGAGGAGTGCTTTTCACTCCTCGACAGGTAACAACCTCCTTTCCCACATTAACATCCCCCTCGCTCTGCCCCTTCGTTTCCCACCTGCCTGCCTCTCCTCGTATCCCCCATTCACAGCTGTTGGCCATTATCCTTCTGCTTACCTGACCCCTCACCCTCCATCCCTCCACCGTGGTACCTTTGTGGCAGTGACATCTGAACCCTGCGATCCTGTTAAATGCATCCTTTCTTACATAATTTCGACATCGGCCCTCAACAAACCAAACCTTTCTCTCCTTCTTTTAGATGGGCAGAGAAAAAAGGAGACCAGAAAGAGGTTACTTCAAAGTGACTGACCAAAGAGCAAATGTTCTTGCTAGCATATGTAGTTTGTTTTGTACCAGAGAAAGGACAGGAATGAGATTTAGTACTTTTACAGGAAGTTGCTGTTGTATTGAGTGGACCAGTCGGACCCATCATATAATACAGTTGTCAAACCTGGTTAAATTATGATTTAGTAAGGATACTGTGGGAAAAAAACTAAAGTCTTTAGTTTATTATACTCTCATTTTTCACATTGACTGAGTGAAAGAACATCAACTGTAGCTGTAACTATATTAAGCAAAGAGGATATGATCATTAAAGTAGATGTCTAGATGTATTCTTTGTAGCAATATGACGAAAAATCTGACTATTTGTCCCAGAAAAAGTCAGATTTGGTACCAAAACTCTCCACATTCCGGTGTCTCTGTCTTCGAAAGTTAAAAAGGAAAACATATCAACTTTTCTTTTAAAGAAATTTGGCAACACAGTATTCTGAAGAGATTTAAGTGTCCAGAAAGGTTTGTTTGTGATGAGTTATTCTCTTTTTTCTACTTGGGGAAGGCTTAGGGTCATCGTTTGCATGTGAATATAAGAATATGAAGTTGAACCACCGTCTGGTAGGTGCCTACACCACTAACATGCAAAACAAGGGCCGTGTGTATTCTTTGTTGGAATCTCTAGGCAAATGTAATTTGTATTGCAAAGTGCAGCACTTACTCGCACGAGTGAAATTATAACAGCCGTGGTGTCGGAGCTGACATGGAACGCCACCATCACGTCCAGCCTTTGCATACAATCCACCACCCTGCTGCTGAACACAGAGTTGAATAGTATAGACATAACATGCTTAGTGTTTTATAAGCTTTATACACACAGGTGTTGTTGAAATCTATTCTTAAAAGGAAATGGGACTTTCATTATTCATTCTTTATTTTCCAATGATACATAGTTGCTGTGTGCAGGTAATAGTCGCGGCAAATAATGGGGCAATCATTCTTTTTAGCCCGTCGTCGGCATGTCTGAGCACACTGTGTGCTCTTGAAAACTGCACGTCCATATAATAAGCAACACTATTTTTCATTTCCTCATAGTGACAGGAGAGAAAAAAAAGGGTTTTATGCTTATTTGTCATCTTTGTTCCATCACTGTTGTTTTTTACCTTTCCAGCTCTACGCACAGCAAAGTAATTGAGAAAAGGGTATGACTGATGAGGAGCAAGACTATCTGAAGTTCTACTTCAACCAGAACATGAAGTTTGACTCAGATTCTACAATTCTACAATTTCATTTAGCAGACGCTTTTGTCCAAAGCGACGTACAACACAAGCAAGTATTCAGACATAAGGAAAAACCTTTAGTAAGTGCAAAAAGTGCTTCGAGTGCGATTGGTCAAAGGTGTTGCCATCAAGTTGCAGATGTATTAAACATGTTAGGGGAAGATGTCATTTAGGCAAATCAGAAGGGCCAATACATAATTGCAGGACTTTTTGTAACATTGTTGACATTTTTGCTGCTTTCAGGCCTAAAATCAACATAGCTGCCGATAATCACACCACATGACATTTTCAGAGAAAGGTTCCCCTAAATATTATATGTACAATTGAGTAAAATTGAAATTGAATGTTATTTATAAAGATATTGTAGCAAACCCTTTGACATGCAAATCCACACATGACTCACACACTACTTTGTATTAAATAACTCAGAAAGCCTTGGAGTCTTGCCAGTCCTTTTTTCAGGAGGAAATGACATCATGTGGAGCAGGTCATGTGATCTGGAATTAACACACTTCCTTGAGAGGTGTTTTTGTAATGAGTAACTTAGTTGAAAGTGATTTCTCGGACACAGATACGATTTGTTATTTTCCATATAAAATTTGATATTTTGCCAAAAAAGAAATATCTGTCATGATTATCTCAACTTCATAAAAAGAATACAATCAAAACAATTTTTTAATAAGGTCCCTTTATTATTGTTTAGCTAATTAGAAGGTGGTCGTTATTAAATTCGGACGGGTATTTAGTTGACATTTTAGTGATATCCAGTCATTTTTTATTCATAAGTGATTGTTTCCATAATAATTAATTATGCAATTTGTAAAGACATGCTCATAATGAACATAAGAAAACATTATTTTTTTTTACTTTTAATAAAATCGTATGCAAGATATATCCCATGGGCTTCAAAAGTTCCTCAGTTATATATTGACCCAGAAACACTGATCAATTGTATAATCTTGCACAATCGGTTAATATGCTCATTTAATCAATGTAGCTGACACACTCTGCAACGACACTTACTCAACAGTATATTAAAAAAAGTTTGGCTGAGACTCAAACTTCAGTGTTATTACTTGAACTGCAGTTCAGAGGCTCAGCACTTAATGAGCAAGATAGGTGCTGCTTGTCAGTGGTAATGGCTGTTTTTCAGTGTGCAGCAGACCATGGCCTGTATGGGTCATTCTTCAAACATCCTGCCAAGCATTTGTTGCCAAGCACCCCTTGTGTTACTCATAACACATGACAATATAATGGTCAAATGGGGCCAGTTAGCTTGACCAAAGACAGTATGGACTCGGGGTGAATGATGAATCAGCAGCTGGGTATTGATCTCTACCATTACTACATATGGTTTCACGCAACAAAGCAAACATAGGCTAAAGCACCTTTCAGTCACATTCATGGACCCTGTCCAGTTACACCTAATGGCTAAATGGCCACATGAAGGAGAAGAGCTATTGACTACAGCTAATGTGGCTGCCTTTGTTGTTTTTATTTTGCCACTGCCACTTCAAAAGACCTGCAGTGCCTTGTTTTCATTAAGTCATCTGTACATCAGTGAAGCCGAAGCATTTTCAAAATAAAACTCACAGCCCATATCACAGTCATCAACTTTTTGTAGGGGTTTTCTCTTTTCCTAAAATGGGCTTTGAGGCTGGTTATAACTGAAAAAACACCACATCTGCTGACACAAACAACTGAAATAGTGCTGTGTGCATTTATCCACGCATGAGCTTCTTCAGAACATCTTGGGGTCACACTTTGGTCAGGTTTCTGCTCACATAATCATGACTAAAAGAGTTGGTTCCACTGTCTGTAGTCCTGACACAGATTCTCCAAAACAGAAAGAACTGGAGTTGCTGCCTTGGGTTTTTTTGAGTTTTTTTTTTTTTTTTGCCTCCTGAAAGCTGCAGTTTGCATGCATGTCTGTTCAGATTTGACCTTTGACTTTTCAGATTTCTATTACTTTAGTCTTTTTGCTTATTTGTGTGAAATCTTACCATAAATACCAGAAAAATTGTTGAGTTTTGGCCAAAAACATGTTTGGTGAGCTCACAGTCACTTTGACCTTTGACCACCAAAATCTAATCAGTTGATCCTCGAATCCAAGTGAACATTTGTACTATATTTATGAGATAATGACTACTGGTCAGTGACTGAAGAACAACATACTTACAGTTGTTTTTTAGTTTGGTGTCAAAAGGATAAGGGAGAATATTTCCTTCATCACGGTGCAATAGATCAGCAAGTTTAGAGCTAGAAATCTGCAGTGGGTTATCTGTAGAATTAGGATATTTAACTGTACTTTTGTAAATCCTCTATGTGCTACCTTTCTCTTTGTTTTATCATTAAGGCATCAATACTGAATAATGTAACCAAACTTAATGCAAACAGACGAAATCCAGAAAGCAAACAGGTTTCAAGCACTTTGTTAAACTAACAAAATAGATTCAGTTCATTGCCTCTTTGTCTAATGGTGTAATTAACATTGACAAGATGTGGTGACAAACAAAAAGTAATTGCTATACTTTAATGTTGCATTTTTACATGACAGAATGTAGTTTCTTTACCTGCTCTTACTGACATTTTTGTTTTCACATCTCCAAAAATATCAGTTCTGTTTTCATCAAAGCCTGGACAGCAGATCAGTCATGAAGAATTGCTGCGATTTATGAGGCTTGCTCTTGCCTGCAAACAAGGTTTATTCCCTTCTACACCATCACTCATTTTTCATTAACACTGTGATCAATAAGAAGAAAGAAGAACACGAACAAAAGCACAGCGGAGCAAAATCAGGAGCATTTTACACAATTTAGTCAGCTGTAATACCCAGGATTTAGAAATTAATGTTTTGTCATTCAACAAAAAAAGCTTCACAGTAATTTAGACAAAAATGCATTATATATTATTGTTATTAGAAAAGAAAGCCAGAAAAATAGAAAGCTGTCCAGTCCATCAGGCTAGTCAGATAAAAAATAAAAAAACAACACTTGGTCTTGTGCTGCCTTCAATCTCTGCTTCCATGACTTTCCTAATTAGGTGATTACTGTATGGTGTGTGGGTGTTGAATTGTGAAGCACGGATCTCCCTTTTGACCCAGAGGGAAAAGACACTGTTTTGAGTCCTATCTTAGAAATACTGTGAGAGAGACTACTGGGGCAGCGCTACATTCAGCTCGGAGGCTTTTAGAAACAAGATACTGTCCACCCTGACAGAGGACTTAGTCAGCGAACTGAAAACAGAGGTCAGAACTGTGCTGGAAAACGAGCTCGCAACTTCTGAGTCTGACATGAAATCTCTAAAATCTTCAAGAAGAACAAAAGAATTTTATAAAACACCATGGGATTTAACAAAAAAAAAAAAGACACACACATTGGAAGCGGTTTTGTGAAGCTGCACCAATGCAGAGATGGAGCACAGCCTGTCTTCCTGCTCTGACGACATTTACACCTGTACAGACATAAGTGCCTCGCATAAGGCAAAAATAATTGACATAGACATACCCCAGTTGATAAAGACATCAGTAAAAGGTCCATCTTTATAAAGAAGATTCACATTTACAACACCCTAACCAAACTCGCAAGGCTATTTCAGATCTTGGATGGCCAAAATGCAAACAACTGGTCGGAACAAAGTGAAAAAAAAAAATAAAAAATTTGGTCCGATGACCTCATTCTCCTTGTAAAGTGTAGAGTTTAGACATCAAAAAACTAATCTGGCACCTTGATTATAAATGACTAGGGTTGATCAACAGAATATAAAATGTGATCCTGTAAGCAGAAAGGACAGGTGGTGATTCTGTGCCAGAGAGATAACAGATAGCAATGTAATGTTCCAGCCATGTAATAAATATTTATTGTGGCTGACTTTGTGTCATATAAGTGGTGGTTCAACTCTATTGTGCTATTATGACTCTGTTTTATGATGTTTGGCACCAAATACAATATATATTGCACAAAAATATAAACCAAAAGCTAAATTACATACAGCAGTTATGCAACAAATGGAAGGCTGTTGTATGTTTATTTTTTGGTTATTATATACCAAAATAAAAGCATTGCATGTATTGAAGACAAAGGTATGCCATTCTAATCCAATGTCCTTTCTGTCACATTCTCCCGATTGCCCAATAGCTGTCTATTCTGAGTGTGCATTAAAAAAAATAGAGTGTTTGCACTTTGCACAGACCGCTCTGTAAATTCAGACCGATTTACACAAAACTCTTCCAATGTGTCCTGTGAAAGTTTGTCTGTGCATGAGAGAGGGAAACTGATGATGCCAAGTTTCTTTAAATCTCAAAGTGCTACAATAAAAATATAAAAGGATAAAAACAAAGCAAACAAGTGAAACAAAAATAAAAAATAAGAATTTCAGGAACATGTTTAATTAAAAGCTTCAGTAAAAAGAAAAGTCTTTGAGCCTTTTTTAAAGACATCCACTGTTTGTGGAGCTCTATGGAGTCAGGGAGGGAGTTCCAGATGTTGAAGGCTCTGTCTCCTATGGTCTGGAGCTTGGTTCTGGGTTTCTTTTGGGTGACTGGTGGCAGAGGAGTTCTTTGAGGTGGTCTGGGGCATTGCCATGAATGGACTAATGGGTGAAGAGAGTGATCCGGATTTGGAAGGAGATGGGGAGCCAGTGGAGTGAACGGAGGATGGGTGTGATGTGGTCTTGCTTCCATACTCTCATCAGGATCCTAGCAGTGCTGTTTGGAATGTACTGGAGCTTTTGCATGTTAGAGATCCCGATGAGAAGTGCGTTGCAGTAGTGCAGCCTGGAGGAGACAAAGGTGTGGATGAGTTTCTCTGCATCAGAAAAGGCTAGGGTGGGACGGAGTTTAGCAATGTTTTTGAGGTGGAAAAATGAAGACTTGCACACGTTTGATGTGGGTGTTGAATGTCTCACACCGAGGTTGGTAACTGCCGATGAGAGGGGAATGTCTTGTCCACACATGGTGATGGTGCTTATAGAGGATGATTGGACCTGATGAGGGGTGCCGACGAGAACGGCTTCAGTTTTGGAGCTATTTAGCTGGAGAAAGTTTTGACTCATCCAGACCTTTGTCTCCTCCAAGCAGGTGGTCAGGGTTTACAGTGCTAATGAAGTTCATGATGATGATGAAGTTTATGGACTTCATTTGTAAGAAACCTAATTCGAAAATAGCACAGAACACAAATGCAGTTTAGTAACCCAGCAGTTTACTTCCTCACTCAGGAAATGATTGGTTAAAGCAAGATGTACTTTAGGAATTCATTTCTTGCCACACGTTCCTCCTCCTATCGCGGTGTGCTTCACAGTGAATCACCTCAACATGCACTGGTTGTAGGCATTAGAAATCCCTCTGTACCTCTAAAGAAAATATCACCTCACAAGCAGCTCTGCCGTATACAATCACTAAATTAGGGTGCAACGCGTTGTCTGCATTCACTGCAGCTAAATTTGGCTTCGATGTAGCACCTAAAATCCCTTAAATCCCAGGCTTAACCTGTGGACAATAGAGATTTGCATTGCAGCCACAAACCACGATCAACAGCGATGAGTGCCATAAGGCGTCTCTTCCCTTAAAGAGGCTTATATATCAAAGAAGCTTATTTCCTCCTGTTCCTGGGTTTATGTGTTTTACAGTATGATTGCGAAGTGCGACAAAGGTTAAAGGTTTGTCTGCAGGGAGAAATAGTGTAGGAGGGCCATGGTGTTTATAATGAGAAAGTCAAACACTTATTAATGTTGACAATTACATAATGTGTGTGTACATGTATCATACAGTGGGAGTAGTTACACACATGGGTTGTCCACTAATTCCAAGGTTGGTGGTTCGATTTCCCGAAGTTGCTCCCAATGTGCGTGAGGCATGCCAGCTTTATCGCCATTGGTGTATTGGTGGGTGTGTGATTTCTAAAGCACTTTGAGTATCACTACAGTAGAGAAGCAGACATTTTGATCATATCCTTTTTTTTTTGGCAGTGTAGTGTACATAAAAAGTGTAGAGGTATCAAAATCCCTCTTCAGATTTTGAGTTGTAATTTCCTGTGTGACAAAACATACAAATAAAAAATGTACCTGGGAACTTACACCTTTAACACCATTAACATACACTCCTTTTTCTTCCTTTTTTGAGTGCTGTTTCTCAGCAGGGGTGAGTAGCGTTGCTCTTGCAGTATGTCATCCAATTTGGCAGAGCACTTCATTGTGAAAACAGCGAAGCTTCAAACTGTTTGGTGTCCTCCAGGCCTCTTGTATGTGTTTATACTTATCTTCTCAAGTTGAACTTGGCACACTTTGCTGATCAGAGATGTGTAACATTGCCAGCATAGACATACAAGGTGAAATTGAGTGCAATGCCACTCATACTCACTTCACTGCCTTTGTAGAAATCACACTTAGAGGGAAAAGGCTATTTAAATGTTAGAGGTTATATTAAGGAAAGTCTGCAGTGGGAGAAATCTACTCTTTCTAGTGTGCTCCAACAATGTGAATGCCTTTTGTCTTGAATTATTTACAGAAGTCAATATCGACTAGCCTTGCTGAGCAGACTAATGCTTCATTTTTAACATCAGAGCTCCAAATCCAACTGAAAATGAAACCATGTAGTTGATAAAGTACATAAAAACAGTGAAACTTATCTAACTAACAGAACTTTATTCAAAGTAAAATATGAAACATCTGTGCATTAACTGCAGTTGTTTTTACTGCAGTGAATTTCTTTTGTCTTGTGTCTTTTGCAAAATCAGTACTGCTGTTGCTCAACAAACCAATGTTTAAATTTTAACAGCAGAGCACCTAATTAAACTATGTTGTTGTGAGGTATTTATAAACAGTCAAACATAAAACCCAATAATAGAATTTTAGGTATAAATGCCTTAATATTTCTGCATAGACAGACCAAAAGTGACTAATACAAATTCTAATATTTGTATTAGTCACTTATAAAGAACCACAATTATTTTAGTGTAATTGTTTGATCACAAATATCCATTACTTCACATAATATTAGCTACCGTAGCACTGTGGATCGACTCATCCAAGGGTAAGTTTCCAATTAACATTACATTAGTTATTAGTCTATTGAAATGAGTGTGAAATTAAACATTGTTCATCTATGTGACCAAACATAATAAATAAAACTTTACCACATTAGCACATCACCTTGTGCTTTAACGTGATTCGCTTGACTCATGTCATATGGATTTGTATATTCAATAGCAGTAAAAAAAGAAAGAAAGAAAAAAAAAAGAACATCTCCCATGATCCCATGCTCCTTCACAATGTTGTCAAGCTGTGTGTCTTTTGTTCACTCAATAATCAGAAAAATGTCAAGACTGGGGTAAAACTCAGAGCCTGCAGCTGGAAACAAAGCACTTTAATACTTTCAGTTATTAATGAATTGAACACATAACAGTTTCAGTTTAGTTTATTTGAAAGGGGACAATACAATTTCATAAAACACATGATCACACATGGTTAAAGAAGCCAGAATTAGCCAGAAGGCTAGTTTTCATCTGTAGTCCCCTGGCCATGATGCAAAAAAGCAGCATATGCAGCCTACAGTTTGTATTTCAGTTAGTTGTGAGAGAAAGAGGAGCATATATCCAACATGGATCATGTTCTTTAGCATTACACTGCTTATATAAATTGCTTCTGTAATAAATAAGGCCCATTCATACATCAGCGCTGTTAGCATCTCAAGGTTTTCTCTCCTCCAGATGGCCGTATCTGTATTACGTTTTGTTCCTGGAACTCAGAAGGTCAAGCTGAGACCTTCAGTGTGTCCAGTCCACGTATTTGTGGTCTTGAAGCACTTGCTGTCAGGTTAAAGGCAAGGTCGTCTGACGTCAAATATTAAACATACAATGCACTCAACATCCACTGATGCACTTTTTCCTATTACCACTTGAACAGGAATTAGGAGCTACACCAGGACCCTGCACCGAACGATTTATTTGTTGGCAGCAGAATGCTAATGGGATGATTTTTGGACCAACAGTAATGAAAATAATTGAAAGTTTAACTTTAACGTTATGTTGGATTCAGTCCGGTTGTTCTCCATGCCCGAACACAATACATTAATGGAACAACTTCAAAATCTGACATTGCCAACAAAACAACATTAAACACAGCATAACCTTTTTTTGAAAAGCTTGAGAAACTCATTTTATACATAAACTATCATTAACCATTCAAAACTGTACGCCGTATTTCTCCTACACACAATAGAGCAAATAGGTTCCACCATTTACATCCTCATAATAGTGACTATAAATGTAATATTTCGCCTTGTATAATATTAGTATTTGTGACTTTTGTGAGTCTCGCTGACCTCTCATAATGCTTCACATCCTTTCAGTCCTAATAGACACTTGTGCACTCTAGCAATTACCAGAAATCCTTCACATACTATACTTGATATGCTAATCTGCATATTGCTTGAATTTTACTGCCAGCTATATATGTAGTACATGTAGTGCCAGAGGTGTACACCATAACGGCAAACTATGAATCAATTTCAATGTTAGCTTATACTTTGTATATATCATATCGCTTATCATACATGTTCCCAACTGTGCATTATGTCCTTGTTCCCCAACCCCTCTTCTCCCATCCCTCCCCCTTTCCACCCCTCTACCCTTCTACCTCTCTACCTTTTCTGTCCCTCTCAACCCACCCGGCCAGTAGCAGATGGGTCCTCTCACATAAAGAACTGGGTTCTGTTTGAGGTTTTTGTCCCCTGTTAAGAGTGTTTTTCCCTGCCACTGTTGCCTTAGGGCTTGCTCTGGGGGTCAGGCATATGGGTTCTGTAAAGCATCTTGAGACAATTTGACTGTAATTGGCACTATATAAATTCACACAAGTAGGCCCTTGACCACTCTATGATATTGCAGCTGTGGGTTTTTGGAGGGCCGTCTTTTCTCTCGGCAGA